>NC_030678.2:157601546-158218212 GCF_000004195.4 Xenopus tropicalis | reverse complement strand
CACTCCACTAAAAGATTGTATACATTTACAACTCAGAATATGGCTGTGGTGGATTGTAAGTTATCTGAAAACATGATTTTGTTAACAGCTGCTACCCTGGGCTAAACATTAAACTGTACCATCAAACATTCAGCTGAGGAAAATATGAAACCAATATTTTATTAATACTCTTACCAACAACTACAGCTCTGTACCAATAACCATCTTTAAATTTCTTCATGCAGACTTGTCCAATAACTGCGTGCTTAATTTTTAAATCTGATTCTTCACAGTTATATACTTCTTGTATTTCTTGCGAGAATGTTGCATACTCATTAGCGTTGTCAGCCTAAATCACAAAAAAAAATCCTTTTCAAAATTTCATCTGTAAATAATGCATTACTTTTCCTCTCATGAAATGGAACAACTTAATCTAAATCTCAAACAAGATTCAAACTATATTCTGACGAATCATCCATATAAATCTGAAAGGAAGCACAAAGAACACACCACACTGTGCAGATAAAATGCATACATTGTTATATTATACAAGTTCTACATAACTGATTGATACTAAGGTAGCATAAATCTGTGGCAAATCAATACTCCTTGTATTAAAACAGTTTAATAGTACTCAACCCTTTCAATGCCAGAGGATTCAAATACTTTGGGCACTTTTTTTGTCTGAGCATTTTGTGCTCTTTTACTCAAGGGCATTTCCTGGGGGGCTTTTAGTTTAGGAGGCTTGGTTAGACAAATACATTTTGGCTATTAACCAGTGGGAATCAGATCACTGCACACAGGGTACAGTATGTATCCTCATGAGTTACTCCAGGGAGGGGTTGGGGGTACCAAGGCAGTCGGTCCATTTTTAATTTAAATATATTTTTATTTCAAAATAGAACATGCAAAGCACAGGCTACTATACAGATATCGTAGTGTATACAAAAAAATCGAAGCCATAATATAATGGAGCTTCTTGGTAAATCAAAGGTAGCGAACGTCAGTCTAATGTGAAGTCTGTGGACATACCTTAGGGGACTAGAGGGGTTCCCTTGCGGGGCCACTCTAGGGCCCTTTTTTTTTGTAGTATTATATATATCATATAGGCTCATAAAGCCTTACAGTGGACAGGTCTTGATACTTTACGTTGTTTTAGGAGGATGCAGCGCGTCTAATACATTATTGCTTTTCTATGTTTGATGGCATTTGTCCTTTTCTTTATAGTCCTTTCCAGAGTCCCCATATTGTCAATGGCTTTTCTTCAGTCCAGGGATTTAGGAGGTATTTTGATTGCAGGGTAAGTAGCCTTCTGGCCTGGTTCCAGGCTTTTAAAATTAATAGTTTTCTTTACGTCCTACAGGCAGCACCAAGTGAGGGGTTAATTGTCTAATCCACTCTGGTAGGACAGGAGAAATAGAATAATCAATTAAACACATTACAAATACCTCTTAGCTCCCCCCCGTTCCCCAGTGTTTTTTTGTCCTCTCAAGGTAGCCAGGAATCTTTGGAGCCTTGAAAGGCGGAAGATCCAGACTCTGAGGAGTTTGAAGGCCATTGACTAAACGCTTGAGAGCGGGTTAGTCAGGGGGGATAATGTGTACCCTAGGCTGGAGAAAGTACCTGACACTGCTGGGGGCGATGTTCTTCAGATAGTATTGCATGGTATGGGGAGCCGCTTATACAGTACCTTTCTTCTTGGCGCTTCCCCTGTGACTGCACGGAGGGAGAGCGAGGCGATCGGGATGACGTCATTAGGCATGCGACGGCTGTACACGCGCGTCAGGAAGGAGCAGCATTGATTGGTGCCTTTATTCCCTATGGATAGTAATTCTATGGCGGCTAAAAGGTATTTAAATCCTTCCTTGGGGTAAACTTGTTGCCTTGTTAACTGCATGCTGGTGCGCTGCTAGGCTGTACTCAAGTGACTTGGCGGCTAAGGTAATGTGCCTGTAGCTAGCCTTCCTTCCAAGCAAAAATTTTGTATAGGGGAGTTTGTATTCTTATACTGATTTTTCTCTTGCAGAAGGAAAATTCTGGCAAGAGAAAAAGGAAATCAAGGCATTTAACGTGTGCTGGGTGTGAAGAATTGTTACCAGATAACTGGGATAGTAACAGATGTTCTGCATGTTCACAATCTGTTCCAAGTTCTCAAAACAGTGATACAAGCCATTTTCTTGATTGGTTTAAGTCATTTATGTTAAAGGCTGTAGATGAGTATAAAACTTCTCCAGTTCCCACTTCACATCGTGCCTCTGTAAATAAAGATCTAGTCTCTGATGGGGAATCATCAGGAGAGATTGTTTCCAGTTCAACTTCCTCATCTGAACCCTATACTTCTCAAAAAGAGGAATTTTTTCTCTTTCCTGTGGAAAAAACACCCCAATTAATTAAAGAAGTGTGTAAAGTTATATCACCAAGGGATACTGCCCAGGCGAATACCAATACTCAAGAATTCCCTTTCTTTGTGCATAAAAAGGCTTTAACTTTCCCGGTACATTCTTCTGTCAAGAATCTTATTGAACAGGAATGGAAAAATCCAGGGAAAAAGCCAGAATCATCTAAACGTTTTAAACTCATGTTTCCCTTTGAGGCAAAAGATATTGAGGAATGGGAGAATCCTCCCAAGGTGGATGTTCCCTTGGCAAGATTATCAAAAAGGACAACGATTCCTGTGGAAGAAGCAGCTATAAAGGATCAGATGGACCGTAGGGCAGAATGTGCCTTGCGTAGGTCATATATTTCAGGAGCTTCTATCTGTAAGCCTTCCTTGGCTGCTGTGTCAGTGTCCAGATCTTTGAAACACTGGCTTAATGCGCTTGAAGAAGATATAGATTCTGGAACCTCAAGGGATGTACTTCTGGATATGCTTTATCCAATTAAGCTGGCGACAGATTTCTTGTGTGATGTTGCAGTGGATACCTTAAAACTGGGGGCCAGGATGATGGCTTCGTCTACTGCAGGCAGGAGAGCCTTATGGCTTAAAGCTTGGGCAGCAGATTCGGCTAGTAAAAATAGTTTGATTTCCATGCCCTTTGAACCTGGAAAACTCTTCGGCTCGGCCTTGGATAAACTTATAGAAAATCTGTCTACTGGAAAAGATAAAGTGTTGCCTCAAGATAAACAAAATCCACAGTTTAGATCATCCTTTCGCCCATCCTCTAAAAGTCCAACTTTTCCAGAAGAAATAACTTCAGAGATGGAAACAGATACTCTTACAGAAATTTCAGATCAAGACCTTTCAGATCTCAGTCTTCCAAAGATCCAAACCAAAGGAAGGATGCTTCCTCAAAAAAATCAGGGTTCTGACGCCAGAAGTCAGGGAGAAGTAGGAGCAAGACTAAGCCAATTTCTCCCAGAGTGGGAAAGAACGACTTCAGACTCTTGGGCCTTAAGTATAATCAGATCGGGGTACTTCATAAAATTTCAAAAGAAGCCAAATCCCAAGTTTTGTGTGAACTCAAAGAAAATAGACAAACTAAAGCAGCACGCCTTAGAGAAAGCAGTGATGGATTTCCGAGAAATGGGAGTTCTGGAACCCTTTCCACGGTTGGAAAAACAAAGGGGTATTTATTCCCGAATATTTTTGGTTCCCAAACCAGACGGAAGGTTCAGGCTTATTATAGACCTGAAATACCTAAACCAATTCATTCAAAAGGAAAAATTCAGGATGGAGACCATCAGGTCAGCGTTGAGTATTCTGCAGAAGGGGGATCTGATGATCACTCTGGATCTGAAAGATGCGTATCTTCACGTTCCTATTCATCCAGCCAGCAGGAAATTTCTTTGCATAGCAATTTTTCTGAAGGGAAAAGTTCGTCATCTCCAATTCAGAGCTCTCCCATTTGGAATTACTTCAGCTCCAAGAGTTTTCACGAAACTAATTGTGGTACTAGCAGCTCATTTGCGGAAACTGGGAGTTTTTTGTGATACCTTATCTGGACGATTGGCTGATCAAAGCTTCATCAGTAGCTCAGTTGATCAATCACATGAATCTGACCATGGAGGTATTGACAAATCATGGATGGATAATAAACAAAGCAAAGTCAAATCTTCATCCATCAACTTCAGCCATATTTCTAGGTCTCCAGCTAGACACATGCCAAATGAAAGTTTTCCTTCCAAGCGAAAAAGTTCTCTCTCTCAGAACAGCAGTGAAGTCTTTAATTCAATCACGATCAGTGACCATTCGTCAAGCCATGAGAGTGCTGGGGCTGATGACATCATCTTTGGAGGCTGTTCCCTGGGCCAGAGCTCACATGAGATCCCTTCAAGAAGTGATCCTAAAAAATTGGGACAAGAACATTCTATCCTTAGACCGGTTTCTTCATGTGAATCTTCAGCTGAGGAAAGATCTGAGGTGGTGGTTGAACAGTCACAATCTATCTCAAGGGAAATCTTTTCATACTCCAGAAATTCTCCTGTTGACAACGGATGCATCCGCATCAGGTTGGGGTGCTCACCTTGGAGGTCAGGTGGTCCAAGGAAAGTGGTCATATTGGGAAAGGAGTCAATCTTCAAATTTCAGAGAATTGAGGGCTGTTCGTCTGGCTCTTCAGAAATTCAGAGACAAGATCAAGAGGGGTCAAGTCCTCATTCAGTCGGACAATTCTACTACAGTATCTTACATAAACCGTCAAGGAGGAACAAGAGCCCCTCGGTTAATGAAGGAATGCAGGAAACTGATGTTTTGGGCCAAGAAACATTTGAAGCTAATCAGAGCAGTCCATATAAAAGGAGAAGAGAATGTGCTGGCAGACAGGCTGAGCAGGAAAACTCTGAATCAGAACGACTGGGAACTCAATTCTCAAGTTTTCCTCCAGATCCAACAGGAAAGTCCATCAGTTTTGTTCCATAATGAAATCGGACAATCCCAATTATCTGGATGCAATGAACATTCCCTGGAATTTCCAGCTGTGTTACATATTTCCTCCTCTCCCTATGATTCCGAGGGTAATTCAAAAAATCAGACAGGACAAAGCAGCAACAATACTGATTGCCCCATTCTGGCCAAGGAGAGCTTGGTTTACGGATTTGATTCACATGAGCAAGGGTTTTTGGAAGTTACCAATGAGACCAGATCTTCTCCTTCAAGGGCAGATGTTTCATCCAAATCCAGACAGGTTATGTCTGACGGCCTGGAGATTGATAGGGACAATCTAACTGTCCAAGGTCTTTCAGAAGAAGTAGTCAATACCCTTATGAACTCTAGAAAATCCTCAACTTCTAGAATTTATAGAAGAGTATGGAAAGTTTTTCAAAAATGGGCCCTAGAGAAAAAAATTGTTCCAAAAGAATGTTCTATTCCAAATGTTCTTCAATTTCTACAGGATGGATTTTCAAAAGGGCTTAAGCCTAATACGATGAAGGTTCATGTGTCAGCTCTGTCAGCTATGCTTTCCAGTAATCTTGCCAATAATCAGTTGGTTAAAAGATTTTTTAAGGCTGTTACAAGATTAAGGCCGAGAATCAAGGAAGTCTTAGCTCCATGGGATTTAAATCTTGTTTTATCTGCTTTGGGTGAGAAACCTTTTGAACCTTTGCAGAGTATCAACATAAAACATTTGACTTGGAAAACAACCTTTCTGATTGCTATTTCCTCAGCAAGGAGAGTTGGTGAACTACAAGCCCTAGCGGTGGGGCCTCCTTATACTCAAATTTTTCCGGATAAAGTTATCCTAAAAACCTTACCTTTTTTCTGCCCAAAAATTGCTTCTTCTAACAACCTGAATTCTCAAATTGTTCTACCCTCCTTTTCATCGGATTCTCAAAAGCTGCAATCTTTGGACGTGCGCAGATGCCTCTTACTGTATATCGAAAAGTCTAAAGAATTTAGAAAGTCAGAGAATTTATTTGTCCTTTTTGCTGGGAAAAGAAAAGGTTGTAAAGCTTCAAAACCTACAATAGCATCCTGGGTAAAGAATGCTATCTCCTGTTCTTATGATTCCGTTGGAAAAGATCCTCCTTCTCAATTAAAGGCTCATTCGACTAGATCAGTCTCTACTTCCTGGGCAGAAAAATCGGCTATCGATGTACAAAAAATTTGTAAAGCAGCCACCTGGTCCAATGTACACACGTTTGCCAGACACTACAGACTTGACCTAGCAGCCAAGCAGGATGCAGCCTTTGGCAGTTCGGTGTTGGAATCGGCTTCTACAAGGCAAAAAACCCCTCCCCATTGATAGCTCGCTATATCCTTCACTTGGTGCTGCCTGTAGGACGTAAAGAAAAGAGAAAATTTGTTCCTACCTGAAATTTTCATTTTCTTGAGTCCGAAAGGCAGCACATAATCCCTATCCTAATAAAATCATTGCATAAGATGTTGTGGTCTTCTTGAGCTTTTTAAAACACTGGGGAACGGGGGGGAGCTAAGAGGTATTTGTAATGTGTTTAATTGATTATTCTATTTCTCCTGTCCTACCAGAGTGGATTAGACAATTAACCCTTCACTTGGTGCTGCCTTTCAGGTAGGAACAAATTTTCTCTTTTGCATGTTTATCCAGTGAGTCACTCAGGATTAGTTCAAGTAGGAAGCTTCTTGAAATCCCCATTACCCCCCTTCTGGGATGGTGTTTGTTAGACCAGGGTGTCACCTGCTAAGAGATGTATTTTTCAGTAGATTCTGCATATTCAAACCCCCTGATCTGAGGATGGAGCTGGACAGTCTGGGGAAATAGTTTGATTGCCAGAGTGTACAGGAAAAGGGGCACCCCTGGCCTTATTCCCTTTGACAGCTGGAAGGCTGGGGTATTTCGGGAGGTATTTCAAAGAGTTGCTCTTGGACAATTGTACAGCAGTTGGACATCTGTATAAATTTGGTTTCAAACCCAAAGGAAGCCAGTACCTGCCAGAGATATGGTCATTCAACCATGTCAAAGGTCTTGGCAATGTCCAAGGCCTGTTTCCAGGCTCACGGGTTAAATTAACATATAACCATTTGGTATTAAGACATCTAGTCTTGGCAGGGAAGAACCCTATCTGGTCTAGGTTTGTTGGGCTACAACCTTACTCAGCCGCAGGGGTAGTATTTTGGCATAGATTTTCACATCTGCTGTGAGAAGTAAGATAGCTCAGAAAGATTCGAAAAGTTGCAGGTCCTTTCCTGGTTTTGGGAGCAAATCAATAGCTTCTTAGTATGGGGATTCTGGGAACTGGCCTGTAATGTTTCTTTAAAGGAAAACGAAAGGCAAAATCACTTGGGGGTGCCAAAATGTTAGGCACCCCCAAGTGACTTTAACCGCTTACCTTGTACCCCGGGCTGGTGCCCCCGTTGCAGAGTGTCTTTTATATAGTTCTATTGGAATGCCATCGGAACAAGCGGCTTTGTGCAGGGGAAAAGATTTTCTAGCTTCTAATATCTCTGTGCTCAGAGGCTGACAATTTAATGCTGTATAGGTCAGTGTAAAATGTATGTATACAACCTTTCTTCCGTCTCTCTTGGGCCGGTATGCAGGCTGGCCTGCTGATCCTTTAGAGCGTGGATGGGCTCTGGTTAAGTGTGCTACATCTGCCCAGCTCTCTCACCATATCCATATACATTTATTTTTGACAAGTAGTGCTTTTTGCTTAAGGGTCTGAAATAGATATCCTGTTTTTCTTTGAGTTGTAGATTTTCAAGGGAAGGAGGCAACTTCCGCGATTTCCGCAAATTGCGCCGCTGCGTATCCCATCCCACCGGCGATTTACAATTTCGCCGGTGGGATGTCATATCGGGGAGATTAGTCGCCCGCAACAAGGGAGATTTGTTGCGGGCGACTAATCTCCCAGTGTACCAGAGCCCTAAGGAGTTCTCTGCTAGCTGTGCATGTCTTTTATAGGCCGTTATCCCAGCCATTACAGAGTTTATGTGGGACTTCGCAGAGTTCCAAAAAAGGCAGAGTGACCTCTGCTCCCTGGATTTAAGTTGTAAAATCCTTAAAGGGCGTGTTACTTCATTAAAAATGTCCAATAAATTTTTATCTAGTATAAATAAATCTAAATCAATTGGACTTTTTTGGCTAGATTTATTTATACTAGATATACCATGACCTGGATGAATGAAAATCTTCATAGACAATATATTTTTAGGTTTTTTCTGGCCACAGAAAAAAAACCTGTGATATGAGCAGACATTTTTTCACCTTAAGGACACCAGAAAAACTGAAGTCCTCCTGTGGTGTACTGGGGATATAGCAGTATGGGTAAGTCTAAATTATCTAGGCCAGCAGCGCTTTCGATAAACGTTCTATGCCAGTACATGGGTATGACGGTATAATTATGTTTACAAAAGGTCAGATGCACACATTTAGGTTTCTCACAGGTAAGTTCTTAGTAAGTGTGGGAGTTCTTACTAGCAACAAAGTGTATCCAGTTCCATGCAGTACATTTCAGTTACATTAAGTACAAATCAAACATACCACTTGGATGTAGAAATCAGATGGGCTATTTACATGAGAAACAACAACGGTAAAGTTGGTCCTGTGTTCTGGCACTACTGGTGGATTTAAACTCCTTGGTAAAATACTCTCTTCAGCAGCCCCTGGAAGGTGAAACCTAGGGCAACAGACAAAACCAATAAATGCTTACAGAAATGCATGAAGACATATTGAAACTCTAAAGAGTTACACCACTGTTAGTGATGAGCATTATGTTAGGTTGATTTAAAGCACGAGAAGAGTCAAAATTCAACTTTATCTTCCTCCAAACCCATACTGACTGCTTTAAAAATTCACCTTGCTAATTCCAGGAAGACTAGGGCATCCCGCAAGGAGGCAGGAATATTACTGCTGCTTTTATACGAGGAAGGCTTTTTCAGGTCAACAAACAATTTATTATCTTCTTCCTTGAAGACTTTCATTTCAACACACTTATTGTTCACCAATTTTAAACATTCTTCTTTGCATTTTGCCGTCCAGAGGCCTTCCTATAAAGAAAAAGCATATAACATAGCATATAACAATATTTTCTGACAATGTTTTTATTTAGAGGTTTATGTACATTAAAGTGAAATTTACATACAATACATTTGAATTTTAATACACCAGGAAACATTCTTACTAGGAAATAAAGTTTCTGAGAAACTAAAGCTTACTGTTTACAGAGCTTAGGGATGTTGCTGCCATATAGTTACATTTTCCTTTATTTTTAGACAAACAGTTTTACAACCAAACCTAAGTAAAGCAGGGCTGATCAACTCAAACTCTCAATCAATTAGGTAAACTATTGTACAGGTATGGGATCCCTTATCCGGACACTCGTTATCCAGAAAGCTCGTCTCCCATAGACTCCATTTTTATCAAATAATTCAAAATTTTAAAACGGATTTCCTTTTTCTCTGTAGTAATAATACCTTGTAATTGATCCCAACTAGGATATCATTAATCCTTACTGGATGTAAAACCATCCTATTGGGTTTAATTAATGTTTTATTGATTTTTTTTTTTGCAGACTTAAGGTATGGAGATCCAAATTACGAAAAGACCCCTTATACGGAATACTCTTGGTCCTGTGCATTCTGGATAACGGGTCCTATACCTGTCCTATCAAAATAGACTGACGCTTGTTTCTGAAAAATGAAAATGGTCTTTAGACATGATTAGTAATAATGCACGCCAAGAGTCACTCCTAACTTCTCAATTCTAGGCAATTAAGTGGTCTAGTCAAGCAGTCTGACAATCGTCATGAGTGCAACGTAGCTAAACTTAACTGATCTGATTTTGCCCCCCCCCCCTCAAAAAAATCAGGGGCAATGTTGCCATGCCACAGAGACCTTAAGTGGCAGGCAACCAAATTACACAAAATGACAAAACCAGCAAAACTAACTTTTTATTGGCGAGAAAAATAACATTTTGCATTGGTATTGTGAAGGCAGAATAAAAACAAGAAAAACAAATGACTTACTGGATTAGCAGGAACAATATCCACTAAAGAGCACTGGATAGCCAGGGGAGGCGCTGATCTCAACTGGGCCTCTGATGGCAAATTAAACTTCCTTATGATGTCACACAAATTTTTGATTATGTTGTACTGAGATGGACTATCTTCTGTTCTCGAGACGTTGTTTCCAACATATCTAGAAATAAAATTGCATGTAAAACACCCAGATACCCAAGTATGGTAAGAAGACTCCACACAAACATACAGCCAAGAATCACTGCAACTTGTGAGAGCAAGATATTTTCTGCAGTTAGAGAACCAACAAGACTTATCGCACCCTGGGCATTGACCAGTGTGTGCTTTCACAGGGAGAATGTTTTTCTATGTAAAATCTGAGTTTTATAAACAAATAATATATTATTGTATAATGTTTTCAAAGTGCTCACTGGGATTCCAAAACCTTCAACTTACCTTTCCCATGGGAAACAATTTGTGGGCAAGGCTTACCCATATAGATATGCACAGGCCCTTCCTTGGAGCAGAATGTTTTTTTAAATATTCTTTTCTTTTCAAACACTTAAAAGGGGGGATACAGAAGGCAAGAATGGGAAGGGGGGTGAATCTACATTTACAGTAAGCAGTTACAATTAAGTCAAGTCCTGACAACAAGTGTATCTGGCACAAATGTTGATCTTATCTTAGGTTCTTTGTTTTCCCATTCTTTCTGCTAAATTTGGTACCTTTCCCATTCAACTCTGGGAGGGTGGTTTTAGTTTAACAAAGGTAAGCCAGGGGTCCCACATTTTAAAATATAGCCCACTAGTTTTATGTAGGATATGTGTAATTTTTTCCATTTTTCTCGTTTCTTCTACTAGGTGGATCCATTTGTTATAGGAAGGGGAGGATGTTGACTTCCAGTTGCCAAGATAACCTTGGTAGCCAGCACAAAACAGCATGCACTCGTCGGACTCCAGGACAGCAGATAAAAATTCAAAAAAAGCTTTATTAAGGATAAAACCCTAACATATTTCATGTGACTGCACACGTACACCTATAAATACGTGTGCAGTCACATGAAACATGTTAGGGTTTTATGCTTAATAAAGCTTTTTTGAATTTTTATCTGCTGTCCTAGAGTCCGACGAGTGCATGCTGTTTTGTGCTGGCTATTGAAGTCGAATCTCCCCATGCTGCGGGTCTGGGCATGGCACCCGGGCCACCAAAAGGAAGTGGTCAGTGAACATCCTGCATTTTGAACTTACATATGAGCATATATTCCCCAGAACGGAGAAAAAAGTGATAAGCGAAAGGTTCGGGGCATAAGCACCAGAAGCTACTATTTAACTGGGTGAGCGCGAGCGCTAATTCAAATATAAATCAGTTTTTTTTTATCTGTAGTGGGAAGGACTGTGAGCCCCCGAACAAACAAATAGTACAGGGACTAAGATAACCTTGGCCAAAAATGGAGTAGAATGTTTTAACTTAGATGGGGAGATTTGAAAAACCAGGGGATTGCCATATAGTGATAGGTGGCTGGTGGGGGCGTTTCTAAACTGGGAAATTCCTGGGAAAACCAGGGGATTGCCATATAGTGATAGGTGGCTGGTGGGGGCGTTTCTAAACTGGGAAATTCCTGGGAAAACCAGGGGATTGCCATATAATGATAGGTGGCTGGTGGGGGCGTTTCTAAACTGGGAAATTCCTGGGAAAACCAGGGGATTGCCATATAGTGATAGGTGGCTGGTGGGGGCGTTTCTAAACTGGGAAATTCCTGGGAAAACCAGGGGATTGCCATATAGTGATAGGTGGCTGGTGGGGGCGTTTCTAAACTGGGAAATTCCTGGGAAAACCAGGGGATTGCCATATAGTGATAGGTGGCTGGTGGGGGCGTTTCTAAACTGGGAAATTCCTGGGAAAACCAGGGGATTGCCATATAGTGATAGGTGGCTGGTGGGGGCGTTTCTAAACTGGGAAATTCCCGGGAAATTGACAGCTCTGGGGATTCAGAACCACAGCTGAGATACATGATCAACAGATCGAAGCTAAAGAACTGTTGCATCCTTGTTGGAGCTAATAAATTTAGCTCAAGATTTCTGATAAACAAATGTTAGCAGTTTAATGTTAGAAAATGCAACTAAATTTCTAGATGCAAATTTACATAAACTTTGGCTTTCATGGAACCCAACTCACTTGGGAGGCTTAGAAGAAATCACAAATATAGGATTTGTAAATTGATGTACTGGAGCAGTCTGTGTGTATTGAAATACATGATGCAGTCACAATGGAATCCCAGACCATCAGACATTTTTATTGCTATTATAAGGTCTTTAATTAAATAGTTAATAATGTATAACTGTAAAATATCAAGTCTTGATGTAGGTCATAGATGTAGACCTAAACACTGACCAGTTTTCTTTTAACTATGGATAATTAATATGGATAAGTTTTTTATTAAAACTTTTGTATTAAAAAGAGAAGGAAAGTCATTTTGGCATTTTACTGCCAATAGATTTGCCACATTAGTGCCACATAGAACAATATATTTATTCTGCAGTAACCATTAACATACCTGAGTAAACAGCTTTAGAAGCTTTCTCCGTTTGTTTAAGATAGCAGCTGCCATTTTAAATAGCTTCCTGCCTGCAGTCTAGCTGTTATAGTTTAGATCACACATTCCTAAGGGAGGGAGTTCTTAGCATTCTAGTGGGAGGGGGGAGCAGGAGAGGGGAGAGAACTGCGCAGAGTCTGGCCACGAGAATTAAGGCTGTTTCTGAGAGAGGACACTGGAACATTAGGTTTACAAAAAAAAGAGACAAGAAATCCTGTGTTTCTTTTGATAGAGGACTCAGCATTTCTGTGAGTGCTTATGGCTGTATTTACATAGACCTTTCTGATAAAGCTTCCTTAGTTTTTACCTTTCCTTCTCCTTTAAGGTTTCTTTACACGAATATGTATGCAAAGTTATTTTAACTGGATTACAGAAGAATTTATAGATGTGCTTTGAGAATGACATGCTAGATAATACCAAAAAGATCAAACTAAACTCACCTCACAGCAGAAAAAACTTCAGTACTTCCATAGTCTAGCAAAAAAACTTTCAAAAGAAGAACATCTTCAATTTTGTACTGTGTGGGTCCACAAGGTTTTCCGTTGTATTTGTTTTCCAACGGAATTAATGTTATGATCTTGCCACGACACCATGAATGGTGTTCCATACTATTTATAGCAATAATTTCCCCTAGGAAGATATGGTTGTTTTAGATTTTACCATTTGTTTCAATATTCTGTGGCTCCTTACATACAATAGCAATTTAATTCAATACTTCTGGGTTTTGTCAACATTCTCTTACATAACAGAAAGGGAAACCTAAGAAACTTCTAACTGGGGGGAATAGCATTTGTAACCCATAACGCTTTCACTACTTAGATTGTAAGCTCTACGGGGCAGAGACCTCCTTCTTACTGTGTCTCATACCACATGGCACTTATTCCCTGTGCATTTATATATTTATTGTATTTATTTATTATAACTCTTGTCCTCCCTGTGTGTAATTTTGTAAGATTGTACAGCGCTGCGTACCCTTGTGGTGCTTTATAAATAAAGTTATACATACATACATACTACCACCCACTGTAAAAAAAAAAGGCAGGGGAAAATGGCACTCTACATAATTTACCGGTATAGATGGCCATGTAAACACTACAAGCAGAAGGCACTTTATTGCCCTATGCTTACAATGGCCAAGATCCCAAAAGACATTTTGTGACCTGTGCATACAGCAAGATAGAGCATTCTGGGGGAAAACTTAATACCCCATTGCTGAATTCTTCATGTACCTACATTTAAAACTTGACCTAAATTGTACATATTCATTTTCAGTTTGTAAAAGGTTATTTATATAAAAAAAAAACATAAAATCGTACCCAGCACTAAGAGATCAATTGAGGATGGCCGGTCTTTGCTACTTAATGTTTTCAGTATTTTGTCAAGAATCACTGCCTGCTTTGTCTGTGAATATCGTCGGATATAAAAGTTGCAGGGATTCACCAGATAAACAAGGTTTACCAGTTCAGTAGAGGCTGTCAATTGGAAAAGAACAGGTTAATACAAATAGTTACTAGTTAATAGTGCACGTTAGGAAGAATTTCAATCATGCATGTCAAGATATAGGGATGGGCCAGGTACATCCTTCTACCCATTGCTCTTACCAAACGGCACCACTGTACACGCACAGGATCGGGTGGCCTGAATCAGGTGGAGGTAGAATCCCTATTGTTTCTACATATCTCCATATCGGACGATTCAGCCCTGAACGTTAATGGAGGGAACAAACAATCTTTTCCTGCAGGTTGCAGGAAAGATTGAAATTGGTACGTGTGGCCACCTTAACTAGTTTCCTTATCTGCTAAAATGGTCCTTTTTTTTGCTCCTTGTGTTAAAATCCTTTTGTAGTTTCTCGTTCCATCACAGAAACATAAACTCTATTCAGTCAACATTATTATCTCTTACTTACTTGAATAGGGGAAGAAAAGCACACTTACCGGTACTTTTCTGTACCAAGGGTGAACAGCTGTTTATCCTTTTTTTCTGGAGTTTCCGGTATCTGTTTTTCCGCCCATCAATGTCAATTCCTGAAATGCCGCATTGAAGTGGAGAAGAAAAACTGACTTTACCCAGAGAATTATGGTATTAAAAAACACAGTGAAGGTTTGTTCTTTCAATTATTCTTGCATCGTCCTCAACTATGTATAATAAGCTCTTCTCAGTTTCTGTATCTAGTAGAATTAAGTCTAAAACAACTGGACTTCTCAGTTTCTATTCCCCTGAGTAAATCAAAATTTCTTAATTGAGGGAGCAAGACTACTGATCTTCAGGGGAGGACTTGACAGAGACTTGGGTAGGAGGGGCCCAGACTAAAGGTACTGGCACAGGGGGGAGAGATTAGTTACCTGCAATAAATCTTTGCTACTGCGAGAGACTAATCTCCCCCAAAATGCTTTGCCACCAGCAACAGTGAATCACTGGCAGGAAAACATATGTGGCACTTTGTTTTTCCCAAGTCTAATGAAGAATCTCTCAAGATAAGCATCAAGCATTTGCAGGGGTCTAGTTGCCAACAGTAGCAAATATTTAGAGCTATTACACATAAAGCTATTTAGTAGCAACTACAAAACGCCAGAAAATACCCTACCATAGACATTACGGAGAACTGTCTCTGCCCAAACACACACAGAGACAATTATATGTATTGTCTATTTTGCAGCCGCA
The DNA here is from genome assembly GCF_000004195.4 of Xenopus tropicalis. Taxonomy (NCBI): domain Eukaryota; kingdom Metazoa; phylum Chordata; class Amphibia; order Anura; family Pipidae; genus Xenopus; species Xenopus tropicalis. The sequence continues at coordinate 158,203,109 of NC_030678.2, read as the reverse complement.
ACAAGTAGCCCTGTATGTTAGTGCCTTTATGGCAGTGGCACATGGAGAGATTTGTCACCTGCAGAAAAATCTCAGCTATCAGGGGCGACACATCTCCCCTGAATGCTTTGCTACTAGTGATAGTGAATCTCCTGTGGCAAAACACATGCAACGCTTTCGTTTTCCGAAGTCACCCAAAGTTTCCTGAGCTGAAAACTTTGGCAACTTCAGAAAACAAAGTGCTGTGTATGTCCTCCCAAAAGCAATTCACTTTATTGCTGGTGGTAAGTTGTTTTAGGGAGATTAGCCGCCAGCGGTAGCCAAGAATGTGGGCAACAAATCTCCCCTTGTGCCACTGCCTTTAGCACGAGTGACTAATCTCCTGGTTTGCCAGTACTCTAAGGTTGATAGCCCACGGGGAGATTAGTCACCCGCGGTTAATCTCCGCTACCTTTTCACTGCCTTTTACTATTTGCACCCTTAATTACTTGGTAACTCAGAGTAAAGAGTGAGATTTGAGTGTGATTCTTGATAGTGATGTTTTCATATATTTTATATCATACTAATGTTGCATAGATGACTTCTAATTAGTATATAAAACACATGGTTAAAAGGAATTCAGAACAGCTTACAGCATATGCAAATGAGCTCAGAAGTAGTTAGCAATTTAGCAAATGTATTCCATAGGAATTCCAAACAAAGGAACATAAAATGAATCCCTTAGGGTTGCAATGGCTCTATTATACATATATCTCTGGCTAATGAGTGAGATCTGATTTTTATACCTTGTCATGTTACCTCTTACAACACAAGGTGGCAGTGTAGTCACATATATATCCATTTGTAAAATGTGAGACTGCCTGCAACAAATTAGCCTTAACATCACCGTGTGGTCCCAAAGGGCTAATATACACCTGTGTTCAACAAGAACAAGATAAACAGGGCTTGGCTTGAAAATATATATGACCGTTATTAAAAAGGATAGCTGTAAGGATGTAGAGGCTTTTGTTTGGATTTCACATGTAATATAGATTTTAAATACACTGCATTATTCTGGCTGTGAACACATCCTCCCCTCACTCCACCCTATTTAAGTTGGTCTGTTTTTGGCTACATTTCTGTAACAAGATACACACAATAGCATGCTCAGGGGATTATTGTACTTATTATTATAGTAATGTAGTACCTACATATGGACACAATGAAAACAGAGACAATATGAACCAAAGCAAATATTATAATGCTGCAAGCATAAAGCAACAGCTGAGTTAATATGGCCCTGCCCATGCTGGCTTACACACTAGGGGGCAGGGGGTACATGCAAAGGTATTGGTTGCAAAAACTGGCAGGGGATGGTAAAAGTATGTGAAAAGGAGTAAAAAGATAAACAGAGACAGCAGAGATTTTCAAGTGTGTTTCAGTGACGAGGTGGAGCTGCTAAACATGATAAAACTTCTTTTCAAAGGGTCTTAAAGGGCAAGTTAATCTTCGAAGTGAGTTACTAGCATAATATAGATGCCAATAATCTAACGTAAAATAGTTAGTGACCTTTTATTTATTTTCTATGAATTTGTCTTTATTCCGGTCACTCTCTAACTTGAAATTCAAACTGCTATATATTTGTATGGTCAGTGCCTCAATTTTCTCTGCCACCGTCATCTAAATCAGTGCCTGGTAGCTAAGGTAAGTGGGAAGCAGGTAACGGGTGAGAATACATATTGTGTGATATTAGCACTGCATTGTGTATATATAACAAATAACCATTCCATACTATGCTGCCAAGTCCTTGATGGATTTAGCAGCATTTATATGGGATTAAACTGTTCACACAGGAACTAGAAGGGTTATTCAAACATTAATGGGTATATTTATCATGCTGTGTAAAAAGTGGAGTGAAGCTTTACCTGTAATGTTGCCCAGGGCAACCAATCAGCAACTAGATTTCAACAGCTCGAAAACCAAAGCAAATCATCTGATTGGCTGCAATGAGAAAACTTCACTTCACTGTTTCCACAGCATGATAAATGTACCCCTAAATGTGCAGTGAATACGGTTGTTGTACAAATTAGGAGCAGATCATAGCAGTATCACCACCAAGAGATAAAAGCAAATTGCACTTCGAGAACGGGAGAACACTTGCATTACAGGTTTGCAGCCGTCACCTATTAAGGTCACATCCAGAATCCAACATAGTCCCGTTGCCGTTGATAGTACCTGGCCACCCCACTACAGCCCATAGATGCTGAACTTTAACTCCCATTATTCAGGGCTGAAGGCTGCAGAATCTAAATAGTCAAGGGGGGCAAATTTGTGAAAGAATGAAACTAGAGTTTGCCAGTCCACAAGTCAACCTTTGCTGCTTTCCATTCCCTATGGGATTTTCAAGGATATTTTTATCTAAGCAGGGGCGCTTCTGCCATTAGGCGAGTTGAGAAACTCAGCTCAGGCGGCAGAAGCACCCCAGTTACCAGGGGCGGCAAAAAGCCGCTCCTGATAGCTTTAAGAGCCGAATTTCAAGGCTTTTAAACCGGAAATTCGGCTCTTCTAGTGCAGAGAGCGCACAGCGCTTAGAGTGTAAGCGCTGGGGAGCGGGGGGGGGGGGGGGGGGGCGGCATCCAGGAGCCGCCTCAGGCGGCGATATGTCCAGAATCGCCCCTGTATCAAAGGGTAAGAAGTTTTAACCCTTTGACAAATACCCAATTAAAAGAATTTCATACAAACATACAGAGAGCAGCATAATATGACTTTGGTGAACTGTGGCAAGCTCTACTGGACTGTAATCTGAGTTAATCATGTTACAGGCGGATTTATATGAATATACCCACTATAACCTCATACCCTGTCGACCTCCTATATTTAAAAGCTGTACCTGGTCTGAAATTCCAAATTTTTTCAATTCTTTGAAGAGGGGTAATGGCAGTACGATTATGGACTGGCAAACCTGAAATATAAGGGGGAAAAAGTTAATACAAAATGCAATGAAGTAACTTCAACATAATAAAAACAAAAAGCCAGTTTTACTAATGATCCCTAACTCTCACAGGAGTTGAATAAACAACTTCTACACTGCTTTTGGTAATACAAAGTCATCACTTTGATGAGACAAGTAGATCGAGTCTCCTGTTAAATTAATATTAAAGCAAGAACATCTACAAATATGCAGTTTCTGGAGCATGAAGAATTTAAAGATAATTTTTATTGGACAAAAATACCATTGGACTTTTTTGACCTTAGTTTCTTGTAACTTTATTGTAAATGTAAAATGGCCAGATACTGTATTGTATAAATTACATGAAACATAATATCAATCTTTGGTCTAAAAAAATATATGGGTGGGGGGTTATTACTGCAGTGGGAGTGTGGCTTGAAGGAGGACGGGGGTTATACTGTATCTCTCTTCAACCTTGGGTGAACAGTAGCAAGGTTTTGGCTTCTTTATAGTACACTGCTAGTTGCAAATAACCCATGATACTGATGCGGTGTTATACATAATGTTAGATTCCGATGCAGATGCTCTTGGGAGCCTGGGGCCACAGCCGATGTGAAAAAATATGGTGGCTGCCAACCACACTGCACAGCTCTGCATTTGTAGACCAGGTAATGTGGTGGCCTTCACTTTTGTCCTGTTGAGTTGATGCAGTTGGGCAGGATTATCATTGGCTAAAAATCCACAGGGTACGTTATGAGTCCATTTCAGTAAGACTGTTCCTTTAATGGTTGGGATCACCTTTTCCATGCTATTAATTTCTTTAGGGAAGCAAGGGGGATAGTGTATAGGTTCTATATTTTACCCTAATCAAATGTCCTTTTAATTGTGTATGCAAATCAGACACCAATCACCCTAAAACTGATCAAACCAAAATGGGATGAACTTACAAGATAAAAGTCCACAAACTAAAGGGAGGGGTGGAAATAACTGATTAAAATAACAATTCCCCATATATGTTAAACATTTATAATCTGTACCTTTTACTGGTTCTAGACTGCACTTTACTTTCAGTATACAGGTATAGGACCCGTTATCCAGAATGAACGGGACCAAGGGTATTCCGGATAAGGGGTCTTTCCATAATTTGGATCTCCATTCCTTAAGTCTACCAAAAAATCAATAAAACACTAAATAAACCCAATAGGAATGTTTTGCCTTCAATAAGGATTGTTTATATCTTAGTTGGGATCAAGTACAGGTACTGTTTTATTATTACAGAGAAAAGGGAATCATTTAACCATTAAATAAACCCAATAGGGCTGTTCTGCCCCAATAAGGGGTAATTATATCTTAGTTGGGATCAAGTACAGGTACTGTTTTATTATTACAGAGAAAAGGGAATCATTTAACCATTAAATAAACCCAATAGGGCTGTTCTGCCCCCAATAAGGGGTAATTATATCTTAGTTGGGATCAAGTACAGGAACTGTTTTATTATTACAGAGAAAAGGGAATCATTTAACCATTAAATAAACCCAATAGGGCTGTTCTGCCCCCAATAAGGGGTAATTATATCTTAGTTGGGATCAAGTACAGGAACTGTTTTATTATTACAGAGAAAAGGGAATCATTTAACCATTAAATAAACCCAATAGGGCTGTTCTGCCCCCAATAAGGGGTAATTATATCTTAGTTGGGATCAATTACAGGTACTGGTTTATTATTACGGAGAAAAAGGAAATCCGTTTTAAAATTCTGAATTATTTGATTAAAATGGAGTCTATGGGAGATGGGCTTTCCATAATTCGGAGCTTTCTGGATTATGGGTTTCCGGATAAGGGATCCCATACCTGTACAATAAAATTCCTACCATTGCTAAAATTCAAAATTTCACTTACATATTTAAAAGAAAAAAAAAACCCACTTATTTCTTACCCTTTTTAATGTAGAGCCAACATGATAAAACCGAACAAATAAAATAACTTAACTTACAGGTGTTATCATCTTCGTTTATAATCTCTTCTATGATGACATCAGGAGTCGATAATGACGTTTCTACGTTATTTGAGGACATCAGGGAAGGAGGTTTCTGCAAACAGAAGTAATCTTCTTGGACACACTTATATTCAGGATGTACTTCTTGTCCTATCCAGTGTTGTCTTTGCCAACGTGCTTTCGCACTGTGTTTTTTCTGCACTTTATGCGTGTTATAGGACTCATTATATGAATCTGAATCACTTTTTTCTTTCATTTGAATTCTAAGAAACATATCAACAATCAATTTTAAAATCAATGTGAGAGGCATTCGTTTATGAACAGTCATGTAGGAATTAATAATAGGCAGCCACAGTTATGCAGCAGAGACAGTATAAGTTTTTTTCGTTTTGTTTTTTTTAATACCTACACAGATTCTTAGCCGTTAAAAAAATGTTGTACCTGTTCTTACATACAGACAATAGTTTATGCAGCTTCCAACTTGAAGTTCAGCAGCCACTGGCTGTCCTTCTCCCTTGTGCTCTGAGGGGGCAGCAATTACAGAACAAATATGTAGATGTTTATGGGTTAAACACCCTTGAACTCTGTCTAAAGCTGGCCATACACGCACCGATGATATCATAAGAAACCTCGCTTTGTACAATATTCGGTGCGTGTATGGCAGATTGATGAGATGGCCAATATCGCAAAGGCTGTGGATATCGGTCGTCTCGTCCATTGGCCAGGTTAAAAGATTTAGAGTGTGCACCATTGAAGGCATGCAAACAAAATCTACGTTCAGGGCTGAATCGGCAGCTGAAGGTAGAATTAATATTGTTTCTAATTCCATATCCAACGATTCAGCCCTGAACGTCAGTGGAGGAAACGAACGATCCTTCCTGCGACCATCGCAGATATCGGAATTGCTACATGTATGTCCACCTTTACAGTTAACACCAGAGGGGCTGCTAATAAATCACGCGCGAGCAGGACGGCCAGCAGCCGCTGAACTTCAAGGGGGATCGCGATCAAGGGAGAGAGAAAAGAAAGCTGAAGAAAAGATCGCTTTTATCTCAGAATTTTTCAAATTTTTTTAGCATATATTACAAAGTTTACTTAGTAACTTAGTGCTAAGAATCTATACATGCATTTTAAAAAATGACTCTACATCCCCTTTAAAGAAACCAGAGAGAAATTAATGGCTTTTTTGCTAAAATCAATGCACTGTGGAAGCCAATAAAGTTGCCTTAAAACAGCAGCATCAGGCCAACCTGCATCTGCAACAGAAAAGCAAGACAAACTACAGGGGTATTGCTGCCCTGCTGTAAGAACCCATAAGCCCTGGCACTACAAAACTCTCTGCATAAAATGATCCCTTCAGACTATACCGAGGCATACTTGGGCCATACTTTTTCCTACTTGGGCAGAGGCTGTTGCTCCCCAAAAGTCCTACTGTGATCTCAATGAACAAGATTCCTGAGACTACGTTTAACTTAAAGCCACCCAAATCATGGAAGAGAGCCACACTGGCTAAACACATCAGATCTCTTTTTGTAAGGAGACCCTAAGAAACAGCTGGTAATTTAGGAAGGAAGGAAATAAAACATACATACATTGGTGACTTAGAACTGCAGACTTCTCCAGTTAGGCCAATCATTTGAAATAAATTTTCAGCATCAAAAGCAAATCTGTGTAAAAAATAGTACAAACACTGGTTACTTATGTTATCTGAGCTACAGATATCCGCATTCCATGGTCATATGTAAATTGCCATATAACTAGGGTTCAATTAAATCAATTTAGATACATTTGCAGAACCTATTTAACTCCCCATAGACTCCACTTAATAAACCCTAATATTCCTGATATCTGTCCAAAGTGTGGGAATGTCTTCCCATTAAAAAGTTCTGGTCAAAAATATCTGAAGGAATTAGCACTCATAGTACCCTTAGACTTAACCCTACTGTTACTAAACCAAGTGAAGGAAACAGCCCCCACCATCGGAGAAAGAATGCTATTATACTTAATTTTTATACAAGCCAAATCATTAATTGCACTTAAATTGAAGTCAGAACACCCCCCCCCCCCAAAAAAAAACAGTGTATTGTGGACCCTATGGCTATATTAACACCTATCCGCATTACTACTTTAAAGTGAGTCAGCCCACCTCCCAACATCCCCATCCCCCCCCCCCAACGTCCCTTTCTCCCATCACCCCCTCCACCCAACAGTACACATTATAGGTTGGGAAAATGTTTTATTAGTTAATTATATTAGTTAATGAAACAACACAGTTGACAACTTATCAGACTCCGCACAGGTACCTTGTTTCCATACAGATAGCAATGTATGAATGAAGAATGGAATTGCCTTGTATTGTATTAAACCAGGTCATCGTTAATATGGTAAACTGTGATATACAGATCTGTTGCGTTGTTTTTGTTTAATGCAGATGAAAGAGTTCAATAAAAATTATTTAAAAATAATAATAATTTGTTTAGATACTTGAACAATGTTTAGATTATACCATAGGTACAATATGCATCATACAAACTGTACATACCTTATATCAGTCTTATATTTTTGCACAACATTTTTATAATTCAAGTTCACTTTCAGGTCTGCCAGTAGCTGGAAAAAAATTGAAAACAATCTCAAACTAGAGAGCTTGTGTGTTATCATTTTGGAATAGTCTTGCAATTATCAAAGCAGCTTACAGAAAACCTGCATTACTATTTATTTATCAAGGAATTCCGGCTCGAAAAAATTCTCCTGTAGCACACAGTACTATTGTACTCACTACAAACTCTAGTTAGTGTCAGCCAAAGTTGGGTAGATAATCGGGTATCTCAACTGTCAATTAATATAGGATCTATTAAAAAGGGATCATGGCAACAAGATGAGCAGCATCAAACCCATAACTCTGTCTGATGTAGATTCTATGCTTCTATATAAAAACCCATAACTCTGTCTGATGTAGATTCTATGCTTCTATATAAAAACCTATAACTTTGACACTGATGTAGATTCTATGCTTCTATATAAAAACCCATAACTCTGTCTGATGTAGATTCTATGCTTCTATATAAAAACCCATAACTCTGTCTGATGTAGATTCTATGCTTCTATATAAAAACCTATAACTTTGACACTGATGTATATTCTATTCTTCTATATAAAAACCCATAACTCTGTCTGATGTAGATTCTATGCTTCTATATAAAAACCCATAACTCTGTCTGATGTAGATTCTATGCTTCTATATAAAAACCTGTAACTTTGACACTGATGTAGATTCTATACTTCTACATAAAAACCCATAACTCTGTCTGATGTAGATTCTATGCTTCTATATAAAAACCTGTAACTTTGACACTGATGTAGATTCTATACTTCTACATAAAATCAAGCAAGGAATAACATACTTCTGTTAAAAAATACTAGATATTCCATGTTATGGGAAATATATAAATACCGGGGTTTCGGTCATAAGTTTTTTTTTCTCAAATCCTTAGTTAATGTTAAACTAGAAATCTGCACCAAGTGTTTATTTTTCAGTTGTGCCCCCTCTTCGTCAAGATTTGGCCATTTTATTTAACCTAATATACAATGCGTCCAACTGCCACACATTTACCTGATTCAAATCACAGTATGTGCTCAGCGATGGAGATTCCTTTAATCCCTCAGCAAATTTCACTCTGGTTTCCAAATAATTCCTCTTCTCCTCTATTTCTTGAATAGCCTTATCTATATCTGTACTGTATGCTTCGGAATTTGCTTTTACCTCAGCAAGTAGAAAAGCCTTCCTGGTTTACAGAACATTTTTGATTTAGAACCAAAACTAACTGGAAGACTTAATTATAATTTTTAATATATATAATGTTCATTCAAAACATTTCAGTACTACAAAAATTTTGCTTACGAACCAAACTGTTTGCTAACTTGAACCTGGAAACATTGGGTTACAAAACATAATTAATAACACCATTAGGATGAAGATCCTGATACTGGAAATATGGACACTAAATGGTTAAAGTAATGTCTCCTCCTGCTTAGGGCTTCACCCCCTGCCAATTTCCTTCCAGCCCCAGTCTTCTTTGGCACAAAGACAAACAGAACAATCCTAAACAGAGAACAAGTCCCAACCCCAGAACCCCAAAGGCTCCCCAGCATGAGCACTCCAATCCACTAAAAAGGAACAGAATAGCCTTGTGGTAAAACAAAAAGGACGTCAGCCTTCCGGACACTGCATCGCCATCTAATTAAAGCCCTGAGGGAACGGAGCACATCTGGATTGTGAATGTTCCTTTCCTTAAGGGAGGTGGCACACTGGGAGATTAGTCGCCTGCGATCATCTTCGATATTGCGACAATGTAAATTATCTGTGGGATGGCATAAGCGTCGCTTCGGTTTTCCGAAGTAGCACTAAGGTTCTGGACATGGAACTGGGTGTATGAAATGATGCGAAATGCCTTGGGTCTGCACAGCTTAATTCAAAAAGTATGAAAAATAAATAATGAAGACCAATTGAAAAGTTGCTTAAAATTGGCCATTTTATAACATATTTAAAGTTAAGTTAAAAGTGAACTACCCCTTTTAAAAAAGGCATCAGCAATCTGTAATAGGTCATCCATGGGCAGATCCTCTGAACGGATAAGCTGTGCCAACTGCTTTACACATGTCTCCATAGCTTTAGAAACCCAGACAATGGTAAAGATGGAGGGCTGCCAGAGAAAAGTAGAGGGCATGTATCCGTTCATAACCCAAGATGGTCTGAATAGCTGTACCTGTCACTGAGCCACTACAGAGGGCAGGATCAGCGCAGGGGATTGCAGGTTAATCTCTATAGGGTGCACACATGGGGTCTATGGAAGTCTCTGAAAATTTGGATTTGCAAAAGGACACATGCAAAATATCCAAGACTAATAAAATTGTGCTGGAGCTACTATTCCTCTTCTTCTCCCCTCAACTCTCCTTCACTACAATAAATGATCAGCACACCCAATTCCTCAGTGACTGAATAACCATATCGTAGTGGAGAAGGAAAGGTACAGTCACTGAGGAATTGGGTGTGCTGATCATTTATTGTATGGGATCTGTTATCCAAAACACCCCAGGTCCCAGGATTTTGGATTAGGGAAGTTTACATAATTTGAATAACCATATCATAGTGGAGAAGGAAAGGTACAAATTATGTAAACTTCCCTAATCCAAAATCCTGGGACCTGGGGTGTTCTGGATAACAGATCCCATACAATAAATGATCAGCATACCCAATTCCTCAGTGACTGTACCTTTCTTTCTCCACTACGATATGGTTATTCAAATTATGTAAATTTCCCTAATCCAAAATCCTGGGACCTGGGGTGTTTTGGATAACAGATCCCATACAATAAATGCACACCCAAGTAATCTTCCATTTAAATCTAAATGTTGCCCATTTAACCGCATTTACTGAACCTATAGCAGAATAAGAGCATATCCCTGTCCTGTGTTAAGGGGAATGCAGAAAAAAATGCAGCTCATTTTTCCATGGGCTTTCATGCTAAAATGAATCTTCTTGCGCAACAAATACTCAGGGTAAATGCCCTAGACAGAAGCAGAGAGTTGCCCTAGACAGTTTTGTTATAATACTCTAGTACAGAAAGTTATGCAGCATTGGAACGGTCTTGAAGGAATATGCCAGAACAGTCTAAGCTATCATTTCCATAAGCTGCATATGTGCTTGGAGATTTTAGATTACTAAACCAGATGCAATCACGTAAAACCATATAAAACTGTCAGTTCTATATACATCGCAGACACGTTATGAACATTAGTTATTAATCAGGAACTTTGTTTTTAAATCAGCACTTTATTGAGTTGGGAATGGTAGGTATAATGGATGAATACACATTGCACATTTACAGAATAAAAACTAAAAAATACCAACCTTTTCTGGAGAGCACTAGAAATCTTTCCAAATTCCTCATAAATAACACTGGAAATGCTTTTATCAGCTTGTCTATTTTTCCCATCCAAATGTTTTAAAGTCTAAAAATATTGAAATTACAACAAAAACGATCATTTCCCCTGTACATTTGAGAGGGCCACTAAGGTAGTAATTTCCACTATACTCCCACAAACACAATCAGAGGCGAATAGCAGCAGGCGATGTAGCAAACCAGCACCCACCATTACCAGGGTACAAAAAAGAAAAAAAAGGGGGGGGGGGACCAAGAGATTTCTTATAGAGTGGTATTAGTATATATGTTATAATCATTACACTTATATATTAATCATTACACATATATGTTATAATTACACTGTATTAATAAGCAGGCCAATTATTTAAAACTATTTTTAAGCAAATGTTTGTCTGACAAAGGCTGCATTTGGCTACACTGTTAAGGGGATTAGCAAAGGATGCATTTATTTATTTATTTAATTCATGCCAGCATGCCCCTTTATTAAAAAAAAACAAAAAACCACAGTTCCTAGTACAGGTATAGGACCCATTTTCCCGAGCATTCTGGATAAGGGGTCTTTCCGTAATTTGGATCTTCATGCCTTGTGTCTATTAAAAAATGAATAAAACATTAAACGCAAAAGGATTATTTTGCATCCAACAACGATTACTTATATCTTAGTTGGGACCAAATACAAAGCACTTTTTTGTTTTTACAGAGAAAAAGGAAATCAATTTTAAAAATCAGAATTATTTGATTAAAATTGAGTCTCTGGGAGACAGGCTCTCTTTAATTGGGAGCTTTCTGGTTATCAGGTTTCCGGATCCCATACCTGTACTTAAAGGTAATTAAAGGGGACCTGTCACTCACACCTAAAAAGCTGTATAACAATAGTCCTTTACAAACTAAACATAAAACCCAAATTCATTTTTTTACAAATCATCCATACCTGTAATACGTGTATTTCAAAATCTGCGCAATCAATCATATATTGCCTGCCTCACCTCTATACCTGAGGCACAGAGGCGGGGCAGGCAATATATGATTGACAGCTCTGATTATTTTGCACTTCCTAGATGGGGTTTTACAAAGCTGGCCCCAATAACGGTGCCCACAAAATGGCGCCTCTGATTGCTCTGATTGTGAATTCCAAGACCGAAACTATTTAAATAATTTATACAGTGTAAAGTTTATTTTGCTCAACTAACTACACTAATGCGTGTTACCTATAAACCATACCTACAACTGCTACATCTTTTTGTATGTGCTGGGAAAAACATAGTACAGGAAAGGATACCACACTGCCCACTACAGTAGGATTAGCACTGCAGTTTGCTGGGCAATTTTCCATACTGTTAAAAAAAAAAAATCTAAACCACTGATTATTTTTAATAAAAGTACCTTTATAGCTTCATCTATGCACTGGAAAGAATCACTTGCTATGGCCAATGCTTCATCAATTCTTTGACAGATGTCACCCTACAAGTGTTGGCAAAGAAAGACAATATGTATAAAAAAAAAAAATATATAAAAAAATTATGGAAAATATAGAGGGAGAACATTAACATGATTTACTAACAGGTTAAAATAAAATAAAACTAAAATCCCATATTTCATATTTGTGCACCTCTACTCAGCATCTCTGGTAAGCCTTGGGCAGTTATCTGGCAAACAGGCCCCCCCCCCCCCCAATACAAGATGGGAAACATCGAATGTTTCTGGTTTTGAGAAAAAAGGAAAGAAAATGCAATTCAGCAACTACATACAGTAATGTGCAAAGCATAAAGCATCAATTATAACACTTAATTATCTAGTTGAACAACACATTGAAAATTTACATTTGTTAAGAATTTGATTGTCACAGTTTATTGTTCTGAAATGTATTGTCATTCAGTTTTACCTGGTTATCAACAGATGCTAAACTGTTCTTATCCGAGTCCTCGTTTTCTTAAAACAACAAAAAAAAAAATGTAAGTACCAAACAGAGTTATGCAAATATGTTTCTCAAGTTACTTGATTGTTTAGAATCACCAATACTTTAATGTCACTCCAAACTGGCCCATTTCTTTTTTTTTTTTAAGATTACTTTTTCTTATTTTCCACAAAGGTTATCACCACAAAGCTTCTCCACAAGCACAAACATAGCACAGAGATGCACTGTAAGTAAAGCTGTCTGGGTCATATTTCTACATTAGTACCTGATGGCCCATGCCTAGGGTAGCAGGTTAGAGAAGATGGACCCTATATAGAAAAAATAGAATTCTAAAGCCTTGCTGTGAATCCAGCTGGGTAGCAGAGGAGCAGCCTTCTTACATTCCATTGGCACCAGTTACCCCTATAAAATATGCTGAGCAAATCCTCCCATAACCCTATGATAAATCTTCAGTATAAAATCAGCCCTGCATATATTATACATTATTTAAAAAAAATGCAGAGAAAGAAACCAAGCAAGAGCCCTCATGTCTCATCAGATATGCAAGATATTTGTAAAAAACACATGCATATTCCTTAGTGCTGTATAACAGAAGTATCTGATACACAATGTCTATGCTTTAAAAAACCCTTAAAAACACCCAGTGTAAAATTAAGGGCTTTCTAAGCACTTATTTACATTTTTTTCTGTTTCAAACCTATTTAATGCCAATAATACATTTTGTAACAACATCGCCACCTGCTGGTCAATTCCTGTAACTGTACAGTTAGAGAGATCAACTTTAAGAAGGAAAACAGAGAAGTGTTCTGATGTTGCTCTGCTCAGGAAAGATCAGAAGCCTCAGATGCCCTTCTTCATATCTCCTTCCTGAGCATCACTTCTCAGTTCTTCTTCTAAATGTATATCTCTCTGACTTTATAAATACAGGAACTGATCAGCAAGTCCGTTATTAAAAATGTAAATAGGACTCTACACTAAATAATGTAAATTGCAAAAGTGATTAGAAAAGCGCCCAGAGTAATATTATATTTCGAGACAAAACTCAAATAAATTTGCCCCCTAAATGTGTTTAAAGGTTTACTTATGCTTTAAGTAAATACATACCACTTGGAGGCAGATCCATCTTAGTACAAGGATTTTCAATTTGAGACATATCCATTTGTTCCCTATAGAACAAGTGCAGTTTTAGGGAACAGTCCAAAGTATCTTAAGAACCCAGAAATTTAAACCACACATTTAGTAGTTAGTAGTTAACTAGCAACTATAGCCTATAAGTGCATTTAGCATTAATATCTACATAATCTACATATTACAGGAACCAAAGTGATGTCTTTCAAAAATAATTGCACTTCCATGAGTGAAGCAGTCATGTCTTAATCTGCTAGGACAGGACTCTCTTAACTTTTAACAGATACAGAAGCAGATGTAGTAGGTGTTTCAGGTTCAATATGCTGTAAAAGAAAATCAAAGAATTCTAGAGCCATTCTAGAGTAATTTGTAGCAGCACTGTTCTAGGGTATTCTTCATTGATTGTAAGTGTAAAAGGGATTCTAGATTCTTTTCTAAAGCGCTAGTTGGCCAAAATAAACTTACACTATAGAAATCATACAAATCGTATTTCCCAATTAAATACAACAATACCAAAACTTGCTCTAAGCCACCCAGCACATCAAGCCTAATTTAAAATTTGAAACAGACAATTCGCTCACCCCTTCACAAAGTTGGTCTGGGTGCCGTGCCCCAGACCCTTCACCCAGGGAAATTTAATGAAGAAATAGTCATGAATAATTTATGATGTAAATCACAGTTTTTCAGCGACCCCGGACCCATAGCAAATGGAGACCCAGTCACAAGCACAATTTCTTGATGGGTACGCACTCCAGACACGGGTGAAATTGTGCTTGAAATCCTATTTCCATCAAGTTTTGAAATTCAAGATCACAGAAAAAAGGCAGGCACCATTTTGTGGGTACTATTATTAAGAGAAGGTTTGCATTAGGGACACACCGAATCCATGCCTGGCCGAAGCAAATCCTTAAAATTTATAAATAAGTTGATGATGATTTAATTAAAAAAAAAGTGGGTTTCACGTTTAATTTGAAAAGGATTTACACAGCTTTTTTGGTCCCCTATAAATAAAGTTATATATTATATATATATATATATATATATATATATATATATATATATATATATTACATACAGGTCCTTCTCCAAAAATTAGCATATTGTGATTAAGTTCATTATTTTCTGTAATGTACTGATAAACATTAGACTTTCATATATTTTAGATTCATTACACACAACTGAAGTAGTTCAAGCCTTTTATTGTTTTAATATTGATGATTGTGGCATACAGCTCATGAAAACCCAAAATTCCTATCTCAAAAAATTAGCATATTTCATCCGACCAATAAAAGAAAAGTGTTTTTAATACAAAAAAAAAGTCAACCTTCAAATAATTATGTTCAGTTATGCACTCAATACTTGGTCGGGAATCCTTTTGCAGAAATGACTGCTTCAGTGCGGCGTGGCATGGAGGCAATCAGCCTGTGGCACTGCTGAGGTGTTATGGAGGCCCAGGATGCTTCAATAGCGGCCTTAAGCTCATCCAGAGTGTTGGGTCTTGTGTCTCTCAACTTTCTCTTCACAATATCCCACAGATTCTCTATGGGGTTCAGGTCAGGAGAGTTGGCAGGCCAATTGAGCACAGTAATACCATGGTCAGTAAACCATTTACCAGTGGTTTTGGCACTGTGAGCAGGTGCCAGGTCGTGCTGAAAAATGAAATCTTCATCTCCATAAAGCTTTTCAGCAAATGGAAGCATGAAGTGCTCCAAAATCTCCTGATAGCTAGCTGCATTGACCCTGCCCTTGATAAAACACAGTGGACCAACCCCAGCAGCTGACATGGCACCCCAGACCATCACTGACTGTGGGTACTTGACACTGGACTTCAGGCATTTTGGCATTTCCCTCTCCCCAGTCTTCCTCCAGACTCTGGCACCTTGATTTCCGAATAACATGCAAAATTTGCTTTCATCCGAAAAAAGTAATTTGGACCACTGAGCAACAGTCCAGTGCTGCTTCTCTGTAGCCCAGGTCAGGCGCTTCTGCCGCTGTTTCTGGTTCAAAAGTGGCTTGACCTGGGGAATGCGGCACCTGTAGCCCATTTCCTGCACACGCCTGTACACGGTGGTTCTGGATGTTTCTACTCCAGACTCAGTGCACTGCTTCCGCAGGTCCCCCAAGGTCTGGAATCGGTCCTTCTCCACAATCTTCCTAAGGGCCCGGTCACCTCTTCTCGTTGTGCAGCGTTTTCTGCCACACCTTTTCCTTCCCACAGACTTCCCACTGAGGTGCCTTGATACATCACTCTGGGAACAGCCTATTTGTTCAGAAATTTCTTTCTATGTCTTACCCTCTTGCTTGAGGGTGTCAATGATGGCCTTCTGAACAGCAGTCAGGTCGGCAGTCTTACCCATGATTGCAGTTTTGAGTAATGAACCAGGCTGGGAGTTTTTAAAAGCATCAGGAATCTTTTGCAGGTGTTTAGAGTTAATTAGCTGATTCAGATGATTAGGTTAATAGCTCGTTTAGAGAACCTTTTCATGATATGCTAATTTTTTGAGATAGGAATTTTGGGTTTTCATGAGCTGTATGCCACAATCATCAATATTAAAACAATAAAAGGCTTGAACTACTTCAGTTGTGTGTAATGAATCTAAAATATATGAAAGTCTAATGTTTATCAGTACATTACAGAAAATTATGAACTTTATCACAATATGCTAATTTTTTGAGAAGGACCTGTATATACACACACACACACACACACGGAGTCACTGCTAACAATGCTTCTTGTGTGTGTACAACTTTGCATGAAACACAAAAAAACGTACTCATCTGTCATTTCTGTAGTCGACATCTCATCAATCAAAAGGGGTTCATCATAATCAAAGTCACATGTTTCTGTATCATCCGCCTCTTCCTCGTATTCCTGTTTGTAGACATATCATTACTACCACTTTGGGCCCTGTTGCAAAATGCCACAAAGGTACAGGAGAATAGGAAGTTGAAACCCAACAACCCCACAGGGAGGTACACATCAGAAAGACCCACACTTTTGAGACAAGCTGGTGCCTTGGGGTGGGTCAGTGCTGCTGGAAGGAGCCCTTGGAGCATGTTCCCTCTAATTCCTTCTAGGCTATGTAGCCCCAAAAATATATATTTTGCATGAATATTTTTAAAGGGGCTGTTCCCCTACATAGTGCAAGTTACGTTATCTTTCCACTTGCAGTCATTTCAATAAAAACAAGATAACAAGACTTACCTCACATGTAGGACCTGGCTGCCACACAAGGAGCTCCCTCCTGGTGCAGGTGCCTAAGCACTTTAAATATTTATTTTTATTTGTGCTGGGTTTAGTCAGGAGCACCTGGGAGAAGGCGGCCTTCTTCTCCCAGGTGCACCCATGACCCGACCCAGCTCAAATAAAAATAGTGACTTGCACTCTGTCTTTAACTGTGCACTAATTCACTCCATATTTAATTCCAAGATAGCACCTTACTGGCAAGATTGATTGACATTTTAGAAATTATTTTACAGTTATTAATAATTTGAAAGTTAATTGTACATGTCTAATCTTTTGGGAGTAGGAGTAGCCTAGAAGGGGACCTGTGGAAAGTGTAGCCTTAGGGACCTCATATCTAATTATTCTCCCACTGGCGATATTAAAAGGAGTCTGATAGATCTTATAGTGTATGGGCACCTTAAGCTCTGTATTTGTTTAAGAAACAGAGGACTCAGAGCAGCGTTACTGTCAGTGTTTATTGAGTATTTACATAGACCTTTCTATAAAAAGAGTTTACTTAGTTTGAACCTTTCCCTTTCATTTAAAACCAAAAATGAGAGGCTTTAACTTTAACTTAACGAATTATAGGCGGAGAAAGACATGTCTTCATCTATAATACCTTAAGTAAATATTAAAGCCTCTCATTTTTGGTCTTAAGGCAGTGATTTTGTATAGCATGGTGCAAATGAATACCTTCTGGTTTAAAAAGGCGTATTCTAAACAGTATATAAGCATTCTTACTCTGACTGGCTGTGACCATATCCATTGTAGTTACAGGTTGTGTTAACAATTGTAAAACCCAGTTTTGACTATTTTGGTGGTGCCTTCTGGCTTAATGTGGCACCTAATATGTGGGCTTTGTGAAGGCAAGTGGTAAGAAACATTGCCTAGCCAGTTCTGATTTAGTCAAAGCAATAACCGAGAAGTTTTTGTACACTGTACTGGTTGCAGATAAAAAAAAAGTGACATTATACAGTAACAATTAAGCCATTTCACACACACACTCACACCCCATCTATCCCAAACCTATAAAGTCTAGAATGTATAAATATATCTTTCATACAATTTTACACATTTATTGAAAACATAAATGACTAATGTATATTATTTTACAAAAACAACAAAATGGATTGATTATTTTTATCCTACATAATACCAGAGCTTAGATCATGTTGAGAGTTATAAAAACATTGGAGTTTTTCAGCCTTTAAAGGGTTTTCCTTATCTCTTGTTTTAGAAAAAAAAACAATTGTGGGAGTAAAGTGTTCATATATCAGCCAATCTGCCTGAAAATTCAAAATAGAGTGGAAATAAATATGTGCAAGTGTAAAAATGTAGGATATTGTATTGTATCCATTTCTGACTAATGGTTTGGATAAAGGCCACATTACATAAGGTCTAGAGTTGCTGTAATCAAAGGAATTGTAATCAGTTTAGTAAAGTTTATGTAATGTTTTGTTTTCCTAACTTCAGACCAAGCTCGCTTGTATAGAATATTCTTTGTGCTATACATTTGCACAAGTAGAAAAAACACACTAAATGCACCTATGTATTAGTAATAATAAAACCAGTACCGACAGCTTGTATAATAACCCTTAATAATATACGGTGAAGAGTAAATTCTGATAAGATGTAGCTGAGAATTTTGTACACTTTCCTCCATATGTAATAAAAGGTGCTAAGTTTACCCAGTAGCAGTAAATTCTACCTGCTGATTACTGTATATACTTGAGTTTAAGCCTAGCTTTTCAGCACCCAAAATGTGCTAAAAAAAAGTCACCCTCAGCTTATACTGGAGTAATCTTCATCTTTCATCCTCACCTGTCCCATTCTGAACTAGACATGGCACTTTATATTCTATATAAACTATATATGGTTTTGAAAGATTTTAACTCTTTGTGTTTTAGCTTGGTTGCTGATTGAGCTAAGGGGATAGCAGGGCCGCCATCAGAAATCACGGGGTCCCTCACAACAACATTTTCTGGGCCCCCCTCCTACCATGCCCTGCACCCCAGTGGCCCCTATCATCAGTACAAAGGACACACAGACATTGGTAGCCAGGGCCCCCATCATCCTCCACCCCCCCCCCCCCCCCCAGAGTCCTTCACAGCATCTTCCAGCTCCCACCCCCCCCCCAAGCATCCTCCCGCTTCCCCCCAGCGACTTCCTGTGGCTCCCCCCTCTTGATAAGTGCCCCGGCTCCCCGCTACATCTGCACAGCTCCCCCCAGTGACTTCCACCAGCTCCCCCCCCCCCGCCAGCATCTTCCTCCGGCTCCCCTGAGCTCCCCCCCCAGCGACTTCCTCCGGCTCCCCTGAGCTCCCCCCCCAGCGACTTCCTCCAACTCCCCTGCAACTTCCTCCAGCTCCCCCCTCTCCGCCAGCATCTTCCTCTGGCTCCCCTCAGCTCCCCCCCCCTCCACAAGCATCTTCCTCCGTCTGCGTCCTCTTGATATGTGCCGTCTCCCCGCTGCATTTGAAGATTTTATAAGGTTGCGGCCCGTGTGTACGGACGCAACCAATCAAATTTCCCGCTGGCCACCAATGACAAGGCCTGTGGTTCTTTAAAAGGGGCCCGAGCTAAAAACAAAAAAAAACTGTATCACGGCCAGGCCCTCTTTAAAGCGACCATTGTCCAGGTCAACTGTCCCCCCTGTGCCCCCCCGATGGTGGCCCTGGGGGGTAGTACTCTTAAGGTATCATTGTTGACACCATATTGTTTTCGTTGACCCTCTTCTCCACTTACAGAGCTAGTTTACTGTATTTTTTTGAAATGCATATTTAAAAACATATACCCCACTGATGCCTCAATTAATGTAATTTTATTGGTATTTATTTTGATTATTTAAACTTAGCAGTGGCTGCTGCATTTCTCACCCTGCGCTTATTCTCAAGTCAATAAGTTTTTCCAGTTTTCTTAAGGTAAAATTAGGTACCTCGGCTTATATTCGTATCGGCTTATACTCGAGTATATACGGTAACTGCTATGAGTTACTGGTCCTGGGCTAACGTAGTGCCTTTTAGTAAATAACTCCATACATTTGATATGGTAGGAGTGCAGGGCTGCCTTCTGAATCATGAGGCTTTGTATGCCCCAGGTACTGCTTGTTGCACCCAAACACCCAAGCAAACCTCTGACAGGACTCTGGCCTGCTTCTGCCAGTGGCAGCCACACTGGTTGTCCAGAGGTTAATATTAAGGCCCTTAAATTGTAACACATAGGGTCGCCATGCCCCCACCTGAACCGCATTAGTTGCACTCCCACAATCTCCTCCGCCGCATTCTCGGTTTCTTTGCTTCGCATTTCACCCGGCAGCCATTTTGCTTGTATCTCTTTCAAATGCGCATGTGCAAATAAGCCCCTCCTGCCTGATCTCTTAAAGAGGTTTTTTTTAAGACAAACTTTATTAATACAAACCAAATAGACAGATATTGGCTGATATGCGCATGCTTATTAAAAACACAGTAGCATTGCGCATGTGCACTACGCCAGGAGACAAGAATAATTCTGAAGGGAAGGGGGAGAGGGAGTTACAGGGCTGTGCAGAGGGACACACATCAAGGGATCGCTGTAGCTTCACTGATTGCTTTTAAGCGACCGGAGTGGCAGGTATTTAAAGAATGCTGTGAGGCTTTTCACTGATAAAATTTTTGTATGGGGAGTTGGCATCTCCTTTAATCACTTTGATTTCCTTCTCCTCCTGTAAGCCACTCATCCCACTCCCTCAGGAATTTGCTTTGACTTCTGGCTTGTGGGCATGTTCAGTTGTTCTAAGCTCAGATTACTAAACACGCCCTCCAGTCTAGCAGCCAGTGAAGAGATGGCATTGCTGGTTCCCATAGAAACTTAGCTCTAGCTGTCAGCTTCAATTTTTTTCTCCTAACCTCCTCTCCTGAGCTCAGCTCAAACAGAGCAGAACTTTTATCACAGTTGTGCCTGTGAGTCTGTATTCTTGATAACATGTATGCTGAATAAGGGTCTGTGTGTGTGTATGCTGTTTGCAGATTTAAATGTATCTGATTATGTATCAGAGGAAAAATGGCCACCGGGTGAAAGCTGCTATTTGCTTTAGGAAAATGTGAAGGTCCTGGGATATATGCAGTACCAATTATGCCATTTGGGTAGGGGAGACGTGCCCAACAGATATACATTGTAAGCAGATGTAGGTTCCATCTAAATATTCGGAAAGGATTTTTTACTGTGAGAGCTGTGAAGTTCTGGAATTCCCTCCCCGAATCAGTCGTGCTGGCTGATACATTATATAACTTTAAGAAGGGGCTGGATGGATTCTTAGCAAGTGAGGGAATACAGGGGTAGGGGAGATAGCTCTCAGTACAAGTGGGGGAATACAGGGTTATGGGAGATAGCTCTTAGTACTAGTTGATCCAGGGACTGGTCCGATTGCCATCTTGGAGTCAGGAAGGAATTTTTTCCCCTCTGGGGCAAATTAGAGAGGCTTCAGATGGGTTTTTTTTTGCCTTCCTCTGGATCAACTAGTAGTTAGGCAGGTTATATATAGGCATTATGGTTGAACTTGATGGACATATGTCTTTTTTCAACCCAACTTACTATGTTACTATGTTCTTTAATATGCTGTTTTGAAAGCCTAAAGGTGGCAATACATGAGGTAAACCACATATTCAGTAAGACACGTATGTCATATCTTTTCCCAGAATAAGGATGTGTAAAATATGATGTTCTAATCACATGGGAACAATGCTTGCACTGTAAACATTCCATTACGTACAGGGGCTAATGTTTGCTGTAAGGGAATCAAATTAGTCCCAAGATCTGCCCTTACAAGACGGTCCCATATATTTCTGGGTCGTCTGTAGGACAGAAGTGGAGGACTCCTAAATTCTTCTATTTCTGGATATGCCTTAGTTAAAACACCCCAGTGTACAAGTTGTACCTTCTGCATAGCAGGATGGAACGATAATACAAAAGGAATAAGTTTGATTCCGGAATCTTTCCTTACAGAATGCTTTAATAACAAAGTTTGATCTGTCTGTCTTACTTTATGTAGTTCCCTCTGGAGTAAATCCGATGGGTACCCTCTCTGTATATATTTTTGTGTCATCTCATTAAGTCTCTGCTCCATTACTTCTTCCTCACTATTCGCTTAACTTGGAGTAGCTGTGACCTGGGTAAGGAATGAATACATGTCTCAGGATCAAATGAATGATATAGCAACAAGTTATTATGATCCGTCCCCTTTACAAAAAGATCAGTCAAAATGTTATCATACCTTATTATATACTGAAGTATCCAAGAATACCACCGATTTTAAGTCATATACCATAGCAAATTGTATAGTAGGTAAGCGGGTATCCAACATTTCCTTAAACATAACAGGGATCCAATGTTGCCCTTGAAACAAAGAATTAAAGTACACAAATGTTTCCTCAAAAGAAATTCATAAAAATATTTGCAAATGCTGGGGCAACATTGGATCCCATCGCAGTGCCCTGTAGTTGAACATACCACTGATTCTAAAACATGAAAAAGTTGTTAGAGAGGACCAATTGCAAACGATTATGGGCAGCACTCCGTCTATTTCATTAAATTGCCTTTATTGTCACAATGCAGGCAGCAGCAATGTTTCAAGCCAAATTGGCTCTTTATCAAGCAGACCAATTGCAACAAATCCAATACAATTTCGGTTGATCTCCTGTATCATTGGAGCTCTGGAGGGCCCAGCGTACAGCCTCCCCCCTCAACTTGTGGGAAATGGGAGGTATATAAGCTTGACACATCCAGAGCTGCCAAAGCCACTGGAGTTGGAAGTTGTCCCAAGAGAAATTTTCAATGTCTGTTTCAAAAATCTGAAGTAAATTAAATGTATGATTTACCCTTAGAGGCCAAAGGGGCCAATAATGTATCCAAAAAAGTTGAAGATGGTGCCAAAAGTGAAGCTACACTAGCTATGATTGGCCGTCCCGGAGGACAGTTTAGCTAAAACATAAAAAACAGGCATAATTGGAAAAGAAGGTAGCAAAAACATGTACAAAATTACTATCTAATACCCCCCAACTCCTTATAATGTTGGCAGTAATGCTTGAAGCTGTTACATTCTCAGTGGGATCTGAAATAAATCGCTGGAAAAAGAACCTTAAATATAGTACAGCATTTCTACCCTACTGTTTAAATTTTTACCAGAAGAGCACGAGGAACAATTGCATGAAACGTTAGAACCGGACAGAATTTCATGATAAATAGCATTTGCACTTTTATTACAAGCTGGATAAGAACTGTCTGTATAAAAGTGACTCATGTTGAAAACATTAGATAAAGAATAAGGGGAGCCACCCTTCATTACATTGCTCTGTGTAAAATATGCTATCTGTAGAATTTTATGTGGCAGCTGGACTTAAATGTCTGCAGAAATTCGATATGGACTCAGGTGTTTTTTTGCACATAACTTGGACACAACTCTTGCTAAAATTGGAACGCAGAATTGCCAACAGACTCTGAGCATTAAACAAGATGGAGGTATATGTTGATAGAACTGTGGGAATATATGCTATTAATTATCTACAGAGACATGTAAACTTAAGATATCAAATGCAAAGCTGAGAAACCGAATACAAAATAATCATCGCATTTTTATCATTGCAAGTCATGAAACAAAATGACCTAAACAAGTTGCCAGTAACACAAAGAGTTGTTTTTTGGATTCCCTGCAGACATCCTATGCAGGATAATTGCTTTCACATTATAACGACCCACACGTTACTGGGTTCCATGCAGAAGCCTACATGAGTGTTTTAGTCCCCAGACTCCAGTTCCCCAAGTTAACACCAATTACCTATCTGGCCATGTATGTGACTTAACAGAAGGAGAACAAAAATAAAAAAAGTAAGTACTGGTGTTTGGAGAGGTAGGCCATTTTCAGAAATAGACCAAGTAACATTTAACATTAAAGGGGAGATTCACCTTTCTAAGTTTCTCCTCTGCCAGTAAGGGAACACCTTGTATTTATTAACACGGGAGACAAACATCACCAGTGATGTTGCCCATAGCAACCAATCAGCAATTAGATTTGAATGGTAACCTACAAGTTAGAAAACAAAAGCAAAGATCTGATTGGTTGTTATGGGTAACATCACCGGTGGTGTTTGTCTCCGATGTTAATAAATATACCCGAGAGTACCAAGAGATAGTGATGAGTGAATTTGTCCTGTTATTCTTCACTGAAAAAATTGCGAAACGGAAAAAAGTTGCAAAATTTAAGCCAATGGACATTTTTTGCTAGACTTTTTTTTTTTTTTTTTACTGCACAACTTTTTTTTTTTTTGGAGTCTAGGGGGCACATTTATCAAAGTACGATTGATTCCAAATACAAAAAATTCGGTTTTTTTCTAATTAATAGAACTGTGCATATTTTCTGCAATTTTTTCGTTAATTTGCGACAAAATTTATACGACCAAATCGTATTTGTCGCAATGAGTACGAAAGTTTTGGATACATTCAAGCTTCGTTATCGTGACCAGGTTGGAGCTACAGAGTGCCATTGAGTCCTATGGGAGACTTTCCTTGGGCCAGGTTGGAGCTGCAGAGTGCCATTGAGCCCTATGGGAGACTTTCCTTGGGCCGGGTTGGAGCTGCAGTGTGCCATTGAGCCCTATGGGAGACTTTCCTTGGGCCGGGTTGGAGCTGCAGAGTGCCATTGAGCCCTATGGGAGACTTTCCTTGGGCCGGGTTAGAGCTGCAGAGTGCCATTGAGCCCTATGGGAGACTTTCCTTGGGCCGGGTTGGAGCTGCAGAGTGCCATTGAGCCCTATGGGAGACTTTCCTTGGGCCGGGTTGGAGCTGCAGAGTGCCATTGAGCCCTATGGGAGACTTTCCTTGGGCCGGGTTGGAGCTGCAGAGTGCCATTGAGCCCTATGGGAGACTTTCCTTGGGCCGGGTTGGAGCTGCAGAGTGCCATTGAGCCCTATGGGAGACTTTCCTTGGGCCAGGTTGGAGCTGCAGAGTGCCATTGAGCCCTATGGGAGACTTTCCTTGGGCCAGGTTGGAGCTGCAGAGTGCCATTGAGTCCTATGGGAGGCTTCCGAAATCATTCACAGAAGGATCAAAGTCAGAAAGGTTTTCCCTCCATTTATGATCGTTCGGATACGAAAATTTTGTGACTTTCGGATCGCCAATACAATATTATCGTGACTATTACAATTTAATTGTAAGAATTTTCGGGACATTTCTGGTCATCAGAAATTATTGTATCTAATAGGAATTTTACCCATTTTGGGCTTCGAACTTTGATGAATCTGCCCCTATGTATTTTTTTTTATCACAAAACCCGGTAAAAAAATTCATTCATCGCTACTAGAGGATGTATATGGCTGAGAACTGCCCCAAATGTGAATAGAACTTACAGACTAGACAGTGAATATAAAGGGATCACTGTTATCAATAGAAAAATATATGGTATACTACATTGAATAACATTGTAGTATAATATATATACAATAGTGTAGTGTACACTAGTGCAGTGTAGTTGTAGGGTCCTTCTGGCTTATTAAAATATTAGGTCTTTCATGTCTACGTGATGGTACGCAATGTGACCAGTAGAATGTTTTCAGTATCTTTATATAGGTTTTGTATATCTATATATCTTTCATACAAAAGGTAAAATAAATTATATTAATGGTGGAACTGCCATTTTATTTTTTTTTATTTCAATGGGTTGAAATAGCCAATGACAAGAGCAGGAACACAATGTTTTCTAATTTGGTTTTGTACAGAATTAGAAGAATTTCCTATACTATGCACCAAAATATTACCACAATGAATATTCCAAACAGGCCCTTGGCATTAATTGACACACTGACACTCATTGTTGGATTTCTAGTAGCAGTGTTTTGTCCCAGGGTAAAAAAAAAATATATATATTCATTTCATTGAAGGAATATTTTGTGTTTTAATTGCAGTGGTTCCTAAAATAGCTGTATGGTTGGATAATGATGTTAATGGAGTAAAACAAACACCTATTGTTCCTTCCTAATCAAGTCCAAACAATGCTGACTTTGTGCTTAGAGTCAGTAGAACTTGCACAAAACAGATACACTGGTATGGAAAATGTTACCCTGTCAGGAAGAGGCAAATAGAAAACAGCATATTTGTCATTTATATTTAGAAGATATTTAAATAATGTTGCCTAGCCATGACACCACAAAGGAAAGTTCAGTTCTGAAAACATTTTTCTACTAAAATTACACTTCCGTTACTACATTGCATAGGAAAGGGTATTATATTTTCCAAAGGACAAAGCCAAACGTCTCCGTTATTGAGCCCAGAACACAGTAATATCGAAATCCTGAACCTTCTCACTGACCAGATTCTTCCACAGTCCATAAAATAAACCATATTTATTTAAAAATGACAACTGAAATATTCATTTTAGGTCATTTCAGTGCAAAGTTCTTTGAGATACTCAGAGGTACTTTTTGATAAACAGAAGTAGCATTTAAAGAATTGCATAAAATGTTTTTTTTGTTGTTGTTTTTTTTAGAGGAAAACTATACCCCCTGAACAATCTAGGTCTCTATAAAAATAAATATGACATAAAACAGCTCATACGTATATTCCTGTTTTATCTAAATAAACCATTTTCATACAAATATATTGTTTTAGTTGTATGTGCTATTGGGTAATCCTAAATAGAAAACTGCCATTTTAAAGTACAAAAGGCCCACCCCCTGGGATCATATGATTCACGGCACACACACAAACAAGCCAAGGCACACATACATGCTAGGCCACATCAGCCAATTAATGGGCAGAGTTTTTTGCTCCCACACTACTTCCTGTTACAGTCAGAGCTGCATTATTTCCTCTCAGCTGATCTCTGAGGGAGCACACAGCCCATCACTAAATGGTGCCTCCGGGGAAAGGATGTAAAAAGGGCAATATTTACCAATATATTTCTAAATATATATATATATATATATATATATATATATATATATATATAGATAGATATAGAGAGAGAAAGAGAGAGGTTCTGGCAGGGACTTGAACCCAATTTCGTTGTATGATTCTTGGTCTGAAGTGTCTTGCTGCTATACTAACCTCATTCTCAATGGCCTGGATTCTTTCTGCGGTTATATTTTCTTTCGTCGCCATTCCTGCCACTGTACACTTGTGTACACTTTTATTACTGAAATACTATAGTTACTGTGCACTCCAGAAACTCCCTGCTCTCCATACCAATGAATACACGTGACTCTTGATACATTCTTAATTTTTTGTGTGATAGGTCTCCTTTAAAGGTGGTTATACCTCACCTTAAAGGCAGGGATAGTCTATAATCAGTCTTTTGTCGGAGATAATCCCTCAGTCACACAAGGCACAGAATGTACGGTTTTCTTATAACCTCCTCAATAATTACAATAATAAAAAAAAACAGATTACAGGTTCTGAAAAGAAGTTGGATGTTCCGTTCAGTTAGACTATCATTTTTCTAGCAGATAGCTATAATATAAATATGTGTGTGTGTATGAAGTCAGGTTAGAGTAGTAATTGCTAGTGCCAAAGATTTGTCTGCGTGGGGGCTGCTGCTGGGGCCATTAATGAGATATTTTCCCTGGGCCAACCTGTCAAATATATTCAACAATATGGTTGTCAGGACCTGATCAGCAATATCAATGATATTTACACTTAAAAGCTGGAAATACACATAGGTTTTTAAAAAATATTTATTGTTTTTCAGATTTATTTGATCAAGTTTTTTAGATTCAAATGTTTAAATAAAGAACTCACAGTTCACAATTTTGATAAATACGCCTCTTCATGTAAACCATGGAACCATATTACCTACATAGGTAATCAGACTAAATTCATTTTTAACCCTATTTGCTTTATATGCACATTCCCACTATCTCACAATGAGGAGCTAGGGAATAGAATTTACTCAGATAGGAACAGTTATGCTAATGGGCAAAGGGTCACTAGGAGGTTTTCCAAATATTTTGTGTAATCTTATAACAGTGTGTAATGCATATTTGTTTTATATTCAGTTTTATGAATCATCACTGCTTCTTGCGGATAATGTTCTATTAAACATCCCACAGATCCAAGTCCTTTGAAAACAATACTCTTACTGGGTATCAGTAACAACTGATATCATCCTGTATAAAGCCATGGGTATCGTGCCGCAGTGCATTTAGCAGTTCCTGCCATGTAAATAACAGATAGCCCTTATTCAAGTTGTGTCTCTGTATATCTTGCTATGTTTGCTTTGATATTGTAAGATATGTCAGGGAGCTGCTACCTTGCTCCCTTCCCATTGTTCTGCTGATCGGCTGCTGCTGGGGGTGAGATCACTCCAACTTGCAGCTCAGCAGTAAAGTGTGGCTGAAGTTTATTAGAGCACAGGTCACATGGCTGTGGTACCCTGGGAAATATAGCATATGGCTAGCCCCATGGGAAATTTCAAAATGTAACATATAAAAATCTGTTTGCGCTTTTAAAAAACATTTTTCAATGCCGGATTCTGCTGGAGAAGCTAAATCTATGTTTTCCTAAGACCGTATTCCTTTAAAGGACAATGAAAGGTTAATATAAATTAAGTCTAAAGGCATTCTTTTTAAGTACTTACTGCATATCTAAATTCCCAGATCCCTGCTTGCTTCTCTGAGATATGGTGCTGGCAGCCTACAGCAGTGTGAAGCCTACAGTGACATCACTGAAATCTCTCTCCCCTTCCTGTAGGTGCCAGCGGCAGCCTTCCTATTCTCTGAGCATGTGTGTAACTTGATCCTGTCTCCTGTTCTGAGCTACACATGCCCACCAGCCAATCAGAAGCGGATCTGGCAGAGGGGGGGGGGAGGGAATGAAACACATGTGCAGTATGAAGCAAGGAGGGAAAGGAAGGGAGAATACCTTTTTAGAGATGGCTGCCTGTTCTAGAAAATGTGAAGTAAGTGTGACTGAGTAAATATTTGATTAGGTGAGCCAAAAGTGTGGCGTTTTTACTAAACAATAGGAGGACTATTGGGCAGTATGCTTTTTAAATTTTGACTTGCATTCTCCTTTAATGGAAAAACAAATTTGTCTGCTTTTTTTTTTTTTTTTTTTTTTAAACATTTGCTCTATATTTTATTGTAGCCTTCTATAATTTTGGAAACCCCATGCAGGACTATGGTATGTATGGCTTTTACATAAACTGTGTGTGGCCAGGTTGTAGTCCTTAGGCAAATTTTATCTAACATTTGTTTAAATAAATGCATTCTATAGAACATTGCGAAATGGCGCATAGCGTGACTGGCACGTTCTGTCATTTTCTTTCTATCCACCCTGCACTATTCGACAAGCACATTTATTTGTCTTGGCCCAAGGGCACTGGGAGTATTTTACTTGTATTCACATCTACTGGGCAGTGACACCAGAGAATAAAATAGTAATATATGTGATAGTTTTAAACTTTCATGTTTTATTACCGAGTTCTAATAGTGTTTCTGGAAACTACCACCAGGGACTGGCGTTATGAAAATAATCATAAATCATGCTTAACAAAAAAAAAAATGCAAATCAGAAGTTTTGGGGTTTTTTTTAATTTCAAACAAAATATGTTTTCACTTTGTAACTAACAAGCTAGGGTGTATATTTTGAATCAACTGTATTTGTTAATAAAAAAAAAAATTGTAGAAAGGGTGGCCTCTAACCCTTAAATTGTAATGGGGCAACGGGGGGGGGTGTAACTGACAGTTACAAAATGCTTCATGTATTATTTATGAGGCAAAGTGATTGTTTTTCCTGTGACTTACTGGCAGATCAGGCATTCTGTAGGTCAGTGCTATCCAGTTCTTTCATGCTGTGGGACCATTATATCACATACCACAGGCTTATAATGAGATGATATCATACATAAAGGTCTGCGGAGCCACTGGGCAGACAGGATGCCATATAAATACAAATACACATTAATACATATTCTATGGAGGCCAAATCAGAACTTAGGGTCTGTAGTTTTAGGTACTGGTTCTCAATAAAGATCTCGAATTTAGATTAGATGTGAAGGACCGAAAGGTTGGATTGCATGGTGAATAAAGAGAGGATATTGATGCGATTCTGTGGGACTGACATACATACATAACTACTCATTTACCTCACAAGTACTTACTTACAAAGTTCTTACCAGTGCCACAACTTTATATATAACCACCCTAATTGCAAAGTATACCCAGACCTTCGGTCTGCAAAGACCGCCTTTGTTTTCTCCTCATTCGTTACTTCTTCTTACTCCCATGTCCAGGACTTTTCATGAGCTGCATCCATCCCCTGGAACTCTGGCCCATCCCATCAGACACTATTGTGTTTCAAATGTCCATATATGTCTTTAGAACTGCTGCATAGTGATGTCACATATTACCTAAATCACTCAAGTCATTTTCCTATTCCAGTTATTTTAGCTGTGGGATGACTATAGGGTTAGGGTTAATTATTTTTAATCTATGCTGCATCTTATTGCTATAATTGAATCACCTTATAAGTTTTTTTTTTTTTTTTTTTTTTTTAATCCAGGTTAAAAATCCAACCTCTTATAATGACAACATGAGGATATTTCAGCCATGACCAGCCCACAGAGTACCCAACAGGGGCTTGTTTAAATATTGCTTTGGACGGCTGGAAAATGCTAACGTTCATTTGTTGTTACAAGGGTCATGCGTGGCTCAGCTTAATATAGCCCACCACTTGGGTGGATAAATTGGGCAAAATACAGTTGTTTCCCAACCTCACCAATTAAGCAAATGTACCAGTGTTTTTCTGCTGCCTGATCAAATGTCAGAGTAATTTCCTATCCTCACGGACTAGAACTGCTGCAAATGCGTGGATCAGCTGGTTGGAGTTACCCTACTATCTGAATGTTTTTCTTTGCTTATCTAGATTGTATGTTCCAAGGGGCAGTGACATTTTGTACTGTCTTTGCACCTTTACATACTAGAATTTCACATTTATATTTTGCACTTCAGTGTGTTGTGTATAATTCTATACACAAGTGCATGTTTTTGTTTCAAAGTTGTTACCCTTGGGGAATAATGCATAAACTAAAATGTTCATTATTCCCTATCCATTGAGAGAGAGAGAATGAGAATGAATATGAGTGAAAAATACTCTTCTGTATATTATGGATAGGGATTCTATTTCCGAGCTCTGCTAAATTCCCACTAGGAGCATATACAGAATTGCCCATCAGGGTTCTTACAGTATATTTATTATTCCTTCAAGGAAAAATGTTAGTGATTCCTTGACACCTCTGTAGAAGACACAGCAGTATCAGAGTTCAAAATTACCTGGTGACTGCTACCTCTCTGCTTCTATATATAAATCCTCTAAGCTTCTTTCTAATTAATCTGACCTTAAAAAAAAGCCAACGAGGTCAAGCGAAATGGAATAGATTAGCTTCAGAGAAAAGTGGATAGTTACATAAAAAGCAGCTATTGAATGGGTCAGTACATCTGGTTGTGTAAAGCCCGTTATACATGCACTGTATTCATTAAATGGCTGAGGAGGGGGCACAGCACCATCTACTTGATCTGTAGCCCACTGACACAGTGGAGCTACTGCTATCTGAACCAGGTGGCAGCTCCAGGCAACCCACAGCACCCTCTGTCAGTTAACATGACGCAGTTGCACCCAAGAAGTGCAATTGCATTCAATTCGAGGGCAGTTGTGTTAATCATACTCCCCCGGGGCTGTAGCAACACTGAAATTGCAGGAAAACTGCTACATTGTGGGGGGGAAAAAAACATGCGAATTGCACTTTGCCCACTGCATTTGCAGTCATAAATGATGAGAAATTAGGATTTAACAAATCCAAGACTTAATCATTATCTACCTGAGGATTTGGGATTAGTTTTCCTCTCTAAAATTTATTTACTTGTCTCCAGTTTAAATATGACTGGTTGCCATGGTTTAGATCCATAGCACAAGTATTTATATAAATGTATTTGGGGTTATTCTTTGTTCAGATACTGAATTTAGCCTTATATTTTGTAAAACAAAAAAAAGTGAATAATTATTTATTTACAAAACTGCAGAAAAGGTAACATTATTATATTTCATTTTGATATTGAGCACACAATTAAATGACTATGTGTTGTGTTCTGTTACAATAAAAAAATATTTTTTCTGGTTTTTATTTCCTTTCTTTGTCTCTTTATTTAGCCACTTATGCAAAAATCCATTTGCTCCTCTGATATCTTATCCATGCTGCTAATTGCGACTGTTCTTTAGTGGCATAACATGACCTTGCCCCGAGGGGGGGGGTGTCCATAACAGGGATTATGGGCTGCAGACAGCGGAGTGGTGGGACAGAATTCATAGCAGTGGGGCTACCAAAACTTTTTCATAGGGCCACTGCAATAACAATAGCCCCCAAACTATAGAAGATGTTTAGTAATATTATTGTATTTACTTGTTTTTGCAATATTAAGTGGTTTATTAGTACATTTGTACAACCCTACAACCTTTTTCTGCTGCAAACAATGCAACAATGACGATTTGTCATTAGCACATTGAAAAGGACTTGGGTATGTTGGAGTCAGTTAATTGGGGAAATCATTAACATGTGCTCCCTCAACCTCCCCATACAGCTAATTGCTTCTGAAGTAGGCTGGGATAAGGGAACTTGCTAATGGAGCCATACACAAACACCAAATACTGTTTTCAAAAACAGTCTAAGTATCTACTACAGTTGTTTTATAAAAACTAGCAAAAGTACCAATGTTCTCAGAAATCATTATACTTATTATATATTGATATCCTCATTACCTTTCAATAGCCCCAGTGGTCCTGGGATTTCAAGAAAGTGGGTGGGATTTAGGGCAGATCTGGTGCGTGTCTGGGTGTAACCAGGGGTGGTTAATGCAGATCAGGGTGTGGCCTAACATGTCCTGACTTTACAAATGTGTGTGGGGTGCTCTTCTAGTGCTGTGGTTGAGACAGTTTCTTAGTGCAGAAGGGGTTATGCTAGTGTTATGCACCTTAAAAAGATGACACCAGAAATTAAACCTTTTTTTGCAACATAACATTGAGTTTCCACGCTATTAATTTTGCCTTAAGCATATTTTCTTGATGTTCTCAAAATACTTGAGATCTGATCCCCCAAGTTCCTCTATGAGGGGGCTGCCATGTTTGTGCAGCAGAAGTTAGTTAGCATTAGAAGCCATCAACCACCCCCCCCTTCCTTGTGTTCAGGAGTTACCCAATGCTGGCTCTCCCCTGGTCTCCTGACCCCAAGCAGAATTCTTCCGATTTTTCATAAGTGTCCCAAAGTCCTGAGGTGAATTCCGGACGCACATGTACAGTAAGCTTTCAGTGCCAACATTCCTCTGCTTAACAATTTTCAGCTTTAGCATCGACTTTGCGCATGACGTCACTTCCCAAAGCATGTGTAAAGTACATGGCATCACTTCCAGGTATTTCAAAAAAAATGTTGGCAGCGCACTAGTGTGTGGCACATCCCCCCCAGGCAGCCAAGTCTTTAAGTTAAGCTCTTTAGCCAGTGACCCCCAACCAGTGGCTTTAGTGCAACATGTTGCTCCCCAACCCCCTTTGATGTTGCTCAGAAGCCTCACAGTAGGTACCTATTTTCACATTTCTGGCTTGGAGCCAAGTTTTGAAAGAGACTGTTTTACTCAAAGCAGAGCCTCCTACGGGCCAGCAGTCCACATACAGCTACCAAAAGGCCAATCACAGCCCTTAATTGGCATCTCTAAAGAACTTTTTTCATGCTTGTGTAGCTCACCAACATGACCTATAGGTAACTTTTATGTACGTCAATATTTTGAAGTGTTTTTTAAGTGTCTGTATCACTTTACTATCCATCATCTCAGAACACATACAGCTTTATTAGCAGATTGCCAATTCCATAACAGAACAGAGGCCTACCACCATTTGCACACATCCATGTGCAGCGTGCAAAGGGCAGCAAAATGCCTGATTGCAGCCTTTTTTTTGCATATTGGATGCTGCACTTGGATTTGGAAATGAATTATTTTATGTTTTAGAATCCATTTATATAAACGGCAGGCAGTGTTTTCTGGGAAGTAATAGCTGATGAAATGCCTTCAAATAAATCATCATCACTGTAAAGCTTCCAGTTGTGTGTGACATACGAGTGTGTTATATATCAGTTGTAATTGCTAAACTCCCCTGGTGCAGCCAATACACTTACTTAGCTCTGCTTCCAAAGCAACTGACACCAGTATGATATAATTCAACCTTCTGCGCCGTGATCTGGGTCACGTTTCTCCTGTACTGCCCTGGCTCCGTGACGCCGCTCTCTTGTAATGCTGAAAACAGCGTAAAGATGTCTGGAAAGAGAAAGGAATCCTGAATCATATTCAGCACATCCCCAAATATGAAATGGAGGGTTGGTTTTTAAGGGGAACCAGCATGACAGGAGCCCTTATAGGGAACAGCATAGATAAACGTACAATGGACAGAGCACCTTGCAAATGTATTCAGACCTTTGTCCAATTCTCATTTAAATGAATAACAATTCCCCTCTTGGTGATATTTTTTCATCCTGGTTTGGGAAATCTGTACTGCTTTTCAACAGTCAAGATAAAAGTCTAAGAGAGAGAACAGTTACAGTATAGCACTTTTTATATTTTCTGGAAAAAACACAAATTGAATGTTAGAAAGAGGGGGAAGAAAATAAATGATATTTTGCACTATTTAGTCATGCACTCATAGTTGATGTGCAGCATCTTGCACAATTGTCCTAGAATTAAGAAAGAATTTGAATGGCTGTGTGTTATTGATTAATATATACACATAAAAAAAAAAACCACACACATGACACTTCTCCTATAGAAGCTGTTCTTATACTATCTGGACTTATTTGTTGGGTAACCCTCTGAACCATTGCTTTGTTCCCTTCATTTTATGAATATCTGGCCAATTGCAGGCCAAAAAGATGGAGAATGTGGGATTACTTCCCATTTAAAAATGTATTTTGATTTCTCCCATTAACAGATTTGTTTGACAAACAAGTACAGGAACAAATATCATCCAATTTACCATTAGGTAAGAGATCCACAATACATGACCAAATCTTGGGCCGTGAATGGTCAGGTAGTCGGGTCTGTGCGTTCTGGACTTCATACCTTGCACCTTATGCAGCTAAGGACATGCAACTGGCACATCAAACCAAGCACCCTAGATGTACAAACAAACAATCATAGATTTGAAAACTAGGACATCTCTATTGTTTTGTTATGTCTGAGGTCAGTAACTGCAGGAACAAACATCTCCAAAATAGAAATCCTCTCTATCTATCAACTACCTGCTACCCCAATATAAATATCACGTGTACTTTCGGTGGGTTGTCATGGCTTTTTTCAGTTAGAAAATCCATATATTAGAATAAAAACATTCAAATTAATATATGTTTATAACAGTCAGGGCCGTAACTAAGGGTAGGCAGAAAAGGCATGTGTATAGGGTATTATGTTGTTAATCATTAGGCTTGTACCTGTTCTGTCTGCCTGCCCCCAGTAGGATGCACGGAGACAAGCAGGAGAGTCTGGGCTACTCATCACTTCTGTCACTTACACAAAAGGCATGTTCAAAGTCTATGTTTTGTAATTTACACTCCTAGCATGGAGCACAAAGATTGCTTCCTTTGTACATATCACCACAGGGCAAGAAGTGGGCAGCACATGGGTGTCCATGTCCTGGTCCACTGGGGTTACTACCCCAAGGGCCCCCACCCTAGTTGTGCCCCGTTCCTACTTGCTGTGGGGCCAACACACTCCACTGCGTTAATTCTCTTTGTGGCAAAGAGAGCAACAGGAAGCAGACCTGGCCAGGCAGGGCCCACCAGGCGAATCCGACCCTGCCACTGGAACACACCATATCTTGCCCAGAACTCTGCAGCATCACTAGGAAATTATTTATGTCCTATATGTAACTGCAGGCCCGTATAGGACTCCATTGCCCCTGGCAGTGCTGTGATCTGGCCTATGGTGCCGAAAGAAATAGCAGTAAGCAGAGCTGTTAACCCCCTGTTTTATCGTGAGTTACACATCTAGGCACACATGGGTAGTAATTTTTCAGGCATTTGCGCATGCGCGTGATGTCACTCCTTGAAGCATGTGTCAGCACATGATGTCACTTCCAAGTACAACTGCAAATGTTTGGTGGAACGCACCATCCTGTCCCCCGGCCAGCAATGCTGGGTCACAGTCCATTTATAGGTTTTTATTTCCAAGGATCAAGTAAAAGACACTTGTAGGTCTGCATGATGGTTCAGGGGAGGGGGAGCTTTGGCAGAGAGTGAGGAAAAGGGATCCCCTCTAGCCTTGTGGTGAAGGGAATCTGAAGAGCCTTGCCCCTGCAGGCCTTTTGGCCAGGGATAGAGGGGTCCTCCCTAGTCTTTGGATAAAGGAGGACCCAAAGATTCTGCTGCTTCTTGCCTTGTGGCTGGTTGGATAGGATACAGACTTTTTTAAGGAGTCTCATTTCACCCTTGCACTTTACCTGTGTCACACACTGTTTTTGCACAGTGGTTTGATTTTTGAAAGTATGCTCAGGTTTCAAAGAGTAAATAAAAAAAAATAAAAAAAAAAGAGACTAAAGAGCAACTCTTTAGTGCATAGAGATCTAAGGCCTGAGATATATGGCACATTGCACTTTGGCAATTGCATCTAGTCCATTTTACCTATGACCTTTAGAATAAAATTTTGTATTTAATATTAATACAGAGCTTTTCTCACATAATACTAAACTGTTCATGTTGCCAAATAGCATGAAACTGTATATTGTGCATGGAAGTTCATAAGGATCACACCGCTCTGTCCTCTTGAGCTCTTGCTCTGGGCCCATCTCGGTTATCCAAGACGCTCACTCATCTCTTTGCCAAGAGAAACATTTCATAGACCCTCTATCTGATCTCCGTTCCAAACATGATTTGGCTATCAGCAGGATATTTATTTCCTTTGACAATGAAAAATGATCATACACATATTTAGCCTTAAAAAAAAAAATTAGCCCCCAAAAAAGGCAAAAAAACATTTATTCAAACATTCTGGAGGGAACACTATGCTTAGTTTGCAGTTAGCTGCAGAGGAAGAATCACATTGGATTGTTCATATATCTTACATATAACTAGCTTATTCACTTACAGAGTAAACAAAAACAAAGTGGATTAATATTTAAGCTGTTACATTTAAAGATGTCCTGTAATTCACTAGTTAAAATGAACACAGAGGCATACAAGGACAACGTTCTGTCCTTATTTTATTTTTGTCAACAATTCCATAGCCACATTCTCTAGGTTGACCTAGTTCCCGGTATTAACCCAAGAGGCTGGTATTTTCCTTAAAGGAAATATGTGTTATGTGTCAGCACAAATAGAACACTCAGAATTCAGTGCTGTTTGTGCTGGGTAAAGGAACATGTTTATCTTAATTAGTATAATAGATGTTTCGGAGCTAGTTTAAATGCAAGGTAGAGAGGGTGGCTGCTCAGTGGCCCAATGGCCAGTAAAAGAATGAACTGTAATCATCTAACTTTTCCTCCTCCTATAAACTTATTTTCAGTTAATGCTTAACACCTTACTGGATTTATATCCTGCACTGCCCTAGGTATAGGCATCTCTTCTCCAACCCATCGGTAGTATGCAGTCTGTGTGCATCTGAGGACTATGTAGGGGAGGGATGCCCACTTGCTCAGCTAGGGTTGCCCCCTGGCTGGTAAAACAGACTGAATTTTCCAGAAATGGTGGTAATCAAAAAAACCGACATGCCCCAAAGGCATCCATTGGTTACACCCCTTAAGCTCCCATCCAACATCTTTATTGCCCTATCCCTCTTACCAGACACAATCCAATATGCACTTCCCAGTTATGTAAATAATCCTGCCCCAATAATATTATGTTCATTGTTCATCTACACATTAGCAAATACTCCAGGTATGGGACCTGTTATGCAGAATGCTCAGGACCTAGTGTTATCTAGATAAGGGGTCTGTCATTTGGATCTCTTTACACCTACTAAAAAAAAAAAAAAATCATGTAAACATCCAATAAACCCAATAGGATTGTTTTGTCTCCAATAAGAAAGCTTTTAGTACTTGTGTTATTATGGCACAGCAGAGCACCTTTACACCTAATAATTCTACATATTGCTTCCAGTTCTAGTATATAAAAGAAATAGAAAGAAATTTTAGACAACAGCTGAACAGAACATGTTACCCAAAGGAGTCTTTAAATAGGAAAAATGCAAGATATGAATTTTATGCAAAATTGTACAATATGTTCTATATGAATAGAACCCTAAGGACCTATAAACAGTCAGTTGGGTATTTCTGCTATTTTTAAATCCAAATATAACCATAGCTCCCAACATTCTGAAAACGGAAAGAGGGACAAAAATAAAATGCCGCACACAGACCACTAATTTAATTAAAAGTGCAAGTAATGCTCGTTAAGACTTTTGGGCTCTCTGCCAAAAGCTACTTTTAATTAAATTCGCATCTTTACCATTCAGTGCAGGAGATCAAAGGGAAATGAGGGACTTTTCAATAAGAATCCAGGACCGTGGGCTGAGCTGTCAAGAGGGACTGTTCCACAAAAATCAGGACAGTTGGGAGGTATGGTATAACTACTGGATGATGGACATACCAAATAAATATCCCACAGACAGGATGTGCAATTACTAAACATACGATTAAACCTGAATTTAAATTTGACTTGTATATAAAACATAAGGAGAGGGCACACACCAGCAAAACAAAAGCTGCCTGGGTGCCGGGTAAGGTAGCCACCATGTAAAGAAACAAAGGACTCGGCACTCAGGATTTGCAGAAAAAATAAAAATTCTTTAATGTGCAAAATCAACGTTTCAGTCACATCTTGGGACCTTTTTCAAGATGTGAACTATAATTTGGTGCATGTTAGCTTGTTATAATTACGCGTTATATAGGTTTACTGATGTGCTAGAAGGACATATATGCATATTACATCGCTTATTAAGAGGTGATTAATACAACATGGAGGGGCCCCTCCTCCTATTGCCGTTTTTATGGGGTATGTACATTTTAAAAAATGTATGTGTTGGTAGTGGGGAAATAAAGATTTTCGCTTTTACTAATTTGTTGCCTCAGTGATCAAAGCAGGGATTAAATCCCATTTAAATTCAGGTTCAATATTTCTGCTATTTTCCTATCAGTATGAATTACATTTACTGATACTAGTTAAGCGGTATTGGCTTATCTAGCAAAGAATTTCCCAATGACAATGGAATTTGACCAGTATTGCTAAATTTTGACAAGCTGCAGACTCCAAATCAGCAGCTTAAAGGAGAAGGAAAGGCTAAGTCACTTGGGGGTGCCAAAATGTTAGGCACCCCCAAGTGACTAATCGATTACCTTGTACCCCAGGCTGGTGCCAGTTAGTGCTGGGCGGTATACCGGTATATAACGAATACCGTTTTTTAAAAAAAAAAATGATAAAAATTTTTAACTTACCGGCATACCGGTGTGGGCGCCTCCTGGCAATTTTTCTTACTATTTCCGGGTTGTGCGCGCTGACGTCACGCGCGCAACCCGGAAATAGTAAGAAAAATTGCCAGGAGGCTCTGTGAGCTGTCGGGGGTGCCTGCGGCTGCCTGGCCAGTAAGTTATATTTATGTGAAGGGGATGGGGGGGGTGTTTGGGGTGGTCACCTAATCATGCATGGGGAAAAAAAAATACCGTCAAATACCGTGATACCGATATAATAAAAAAAATACCGTGATATAAATTTTTGGTCATACCGCCCAGCACTAGTGCCAGTTAGGAGAAAACAGCACCAGCCCGGGGCACTTGGGGCGATGCGCTTCCTCCTTCATTAAGCTGTGAGTCAGGTGCATGCGCAGTAGAGTGAAAAGCCGACTTCTCTGTTAAAGTTCCGCTATTCACTCTACTGCGCATGCGCGCACGAGCGATACAGGAAGAAGGAAGCGCTCGCAGTTACCCCGGGCTGGTGCTGTTCTCTCCCAACAGGGGGACCAGCCCAGGGTAAAAGGTAGGCGATTAAAGTCACTTGTGGGTGCCTAACATTTTGGCACCCCCAAGTGACTTTGCCTTTCCATGCCCTTTAAATCTGCTTGTGTATGGTCACCTTAAGACTCTACCTTAGCAATGGCCTTCTTTACCTCCCCCCCCCCCCCCAATTCCAAATAAACCAGGTTATGAACAGAAGATAAACCTGATTTGCCAATAAGATCTTTTCAAAAGCCTTGACAATAGGCTCATTTTTTTTTTTACAAGACATTATATTCCTTTGAATTCTCATACCACTCTGTTTACTTTTACAAGTACAACTGATCCAAACCAGGTTACAGCATACATATATTTTTTTTTTATGAAGAGGGCCCCTTAGCTCTGTTATTTTCCACTCCTAAATTTCAAACAGAAGATACAAAATTTCAAACAGAGGATACTAAAAGAAATTAAAGTGCTTATTTTGTACTAATTGAAAACAAAGCATTTTGCAGCATGTTTAAATCAAATAATAATGCTAAGAATGAAAAAATAAACCGTGAAATACGTGTCTTCGTTCTTCAAAAATTGAAAAAGATAGCAAAAAAGCTGGTAGGAGGATTGGACGGTGTCCGCGTTACCAAGGTGGGCCAATCAATCTATAGCTCACGTTGCTAATAAAAGAAAGTATTGATGTTAGAACCTTACAGGGAGATGTTCCTTGCACTTCGTCCTTCTCACATTTTTGGCAAATAACAGAAGATACTGGGGAAGCTCAAAAACCATTCCATCAACATGCCTGAGAAGAACGCAGTCAGTGTTTTTTGTAAAGTTCCTATGCCATTAACTGATCTGATGAATCATTTGTTCCCATAAAGTTTAATATGTAGGGCAAAAAGTATAATACCTACGTCCCCATCCTCATGAATACAGTGCCATAGAATACAGGCAGCTCTGTATTCATGGGGTAATGCTGGTCTCTGCACTAAATACTGGAGCACATTGACCTCTGGAAAATCAGAATTGCAGGTAACAAAGAACAGAAAACATGACAGAGCACTCACTGTTTTGCATTGTTCAGTTTCCAGCTTTACTAATCCCTTTTCCCCTCTCTGGTCAAAATCTCCTTACCTTTCAACTCTCGTTAACATACACAAACTGACCTGCAGACACTAGGCCTGTCTCATCTCTCTTCTTCCACTGACTCCACTCTAATATCTCAACCATCTCCTGTCTTCAGGTTACCTCTGTCTCCTATAGCACTCACCACTGCCCTTAATGAGCTTGCTCCTGCCAAGACAAAATGCATTAGACCCAAACCATTCCAGCCTTGGCATACTGTTCATACCAAAGACTTTAACATACACTTGAACGTCGCTGGTGTAAGTCCTGGTCACACTCTGACTTCTGCAGCTACAAATCTGCTCTCCTATAATACGAGCATCTGCCAAGCTAAACAAACCTACTTTATTCCACTCATTTACTTGCTCTAAAAAACCTGCACAACTTCTCTACCCCCACCCCCTCCATGTGCATCAGTCACTGCTAAAAATATTAAGAGTACTTCAAAAGCAAAATTGACACCATCAGAGGTGACATCACACAACTAAATCCCCCTAGGCATTTACCTCCCTTCCTTTACACTATCCAGTCCTTTCTTTGCTCCCTACCCCATGTGAATGAAGAGGTAATCTCATAAATTTTGGCCTACTCTCACCTTACTATCTGCCCATCCGATCCTATTTCTTCCAAAATTCTAGATAATGCTGTATAATCTATGCCTTAACTGAACTATTTAATCTCTCCTCTATTGAAATCTTTTCATCCCATCTAAAACATGCACTTGTCACCCATATTCTGAAAAAAAAAAAAAAAAAAAAAAAAAAAAAAAAAAGAAAAAAATCCATCCCATCTTAGTAACCTCCTACTTATCTCTGCTCCCTTTTCTCTAAACTACTTGAGCGTCTACATTACAAATGACTAAAAGGTGGCCATACACATTGCGATCTGCTTGTTTAGCAAGGTCGCCAAACAAGTGGATCTCCGCCTGATATGCCCACCTGAGGTGGGCGATATAGGGCCAAATGATAGAATTAAGACGCAGGCATAGGTGCAGTCAGACCAAGGACTGCAACAAGCAGTTCCAGATTTGAAAAAAATCAAACCTGCCCGATCAAAATCTGTCCAATTTTAGCCAGATGTTGGGAAGGTACATCCTCATTTCCCATGGAAGCAACAGCTAATTTTTAACCCA
Organism: Xenopus tropicalis; assembly: GCF_000004195.4. Taxonomy (NCBI): domain Eukaryota; kingdom Metazoa; phylum Chordata; class Amphibia; order Anura; family Pipidae; genus Xenopus; species Xenopus tropicalis. The sequence continues at coordinate 158,160,764 of NC_030678.2, read as the reverse complement.
GCTAATCTGCCTGGAATGTAACCAACATTTAGAACACTTCATTATAGGTAAATATACAATTTAGAAACTGTATGCATACATTTTAGATATCATAGATTTCTTATACCTTTGGGTCTAGATAAGAAATATGCACTTTTACATGTTAATGTCGATTAAGAAAAAAAGACAACGGGGAAAAAGGGAAAAAAACAAATCAAGCAAACAAGCAAACAAAACACACATTCCCTCGCTGCTCTGCTGGACATTTCTTCCAGATGTTAAATAAGTTATATGTAACAAACATTATCCTACTTACCTTGTTTTTTTTCCCTGCACACTGGAATGGAGCTGAATTTTTGAAGTTTTTGTAGTTTTTGGCAAGGACACCCCTATACTTTTTTTTGTTTATTTAGCATATGGGCCATGTACCACAATGTATGTGTCATAGGCAGAAAACAATAAAATAATATTTGGGAGTCATAGCTTATAAAGAATTATTTTCTTGTAAAATCAACACATTGATTTATGTGAAGTATCAGTTACGAATACAGTAACTAGTCCTGTTTTGTCTTTTAAACTCTCCGTTGTTTTTTTTTTTAACTCTCTATTGCAATTTTAGAATAATTATCACCTACTATTATTTTTAAAGGACATGTCAACACCAAAAATATTTTTTGCCCAAGAAAATATAATTCCAAGCAACTTTCCAATATGAATTTTAAGTCCTTTGACTTGTCCTTAAGAGGCATGGCAGCTTAACACAACAGTATAAGTCTGAAACATATCCAATGCATTTGTTTTGTTTCATGGAAACCTGGACCGATGCTATGGCTGATTCAGTGAATTACTACTGTTATTGCCCTTAATCATCATCCCCATGTTTTAGCCTCCCTGCACAATATTGTTGAGTTGGGTTACTAAGGACAAATATTTCAGGTTGTGTTACCAAGGACTGAGTTGCTTAGTACAAATGGAGCATGTTATCAAGAGCAGAATCAAATAATCGTACATCTATTTTTTAGAATGCCAATTTCAAATGCCTATATAGAAACAGTGTTGGACATGGCCTTCTGTGACCCACCAGAAAACCTGACATTCAGGGCCCACTCATAATTTTAGTCCCAGATTTTACAAGTATAAAAAAATATTGATTCATCAGAATTGTCCTTGGATGGGGCCCACTAGGACCTAGGCCAGCCAGGAGATCCTTTGCCATGTACAATTTGAATATTTAAAATGCATTTTGTAAAATACACGTGTAATAGTTAGTCAGAAAATATTTACTAGTATATTGCCAGTAAAAATAATTTCTTATAGCACTCATGGCCACCCGTTGTCCCACTTGTGCTCTAGACTGCCATTCAGTAGCATAAGTAGATGTTATGGGACCCCACAAATTCACAAAAAATTTAGGGCCCTAGAACATTGGTAAGTTGACCAAGTTGAAACAAAAGACATTGTAAAAAAAAAAAAAAAAAAAAATAGCCCATAGTACATTTATTTTAAGAGCAACATTTCTCATATTAAAAAGTAGTTTCTATGATGAACAAGTTCCTTGGGATGCACCAGAATTGAGAAACCACAAAGGATGGCCAAGCCATCACCCTCAGAAAATCCACATTTGGACTTAAGAGACCTGGCTTATTAATAACTATTTTTAAGCATCAGTGAGTCATGTGATCCCACCACTCACAGTGCTCTCAAATGTTGGTCCCTAAAGACTAAAGGTGGCCACACTGAAAGATTCAATCATTGGCAAGGTTGCTAAACGAGCCCAAGTGCTCCTCCTAACAGAATTTTTAATCCTGCCCAATCGACATCTGCCTGATTTTCGGCCAGTTATCATTCGGGTAGGCCCATCTGAGGGCCCTGACATGGTCCATTGGCAGCTTTAATTGTCCCATGTATAGCCACCATGATAGCGGTCAAAATGTAAATAAACTTGCAGCTTGGGAAAGGTATTTTTGGATCTAGTGCATTTCCAAAGTAACTTATGTGCCACACTTGCCAAGTTGCATAAGTCTTTACAACAAGAGGAAATTCTGGTGCCCTAGTGTACACAGGGCTTACGGCACAAAGGCAGGAAGTGTCCTGTAAATGCAAGCCGTATTTTACCGTCGGAAAACATTAGCAAGCTCGCAGGGTCATTGGTATCAATCCCTTGTATATTCTCATGCACAAGGAGATGAATGCTCAGAACAACATTAGTAATCAGCCCCAGCATGCATCTGTACAGCTCCTGAGACTGGCTTGAAAGCAACATGGAATTGTAATCATTTTTATACTAGGATAACTCGGGAATGTATGGAATTTCCCTTTTCATAAAACTCCATGTGCTGCAGGAATACATTTCTATGAACGGCTTTGATTGCTTCACGTGTTGCCAAGGGTTATTTTAACGTTTCTAAATACTTAGGGTTTATTGTAATGGTCACTAATTTAGGTCAGTGCCTCCCAGTTGTATTTACTGATAGAAATCAATGTATAAATACACAACTATATTTTGCTACATTTCTGCTGTACATAGAAATAGGTCTTTTGTTAATAGATTTTCATTTTTTGCTTATACCCACACGATCAGTAATATATATCAGGGGGTTAATTTACTGTGCTTGCTTATGCTCCAGGTTTTATATGCAGCAGTCTGGTCTAAATCTAACTCTTCTTTGCCAAACCTGTTCCATACTGACCTAGCTTTTCTGCAGGCACAGCTCCCTCTATGTGAATGATGGCAGTGCTGATTCACTGTGGCATGAACAAGCAAGAGGAGTATGATACCCGCAAGCACTAGAAGAGTCTAACCATCAGCTATGACCCTCAGTCTATCAGTATGATGCCCACAACCTCTGTCTTTCAGATTAGGAAAATGCTGTCAAGTAAAACTGAGCATTAATAAATAACTACCATCCTAAAAAGACATTTATGATTATCTATAAAGGAGCTCTGTTTACAAAGGAAAAAAGGACAACTTAATTAAAGTCCCTGGTACTTAAATTCAGTATATATTCAGTATATTCCACTAGTATATGAAATGGTCATCAGCTATTCAGAATGAATAGTCCTCCTGCTAAAACAGTGGAATCTGTGCAAATTAATTGTCCCATGAGGTGTGTGTCTAAACTTGCCCTAGATCTCTGCCTTAAGGTCCCCATACACGGGCCGATAGTAGCTGCCGATATTGGTCTCTTGTGCACTCCCGACGGGCCTGCCCGACCAATATCTGGCCTGAAATTGGGCAGGTTAGAAAATCTAGTTGGATCGGGGACTGCATCAGCTCGTTGATGTGGATGTGGTTTTGGATAGATCAGGATCATAACTAGGTGTGTCTGAGAAGATTCAGGGTGTGGCCTAAAAGCCCCAAATTGTAAAGTGGTCCGAGTAAAGAAGTAGTTACTTCCTCTGCCAAACAATAAGGCTCCTATCTTAAATTAACTAGAGCAATGACAGGAACGCTCATTAAAGGATGAGAAGGAAAGGTCCAATCACTGGGGGAAGCCACAATGTTAGGATTGCTTGCCTGTATGTACCCCAGGCTGGTGTGATTTTCTGCTAACTGGAGCACCAGCCCAAGGTATCAGTTAAGTGATTGCAATCACTGGGGGTGCCTAACATTTTGGCACCCCCAGTGATTCTAACTTTCCTTCTTCATTAAAGTATGTTGGAATATACCTGCTAATTAAAATGTATTTACTGGTGATCTATTCTCAGGAATGATGCTTCAGTCACAGGCCCCAAATATATTTCAGATGGCAGACGAGCAGACATTCTGTAATGGCTTAACTTCAAAGTAATTGCTTTTTGAATTTTTGCCACTGACAACTGCAGTAAATCAATGGGATATGGGTATCTCCTTAACTGGTTAGAAGTCTGGACCAAGGAGAAAGCCAAGTTCAAAGAGTCCTTTATGTGGTATCCAAAGGATTAAGAAAGCTCAAAGCTGTGTTCAGGCAAAAAAGTCAGGGCAGGCAGCAATTGATCATCATCAGAATCAAGGCATGACGTCAGGAAATTGGAAGAGCAAGTCAGAAAAGCAATTCAGGCACACCCAGGAACTTCCTGGATCCATGGACCTATATTCGCCCATGGATCCAGTCTACTTATTTTTCAATTTTCACATCAGATGCAATGACATTGCGGCCATGGGCTTGCCATCTTTAGTGCCCGACAAGTGCTCTTGCACCTTTCAGTGCTTATGTGCAATGTTGTGCCCTTGGCACTCAGGCATTTGCACCTTTTCTAGTAGTCAATGAGCCCTCATGTCTTTTCAGATAGGTAACCCTCCTAAATTGTTTACATCTATTGACTAGTGGAAGGGTTATTTGTTATGCCAAGTTCCAAAATAACTTCAGCTGCAGGTAGGAATGAGCACTGGCAATTGTATTTGTACAAAATGAAAAATACCATGCTTTAAACCAGATATTCAGCTGTAGTGTTTTTAGAAGAAAATATCCATGTCATTTCCAATGACAGTTGTTTGCCCATCACTTTCTACCTTAGGCCTTTGAGCTTTTGTGCAGATTCACTTTTACTCTGTCAGAAGGGCTACCTGCTCATCTGAGGGCAAGGAATACATCATGGACAGCACTTCAGATGTCAGGTGTGTGGGAGTAGGGCCAGCCTATTCTCTGAAGCCATCCCTTGGGCAACTACTGACTGGAAATGCCATCTGGTGACACACAAACCACACCTTGAGTGTTTTGGTGCCACTGGCTGCTGCTTTTCATGATATTAGGAGTTGTCAAAGGCGGACAATGGCCTTCAGACTGCCAATATTCTCCACTGAAAGGCAGCAGTAGTGAAAATACTCCATGTGCCATTAAACCAGGGGACATATTTATTAATATTCAGATTTTTTTAGTTTTAGAGGTTTTTTTTGTTTTGTTTTGTTTTTAAACCAACTTAACTCATTTTCCCTAAAACTCTGAATGCCAGGTGGTGATTAACCCTTTAAGTGCCAGCCGAATTCGTCATTTCGGTTCCCCCCAGTGCCAGACGTTTAAGCATTTTGTACTCATTCACTTTAACAATGTTTTTTGGTAGAAAAACCTCCATGAAACTAGGGAAATTATATATCGTTTTTTTCGTCACTAATTGGGCTTCGACATACATACCAAATTTTATAACTTTTCTGGAGATATGATGTGTATTTTGGGTGAAATATGTAAAAAAAAAATAATTATGAAAAATTTCTGTATATTTTTGAGTTTTTTTTCCATAGAAAAGTTAATTTTACACACTTTTTTTTGTTGTTTGTAAAAGCCCTGATACTCCCAAGTCCAACGATACCAAATATGTGGTGGTACCCCACAGTTCCTGTCCAGAAGTAACCCCCAAACTAAAGCAATACTTTGTACAATATCACACCAGAACAAAGCAGAAAAGCGCTTGTAACAGTTAATGCAGCATAACTTATATGTAAATCTAAAATATCCCCTCATGTTTGGTATCTTTAGAAACTACAGACCTTCAGGTTTCTAGGTGCAATGTAGTTTTCACTCAAAAGCCAAATACCTTTTGTCAGTGCATTGTGAAATTTGGAACTTTTTATGACATTTTTTTTTTTTTTCTAAAACGTAAACTTGGACGCATGATCAAATGTGGATTTGACAAAAAAAAATCTCATAAAAATTTTCTAACAAAGGCATATTTGAAAGACAAACTTCTCCTGAATAAAATGATGCCCCATATGTATGGGTGCACATAAAGACATGGGCACCAAACACTCCAAAGCAGGGGCAATGCACAAGGGCAATTACAGCTAAAAATGTGGGGGCTGCGCTCTATATGCACTTCCTGCAGTTTTTCAGTGTTAACCCCCCTACCTGTGAAATAACCCTCACAAACTATATATTTCTGAAAAGTGCACACCTTCAGCTATTCAGAGACACCACTCTCCTCTTTCTACATGGAAAATTGTGGCCGTAGTTCCTTGCAGAAGTCAGCGCTTTGGTCAGAAATCAAGGAAAAAACAGATACAAACCTAGATTTCTCCCCAAAATCTCCATGGCAACTACCAAAAACTTACTAAACATCAATCTGCAAGTTCCCCTGAATAAAACGATACCCCCTATGTATGGGTGCACATAAAGACGTGGCCACCAAATGCCCCAAAACAGGGGCAATGCAAAAGGGCAATTTCAGTTGAAATTTTGGGGGCTGCGCTCTATGTGCACTTCCTGCAGTTTTTCAGTGTTAACCCCCCATACCTGTAAAAAAACCCCCACAAACTATATATTTCTGAAAAGTGCACACCATTAGCTATTCAGAGACGCCACTCTCCTCTTTCTACATGGAAAATTGCGGCCGCAGTCCCTTGCAGAAGTCAGCGCTTTGGTCAGAAATCAAGGAAAAAACAGATACAAACCTAGATTTCTCCCCAAAATCTCTATGGCAACTACCAAAAACTTACTAAACATCAATTTGCAAGTTCCCCTGAATAAAACGATACCCCATATGTATGGGTGCACATAAAGACGTGGCCACCAAATGCCCCAAAACAGGGGCAATGCATAATAATGGGGCTGCAATTTATGTGCACATCTCAAAGTTTTTCAGACAAAATTGCCCCTTAACTGTAAAAAAACCCATATAAACTATACATTGATTAAAAATAGACAACTTCAGCTATTTAGAGACACCATTCTTGGTCTGAAAAAAAATATAAAGTTAGATTTCTCCCCAAAATCTCAACGGCAACTATCAAAAAACTTGCTCAGTATCAATTAGCAAGTTACCCTGAATAAAATTACACCCCATATGTCTGGTTGCACATAAGTACATGGCCGCCAAACCTGAAAATGCACTCTATGCACCCCTTGCAGTTTTTTACTTTACCCCCCCCCCAAATAAACCCCTAAATTGTACTTTACTCACCTATTTCTGTTTTGTGGAGCATCTTTGATTTGAGTTCCATCTTTCCTGTGGTGTTATGATACCAGTTTTTTGCTTCTTCCTACACTACTTTAGAAATGACAAAATCTGCACCACATTTAGAAGGATATTTGCCAAAAAATCCATAGTAATTTGGCCCATAAATGATGCAAATGTCCTTAGAAGTTGCACTAAAGGTTAGGAATTTAGGTGCCAACAATAAAGCTTGGGGCATTAGCATCAGAGATAAAATTATGTGCACCATTACGTGCCGTGCAGCAGTCACCAGTGGCACACCAGTATTACGCAAAGTTTTTATATTTAGAGAGCCACTGCAACTTGTGTAACCTAACCAGAACATACAGTAGATATTCAATTTGTACTACAAGCACAAAAAACCATAATGTATCTGTCATCCTGTGCTCAAGAACCTTTGCAAAAAACTCAAGGCCTACACTTACAGTAGTTAAATGCTGCCCAGAAATGCAAAGTAATATACAAAACTATGCACAGATAACTGCGCTGACAGGCAAGCTTTTGAGGTGCCAGTAAAAGGACTTGTGGCATCAGCTTTAGAGATAAAAACATCTCATTGATTCATCACACACCACAAGTTTTATCATGTGCCCTGTCAGTCACCCAGCACCTCAGTTCGCTATACCAACAGCACAATATAAGTCCTACCCCATAACCAAAGAAACACTGCAACTAGCCTGAATAACCATAGCTCAAACACAAAAATCTGAATGCCCAAGAACAAGTCTAAACAACCACAAGCTACAAGCACACTTTGTTTTTCTGACAACCTGTGCAAAAAACAAAATCACACACCATAAATCCCTACTTTACTAAAAAAAAAACAACACTTTTGCCAATATGACACACCTTACCAAACTTTTCATCACATATATCTATAACCTAGTTATAAGTAAAGTACGGACCTGCCAGAATAGATAAACTCAATAAATAAAAAACAGCGTCACTTTGCCAGCACAGCTAAGTTTGGAGTCCTGAAACCTTGTGCATAAAAACCTAGAACATGCCAAGTTCACTATTCTGATATGCTAAATCCTTATTCCACCAACAAACCCAGAGAACCATAACCTACCTATAAAAACACAAAATTCAAGTCCTCTCATAGTGTACCACAGTATGGTACACTTCAAAACATGGGTGGAAACACAAAGCAGGCTTGCTAGGACACTTGGGACAATAATACCGGACATCTCGCCTAACACCCTTGGAACGGCAAACCTTACATTTTCTCTGGGCATATGTTTTTTTAGGTGTTGGTGGAATTTGTGCTATAAAATGCTTACCCACCATTCGGGCAACATTGTCATTACCTGGCATGTCAGGAACCTCCTCTACATCACCAAACAACAAGGAAGGGAGCAACTGCAGCAAATAATTGTAATAAGACAATCTGGGGCCTGGTACTGCCGCCTTGTAAACGACATAAGAATTATAAAGGGCCATTTGGATCATATAAATTGCTGCTTTTTTGTACCAGGCCCTGGTTTTTCGGGTGGCATTATAATAATGTTGTATTTGGTCGGATTTATCAACACCACCCATATGCTTACTATATTCTTTACTACACAGTGGCTTTGTTTTTGAGGGCCTACCGCCACTTCTGTGTTGGACAATCATGGTCTCATCGTGGATAGTAGTAAGCATAAAAACAACTTTGGTGTCTGAATATTTTATGGCCAAGAGCTCATTGCTTCTTAGAGCATGTACTTCTCCACGCTTCAGTTTCTTATCCAGCAATTCCCTGGGCAGTCCTTTGCGGTTACGGTTGACTGTGCCGCAGGCTGGGGTGTCCAAAGAATTTAGGGCTCTAAATAAAGGGATGCTTGTGTAAAAGTTATCCACGTATAAGTGGTAACCTCGGCCCAGCAGTGGAGTTATGAGCTCCCAAACAATTTTACCACTGGTAGTCAAGTCAGTGGGACAACCGGGGGGGTCCAAATTAGTGTCCTTTCCCTCATACAGCATGAAATAACTAGTGTAGCCCGTGCTGCTTTCACAGAGTTTGTAAAATTTCATCCCATAGCGAGAACGCTTACTTGGGATATATTGGCGAAATTTTAGGCGCCCTTTGAAGAGCAAAAGGGACTCATCAACACAGACATTTTGGGAGGGGGTGTAAACCTCTGCGAAGCGCTGAGACAGGCTATCTATAAGGGGCCTCAATTTATAAAGCCTGTCATAACCGGGCTCATTAGGGGCAACAGCCGTTGTGTTGTCGTTAAAGTGAAGAAACCGCAATAAAATTTGATAACGGTTTCTTGGCATAACGGCTGAAAAAAGAGGGATGGAAAGGACTGTATTGGTATCCCAGTAGGAAGCTAAAGAATTACGTTCTACGAGTCCCATTGCCAATGTAAGAGCCAGGAATCTTTTTATTTCGTTTATATTTGTGGGATACCATGCCTGGGCTCTTGAAAAACCCGGTAAAGGGTTGCTGGCAAGATACTGCTCAGCATACAAATTTGTGTAACGGACCATGTCCTGTAGGATGGCCTCTGTAATATAGAGATTAAAAAAATCTATAATTTCAAAATTAGTGGTGTCCACACTGAGGCCAGGGACTGCAGTGAAAGGGGGAATTTCAGGGACATAATTACAGGGAGGCCCCCACGCAGGCTCTCCAACTGCTGCATCAGTGCTACCCTCACCCTCTTCTACTTCCATGGGTACATCTTGGGCACTACCACCAGCCTCTGCCTCTTCAGCAGTAAGCGTGCCACCACTACTAACCTCTGCGCTAACCGTGTCACTATCGTCTATCTCTGATTCCTCAGTAGAGTGGTCAGATGGAACATACTCAGACCCAGAATCGCTAAATTCTTCTGAGCTGGAGTCCATGCAATACCTAGCAGCTTCCTCGGTGCTGTAAAACCGTTTGGCCATTGTGCCAGAAATATACCGACAACTGCAAATCCAGCAATCAGCAGGCAAAGTGAAAACAAGCAAGCAAAAAAAAAAAAAAAAAAAAAGCAGCAAGCAAGACAGCACTTGTAATAGGAGAAGCTAGAAAAAAAAACCTCACTGTAACCTTTTGATAAACTCAAGCCAGCAAGGGATGACCAGGAGTTAACCTTTGGCAATAGAAACTACTAGAACAATCTGAACTTAGCACCTCTGGATCTTTCTAGAACAACTGAAACCAAATGGAATAAAACCACTAAAAGCAATCAAAGAACAATAATTACAATGAAATCGGTGGTCAGAGCCCTGGATCCACCAATGTCACTGCAAAAGCAACCTTTTAGGGGCACTAAATACACAATAAAGAACAATGCAAAGATAAAACACCATAAAATCAGTAAATTCAAATAAAACCACCCAAACCAACAAAAGAACAATAATTGCAATGAAATCGGTGGTCAGAGCCCTGGATCCACCAATGTCACTGCAAAAGCAACCTTTTAGGGGCACTAAATACACAATAAAGAACAATGCAAAGATAAAACACCATAAAATCAGTAAATTCAAATAAAACCACCCAAACCTACAAAAGAACAATAATTGCAATGAAATCAGTGGTCAGAGCCCTGGATCCACCAATGTCACTGCAAAAGCAACCTTTTAGGGGCACTAAATACACAATAAAGAACAATGCAAAGATAAAACACCATAAAATCAGTAAATTCAAATAAAACCACTCAAACCAACAGAAGAACAATTATTGCAATGAAATCAGTGGCCAGAGCCCTGGATCCACCAACGTCACTGCAAAAGCAACCTTTTAGGGGCACTAAATACACAATAAAGAACAATGCAAAGATAAAACACCATAAAATCAGTAAATTCAAATAAAACCACTCAAACCAACAGAAGAACAATTATTGCAATGAAATCAGTGGCCAGAGCCCTGGATCCACCAACGTCACTGCAAATTCAGCACCCAATAGCAATAAAAAAAGTTACAGTGCAATAGAATAATTCAAAAACAGAAATCAATTATGAAAATGCCAAAAAAACACTAAAATGCAACCAAATAAATCAGATAATTATAGAGCAAGATCAGAAATAAAGTTTTAGTAAAAAAAAAGACTGCCAAAGAAAGCAAAGAAAGAAAGAAAAGAAAAGAAAGAAAGATTTTTTTTTTTTTCTAAGTGTAAGTGTGTGTGTAAGTGTCTGTGTGTGCTTGGGAAAGTTGTAAATAAGTGTGTATGTGTGTAAAAGTGTAATAATGACAAAGATAGAAGAAGAAATGGAAAAAAAAAAATAAAAAAAATTTTTAGACAGTTGAGATAGAAATAAGCAAAATAAACAGTGGTTAGAGAGTTGTAGTTCAGCTCACACAATGCAGGCAGGCAATCAGGGCGACCAATCCAGCAGGAAGGCAGCAGGAAGGCAGCAGGGGGGCTCCAGCAGTCACATGTGCTCAGCAGGAGTGAAGAGGCGACGCGGGGGCGGCGACATTTAAAGGGACAGCAGTGGACACGTCATCAATGCGTGTCCACTGCTGTCATTGGCTGAGGGACCGGATCGGTGCGGCTGGGCGACCGGATCCGTGAGTATGTCCTTATTCGCTCGTTGCCTAGGGGGTTGTGAAGGCTTTACAAGCGCTGCGCTGCTTTAAAAGCGAGCGCAGCGCTTGTAAAGCCGACAGTGCCATTGGACGTAGATTCTACGTCCCATGGCACTTTGGTCCCTTGGTACCTGGGACGTAGAATCTACGTCCCTTGGCACTTAAAGGGTTAAAGCAGCCTTTTTTAAAAAGACAAAAAAAGCACAAACAAAAAAAGTCTTTGTAAGCATCAGAATCTGTAAGCATAAAATAAAAAAAAAATAAAAAAAAGTCTTCCGGCTGTAAACAGAACACTGGCAATTGGCTTCTACAGGACCTCACCGCTTTTTTAGATGGTTTTGTTTTTGGATTTCTGGAAAAAAAAAAAAAACAAACCGACTGCCCCATTGCTGCCCCCATAATCCGATCATTTTGCCCCAGGGCAGTTCATGTGATCAGGTCACGTCTCACATTTTTAACAAAATTTTTGACTTCACTTGATGTTCATTTTCATGTAGCAACTCTTTTGTATTAACTAAAAAGGTTTCACATGCTTTTTGGATGCAGCCACTAACAAGAAGGCAAGATGCTAAGCTGGATAAAACTAATTAGGATGCTACTCTCCTCGGTCAAACAGTCTTATATCTGTCCAATTAATAAGCATGTATCTAGATATATCTATCTATCTCCTAGCATAATTAAAAGTATAAAGCAGGGCCAGTGTCTGTAATTGTATATTAAATGAGTTTGAGCAGCTGCATGAATTTGGTTCTGCGGTTCCAAGCAAAGGCTGACTTGCAAGAACATTCTGCGTATCATCTCTGCATAACATTAATAGGCTGTCCTAAAACAGGATATTTTAAATGTTATATTGTCTTTTTCAGCTCAAGTAAGTAAGAGGAAAACCCCAGAGATGTCTGGGTTATTATATATTCAGAGCCATTTTAAGGCGTTAGTAGTGCAAAGGTCACCATAATGATGGCCTTGTCCAATTTGGTGCCAGCACTTTCCCACCTTCCCTACAGCACTCTTCCGACACAAACAGATAAACTACTGACACACTAAGCAGCACAGCATTATGTAGTGGAATTGGTCTTCCTAAAGGCTGTTCTCTGCCAAAACTAATTCCCATGGGAATTTCAACAAGAGGCTAAGAGGGACTGTCACTGGAAGACACAATGAAGATCAAGTTTAAAGGAGAACTACACCCCCTAGGTATAAAAGCCCCCTTAACCGGCCTGCATCGACCCCCCTCACCTCTCCCTTCTTGCATAGTCTATAACTCTAAAATCTGGCCCCATAGAAAAACCCAACCTAAAAGAGCAGAGCAGCAGCGTACCTGGGCGCCATCTTCCATTCAACTGAAACGGTTTTTGAGTCTCACCGCCGATACAGACCCTGCAGGGTCTGTATCAGCGATGAGACCCGAAACAGTTTCCATTAAATGGAAGATGGCGCCCAGATGCACTGCTCTGCTCTTTTAGGTTGGAATTTTCTATAGGGCCAGATTTTAGAGTTATAGACTATGCAAAAAGGGAGAGGTGGGAGGGGGGATGCAGGCCAGTAGGGGGTCTTTTATATCGGGGGGTGTAGTTCTCCTTTAAACTTGATCTTCATTGTGTCTTCCAGTGACGGTGTAGTTTTCCTTTAATAAAAAGGGACCCATCATCATTATGTATCCAAATTAGTCCATGAAGACTATACAGGGCTGGTCTTACCAACTGCAGGGCCCAACTGGGGCAACTTTAATGGGGCCCCCCAGATTTAAAGAGCCAGTATATGCTGATCTGTTAATCCAGCACCTACAAAAACAAATACTATGATCATAAGTATCAGTTAAAAAAAAAAAAAAAAAAAACACCCAGGCCCATTGCAGAAATGCCAATGAGCACTCTATTAACCCCACACTTGCCAGTAAAATCACTGCCAAAATAACCAAAGCTCACCAGTAAGAATACTGCACTATGACTTCATAAAAACGAAAAAGAAAAGTTATACTGGATTTGTCCCCAACTCCCAATCACCATGCTCTCCCAAGATTCGAAAACAAGGCACAAACAATTTAATAAAATAAACAGGTGGAGGTGGGAGGGAAGTACTAGACCAGAACGCATGACTCCCAGGCAATTATGATATCATATAAAACACCACAACATACACTGATGGCGGACTTACTACTAATCATGGCTCCCTCATGTGACCCTCTCCCTGACTTACTTGTTCAAGAATGTGGAGGAACCAGGAGGAGCCGACTGGACAGAGGAGTGACAAATTGCCAAAAGGCCTGGCGGCGCGGCCGGGGTAGTGGAGTAGACGGTTCGAAGGCAGCTGGTCCTGACTGGCTGGTACTGCTGAGCTGCTAACGCGTCGTGAGTCCTGCCCGCTCTCGCTGTGCAATTGTGCGTATGCGCGGAGGAGGCACATTTATATGCGCTTGGACTGTGCCATGTGGAGAAATCAATGGGGGTGGCACTGATTCTGGTTGGCGCAAAGAAAAGCTCTCGCTTGCGGGTCACTCTGTTGCCCAGGGTGCGGGGCCCAAGACTATAGAAATCCATTTCACTATGTATAATTATTATATCTTCTGTAGACCTTTCCAGGGGAGGCAAGGACCTCTCTTGAGATTAGGAGAGCTTAAAGTATGGAAATGGTTAGAGTTGTAAAATTCTACCCCTGAAGTAGTTCTACGAGCAGATACATTAGAAAAGGGGCAGATGTCTTTTTAGCAAGTGAGAATATACAAGGCTGAGGTAGAGTTACCACCTTTTGAAATGTTGAATACCAGCCAGGGAAGGCCGAGGAGAGGCCCATGATAGGACAGTGATATGGGAGGGGTGGAACTGTCATGTAAATGGCGGAGCAGTATCATCAGTGTGTAGACTGTGGGGTGGATACTTGGGGATCGGTACAAAGACGCTAAGACTAAAGCCGGCCATTCACGTGCCGATATTATCGTACAAAACCTTGTTCCATACGATATTTGGTGCATGTATGGCGGCTCGATGAGGCAACTGCAATCGCAAAAGGCTCTGGATATCGGTCATCTCGTCGATCGGCCAGGTTAAAAGATTTTGAAGGTGCCCAAGCAAAATCTACATTTAGGGCTGAATCGGCAGGTGGAGGTAGAATTTCTATTGTTTCTACCTCCATATCTGACGAGTTAGCCCTGAAAGTCAGTGTAGGGTGGGAATTGCTACGTGTACTGGGTCGGACTGGGGGTACAGGGCCCACTGGGGTTACCGCCCCCAGGGGCCCTGCAGGTGCCCCTCCCTGCCGCACCCCCTAACCCCCCGCAGGGGCCCCCACCCAAAGTCCTCCCTTGAGTGCGACTAAGTTTTAAGCGGCAGGGGATGGTCAGCCGGGGGAGCACCAGCAAGGGACGGGTCTGGGCCACCGGGGCCCACCGGGTTTTGTCCCGGCGGTCCAGTCGGGTTTTTTCCCGTGTCCCAGCGGCCCAGTCAGGTTTTTTCCCGTGTCCCGGCGGCCCAGTCAGGTTTTTTCCCGTTGTCCCGGCGGCCCAGTCCGACCCTGTACGTGTATGGCCACCTTAAGCGGGAATTAGGGAGAATGATGAGTGGAACCAGAAGTGGGTCTTAGCACATTGCTGGGAAAATTGGTCAAGTGCATCTGTAGCACCAGTGTCGGACTGGCCCACCAGGATACCAGGAAAACTCCCGGTGGGCCCAGATGTCAGTGGGCCCTCCTGCTCCTGACCATTTGGCCTACTTTATGGTCATTTGCTATTTCTGAATGGGAAGAAAGAAGAGAAATAAATGGAAGAATAGATGCTATGTAAATAAAAGAGACTAAATAGGTTGGGCGAGGAAAGGAGGAAATATTGTATGGCGAGCGGGCCTAGGGTCTAAGGTTTTCTGGTGGGCCCCTGGGGTCCCAGTCCGATACTGTGTAGCACTGTCCACAGCCTTGGCTGTTATTTTACCAACTTGACCAGAAATACCTACTACGCTACTGATATTAATACTCTTAGTACAGTATTGATCTGGGGACTGATCTGATGGCTTTTCTTTTTACAATTCACAATTGCAGCAAGCAGGCAGGGGCCATTTTGTGGACACTGTTATCAAAGCAGGCATTGCATCCTGCCTATATTTTGTTTCTGTGCCAGTATGGGGGGACCTTATACCCATATCCATGCACTGGTTACACAATTACATGGTGCGGAGGGAGGGGGAATGTGAGGAGGGCAGCAACATCTAAGAAGTTCTGAATTGAAAGTGAAAGTAACTGTCTGCCCCACCTCTATGCCTAAGGCATAGAGGCGGGGCAGGCATTATATGATTGACAGCTGGGATTTTAAAATGCTTTTATAATGGGTATGGATGCGGTAATAAAAAAAATTATTTTGGGTTTCATGTTTAATTTGAAAAGGGCTTTTATTATACAGCTTTTTATGTCTGGGTGACAGGTCCACTTTAAAGTCAGGAAGGTCATTTTCCATTCTGAGGTGAATTGGAGACAATTTCAGATGTAGATTAATTCACCCTCTCCCTACCTGGGTTAACTAGTAGTTAGATAGGCAAAATAAAGTTGACCTTGGACATACGGCATGTCTTTTTCCAACTATGTAACCGTATCACCATTGATTTTTATGGTATACTTTTTATTTCTAAATTACACTGTTTACCCCTTCAAAACCACAATACCTGCATTCACTATTCATAAAAGCTTGCATTAGAAATCCCACCTGTTAGCAGGACTAGGCTGCTTTCCATTTTTTGATCCTAGAATTGCAAGTTGAAATCTGACATGCTTGGAAAGATTATATGATACTTGCCATATATAGGGTTTTGGTGATTATGAAATATCCAATTAAAATACTTTCAATCTGATGCTTAGTATATCCCATCAATGATACCTTAAGAAATTCACATTCCTGCCTTCAAGCACAATTGAGGCTAATGCAAGATTTTAACTGTTGCTAAATCAAGTTCTGTAACAATGAAAAGACCCAATGATATATTTGGAAATAGAATATAAATACTTTGTGCTTTTGTCTTTTTGCAGTATTACTGCCGAGTTACAGAAGGTTCTTGACACTTCTTAGCAAAGCCCTAAATTTCTCCATTTGTTTTCATCGATTCCATAAATTATATCATTAATATATATTTATAATCTACAGTATAGGCATTTTCCAGTTAACTGTATTGCACATGATAGCCTCATAAAAGTTGTGTTCAAAGCTGACAGATACCAGTGTGAGATCCTGCAAACAGAGCAACCCATCAGTATCTCCCAGCATGCCTATGAGAGAAATCCACAGAAAAATTCAGATAGCTCTGCATACTGTAGCCATCTTTCAAGGGTCTTGCCTAATCCTCTGTACCTTTGCCCAGCAACCAGACAGTGTTGCTGTGACAATTGAAGATAAATAAAAAGACACTGGAAAGATAAGCAATAAAAGAAGAAACAATAAAATCAAAACTGCACCGTAGTTCTGCTTTTGGTTGTGTGGGTCAGTGACCCTTGCATCTAGATGGTTATTAGTTGCAGGCTGTAAATAGGCAGAATAAAATCTAATTTAAAAACCTCCCATAAAATCCATTTTAAGCAAATAATTCACATTTTTTAAAATGGTTTCCCTTTACTCTGTAATAATACAACAAGCAAACCTTAAGGTATGGTGATCTAAATCACAGAAAGATCCCTTATCCAGTAAAGTCCCAGGTCCTGAGCATTCTGGATAATAGATCCTGTACAACTAAAAGTTGCTGGATCACCTACTGTACATACGTTCTTGTTTGTATCACAGGAGTCCTACAGGGGGAGCCACTTTCATACTGATCCCTCAGTGGAAACAGAAAACCAATTCCTTCCAATGCTTATATATAAAGTCCAGTAAGTAACTGTTACTTAACAAATGTATTACATTACATTTATCAGTTAGTAAGCCATAATGAAAGCCATTTATTTGGTCAAAATATTCTGTGTATTTAAGAAAAGCAGCAGCAGAGCAGCCCAATTAAAGGAAGACAATTTTGAGAACAATTTTGTATTAGTATTTAAGTTTCCTTAATGTATTTAGTGCAAGAAGCCTATATGCTAATGTTCAGTTTTTTCCCTGCCCTTGTTTGCTGGATTTCTACCGGTTTTGTTCAAGTTCACCACAAAAATTCTTTTATTTAATGCAGTCAAAAAAATAATGTTGCTTTTCATTTGTTTTGGGCTTCTGATTGGGCCAGTTGGCTGCCTACTCAATAAAGAGAGGCCAAGTCAGTAGCAGATGCCTTCCTGTGCAGGAGCAGCCACGTGGGGCCAGTATATTACTTTTCCTTAAGAAATCTGATTTGGTAGAATGTAATGGGGGCCTACAGTAAGAAATCCTTACGTTTTATTTTTTATCTTTGATTTAGTAGAATGTAAGTGTGACCTACAGTAAGAAATCCTTACTTTTTATTTTTTATCTTTGATTTAGTAGAATGTAAGTGTGACCTACAGTAAGAAATCCTTACTTTTTATTTATTATCTTTGATTTGGTAGAATGTAAGTGTGACCTACAGTAAGAAATCCTTACTTTTTATTTCTTATCTTTGATTTGGTAGAATGTAAGTGTGACCTACAGTAAGAAATCCTTACTTTTTATTTATTATCTTTGATTTGGTAGAATGTAAGTGTGACCTATAGTAAGAAATCCTTACTTTTTATTTATTATCTTTGATTTAGTAGAATGTAAGTGTGACCTACAGTAAGAAATCCTTACTTTTTATTTCTTATCTTTGATTTGGTAGAATGTAAGTGTGACCTACAGTAAGAAATCCTTACTTTTTATTTCTTATCTTTGATTTGGTAGAATGTAAGTGTGACCTACAGTAAGAAATCCTTACTTTTTATTTCTTATCTTTGATTTGGTAGAATGTAAGTGTGACCTACAGTAAGAAATCCTTACTTTTTATTTCTTATCTTTGATTTGGTAGAATGTAAGTGTGACCTACAGTAAGAAATCCTTACTTTTTATTTCTTATCTTCATATATTGTACTATTCATATTTCCATCTCTCATTCAAACCACTGCCTGGTTGTTAAGGTAAACAAGACCATAGAAACCAGATAGCTGCTGGGTGTGTGATCAGCTTTTCTCAGCCTGCATTTTGTTCGGAGCAGATCCGTTCCATCTGCTTTGTGTAGCTCCACAGACAGGTAGTGAGTTGGCCTGTGTTCATCTACACTGAGTGGGCTTTGTACCAAAATCCATTCAGTGCAGGGTTGCCACCTTTTTTGTAATTAAATACCAGCCTTTGGGTGGGGAAATAGGAAGTGATGTCACAGTGGGGCGGGGAAATGTGTGGAGGGGTGGGGAAATGTATGGAGGGGCGGGGAAATGGGCAGTGGGGGCAGGGGAAATGAATGGGGCATAGAGAGGATAATCCTTATAAAGCAGAATCCAGCAGTGGAGAGAGTTTGGGAAGAGAGAGATTTATAGGGTATTATAATATATTTACTGGCAACTACATTGGTGGTAAATTTGTAATTACAGCCCCGGCCCTAGCTGGATATTTACGGGCTCACGGACCAATCCATCTGCTTTCTTGCACTCCTTCGTGTAGCTTCATTGACAGGCAAGGAGTCAGCCTCTGTCCTGTTTTGAATTTTTGTTCCAATATTTGCTCAGTGCAGCTCCCCACAGGCCAATGCCTTGTCTGTCAATGGAGCTACAGGAAGAAGAGCATGAAAGTGGATCTACTTTTCTCAGTCTGCATACAAAATCCGCTCTATCAACCCTGGCCTTATAATTCATTTGTTTTTCTCTAGCCTCATTGAGGGGATAAAGTAACTGAGAGGCCATCTTTAAATGGGGGGTAATTTACATAACGTTATTTGCTGAGATAACTTTACTACTACAAAAATTATTACGACCTTCTCCTTATCCTCTCTCCACCACTGGAGGGTGTAGGACAGATAAGGACTTTGTGAATTTGGTAGAGCGCAATAACAGCCTGAAGGAAAAATATTGATTTACTCCATTTACTTCAGATCCTAATGATTAACACTGCCCCTCATCTAGGAGCAACATCCTATTTGCCAAGTGTGACAGTAGCTTTAGAGTGCTATAAAGAATGCTATAAAGAATGAGTATTTTGACTGGCTAGATGGAGAGGCCACTATGAAATAGTAATATTTTGATTTCTTTCACTTTTTTACATGTACAGCTCTATGCAATTTAACCCAAATATTGTCCAGTTCCTCTTTGCACAGTACCATACATGTCAAATGTGTTTTTCAACAAAAGATATCCAACCATTATATGAAAACTGAGAGTTATAATTTCCGAAATAACATAGTACAAAAAAACAGGAACTGTTTTATTCTGCTCGTTTACATCAGCAGTTCTTGCCATTGGTATGAATAACCTTTGGCAGCCCTGTCTGTTGTGGGAGTCCCTCTTGCATATTATCTACAAAGACTTACATAGTCCAACACTGGAAATCAAATACGGCACATTCCCATTTATATTCTATTAAATGTAACTGCTGGCCAACACTTACTGTATGAAAACATTCCTTGTAAACAACTGGGAGATAAAAAAGATTTACTGATCTGAAAGACTAGGGGTTGATTTAGAACAGGGGCTGGGAATGTTGGAAAGAGACTGATTGGAGCAGGACAGTCTCAAATGCCTAACTTCTCAAATGCAATTCTCAAATGCACAACTTCTCAAATGCCTTAGTGTGAGCGTGGCTTCTGGCATTTATTGAGCTATTACCAGCTAAAGCTAAAGGTATTATAGCAATGCTTCCCAAACTGTAGGTCTGGCCCCCAGGAGTTCAGTCTTAAAGGTGATTTAGGGTGAGATTTAGGGAGAATGTCTATGCCTCTAAATACTTTTGGAAGCCCAGCTTGTTAAGCCTAAGATACACAAAAGCTATGGTAGTAAATGGTAGTAAGTGATGGCACTTGTGTCCAATGACACAAGATAATACACGCTCTATTTTAAAATGTAAAGGAATTATAAGTCAGCTCAGTCACCAAAGCTGGCCATGTGTTATAAGATCTCTTCTTTGGCGAGGTCACTTAATGAGCGGATACCAGCTTAGGTGGGCGATATTGTGCTAATCTGATTGTTTGGACCTAGTTCCAAATGATCGCATCACAATGATGAGGATACAAGCCATCAGGGTGAGGACCGCATCCGGTTGTTGCTCGATCCAATGGGAAAATCAAACCTGGCCAATTGACACCTGCCTGATTTTCTACCAGATGTTGATCGGGTAGGTTTGTCGGAGGGCCCCATACATGGGCAGATAAGCTGCCAAATAGCTCTGAAGGGGCCAAAATGGCAGCCTTATTCTGCCCATGTATGGGTACCTTTAGCCTGAATTTTTGTACCTTTACAAACATGGACATGGAACTCATCAGTCTAATATCCTTATATTATACAAAAGGTGATACATTGATCTCCATTTATATAGTCAGTAATATGTGTTTTTTAAACCCAGCCTCACTTGTGTGATTGTTTGCAGATCTAATGAGATCCAAGCATACAAGCCATCAGCTTTAAGATCAAAAATATAATATTTTTGTTTCAGTGTTGTTTTTGTTAGTACATTTGTTGTGGGGGTTGCTGTACCTTTGGTTTTAAGGCCTAATGAATTGTGATTAGGAGTGGGTGCCTACTGGCTGATCTAGATCATTTGACATGGATATGCAGCCAATGTATCTGGATTAGGACAGCAAATAACACTGTTATCTTAAAATATTGTTATGGGCATATGATGGACATGATTAAATGGGACCATAAATGGGGTCTTGAACCACCTTCTGTGATCCCCTTAGAATACTAATGTAGAATACATCATCAAAAATATGTGTTTGGTTAGTAGGTATAAAGAACATTTCATACATTATGTACTTTATCTCTAGGGTAAAAAGATTGGAAGGAAAGCAAGAAAAACAAATGTAATAGGCAAGTAATGATGATGAAAAAAGAAAATCATAATTTGAAAACTAAATGTAAAATTAAAAAAACAAAACATTAAATATAACAGTAGTAAAACAATAACAACACATGTGAATATGTGCACAAAGGAACCTATGATACAAGTCATACTGAAAAAGCTTATGTAGGGGTTCAGAAAACCCTTTCCCCTGTTTTTCTGTCTGTGACATCATCCAGCCCCATTAGAGTCTGGAGAGCAGTTTGCTTGGCTGGGAGCCCTAGTGTACCTCTGGGAGAAGAGGAGGTCCCAGGAAGGCTCTGCTTTGGAGCTTTCGGTTGGACCAGGTTATGTAGGGTCCCTGATGCAGCACCCACCCAGAAACAGATCTGGATCAGCAGAGAAAGGGAAAAAGCTGTCAGTAAAACAAGCTGCCGTGGTGTGCTCTACTTAGGAGAAGCTTTTAGCTCCAGCCACATAAAGAGAGTGTTCTGTTTTCTGTTCAGCTGCCTGTTGCCATCCTTGTATGTCCCCTGTGCAACTGCCTATTCAAAGGAAGAGGCACGGTACTTTGGGGCAGGTAGTGCTACCTAGGGTGTTAAAGAGCTCTTGGAGAAGGGGCATATAGCCAGCGACTGAGCTGTGCAAGTGCATTTGTCCATCTGGAGCGGAGTTTGGGACTGTGGCACCTTCAGAGACTGTGCCAGGGGTTAATAGACCACACAAGTTCCCCAGGGCAGGATTACTGGTTATAATAAATACAGGTTTCATGTTTTATTTAGATAAAGTTTATCTTGGTTAAACCACTAGGTAGAGACACTGTGCTGTAAATCTCAGTTTTCAGTATCTTTCAAAAAGTAAAGAAGTTTCAGGGTCTACTGGATTGCAAATAGCTAATAGGCAAAAAAAGTGTGATTCTGTTCTACAGGAGTATGCCAAGAAAGGGTTACACTTATGTGCTGGATAAGTTCTTTTCTTTAGTGTATGTAATAGAACATCTGATATTCAAGGTAGGCTCCTAGGGTGAATGTTAGGGGAATGGGTGTCACAAAATCAGATCCGGGCCAGAAGGTCCAGGTACCCAAGGCATGGGTGCCTGCCCATCCGCCCCACCCACCAACAATCTCCTTCATCCTGCTTATGCACCCCACTAACCAACAACCCCTTTCATCCTGCTCATCCCCCCCACCAACCAACAACCCCTTTCATTCTGCTCATCTACCATACCCACCAACAACTCCCTTCATCCCACTCATCCATCCCACCTACCCACCAAAAACCCGCTTCATGGTTTGCCAGTTTGCATGCCATCTACAGTAAACCTATTGGACCTATTTTTAAACATTGGAATTAAAAATACATAAATAAATTCAGTTTATATACCCACATTTACTTGTGTTTACATGAGGCTATTACAAAAAGGGTTAGAAATGCAGGACTGGGGAAAATTTGCCCAAGTTTCATATCATTTAACTGCTGATTGTCTTATTATTGAAATGAAGGTCACTTAAGGAAACAGAATCTCTAACAGAAAAAAAAATTGTAATTTTCCATTTATTGCTTACTGTATGGACATGATGGATTGTCATTTGTCAGGGGACTTAAATCAGCATCATAAGTAATAGATTTATGCCATTTAATAGCCCTGACGGAATGCAGACGGAGCGCATGGCTCGGGCACAAACTAACTGGAACAAATGTGCCCTAATTTACATCACTGGACACGTCTGTCACATGATACCAGCTGCTCATTTAGAGTGTGTTCAGCTCACGTGTAACTGTCTGATGGAAATAGCTCGTCCAAGTCAGATATAAAGTGAGTCTGTAAGAATCCCACACTTGGGGGCTGATTTATCAAAGTCTGAATTTCGGACGAAAAGTACGATTTGAAAAATTCGCTAATAGCATAAAAAATCGTATTGTGGTCTTACAAAAGTTCTGAAATTTTCGTATCCAATTGATCGTAAACTGCGCAAAAAACTTTCTGACTTTGATCCTTCAGTGCATGATTTTGGAAGCCTCCCATAGGGCTCAATGGCACTCTGTAGCTCCAACCCGGCCCAAGGAAAGTCTCCCATAGGGCTCAATGGCACTCTGCAGCTCCAACCCGGCCCAAGGAAAGTCTCCCATAGGGCTCAATGGCACTCTGCAGCTCCAACCTGGCCCAAGGAAAGTCTCCCATAGGGCTCAATGGCACTCTGCAGCTCCAACCCGGCCCAAGGAAAGTCTCCCATAGGGCTCAATGGCACTCTGCAGCTCCAACCCGGCCCAAGGAAAGTCTCCCATAGGGCTCAATGGCACTCTGCAGCTCCAACCCGGCCCAAGGAAAGTCTCCCATAGGGCTCAATGGCACTCTGCAGCTCCAACCCGGCCCAAGGAAAGTCTCCCATAGGGCTCAATGGCACTCTGCAGCTCCAACCCGGCCCAAGGAAAGTCTCCCATAGGGCTCAATGGCACTCTGCAGCTCCAACCCGGCCCAAGGAAAGTCTTCCATAGGGCTCAATGGCACTCTGCAGCTCCAACCCGGCCCAAGGAAAGTCTCCCATAGGGCTCAATGGCACTCTGCAGCTCCAACCCGGCCCAAGGAAAGTCTCCCATAGGGCTCAATGGCACTCTGCAGCTCCAACCCGGCCCAAGGAAAGTCTCCCATAGGACTCAATGGCACTCTGCAGCTCCAACCCGGCCCAAGGAAAGTCTCCCATAGGGCTCAATGGCACTCTGCAGCTCCAACCCGGCCCAAGGAAAGTCTCCCATAGGGCTCAATGGCACTCTGCAGCTCCAACCCGGCCCAAGGAAAGCCTCCCATAGGGCTCAATGGCACTCTGCAGCTCCAACCCGGCCCAAGGAAAGTCTCCCATAGGGCTCAATGGCACTCTGCAGCTCCAACCCGGCCCAAGGAAAGTCTCCCATAGGGCTCAATGGCACTCTGCAGCTCCAACCTGGCCCAAGGAAAGTCTCCCATAGGGCTCAATGGCACTCTGCAGCTCCAACCCGGCCCAAGGAAAGTCTCCCATAGGGCTCAATGGCACTCTGCAGCTCCAACCTGGCCCAAGGAAAGCCTCCCATAGGGCTCAATTGCACTCTGCAGCTCCAACCCGGCCCAAGGAAAGTCTCCCATAGGGCTCAATGGCACTCTGCAGCTCCAACCCGGCCCAAGGAAAGTCTCCCATAGGGCTCAATGGCACTCTGCAGCTCCAACCCGGCCCAAGGAAAGCCTCCCATAGGGCTCAATGGCACTCTGCAGCTTCAACCTGGCCCAAGGAAAGTCTCCCATAGGGCTCAATGGCACTCTGCAGCTCCAACCTGGCCCAAGGAAAGTCACGATACCGAAGCTTGAATTAATAATTAAACTTTCATCCCGTTGCGACAAACACGGTTTTGTCGCACAAATTGTGGCAAAGTGCGGAAATTAACGAAAATATTGTAGAAAATACACACAGTTCTAAAGCTTAGAAAAAATAAAAATTTTTAGTATTCGGATTCAATCATACTTTACTGAATAGGCCCCTAGGCCTCGGTGGGCCTCGCACACCCCAGTCTGACCCTATCTCCACCCCTGCTAAAGTGTAGCTGCAACATTGTTAATTAAATAACAGGTCAGATTTGCAACCACATCACAACCAATGATGTTTGCTTTCAAATGCCTTTAAACAGCAGTACAGTGTTGCCAGTGATGCCTGCTTATTGGTTCCGAGAACAGATGCAAACGAGGCAGCTTTTATTACATTCCCGTTTAATATGTTTCAGACAGAAGCAACTTTGCAACTTTGAGGTTTTCATTCTTGTGGTTTTGGAGTCATATGTCTTTCTGTTTTGCTTCTCTCCCAAGCTCAGTGTAAAGTGCTATCTGGTTGCACAGGTCAACAACCACGGCAACTAGGACAGCGCTTGACTGCAAGGCTAAAGCTGTTTCGGGCTGGTGTAAGTAAGATCATTTTAAAAACACGAATTAGATTCTCAGATAGATTGGACCGATGCTAAAGGGTAAAGGTACAAAGTTTACTTGGGTCTAGTAACCCAGAAATCAGCTTTCCACCAAGGGCTGACCAGCACCCAGCAATTGGTTGCTATTGGTTACAAGAACTGTAGTTTGTTGTCTAAATAATACACTGAAAAATGCATACAGCCCATGCTGACTCTTACCACACACACACACACAAAGATGTTTAATATTTGGGATTCCTAGGCACCCACTTAATTAATTGAAGAGAAAAGTACTTGCTCTTTGCCAAGTCCCAAAGGCCCTTAAACAATGCGTTCAGCGTCACTATTTTAGTACATGTAACAGAAACAAGACTGCAAAGTATTTAAGAAGTGAATCCAAAAAGAATAATATTGTAGTTAAAAATGAACAACTAGGGAAGTAATTTGCATACAAATTTATCCATCAAAGACTCTTAAATAATTATCATATACCTATAAGTAAACTTTGCAGTTTTACATCCTTCCCTTTAGCCACCATTTTGTAATGTTCTATGCAGTGTCGGACTGGCCCATCAGGATACCAGAAAAACTCCCGGTGGGCCCAGGTGTCAGTGGGCCCTTCTGCTATGGACCATTTGGCCTGTTTCATGGTCATTCCCTATTTCTGAATGGGAACAAAGAGGAGAAATAGATGGAATGATAGATGCTAGCATGTAAATAAAAGAGACTAGGAGAAAAAAGGGGTTGGGTGAGGAAAGGAGAAAAAATTGCTTGGAAAGTAGGCTTAGGGCCAGGCCAGGTGGCCCCTATCCGGTTCTATGTGCCACTCCCTGATCACGTGACAGGAAAAAAAGTTTTGATTGTTCATTTCTATTTGTTCTATTCTTTTATTTTTGTTCATTTTATTATTTTGCTTAGCTCATTACTGACTGTGATTATTCTTCTCTGTGTTCTGTTGGTGGTGGGTCTTATCAGTGTATGGACCCTAATTCCTTTGGGGTGAGGACCACATGAGCTAGTTGATGCAGTCTTCTCCCAACACAGGCCTTTAGGCAAAACAATTGGAGATTGGATAAAGATTCATTTGTTTGGCAACCTTTCCAAAAAAGTGGATTTTTGTGGTTGCTGTTCATCTCAGATAGACAGCCAAGAAGCATTGCTAAATATATAAAGATATGTTTCCAGTCTAGCAAAGCTTAGCACCACTCACAGGCAATGTCGGACTGGCCCACCAGGATACCAGGAAAACTCCCGGTGGGCCCAGGTGCCAGTGGGCCCTTCTGCTCTGGACCATTTGGCCTGTTTCATGGTTATTCCCTATTTCTGAATGGGAACAAAGACGGGAAATAGATGGAAGAATAGATGCTAGCATGTAAATAAAAGAGACTAGGAGAATAAAGAGGTTGCGTCAGCAAAGGAGGAAAAATAGTTTGGAAAGTGGGCCTAGGGTCCAAGGTTTTCTCATGGGCACCTGGGGTCCCAGTCCGACACTGCTCACAGGTAGGGCACATTGCAGAAGACCCTTGACTTCACACCATGGATCCCGAGAATACAATTGTTAGGACTACCAATTCTTCAGTAGTTGTTGGTAGCATGTTACTGTGAAGACATTGCAGTTTCAAGTGCAGTCACCATGTTTTTTCTCCCCAAAATACATAATTTTACCCTCAGGCTTCTAGCATCCCCAGGGGGTGTTGGGTCTGGCACAGTTGTGAGTGACACAATGAGGTTAGCGTAACTGTGCTTGTACTCTGGTGCTGAAAAACCTGGACATGAATCCACTGGGCTTTCATGGTTACATAAGCACGTAGGCAACCCGTCAGACTGCCCATCACATTCCAAATGATATATATATATAGTAATTAAGTAATTGAGTTAAAGAAGAACTCCACCCAAACACAACTTAAGCTTTTTGAAAAGTAAACATAGTTTAAGCAACTTCAGTTAAAATATATTTGTTCTTTTCTTGATTTTTAATGTAATAATATGGTTTGGAACAGTTCCCTAAGCCTGGCCCCATGTTCTCCTACTTTGAGACTTGAATGTAACTGTAGTTGACTGTCCTCAGCCTCCCTTCAGCCTGCATCCCTCAAATCCCAGAATCCCCTGCACACATGAAATCTATAAGGAAAGCAACATCAAAGTGCAAGGTATTGTGGGTTATTTAGTTCCTGCATTGTGTCTGTAAGCTGTGGGGAAGTTATTATAATTTGTAACATCAGTGCTTTAGTCCCTCCTCATCTGCCAGGATTTCAAATGATGCAGAAAGAGAAGAACTGTTTTGCAGCTGGATTTCAGCATATAAAAATGGTATTTATTCATTCTATTTAAAGGGACAGATTACAGTGATAGGTATATTAGGGGGTTCTGTGTTGTGTAGGGCTCTTTAACAAATTTTGGCTCAGAAGCCAGAGTTGCCCTTTTAAGGATACCCCTTTGATAAATATGCCCCTAAAAATCTACATGTGCAAGTGAACAGGGACCTGTTAAGTCGAGCTCTATTTCCCTTCTGTGATAAATATGCTTCTTTGGGTCTCTCATGTGAATGTGAACCTTTTTGAAAGTCATTTTATTCACTAAGACATACTCGCTGATTTGGCAATGCGTTACTTGTGGCTCCAGTAAAGAGTATTCCATCCATATTGTGCCTCAGTCTCCCTCTGAAGTCAGATTTGTATGAAATTAGGTAAATAAACCCGGCCTCTGTTTCAAATCATGGGCTGCAGATTAATACAGAGGAAAATAAACAAAATCTGGCAAAAAAGCAGATCAGTGTAAAGTAAACGCAAATGTTTAAACATTTTGGCGAGTGTCGGGATAGATCTTGTTTTTATGACTTAATTATGTATATTCATTGTTTCTAGACCGTATTGTTTAGATTTCCTACTCAAGGAATGCACTTTTTGGCACAATAACACACTTCAGCTCTCCAGCTATTGTTTCTTAACACCTTGTGCAATCGTTTCAGGACTGAGCTTCCAGTACTTAAGGTGGCCATACACGGACCGATTTTTTACTTACAAACGACCGATTCCCAAACGATCCGATGCTATCGTTAAGTTATCGTATAGTTGGTGGTGTACGAACGATCGTCGTCCCACTAAACGAGCCGACATTATCGTCCCCAAAATCAATCGGCCAGGTTTAAAAATTTTGGTCGTTTAACGATAAAATCTGCCAGTTGGTGTGAGTGTCAGACATTTGTCTTTCAACGATTGTTCTCTGCGCATGTCACGATTGCCAGCAGCGGAAGTCAACGACATTCGATCGTACGTAGATGTACGATCGTACGTATTTTACGATAATGATGCGACGAAATCTTTCCCGAATTATCGTTGCTCGTGGATGGCATATCGTATGGGAACTCGATCGCCATACGATCGTTTGTCGATATAATCGTTCATCGCACAACGAGCGAAATCGCCTCGTGTATGGCCACCTTTACTGTATTAGGAAGAAGAATAGTGACTTTAAGTGATAGGGAAACCCCATTTATCTTAAAGGTTATTTAAAGAGACACTATGACATTTTTTAGTGCTGCTATCATTTATATTATATTGATATTTATAAATAAAAAGCATAAAGAAATAAAAAAAAAAAAAGCTTTGTTTTTCTTTCTTGAGGCAGACACTCTTGCCTAGACAGCAGCCAAACTTTCGGTATACTCCTCAGCTAGTGAAAGGGACCGGTTTTAAAGAAAAAGTCAACCCAGAATATATTATTTTTTTTGCCTAATAAAAGAACAACAACATTCTAAGCAACTTTGCAATATACATTCATTTCAAATTTGTAATGGTTTTTGAGTTATTTGTATATATAATTGCTATTAAAAGCAGTGTTTGTCCCTTTTCTATTCTCTGCCCTGGGAGCTCTGACTGAAACAGTGTAACACAAAGCAGCAGACTGACAGACCTGTATTGCTGGAGGAGACTGACCTTTGCAACATTGTTTAAAAAGTAACAACCAGGAGTTCAGCAAATGCTGCTTTCAATAGCAATTACATTTACAAATAACTTTTAAAGCACTGAAAATTTGTATTACAGGTATAGGACCTGTTATCCAGAATGCTCAGGACAGAGGATATTCCGGATAAGGGGTCTTTCCGTAATTTGGATCTCCATACCTTAAGTCTACTAAAAAATCTATAAAACATTAATTAAACCCAGTAGGATTGTTTTGCATCCAATAAGGATTAATTATATCTCAGTAGGTGTCAATTACAAGGTACTGGTTTATTATTACAGAGAAAAGGGAATCATTTAACCATTAAATAAACCCAATAGGATTGTTCTGCCCCCAATAAGGGGTAATTATATCTTAGTTGGGATCAAGTACAGGTACTGTTTTATTATTACAGAGAAAAGGGAATCATTTAACCATTAAATAAACCCAATAGGGCTGTTCTGCCCCCAATAAGGGGTAATTATATCTTAGTTGGGATCAAGTACAGGTACTGTTTTATTATTAGAGAAAAGGGAATCATTTAACCATTAAATAAACCCAATAGGATTGTTCTTCCCCCAATAAGGGGTAATTATATCTTAGTTGGGATCAAGTACAGGTACTGTTTTATTATTACAGAGAAAAGGGAATCATTTAACCATGAAATAAACCCAATAGGGCTGTTCTGCCCCCAATAAGGGGTAATTATATCTTAGTTGGGATCAATTACAGGTACTGTTTTATTATTACAGAGAAAAAGGTAATCAGTTTTAAAATTTTGAATTATTTGATTAAAATGGAGTCTATGGAAGAAAAGATTTCCGTAATTCGGAGCTTTCTGGATAACGGGTTTCCGGATGAGGGATCCCATACCAGTAATTGGACAGTTGTTTAAAATTCAGAAAAACATGTTTTTGAGGTTAACATATCCTTTAAATGGGAAAGCAGTTCTTGGTTGCCTATATGGTCAGGTCTGGAACTAGGGGTAGACAATAGATAGGCACGTGCTTTCATTCTGAGCAATCAGCGAATTTGTAAGACAGAGGGGCCATCTGCACATTCATAAATTATGGGATAAGGTTGGCGGGCTGAGGTTGGGTTCCTGGGCCAGCATTGGGCCCAAATACAGCCCAGGCGTTTAGTAGTCGCAGATTCCTAAATTACGAAGCCTATGAAAACATAACTGTAGCTGATTCAGAGGGTTGTGAAAAGGATGCTACATGGGCTAGTCTCATTCATTTATTTACAGCCGCAAATTGCTGTCATGCTAAGGCTTATGTCCCACAGGAAGATTAGTTGCCCACAGTTAAATCTCTGCTCGGGCGACTGATCTCTCCCTTTCCATGGCCAACAAAGTGAATGGCTTGTGGAACAGCATTTGCGTTGCTTTATTTTCTAAGTATCATGCACAGTTGCCTGCAGGACGAAACTGCACATCTTCGGGAAACGAAGCAATGCATATGCTTTTCCATCAACAATTCACTTTATTGCCAGTGGAAAGACATTAAAGGGACTGCAACTTCTGTAACCCCAACCCATGACCTGCTTACCACCACTGAACACCAATAGGAAGTACTGTTGCTGCAAACCAGGAGTGACATCCAAAGTAGGCAGGGGTAAAAAAAACATTGTTTTAATATAAATAAATAATATAATAAAAGATGACAAATATGGATAAGACTGCAAATTGACATGCCAACCAGCATCTGTACCCACATCCAAAAATCCTACCTGCAACCCAAAGGGTACCTGCTTTTCTTGTGGGTAACCCCCAGGTACCCAACCAGCTGCAGGACTCTAACTGATAGTGATATCAGGCGGGGAAACAGAAAAGGAAGGTGGAAAGACGACCAGTTGTGTTTTATCCATGGTGATTTTTAGGCAATTTAAGGACACAACTGCAAAGATTGCTGTCAGACAGTCTGCGATATGAGCTAAAAGTGAGGTCTGGAGAGGAGGGGTAGCTTTAAGTATCATCTATAAAAGATTTTAGGATCATTGTCCCAATCCATAGATCCCTAGGAGCGGGGCCCGAAAGGCCTCTTTAACCTCTAAAATGAAACCCAGACAAAGGGGTACCAGCATCATTACTGCATTTGTCGTTGAGTACGTCTCCTGCAACCGATATTCCACTTAAAGGAGGTTTTCAGGCTTTATTCTTGATGATTCACTGGGTGAATGTGCAAGTCAGCAGATATGCATTTGATTAAACCGAAGACTTTTATAGGCATTACACTAGAGAAATATTGACTTATGAGGCAACGCGCTTGTGAAATCCGCAAGTTAATGATGACATTTCTCTAGATAGCAGAAAGGCAGAAATAATCTGAAATAACTAAGGAACAGCAGGACGGGATTACTGGCGTTTCGCTGCGGAGACATTACAAATGAAACCAAATGAAAATTAGGCTTTAAGTTTTCCCTGAATAATGTGTTTAGTTATGGAAACTGAGCAACTCTTCGGGGTGTAGTTAGAGGCACAGAAACATGCTTTGTTAATATAATACCAAGGGGGAAATAAAGAAAAAAAGATTTGAACATAATGTAGAATAATATGTAACAAAACCAGGTTTATATATCAAAAAATCTGATTGCTGCTTTGAAAAACAGATTTCAGTGCAGGATTCTGTGCCATTAACTGATGCATTTTGTAAATAAAACACGTTTTCCCGTGACAGAATCCCCTTAATAAATGTAAGACCATAAAGCTACTATACATGTGTAATCATTAAAAAACCTAATAGATAATTTGCTGTTAATACAGATATAGTTGTGAGGACAGGTTTGACCATAGGTGTTTAGACTTTAGGCCTACTAGCCTAAAGCTAGCAAGAAATTACAGTAAATGTTAAGACATTTAAAATAATTTGTTTTGAATATTTTATGTAAGTTGTTTACAGATAAGGAATGATTAACTGCTACATGCTGAATCATATATCGTCACCCCACGCTATCGAAGGGCCCCACATGTCACATGTTGTTTTGGAAAGTCCAGAATCTTCTAGTATCATGCATGGTCAAACGTGAGGAGAAGGTTCCCGAATGATGGACAGATAACAGAGGAGTATTGGACTCTGATTGGACAAGATATGGGGGCAGTGGGGGCCTTTGGAAATCCCCCACTGAAGGGTATAAAAAGGCATGATAGAGTGTAAACAACTGGGAGGTTTCATGCACAATATTACATTTGTACATTGTTTCCCCATCGATGTAAAAGATTAAATCTTTTCTGATATCTGAAGAACGAAGTCTAGGTGGTGTTCTTGCATTGTTACCTAATTTGTGGGCCTAACATAGTGTAGCTTGTTACCACAAGGAACCTTCTTATTATTATTAGAGAGAAAAATCAAATCAGTCATATGAATTGAACATTCCGGAAATATTTTCCTGTGTATTGAGCACAGACTATACAATGTGCGGATCGTTGCATTGCTATATTTAGCTGCTTATCTTTGCATAATAGATTCCTCTATACAATTCACTTTCCGTGCATCAATAGTTCATTGTGCCTGGGAGCTGTGAGCACAGTAATTTAGAACATGAGCGCACATCCCTTTAAGACATTTCCATTCTGCACTAATGCCTGCGCTAGATTCATTCTAATACAATTTCGAGTGTTACCAGAAAGTGTGCAGTGATGTTATTTGCATTTGGGAGACCCCATGAATATAGAGGGGGATGTTGGATAGAAGGGAGGTTCAGACCCATGTTCCAACTACCTCGGACCTTGGCCTCCTCCCTGCACCAGTTTAGCTCAACTGAATTCTCCTTCCATGTCCATGTTTAGTCCAATGTATGCGCACCAGTGTGGGCTGGTCAGGGATGGGTGGTCATTATAATGTAGATATACAGGTACAGGTATGGGACCTGTTATCCAGAATGTTCGGGACCTGGGTTTTTCCATATAATGGATCTTTCCGTAATTTGGATCGCCATAACTTAAGTCTGCTAAAAATCATCTCGATACTGAATAAACCCCATGGCTTGTATTGTCTCCAATAAGGATTAATTATATCTTAGTTGGGATCAAGTACAGGTACTGTTTTATTATTACAGAGAAAAGGGAATCATTTAACCATTAAATAAACCCAATAGGGCTGTTCTGCCCCCAATAAGGGGTAATTATATCTTAGTTGGGATCAAGTACAGGTACTATTTTATTATTACAGAGAAAAGGGAATCATTTAACCATGAAATAAACCCAATAGGGCTGTTCTGCCCCCAATAAGGGGTAATTATATCTTAGTTGGGATCAAGTACAGGTACTGTTTTATTATTACAGAGAAAAAGGAATCATTTAACCATTAAATAAACCCAAAAGGGCTGTTCTGCCCCCAATAAGGGGTAATTATATCTTAGTTAGGATCAAGTACAGGTACTGTTTTATTATTACAGAGAAAAGGGAATCATTTAACCATTAAATAAACCCAATAGGGCTGTTCTGCCCCAATAAGGGGTAATTATATCTTAGTTGGGATCAAGTACAAGGTACAGTTTATTACAGAGAAAAAGGGAATCATTTTTTAAAATTGGAATTATTCGTTTATAATGGAGTCTATGGGAGATGGCCTTACCATAATTCAGAACTTTCTGGATAATGGGTTTCCGGTTAAGGGATCCCATACCTGTACCTCATTTTGTAAATATTCTCTGCCTGTATTAAACTTTTTTTATTAAGCTTTTACCATAACTTGTAATTTGATTGAGGCATCTTGAAATGACATTACTGTCAAGTTTTAAAGTCCCATGCAATAAAACACCACTCTAAAGCAAGGCATTACATTATCATTCCACATAGAAAGGCACATAGACACACAGGGTACAGATAATACATTAGTGCTAGCGCCCCAGTTTCAAGCTTTCCATTTGCTAGAGTGTATAATACTTCTCTTATATACAGTTCTATGTCCCAAATGCTACCAGTCTACTATCCCCTTTTTCCTTTTGCAGGTATGGGATCCATTATCTGGAAACCCTTTATCCAGAAAGCTCAAAATTACAGAAAGGCCATCTCCCATAGACTCCATTTGAATCAAATAAGATATGGAGATCCAAATTACTGAAAGATCCCTTATCTGGAAAACCCAATGTCCTGAGCATTCAGGATAACCGGTCCCACACCTGTATTTGCTATGTTGTGTAGTGCCACAAAAATGCTGTTGGAATTAGACAAAAGTCATATTAAGGGCAACAAGGATAGGCAGTCAAGTCTCAGAAAACAGGGTGGATTTTCAAAAGTATATAAATATAAAATAGCTTCGCCTTTAGTTGTAGCATACACATTATTTACACAACACAACATACCCATAAACAGCATGTTTGGAAAACCTAAACTCTTTTTTCAGCTCTGGTATCATATGCCTCTGCGGGTCAGTTCAGAGCATCGATTTTTTGGGGCCGTGCTTATGGGCAGTCACAATGGATGTTTAATGAGACTATTGATTCCTTACAAGTTGCAGAAGGGATGTACAGTACGTAGTGCTTGTAGCTGCGGGGATGGGGTCACCCGTGGGGAAGAGCTTGTGATCATAAAGCTGCCAATGTCATGGGCTTGTACTCTATTCCTGTATATCCTTAGTTACATAGTTACATAGTTACATAGGGTTGAAAAAAGACCAATGTCCATCAAGTTCAACCCATCCAAGTAAACCCAGCACACCCAACCCACACCTACCAATCTATACACTCACATACATAAACTATAAATACAACCACTAGTACTAACTGTAGATATTAGTATCACAATAGCCTTGGATATTCTGATTGATCAAGAACTCATCCAGGCCCCTCTTAAAGGCATTAACAGAATCTGCCATTACCACATCACTAGGAAGGGCATTCCATAACCTCACTGCCCTCACCGTGAAAAACCCCCTACGTTGCTTCAAATGGAAACTCCTTTCCTCTAATCTAAAGGGGGGGCCTCTGGTGCGCTGATTGTTTTTATGGGAAAAAAGAACATCCCCCAACTGCCTATAATCCCCTCTAATGTACTTGTACAGAGTAATCATGTCCCCTCGCAAGCGCCTCTTTTCCAGAGAAAACAACCCCAACCTCAACAGTCTAACCTTATAGCTTAAATCTTCCATCCCCTTAACCAGTTTAGTTGCAGTCTCTGCACTCTCTCCAGCTCATTAATATCCTTCTTGAGGACTGGAGCCCAAAACTGCACTGCATACTCAAGGTGAGGCCTTACCAGGGACCTATAAAGGGGCAAAATTATGTTCTCATCCCTTGAGTCAATGCCCTTTTTTATACAAGACAGCACTTTATTTGCTTTAGTAGCCACAGAATGACACTGCCTGGCATTAGACAACTTGTTATCTACAAAAACCCCTAGATCCTTCTCCATTAAGGAAACCCCCAACACACTACCATTCAGTAGATAGTTTGCGTTTTACCAAAGTGCATAACTTTGCACTTATCAACATTGAACCTCATTTTCCAGTTTGCTGCCCAGTTATCTAATTTTGTCAAATCGCTCTGCAAAGCGGCAGCATCCTGCATGGAACTTATAGTTTTGCACATTTTAGTGTCATCAGCAAAAATAGAAACAATACTGTCTATGCCCACCTCCAGGTCATTAATAAACAAGTTAAAAAGCAAAGGACCAAGGACTGACCCCTGCGGTACTCCACTAACCACACTGGTCCAATTAGAAAATGTTCCATTTACAACCACTCTTTGTACTCTATCCTTCAGCCAGTTCTCTATCCAATTACAAATATTATGTTCTAGGCCAATATTCCTTAATTTGATCATTAACCTTCTGTGAGGTACTGTATCAAACGCTTTAGCAAAGTCCAAGTAGATGACATCAACTGCCATTCCAGCATCAAGGTTCCTGCTCACCTCCTCATAAAAGGCGACTAAATTAGTCTGGCAAGATCTGTTACGCATAAAACCATGCTGGCACAAACTAATAGTATTGTGAACTGCAATGTATTCAAGTACCCTATCCCTTATTACCCCTTCCAAAAGTTTTCCTACTACTGATGTCAGACTAACAGGCCTATAGTTTTCAGGCTGAGAACGGGATCCCTTTTTAAATAACGGCACCACATTAGCAATCCGCCAGTCTCTTGGCACCATGCCAGACCTCAATGAATCCTGAAAAATTATGTGAAGAGGTTTGGCAATCACAGCACTCAGCTCATATAATACCCTGGGATGAATCCCATCCGGCCCTGGACCTTTGTTTACCTTTACATGTTCAAGTCTCTTTTGAATTTCCTCCCGAGTGACCCATGCGCCAGTAGCTAAATTACTAGAACTGGGCATATTACAAGGGAAGCCTTCATTATGTGGCTCCTCAGATGTATAGACAGATGAAAAATAAGAGTTCAAAATTTCAGCTTTTTCCCCGTTCTCATCAACCAACTTACCCCCCCGTGATAATAAAGTTCCCACCCCTTCTTGCTTCATTTTTTTACTATTCACATAATTAAAAAATAATTTAGGATTTTTTTTACTCCTAGCAGCAATATCCCTTTCCATTTCTATTTTAGCTTGCTTGATAGCTTTTTTGCTGCTTTATTTGCTTCCTTGTACCTGATGAAAGTTTCTGCTGTCCCAGCTAACTTGAATGCCATAAAAGCACGTTTTTTCTTACCAACCTCGACAATAACACTTTTATTCAGCCATAAAGGTTTTGCTTTGCGATGCCTCTCCTTGCTTACAAGGGGGATATACTGTTGTGTATACCTACAAAGCAATGTTTTAAAGATGTTCCATTTTCCTTCTGTGTCTAACCCCATGAAAAGCCTTTCCCAGTTGACACATTGCAGAGATGCCCTTATACTGGCAAAGTCTGCACATCTAAAATTAAGCGTATTAGTTACTCCCTTATAGCGCTGTCTCTGCAGCATTATCTCAAAGGAGACCATGTTGTGATCACTGTTCCCCAAATGCTCACCCACACAAATGTTACAGATGAGTTCATTATTATTAGAAATCACCAGGTCCAAAATAGCGTCATTCCTAGTGGGTTCTTGAACTGCCTGAAATAAAAAGTTGTCATTTAGCATATTTACAAACCTACTAGCTTTTTCTGACTTAGCCACCCCATTACTCCAGTCAATGTCCGGATAATTAAAGTCCCCCATAATAACAACTTGACCCAGTTTTGAAGCCTCCTCCATTTGCAACAATAGCTGGGCCTCATCCCCCTCATCTATACGGGGTGGTTTATAGCATACACCAATGATCATTTTCTTTGTGACCTTCAGCCCTACTGAAATTTCTACCCAAAGAGATTCAACGTTTTCATTGGTAATGTCTTTATTACATGGCTTTAAGTCTGACTTTACGTAAAGACAAACCCCTCCACCCTTTTTAATCTCTCTGTCCCTCCTA
The DNA here is from genome assembly GCF_000004195.4 of Xenopus tropicalis. Lineage (NCBI taxonomy): Eukaryota > Metazoa > Chordata > Amphibia > Anura > Pipidae > Xenopus > Xenopus tropicalis. The sequence continues at coordinate 158,123,280 of NC_030678.2, read as the reverse complement.
AAAAGTGTATATATAACTTTCCTGTAGAAAGGATTTTTTGCTTCGGAAAGGATTTTTTACAGTGAGAGCTGTGAGGTTGTGGAATTCCCTCCCCGAATCAGTCGTACTGGCTGATACATTATATAGCTTTAAGAAGGGGCTGGATGGATTCTTAGCAAGTGAGGGAATACAGGGTTATGGGAGATAGCTCTTAGTACAAGTTGATCCAGGGACTGGTCCGATTGCCATCTTGGAGTCAGGAAGGAATTTTTTCCCCTCTGAGGCAAATTAGAGAGGTTTCAGATGGGGTTTTTTGCCTTCCTCTGGATCAACTTGTAGTTAGGCAGGTTAAGTATAGGCATTATGGTTGAACTTGATGGACGTATGTCTTTTTTCAACCCAACTTACTATGTTACTATGTTACTATGTATAACCATTTAAATTCGCAGCCCAGTCGCATTTATCATCCCACCAGGTCTCAGTGATACCTATTAAATCATAATTTTCAATACATGCAATAGCTTGCAGCTCCCCTAATTTACCCGACAAGCTACGCGCATTAGCCAGCATGCAGCGGAGATGATTACTTCTCCCTCTGATGTTTACATTAGCTAAGGGAGAATTAGAGCTAAGGCAATTATGAGACTGCTTTCCTTGTAACGGAAGCTCCTTATCTGATAAACTATATGCCCCCCTCACTCCTCCCCCACAACCCTTTGCTAGTCCCCCTACCCCGTCTACACTAATTTTCCCATGGAATTCTAGCTCACCCCCCCCCCTTGTCTAGTTTAAACTGTGTGTATGACTTGCTATGTTTAGACACCATGCCTTACAGCAGTGATCCACCCCTTTGATGTTGCTCTCAGTGGCCTCAAAGTAGGTGCCCATTTTAAATCTGTGGCTTGGAGACACATTTTTAGTCCAAGCAGAGCCAGCAGTCCACATGGGGCTACCAAACAGCCAATCACAGTCCATATTTGGCACCCACAAAGAAATGTTCATGCTTGTGTGGCTCACCAACACTTTTGTATATCTGAGTGTAGTTCAAAAGTAAAAAAAGGTTGTGGATCCCTGCCTTACAGCATAAAAGAGGTTATATTATTATCTGATTGGCCAGAAGCCCCCTTAGACTTTCAGGCAAATTACACATGGAGTGTTTTGTCTTATTTTGCTTTTTAGCAAAAAAAAGTAGAACACGCCTGTCTACGTTACCGCTTCTAATGTTATTTAACATACATTTCCCCGGATGATGCATACTTTGTGGTGACAGATCTCGGAGAAAAAAAAATACATTTACAAACACTAATGTAACAACCATGTGCTAAGACACATCTATAATGGTGTTTCATAACCATACATTGTATGGTATTTTGTTGAACTATAATCCAGTGTAGGTGGTAATTTACTAGAAGTGGATTTTCACATTCACTTATCATATTAATCCCAAAGGGCATATATTAGGAAACAGAGGTAGCACCCATAGTGTGAATTGTTTTTATTAAGATTAGTTAAAAAAAATATGAAAGAGTAAAAAACGTCACTTGGGTTTCTCAAACAGAGTCCTTTGTAGAAGCTTCTCAGTAACCTTTCCCAAGTCATTACAGAACTTATGAAATAAAAATAGACTTTATTTAGGAAACCCAGGAGAATCCAGTAAGTTACCACCTACACTGGTAAAGGGAAGTTTATGTATCTTCTTAAACTAAAAGGAAGGAGCTTCACAACTACACTGGATAGGGTTATAGTTCAACAAAATACTATATGTATAGTTATGGAACTCCATTATAGATGCGTTAAACGTGGGTGTTAAATTAGTATAACAGGTGTTATTGAGGAAGATTATGTCATTTTGTTCTCCCATTAGCCTTGGGCTCTGATTTGTTGTTGAAAAATTGCCTTGTTTGATGTACTTATAATAAGCCAATAAATTCTCTTTGAGGCAATACAACAAACTTCACAGTGTGCAACAGTATTTTGGATTATGTATTAGACCCACGGCAGGTTGGGTACATTTACTAAGCACAAAAACAGGGAGCACTCACCGGATAGGTTCCGCGTTCATAGTGTCCCGTGCTAAAGGCAAAACAATAGGTATAGTAGGATGGAGCACGCCAAGACAACTATGTTAATAAAAATAAAATGAACTTTTATTTCTAGCTTCCATTAAAAACATGTAGCAAAAATAGAAGAACTGAAACCCCCCAGCTTGACGCGTTTCATGGCTCAAGGCCACTTCATCAGAAGGGTACATTTACTGCTTGGCACCTGTTCCAAACAAATCAAAAGTATGTGATACAATAAATGTATTAATTTGTTAAAATGCATTGTAGCTCATCTCAACCTTTACCAATCACTGATAGCCCCAGACTAAATTAAATAGCTTCTGTTCCCCAACTCTACAAAACTATTAAAAAACATAAATCCATCCATGCCACATGCCATACCCGCCCAGCACATAATCATTCACTAACAGACCCATTGCTACACACAATACTTTCACTTGCCCTGAACCTACACAGCCATAGATTCTGATTAGGTAAAACTCTCCATAACATCAGGTTATTCTTTATATTCTTTATATTATTGTAAAATGAGGTTCAAGACAATTTTGTCTTGACACATCACTTGTCATCATCTTCCTCATCTTTTTGCATCTAGGAAGATGGGCACCTAGCTGGCAGAAGAGTAGCCCACCTTACCACCAGGAACTACTACACAGGAAGTGGTGTACACTAAGGAGTATATTTATCATCCTGTGTAAAAAATGGAGTGAAGCATTACTGGTGATGTTGCCCAGAGCAACCAATTAGCAATTAGATTTCAACAGTTGGAAAATCAAAGCAAAACATCTGATTGGCTGCTATGAGCAACATCACCGGTAATGTTTTACTCCACTTTGTACACAGCATGATAAATATAGTCCCAAGGTCTCTCTAGAAGTCTATGTAGATTCTCATTCATCCAGGTCATGATATACAGTATCTAGTAGAATTAAGTCTAAAACAACTGGACTCTTCTGAGTTTTCTTGAAAACGTTTCACCAACTCATCCGAGTGGCTTCTTCTGCTCAAATGACTGGTAGAGAATTCCCCGACAATTAAACCCTTGAGGGTAATACAATCACAGGCATCCAATCACAATGGTTCCATTGAATTTATTCAGTTGTTGGCTGAAACTTACAGGGGAGAAAGTATGATCCAGTCACAATGGTACCATGATTCTTATTGAGGCAGGTGTTAATCTTTCAAAGTACATGACTGGAAGTGTGAATTGTTGTTAAACCGCTGGGGTAAGGATGTCAAAGTGGCATTGTAAGCTGCTGACAAGTGGTGTCGCAGGCCCCCTCCTCTGTTCAGGGATGGTTTTTCCAGGCTGGCATAAATGGTCTTTTTCACACCTCTTTCAAACCATCTGTCTTCTCAGTCCAAAATAACCACGTTACTGTACTCAAAGGACTGTCCCTTTTCCCCTGTGTCCTGAGGAGTTAGCCCTCCTATGTTGGGCCATTCTCTTACAAAGAAGTTGTTTTGTCTCCCCAATCTATAAGTCAGAGCACTCTTCACTATACTGGACAGAACCACTCTTCGCTATACTGGACAGCATAGACCACATTACTTTTCATTTGCTTTGGTGTTGGGTCTTTAGGGTGCACCAACTTTTGTCTCAGAGTGTTGCTGGGTTTGAAAAACAAAGGAATGTGATGTTTGTTGAAAATTCCAGCAACATTTGGGATGAATAAATTGCTTTGCCTGCTATGTTACTCCCCTCTGTTGTGTCTTTTTGATTGACTTTGATTTTGTTTTAATAAAAGCCCAGTTTGGGTACCCACAAGTTTTCAGAGCTTCAGATGTTTGTATTCCTTCTCTTTAGCCTCTGCATTGGTTGCAAGTTTCAGCCCGATGATGTAAAGTCCTTATGACACCCAGTTTATGTTCCAGAGGGTGGTGGGAATCAAACAGCAAATAGTGATTTGTGTGAGTGGGTTTCCTGTATACTTCAATATCCAGGTTCCCTCCCTCTTTGATCATTGTTGCACAGTCCAAAAATGCCAGTTTGCTGTCTTTCACATCTTCCTTTGTGAACTTGATGCTTCTATTCCACCGAGTGTTCAGTGCAGGCTAAAACCTCTCTGGATGACACCTGGGTCACAAGCCTATATACCGTTTGTGCAAGTACGATATTATGTACATCTCCTGTGTCAATTATTTTGCCATTTAAAGGCAAGAAAAAGATTGCTAGCTAATTGATACAGATGTATACTATATGTATGCCCCACCCCTTTTCTTCTGTACCCTCTTCTTATGTGCTCCCTTTAGTTTATTTAAATATTGAAAAAATAAAAAAAAAAAGATTCCTAACTAAAAAAATATTCCCCACATCTGTCTCTAATAGGAAGGTCAATAGACTGACTTCAAGTAGCTGTCCAAGTTTTGTTATCCCATTCATGATTCGTTATGACTTCAATAATTTAACCTCATATTTGTTAAAAAAAAAAAGCAATATATGAGACATTTTGAGAAGGCTGTCATTCCATATTCCAGCTATTGAACTGGATTAAAAGCCATACAGCGCTGCGTACATAAGTAGCACTTTATAAATAAAGATATACATACATAGGGGCTGATTTACTAACCCACGAATCCGACCCGAATTGGAAAAGTTCCGACTTGAAAACGAACATTTTGCGACTTTTTCGTATGTTTTGCGATTTTTTCGGATTCTTTACGAATTTTTCGTTACCAATACGATTTTTGCGTAAAAACGCGAGTTTTTCGTATCCATTACGAAAGTTGCGTAAAAAGTTGCGAATTTTTCGTAGCGTTAAAACTTACGCGAAAAGTTGCGCATTTTTCGCGTAAGTTTTAACGCTACGAAAAATGCGCAACTTTTTACGCAACTTTCGTAATGGATACGAAAACTCGCGTTTTTACGCAAAAATCGTATTGGTAACGAAAAATTCGTAAAGAATCCGAAAAAATCGCAAAATACCGATCATTACGAATAAAACGCAATCGGACTCCATTCGACCCGTTCGTGGGTAAGTAAATCAGCCCCATACTGTTAGTTGCCAGTACAGAATGCTTAGAGCATGAATAGCTTGCAAACCATGTCTTAGGAGAAGCTGATCATGTTCTTTATATGAGAAGTCCTCTTACAATTTTATATAGACTCCATTATAAGCAAATAATTATAATTTTTGAAAATGATTTCCCTTTTCTCTGTAATAATAAAACAGTACTTTGTACTTGATCACAACTAAGATATAATTACCCCTTATTGGGGGCAGAACAGCCATATTGGGTTTATTTAATGGTTAAATGATTCCCTTTTCTCTGTAATAATAAAACAGTACCTGTACTTGATCCCAACTAAGATATAATTACCCCTTATTGGGGGCAGAACAGCCCTATTGGGTTTAATCCATGGTTAAATGATTCCCTTTTCTCTGTAATAATAAAACAGTACCTGTACTTGATCCCAACTAAGATATAATTACCCCTTATTGGGGGCAGAACAGCCCTATTGGGTTTATTTAATGGTTAAATGATTCCCTTTTCTCTGTAATAATAAAACAGTACCTGTACTTGATCCCAACTAAGATATAATTACCCCTTATTGGGGGCAGAACAGCCCTATTGGGTTTAATCCATGGTTAAATGATTCCCTTTTCTCTGTAATAATAAAACAGTACCTGTACTTGATCCCAACTAAGATATAATCCTTACTGGAGGCAAAACAACCCTATTGGGTTTGTTCAATAGTTAAATGATTTTTAGCAGACCTAAGTTATGAAGATCCATATTACGGAAAGATCCCTTATCTGGAAAACCCCAGGTCCCGAGCATTCTGGATAACAGGTCCCATACCTGTATAAAGATACTGGAGGTATCCACAAAGCTCTGAATTACTGAAAGGCCATCTCCAATAGACTTTATCAAATAATTAAAATTTTGAAAAATGATTTCCTATTTTATCTGTCCTTGATTCCAACTATGATATGAATCTTTATTTTGGCAAAACAATCCTACTGGGATTAATTCATGTTTTAATGGTACCTTAAGATATGAAGATCCAAATTACAGAAAGATCCCTTATCCAGAAAACTCCAGGTTCCAAGTATTCTGGATAACAGGTCCCATACCTGTAGTTAGGGTTGCCACCTGTCAGATTTGACCCAGACATAGTCTTAGTATTTGCCACAAACGAAGAGGCCAGGTTTGCCGGATTGCTGCAGGTACTGGGCTAAAGGAGTGGGTTACAATACATTGTACAATACACACAAGGACCATCCTCATATGCACCTAGATAGTTGGTGCTGCAGAAGGACTGCATTCTAAAATCTTGCATGGAAAATTGATTTGTCAGCTGTATTCAGTTGCAGAATAATGTCCAGCCTGTAACACTGATATCCATTTGCCTCAATTGACTCGTTACGCATTCAATTTAGCAAACAGATAACATGCTGAGTAATAAAGATTATCTGTTAGGCACCGTCACAGAGGAACATCTTGCTGCAATTATGGAAGTATGGGATTCATCAGTTTAAAAGAACCAAACTGCAACATCTAATCAGCAATAGTTGTCAACCTAACAAGGTGTGAGGTAGAGAGTAGGGGTCCCTGTTAATGCTAAATGGAAATTTCCAGGAATCCTCAATGGGGCAGTCAAAAAAGAGTAAAATTCAGTGAGGGGGGGGGGTTGTAGTTATGGATGAAGCACAACAAAAACAATATTTATAAACATTCAGCATGGCACAGTGAGAGATGTTACATTGTGAATGGCATTAGTGGAAACTGCCTCTGGTCCACCCGTTGGCCCACCCATCCCACCTATTTATTCCCTATCCCACCTATTCATTCCCCAGCCCCTTACATAATCACCCCACCCCCCAAATGGCATCACCACATACCCCCCACTTAAAAGCTGGTATTATAAGGTAAAAAAGTTGTCAACCCTACTGGGGAGACAGACATGTCAACCAACCACATGTCATTAAGGAGATATTGATACACTTTGTTTGAGATTTTATTCCCTGTTACCATTTAGTGTGAGGAGGAACTTGGGCTTAATAAAACCCAGGATGGGATCATTATCTAACCCACAAGATGGGGTTGGTTGACATCTCTAGGGACATAGGTTGGACATACATGAAATAAATACTTTAAAATGAATATGTAGCATTATAAAATCTAATTAGTTCAGGGAACTATGTCATAGGAGCTCTCTTTTAGGATTGGGGGTCCAGTAAAATTCCTCTTCTGCCCTGTTTAAAAACTTTCCTTCAACCTAGATATACATGTGCCAGATATCAAGTTAAAGGAAAACTATACCCCCGAACAAAGTAGGTCTCTATAAATATATATAGCATAAACAGCTCATATGTAAAACCCTGCTTCATCTAAACAAAACATTTTCATAAAAATATACTTTTCTGTAGGATGTGCTAATGGGTAATCCTAAATAGAAAACTGCCATATTAAGAATTAAGGGGCCACCTCCTGGGATAATTTAATTCACAGTGGACTCGAACTTTCCAAGGGGACACATACATGCTAGGCCCCATCGGCCAATTTTGCTCCCACACTACTTCCTGTTACAGTTAGAGCTGCATTATTTCCTGTCAGCTGATCTCTGGGAGAGCACACAGCCCATCACTAAATGGCGGCTCAAGGGAAAGGATGTAAAAGGGCAATATTTACTGATATATATATTCCAGTTTGGTGAGATTCTTTAATAGGCCACTTAATATAATATAAACTATATGTTAGTTAAGTATTCATTCTGGGGGTATAGTTCTCCTTTAAGTGGTACATACAGAATATAATCAGACATGTCTGTTCATGCTGAGAACAATATTTAAACAGATATTGATACTAAAAAACTACTCTTCAAATATTAATATATAATTAAAGTTCCCTATGCTGATCGTTTTTCGCTGATAGAGCTGCTTTTGTAAGTAATTGTTACTTTATGTTCCTAAACCGGACTGTTTTGCCAACCTGACTGTCCCTTCTCAGCCTGTCAGTTACAGCTTCTAATGGTAACGGCCTCCTGCAGCACAAATATGGCCGCCCCCTCATAGGGGAACATGGGGGATCAGATAGGTAAAAGCATCAGGCAAATACTGTAAAATGTTAATGGGGCATTGACTTCTAAGGCAAAATTATAAAAAGTCTGCAAAGATATATGCAAAAAAAGATTTATTTTCTGGAGATCCTGCACTTAGGTCCCAGTAATCTTCTGTATATAATAAACCAAGAAAAGGAATGTATAGTTTTGAATATCTTTATACATTTAATCAGTGCTATTGCTAATGGGTTTGAGGACAAGTTACCCTTTAATATGTTTAATAATAATATAGTTATGATGCACAACACATTCAGATTGTGGCGTGTTTATTACAGGTTCTATTACAGCTGCAGAGGTGATTCTTTCCTAAGAGGAAAATGTCACATCCTATTACACTTCTAACACTGTGACATGTGTGGCCTTTGCAGTGATGTGCACATTAACGCACGGCTGTAAAGTTTTTCAATCAAAAGCAGCATGTTGCCACAGGGAAGATATTGGTTATGCACACTTCAAGAAAATTTGCCACAAAAAACTCAACATCAAGTCCAGGCACATGGAACTATTGGCTGTCTTACCTTATTTCATTTCACAACACAAAAATTAAACAAAGTTAATGTATACAATGTGTATTATGTTTAGCTAAAAACAGTTTGGACTCCATACCTGCCTGTACAATATGGCTGAAGCTGTCTGTGATATGAATCAATTCTAGCAACCTAATAAATAATGTATTGGGGTTTTCTCTGACTATCAAAGTACGACTGAGTCCAAATACAAAAAATTCGAGTTTTCCAACTGTGCGTATTTTTTGCAACTTTTTCGTTAATTTGCGCAACAGTTTTGTTAATTTGCGCAACTTTTTCGTACATTTTTTTGAGAGTTTGTAGACCCATTGAAAATGACGGGTAGAACACGAATTTGATACATTCAAGTTTTTTTTCCACAGTTTAATTCAATTAAGCTTTTTATATTAATTTTTTTTAATAAATAAGCAAACAATCGAGTTTGGTAACATTTCAAGTTTATTTAAATTGAAAATAAAAGCCTCAAAGTGTAACTCCATTGATCTACATGGGTGCTTTGGGGTGGGTGAAGAGAGCCCTTCATGGGTCCTGACATATTACATAACACATGTGGACAAAAAGTTCTGGATCAGAATCTAGAAATTCCTGGGCCCCTACTTTAGCAAATTCATAACAGGATGTAGATTGTGATTAGGTATGTACTAATTCCAGCATTCAGCCCTATTCCGGCACTTTTTGCAGGATTTGGCAGAACCAAATCTTCTTGTCGAAGATTATTTTGGTACATCCCAAATAGTTACTATTACATATAATGAGACAGCCATAATTGGACCAATAGTGGTTTGTTTTAGTAGCAAAAACACAAAAGTGAGGGACTACAATCAATAATATTATTACTATAGTTATATTTCCAGTAGTACAAGATGTTCTATGTTCTACACTGATTTGTGAAGAGTTGTTTGGTTAATCTAACCCATACAGAAATGTAATACTCCATAGTGCCAGGGGTGGATTTTTCAGATAAAAGCTGAAAATGATGCAGTAGTTTTGGGGCAGAATAACTTTCTCTATGATTATGCAGTGGTACCTTCCCTCAGCTATAGTCATAAAGTTACCAGACATGTTATTATATCACCCACTGTCCTAGAATACTGTTTTCTGTAAAAAGCACAACAGCCATCACCCATTGTGATCTATGATAGTTTTACTGAATAGTGGCGATCAGGCGCCTTGTGGACCTTTCAGTAAGTTTCTTAGTAAACACGTGTAACTGTGGAATCATTAGCACATTGCAAATGAAAATACCCCTCCGGCCTTCCATAGTTGCAGTGCGCGGCACACAGCCTTCCCTCAGATTGCTTCCATATGGTCTTCCATCAGCTTTGTTTTATTTGGCCGAAATGTTTTTCGAATATTATTTACACTACAAATGAATCAAAGCATGGGTCACTGGGCCTCTGGTTATGATTTGTTATTTAATTATACTTCTGCTGTCTAGCAGTGCAATGAAAAATATTTAATATGAACAGCTCAGAATCTGGCCTGGGGTCTTGTTTGTTGGCCAACATAGTTTGCTTCAGTTATTAGGCATTCGGTGCTACTGAGCGTTGCTTGGTTTTCGTGTTTAGTCCAATTTACTGTCTATTGTTCGCCAACTGTTGGATGTTTTGGGAGATAAATGCCATTTTTGGAGGTAAAAACCATATTATTAAACTTACTCTTGCACATGGCTCCTTTATAATAATAAAAAGCCAAAACTCAGAAAGATATTTAATAATTTAAGGACAATCAAGTTGTGACCTCCCAGTCCTAGCTTGTCCCTGACAGTGCCATTATTAATGCAGGGGCACATGATATACGTGATATTAGGGGTTATGTGGGTCAAGTAGAAATAAAAAAAATTGATGGGTATTAAATTTCTTTTTTTTTGTTTGTTTTATTTTGCATTTGAACTATTTACAAGGGCAAACGGGTGAGCTGGGGGTGCAATATCAAGGTTAGGAACATTACTGTAACGTGTATGGCAAGTCGGCGAGTCGACCGATATTGCAGGAGGCTGCTGATATCGGTCGACTCGCTGATCGGGTGGGTTAAAAGATTTTGATCGGGCTCCATAGAAGGCGCCAGACAAAAATCTGCCGTCAGCGCTGAATTGGCAGAAGGAGGTAGAAATCCTATTGTTTCTACCTCCTTATCTGCCGTTTCAGCCCTGAACGGTTTGTGGCCGATTGGACGATCTTTCTTGCGACCGGTGGTTGCACGAAAGATCGCAAATCGCCACGTGTGTGGCCACCTTTAGGATGATACATTTGCCTCCAGCCAGTGACCCAAGATGGCCTCGAACTTATCAGGTCATCCACAGGCTAGGTATACAAGTTTCTGTTTGGGTAAGGAGTTGTTTTAATAGTATCACCTTTTTGGCATAGTAAGATAGTTGCAAAAAACACAGTTTATCAGGAGGTCTCAGTGGTAAGGTTTCTGCAATGCCCAGAGTGGGTGACAATATGTTAGGGAGTGCTAGGGCCATTTCAGCATAATTGAAACCCTCTCACCAGAATCCCTGTATTAATGGGCATTACCAGAAAACATGAAAGAAGCTATCTGTAGCATCAGAAAGGTAAATACAGCCATAAGCACTCACAGAAACGCTGTCCTCAAAAGAAACACAGGATTTTTTTTCTTCTTTTGTGTACACGTTCTTCTGCATCAGACTTCCTTCTCTCAGAAAAATCCTTCAGGGCACAGTTTGCTCAGTTTGCTCCTCTCTCGCCCCCCCCTTCCCCTGCTCCCCCTCCCACCAGAATTTACTCCCCCTCCAAATTCTGTGTAATCTGAGCTACCAGCAGCTAGAGCTGCAGCACGGAAGCTACTGATACCAATCTAAAATGGCAGCTGCTATCTTAAACAAACAGAGGGAACTTCCAGGGCTGTTTACTCAGGCATTCTGCAGAATAAATATAGTTTTCTAGCTTGCACTAATAATGGCAGTAAAATGCCCAAATGCTTGGGACACTGGTCAGCAACCTTAGGATATATCCTAGCCACTCTTTGTGGGTTAAGATATACTCTATTAAGGAATTTGGTTTGTATATACCTGTCTCTGCTAGTAATAGTTAACTGGGGTATTGAATTTGTAGTTTAAAAAAAATGTTGGCTCTTACAGTTACTGGGACAAATTTTATCCCCCTTTCTGGTAAAGAACCACTTGAGGTGAGCTTCTCATCTTGCTTCATGGCAAAAATGCCTCAGGCTCCGGGTCTCAGTGCTGCACCCCTGCCCTTATTTCCCTGCAGAATGAAAGCAATACACTAAAGGGTAATCCTACCATGGTGGGTGGCAGCTTTTGATATGGGGGTGTTTATGTTGCCATTAATCTGGCCATGGTGGGTGGCATCTTTTGATATGGGGGGTAGGGTTATGCTGCCACCTGTTAGATATGGCATGGATAGTGCGTGGTTTAATACAGGAAGGCTTATCAGGATAGAAAATGTTCACTTCAGGCAATAACCAAGTCACTTTTGCTAAAGGTCTTATATTAGAATGTTTACGCCATTACATTTTACGCCGTTAATCTCCATTTAATCCTCCTCTTGGTGCTTTCGTATAAGCCTTGCAGTTGACATCTGCTCTTTTGATTCTCTTCCAGAGCATTTTATTCCCCTTGCGACTCTCGGGGCATAAATAAACATCCCACATTCTCACTGCTCAAACCATGTTTTCATTTGAGACAGGGAAATTAAAGAAGACTTCATTTTCAAGAAATGTTTAGCAGTTTGAACTTAGCCTTTAAAATTTCACACATCAGTTTGCTGACATGTATATTTCTTGTTTATTTATGGGGGTCTTAAGAGCATTATGATATTTCTGTATCCCAAGGGAATAGATCCACTGCATGTTATTGTTGGCTTAGAATGACGTGGGATTCCTATGTATCTGCTACTTTTCACTGTATAGTAGCTTTGTTACAAAGGGAACATTTTATGATAAAAAAAAGAAAATATCATTTTATTGTTTTAAATGAGAAAGATCCAGGGTAAGGCAATTGAATGGAGATATTGTGCATGCAGGATTCTATACAGTTTGTAATTTTAAAGTGAAGCTTTTTATGATTAATTACTAAAATGCCCAAACTTGGCATAATGCACCATCATGCATATAAGACAGGAGATCGCCCCAACATCCCCATTGCATATCCTTCAGGTTATTATTTGCCCATCTGCACGCTATTGTAATAATCATATCATACAATGCTTATAGAGCCCTTGGGCAAATTGGGGCACATAAAAATAGTTTGAATGGCCACATCTGACCCAAGGGCCTCTAGTTGGACAGTTCTACCATAGGGTAAAGGAGCACTGACTGGGGGGCCTTAAGGGCAAGGTCGCTTCACTCGGCCTCAGCGTTTTTCCATCAGGCTGAAAGAAGCGGATCCGCTTTCCTACGCTGGCTGTGTGCCTGCACTGAAAACTACAGAATCTGCTTCAGTGCAGCCACACACGACTGGTGGCAAATGTCACGTATGGTGAACCCAAACCCCAGCAGGAGTGACTGGACTCTGTCTAAGCATGCTCTTCTGTCTGTAACAGCCACCTTGGCATTGGGTCAGGCTCTCAGCTACTCAGGCGCCTCCAGGTCTTGCCTCAAGAGAATTCAGGCATTTCCAAAGGAGCAAGTGAGGCAGACAAACGTATACTGCAGGGAAGGAGACACTAAGGACAGATCTAGACATAGTCAGGCAGGTTGGGTCAGTACCAGAAAACGCAACTCAAGGTCAAGCACAAGATGGGGTCAGAACCAAGGAGTCACACAGGGAACAGGAGCAGGGAACAACTGTAGCAGTAATCAGAGCACCAAGGAACAAGCAAGCTGGGCCTACAACAGGCAGAGCAGAGGGTTAAATAGGCAGCTTGATGGTTAACACTGAGAACCTTTGACCATATTAACAACAACTGAAACAAACCCTGCCTACATGAATATGTACGAATACCATAGCAGGGAAGCAGGAACTTAATTCATTGTGGTATAAAAGACTTCACAGCAACCTGCAGGTCACTGGTGCAACTTCCATCAGGATGTTACAGTAGAAAAGATTGTTTGTCTACTCTGCTAACGTTAAGAATTGAATCATCAGATCATCATGCAGGTAAAAATAAAGGAATTCTACCTCTATCTGAGTATTCAGCAGTAACGTTTGCTGATGTTTGGGCACCTTCAAAGGTGTCCAATCAATGAGATGACTGATATCCAAGGATTTTACTAATATTGGTCGCCTCATCTCCTACCATACACGCCCTGATTATAAAACTTACAATAATATCGGTGCCTATGGCTGCCTTACACTTAGAAAATATAAAACCCAAAGTAATATCTTGTATTGTCAAGTGGACAGTTGAGAAGTAGAGGAATGCCTAAATGTGCCTCCATTTGGTGCTTATACTCCTATCTTTTCTCTCTTTAATCACTAACAAACAATATAAACAATACATCAACTGCAATACTAAATATATTATATTTCAAATATCATGCAAAATGTGTTACAAACAATATATGGGCCAGATATCCAGAATGTTAAAAGAATAAAATTGGGAACATGTTTCTAACATATGGCTAAAACAGGAAACAAATGTATCTAAACACGTTCTTGCCAGTTTTAATTGAACTGTAGTATTATTTGGTATTTTGGGTATTAAAAGTATTTCTAAATTATAAAGGGGGTAACTGTATTTTGGGTATTGAGAGTTTCCTTATCATTTTCATTGGTTGATCAGCTTTTTAACATGCTTTATGTGCAATTATCTAATCAGCCTATGACTAAATGCAATAGAAGCACAAAATGCATAATGCTGGGAACCCTACTTAAGTGTTAACAAAGCTTGTTCTTAAGATAAAAGAAGAGGATTTACCTGCCCTTGTGTAAGGTATTGTCCTGCCACCATGGCCGGAACTAGGGGATGGCAGAAGAGGCACTTGCCTGGGGTGCAACTTTGGGGAGCGGGGGGTGTGCGCTAGGCAGGTTCCTCTTCTGTCTAACCTTAGTCCAGGATCGCTAACCCCCAGCGTTGCTTGTTAGCACATTCCCCCCTCTGGCTTCAACATGGGCTACAACATGCCCACGCCCCTCAGGGGAAACATGAGTGGGGCGAGGTGGCCCACCACCACTTGCCAGAAGACAGAATTCTTAGGCCATAGCCTTTACTGGTTGACAAGTCTGAAATTGTTTTAGATGGCTATTCCCCCGCCCCCAAATATCTTATGAGAAAAAAGGCAAAATAGTAACAATTGGGCTGCCTATTTTGATCCTCACATGCATGAGAATATGCATTGGTCATTTACAATGAAAGTGATCCCAAAAAACGGGATCATTTATTAGGGTGCAGATTCTACCCCTATTAGAGTTCTCTCTCCAATTTCTGTTAGGAAGTCTTGGTACCTATAACCAGGCCTAGGGGGTGGTGATCACTTTCTGTGATAGTTTGATATAGTATGTGGGAGTAGCTTGTTCCTCCTCTTTGGCCTCCACCTGTGGTACAGGGTACATGGTGCTGGGAAGCCTGGGACTTAGGCTTAATTAAAAGAAAATCCAGAAGAGAGTGTTGCCCTTGTTAAAGTCTGGGAACAGGGCCCCATAAAAGAGGCATTAGATAGTTGCAGGTGAAGCTCCAGTCATATTAAGCTTTAGGAGTGCAAGGCAGGCAGGGCAAGCCAGAGAGAGCAGTCCTGAGCTCCAGCGTAGGAGTGGTAGATTGGAGGTATGTCTCCCAGGTGATGCTGCCTGTAGTGTAGGGATCATAGCGGATAGCGAATTAGGTTATAGAATTCCTTGGAAGTTCCACTGGAGGTGATTAGAGTCAATCAAGGGTGTCACAGTAGTAAATGGGATTCTTGCCAAGTCTTCTCCAAGGAAGTGTCATTGTGCTATAGGCTCTGTTACTGAATGTCCACTGACAACTTTACTAAAGAAGCCTGTACTGTGAGTACCATGTATGACTGTTAATAAATTGTTATTTTGGTTAAGAACTTCTGGCGTCCAGAAATCCTGTTTTGAGCAGCTGGGAAGTTCTACAACACTTCTGCCTTCCTTCACACTGTATTGCAAGGATCCAGCTGAGGTTCTAATGTACCTGGTGAAAAATAAGGGTTAGACACACACAGTGGAAGCTGGATTTGCATCTTCTTCACTGGAGTTTTTCTACTAGTAGATAAAATGTGTTTGCAACATTATAATGCCTAAGTGGTTTTCAATGGATTCTGTTTTGGTTTCTATTTGAAAGCCACATAGAACAAAGTGTTGAGAAATTATTATATTAAATAAAGTACCCCTTATTGTAAATAATAAGGATATTATAAGTCACAGAGGAGTTCCATGACATATAATGGCACAAGGCTGAAGGTTGAACATTTTTATATAGATCATGAAACTCTGTGGTGATTTTTTAATATCCTTATATTTTTAACAGGGGATACAGTCCAAAAGTGTCAGCACTCTTACCATGTATATACTTGTGGGCTCTTGGTCAGTATTAGATATACAAATGCCCAAGGTCCCCACATTGGGGCCTTTATGGTGTAAAGTATAAGATATACATTGTGTAACATATATATATATATATTGCATGTTATGCTCCATGCTTTCAAGTTGGTGATATGCCTGTTTTCTTCCATTTCATGAAAAACAAGTTGAAGAGTATCAAACTGTATCATAATATTTTTGTCCTTATTAAAATCTAACAGAGCAGCATAAGGAACAGATGGGTCTCACATTGGGCACGGTGACAGCCACTGATTAGTGAAATGCACTAGACATCATGGCTGAGCAGAACTAAATCAGCTCTGCTATCAGAAAACCAACGTTATATACAACTACAGTCTTTACACTGGAGAGACATTAATACTGGACTGCAAAATTATTGGGTTGTCTGTTTTTATCATTTTATAAGTGTTTATTACAACAAATAAAAAATATTTCATAGTAGAAAGGTATCACTCTCAACCAGGGCCAGAACTAGGGGTTGGCAGAAGAGGCACGTGCCTAGGGTGCAATGTTGGGGAGTGCTAGGCATGTACCTCTTCTTTTTGAGTACCGCTGGTACCCCCCTGGGCCCTTAAGAGCTGCACAGGATCTGTCTAACCAGTTTCCCCCACCTGCTGCTCAATTTACTCCCCTTCCAGTCATCACCACCCATGCACATACAGGGGGGCTGCAGCTGAGATAATGTAGCCAGCATCATGAAGGATGGATTTAGCTGGTGGAGATAGGAGTCCAGGAGATCATTTATTGTATTAGTAGGTTGCATTGGTCAAATCTGGTTAGGGAATTTCTCTCTAGCAGATTATGGTGAGCTCTAACTTCACTCTTTGATAAATATACCCCATGGTTGGCTTTGGAATCACAAAATGGGTCACATGCTGAGTAGGGTTGTGAGATTCCCTTCTATGGCATGTGTTCCCTTTGGAACATTATTCTGGTCTCAGGGTGAACAGCAGTGTCAAAAGACCCTTGATTGCCTGTCACCACTGCCCATTAAAACAGGGTTAATTATCTGCTCATTAGGATCATGAGCTAGTAACTAAAAACTCTAGTGTTTTAAAGAATTATTATAAAAACACAGGGTCAGGGTTTATGAGTTGATGAATATCTTTTTTAGCATGTCAGACACTGTTGGTGACAGGTGGGTAACAGTCATGAATGCTATGGAGAACATAACATGAGCTCATAAGGGAGAGACTACCAACTGGTCATTATTAACGTAAACAGCAGTTTGTCATTCTTCATATACCAACCTATTGTGGATTTGGGTGTAAAACAATGAGAATGCATTCCACCTACCATATATATTTGTATCATCAGTGACACAGACACCCTTGATTCAGTTGCTGATTTAGGGGAAAATAGTTGCTTATGGAATTATATATGTTCCAGAGCTTTCACCTGGTGCCTTGTTGGTGATGTATCCCTTTATAAAAAGTAACAAAGGTTCCATCACCAAAAACTGAATACTTGGATCAATAATTTCAAAACAAACCAAGAAAGACTGAAAAGTAGAAGAACAAGACTGGAACTTATAAAGTCCTCTCACATTTATTCAAATGTATAGAAAAAGTGTCAAAAACTGGGTCTACCATGAAGGCAACATTTTATTCAGTTGCAAGTTGATTTATCTAGCACAAACTAACCTGATCTAATCTATTGATGTGTGGGTCAGGAAGAACTCAACCAGTGTTGGACTGGCCCACCAGGATACCAGGAAAACTCCCAGTGGGCCCAGGTGTCAGTGGGCCCTCCTGCTCCTGAGCATTTGACCTGCATTTCTGAATGGGAACAAAGAGGAGAAATAGATGGAGGAATAGATGCTAGCATGTAAATATAAGAGATATGAGAATAAAGAGTTTGGGTGAGGAGAGGAGGAAAAATAGTTTGGAGAGTGGGCGCATGGTCTAAGCTTTTCTGGTGGGCCCCTGGGGTCCCAGTCCGACACTGAACTCAACCTAAAACGACCCTAACCCACAAAAACCTTAACCTGCACCCAACCCTAACCCATAAAATGTTGCCATCGTAGGAGCCGCACCCAACCTGTACCCACATCTTTTCACTCTTTGCGCTACTACTGTGCCTTAGGCTCGATGACAGGGAAACTTCGGGAGCACAGAAAGAGTGTACTTCCCCAGTCTGTCCCACACCCAACCTGAACCAGCAGTGGCCACTCAAATTTCCACCCTAACCCATCTGACCTAAGGGTCAACCTACGGGTCCCGGGTCAACCCTCACATTGGTAATCTAGACTAACTTTCACCTTATGTGCAGTGTCAGAGTTATAGACCCAAGAGGAGTTTCCAAAAGAAGAATTTTTGGCAGATCGCAAGGTAAAAGACAGGGAGTCTTTAAAGGAGAAGAAAAAGGGTAATAATAGGGGGTGCTCTTCTTAAAAAATTGCACCAGTCTGTAGTATTGTTCACTAAGCACCATGCCGCCATCTTTTTTGGTCTTCCAATTGTTGCCACAGGGCTTGGGCAAGTGCAGTCAATGTACTTACTTGAGTAGCTTTTTCTTCAAGTTGAGGTCCTTGAGATATACATGCTGGTGCTGAGGTCTCCAGTAAGTGACACTGTTTACAAGCCCCAGTACTCCAGTAACATTACATTATGGGGCTGCTACGATTAACACACCCACGCTTATTTTTGATGGATATTTTAAGGGCTGAGTTTCAAGGAACATGACATGAATTTTGCTTGGCGTGTATTTTCCCTGCTTCGCTCATTATGTTCCAATCTGAAATAAATTATTTCTGATTGTAACAGTTTTATTTTTCCATCTGGATCCAAATCTGTGTGTATTATGGCAAGGACGGAGGGAAGATATTTTTCGGTAAGTGTTGCCTTTATTACAGTTATAGGAAAAAGGGATAAAAATGTATCTTTAAACTAACGCAAAATAATTTTATTTACAAGCGACTGCAAATCCTGATGTCTGAAATGATTTATCCAAGTTTCAACATACTTATGTTTTCCCGGATTCTAGTTTGGTCATTGATAATTTATGCTACATTTAATACTGGCAAAAAACATTTTATACAACCGTTTTTCCTTGAAATTATAGTGTGCTCATAAGATAAGATTTTTGGACGTGAGAAATTTAGAGGCTTCTCTTGAAAACATAAATCATCATTGACAGTTGACAGTATTTTGTGCATCAGCATTGATGTTTTTTTGGGCTCCCATGGCACATTTACATTGGCCAATGCTTCTCTTGAAATGTCAGCAAGCTATTATAGCTCCTGCCAAATGCCCTCGCCCCATGATGAACTCGACTGTGGTTCCACACTGTGGCTCCGAAGACCACAATATATATGACATTGCTTTATGAGACAGAATGTTCTATAGAGACATGTCATACAGATAATAGTAACAGCAACCATTTCCTCATTAAAGTGCTTACTATAGCCTAATCATTTTTTGTCACTCATTTTGACAATAATCCAACAAAAATCAGACCCGGACTGGCAATCTGTGGATTCTGGCAGAGGGGCTGCTGCAGATGCCATGAGACACAGTAGGAAGGAGGTCCCTGCCCCGTAGAGCTTACAATCTAACTGGGAGGTGTGTGTTTAAAAGACAATTGTGATTACTCGTTCCATCATGGTGGTACCGATTACTTGTTTTGATCCTCGACACTCCCTATATTCTTAACTTACTGCAACTGTACCTTGTATTTGTTTGTATTTGTTATTATACTTGTATTTATCTATTATTTTAATAACATCCTGTTGTATTAATCTATTGTTCTACTGTACCTTTCAGTGTCGGACTGGCCCACCAGGATACCAGGAAAACTCTCGGTGAGCCCAGGTTTCAGTGGGCCCTCCTGCTCCTGACCATTTGGGCTGTTTCATGGTCATTCCCTATTTCTGAATTGGAAGAATAGATACTAGCACAAATAAAAGAGACTAGGAGAATACAGAGGTTGGAGAGGAAAGGAGTAAAAATAGTTTTCTGGTGGGCCCCTGGGGTCCCAGTCCGACACTGGTACCTTTAATTGGTATTGTTCTGCCAGGCAAGCTAATACATAGAACTATCAGTATATAAATCTTAATATATTTTATGAATTTAAAGAATACATTTTATGCTATTATGAAATTCTTGAAAATGACTTCAATACTACTCAGAACAGATATTTCCACGTCATTTCATTGACTCGTTCAGTGTTCCCTCTGATTCTTTCTTGGCTATGTGCACAAAAAAATAAAAAAATTATTTTGTACGCACATTTTAAAGTCGCAAGCGCATTTTTAAAAATGGTGTGCTCAGTTTAGAATAGATAGAAAATGTTGTGTTTTCAGACAAAATGTTTTGTGCATATGTGCACACCTTAAAGGGAACATTGGGCCTGTTCCTGTTATCCTTTTAATAAACATGTCCTCCGGTTTTATGAAAACTACTATAGTTATCACACAGAAAACCACACCTGTTTAAACGTGTGCTAAAGCACAAATACAGTTATTAGATAATTAGGTTTCAATGTGTGGGAGGCAAAAGATATATCATAATCCGGAACGTGATAGAATGAAGCAAACATTTCCCTGTATACAGAGAGCTATGAACAAGTTGAACACAGACGGGCGACTTTTCACACTAATTTCATTGCTGAATAGGATTCACTTCTTTATTAATGACTTGCTTTGCAGAACTGGCTGTTAATTTGGGTTGGAGTATGATGTTATGTACAAGCCAGTTACATGCCCACGGCTTTATGTAAAGACATGAAACGCACTATGGCGCCACGTGGATGTACTGTATAAGCCATAACACCCAGGTTTCTAAAAAACATCCATCTTATTTGACAGTATTTACTTTAGCGACATATAAAGCCACACTTGGAAAATAAACGTTTTATTCTTGAATTGTTGCATCCCTTCAAATCAATCATCATTATAATAATAAAATAATAATCATTATTTAGAATCTGCCAATAGTGATGAAACACATTTGTTGCCGGCATCTATATTTTGTTGTCCGCGTCTACATTTCTGTCGTCCACGCTTTTTGACGCGACCGTGCCATTTTCTTGACACGACCGCGCCCAATTTTGACATGACCGCGCCCAATTTGACACTCAACAAAAAAATTTCCACGCAACAAAATTTTTCTGTGGTGAATTTTCATGGAAGTTTCACAAAACCATTTGCCAATGGCAAAATACAGAAATTCGCTGCGAATCCATGCCTGGCAAAAAAACTCGCTCATCGATATCTGCCAATTTTTTTACAAAAATGGCAGGGGGAGGCATGTAGGTGTCCTCCCCCCCTTCCCAGCGCTGCCTCACGGGTCCTGGCTGAGGTGGCCATTCAGCTGCCCCTACCTTGTGTCTCATTCAGACATGCAAGGTAGGGAGTGGTAGGACACTCAGCCCACATTGGGGCCCTGCCCTTACCCTCTGTCCTAGGGAAGGAGGTAAGGACAGGGATTAGCTGGACCTTCTCTGAATGACAGATTTTTTAGCCAGCTATCTGTGCAGAGAGCAATTAGTCCAGGGGCAAAAGAGCTTAGGAAATGAGCACTAAGGGGTGCCTTTATGCTTTCCTTAAGGTGACCACACACGTAGCGATTTTCGATCTTTCGTGGGACCATCGGCCGCACAAAACATTGTTCCAACCCTCCACAGACGTTCAGGGCTGAATCGTTAGATATGGAGGTAGAAACAATAGGATTTCTACCTCCTTCTGCCGATACAGCCCTGAAGGTAGATTTTTCTCAGGCACCTTCAATGGCGCCTGATCAAAATCTTTTAACCCGCCCGATCGGCGAGTCAGGCGATATCCGCAGCCTTTTGTGATATCGGTTGCCTCGCCTAGTCGCCATACACGCACCGAATATCGTATGAAACAAGGTTTTGTACGATATCATCGGTGCTTGTATGGCCTGCTCAAGTGTCCTTACTTGCTCTCCCAGAAGTCACAGA
The DNA here is from genome assembly GCF_000004195.4 of Xenopus tropicalis. Classification (NCBI taxonomy): domain Eukaryota; kingdom Metazoa; phylum Chordata; class Amphibia; order Anura; family Pipidae; genus Xenopus; species Xenopus tropicalis. Next base: position 158,101,251 of record NC_030678.2, on the reverse strand, counting down.
AAAATCCCATGTCCATATAAAGGCACAATGCTAAAGGCCTTTTTATAGAGCTCATAAGGTGACTTCTAATATCCTCATATTTTTTAAGAAGTGGTACTATATTTATTATAATACATACGTTTTAGTGAGTCGTGTGATACAAATTATATCACTAAGCTTGATTATAACTGATGACATCACTAAAAAAATTTACGAGGATATAATTTATCTGATTTATGTTACTGAAACTTGTATATTATAATAAATAAAGTACCCCGTTGTAAAATTCTACAAAAAGTTCAACTGGTGAGCATTAGGGAAAATATCTTATCAGGAATCTGTCTAATAGTAAGGCTAGGGAGGGCTTATATTAATGCTATTCCCAGTCAGCCATATCCATTTTTGAACCCTACCCCACGTAATTAGCTTGTATTTTCAGCAGGTTTGTTTGCAGGCAAAACACACATTGGTTATGGCCTTCTCATCTCTTTCACTCCCAAAAGCTTTTCTCATTCACAAATTTGAGATATTTAAGTTTCTTGTATTTGAAAAAGTTTTTCATATTAATAAATAAGCAAATATTTTAGTTTTCTTTAACATGTGAGTTTATTCAAATAAGAAAAAAACTCTCCAATTCAATAATTGATAATAAGCCCAATAGTGCAGGTAACGTTTATTTGCCGTATTTGGAATTCAGATCCCCTATAATCTGTTTCTGTAACATATTTCCAGTTATTATTGATTGGAGCTGTGTTTAATAAACCACAATTCATTTTTATTAACAAACCATTTTGTTGTATTTTTATTTTTCGATCCCAAATATAAAGTTCTAGGATCCAAAAGCAGATCGGCTCGCAGAGACAGATGCCATTCTTGTCATTGTGACATTAGGTAGTGCAGACAGAGAATGGCCTATTATTGGGCAGCAAAATATTTAAAGAGACTGTTTGTTCACAGTATTCAAATGACTTAGCCTTTGTCCTTTGATTTTAGCAATGGGATTGCTCCTATTCACAACTACATGAATATCTCACTGTCTCCCAACAAACGAAAAGCAAACACAAGAAAAACAGAAATTCTGCTACACATTGCCCTACTTGTTATGGTTTGTTTGGCATCTTCTCCCGTAATGCCACCGCTAGTTATGCAGGGAAACACGGAGTTTGCATGGTAAGGTCACAGCATTTCCTTCCAAAGGATTCATGTGAAGCACGTATGTAGGAGAGATTGACTGCCTGGGAATGAATTTATGGCACCATCATCAGTCTGGGTTTGCACAATGCGTGCAGCCATTTTATATAATGTCAGTGATGTCATTGATAAACGAACCAATCTCGGCGGCCTAATAACAAGCTGCGATGGAGATACCTAGCTGTGTGGTCGCCAGGTATCGGCAGTTATTGTAAAGCTGTGTACTGATTTTAACAAATAAAAGCTCAACAAAGAGGTAGGCTAGAAATGCTACACATCACATTTTGGGCTTCTGTACCAGCCAAAATGAACAACAGCCCTTTAGCAGGGAAGATCTGTGCCCCCAAAGATGCCCCAGTAGCCCCCCATCTTCTTTTCTGCTGATTCCCTGCCCATGTTCTGTTCTGCTGTCACTTAACCTGAGTTATATACAGCGTATACAAATCATCAAAGACTAATTAGTAATCAATTCAGAGTCACATTAGATGGCAGCTCAGAAACCAGTGCATTCTGCATGAGAATTTAAAGAATAAATAAACCTTTTTTATTATCCCCTATTACTCTGTTCAGTCCCCAGAATAATATACCTTTCTCCCTGCATCCAGATTTCTTTCTTTTCTCTATTACAGCCAGTCCAAATACAGCTCTTTTACTGGCTTCCTTGCCTATCATGAAGCTCTGCCCCTTCAAAGAGATGCCTACTTCGCATGCCTGATTTTAATTGGAGCAGAGGCAGTGAGCATGCCCAGTAGGCACCTATTTAAGGTCTTCATAGTTGGAGGGATCAGAAAGCAAAAGGAGCAGAGCTTCATGCTAGACAAGGAAGTCAGTAAAAGAGCTGCAGTTCGGCTTCTTGTAATAGAGAAACAATATAAATCAGCATGCAGGGAGATAGAACAGGCATGTAGCGTGGCCAGTCTGGGGGTGCACCTGCAAGCAAGACACACTAGGGGTCCAGTGTGATCAGGGGCCCATACAATTATTTTTCTAGCAGAATGGGCCCCTGATAACATTAGGACCCTAGGATATAGCCTTGAGTAAAGAGAGCTAAATGAGTTACATATAGCAGAAAATTGTTAGAAATGGATCCAGTTCAGATAGGAGCAAGAGTGTGAGCGCCACTGGGATCAGTACTGGGCCAAGTCATTCTCAGACTGTGTAAGAATGAAATAGTAAAGTCCCTAGAAAATATGGTGGTGCTGATAAATGATAGTTATAAATATTTAAGACACTGTAAACTTTCCTCCATTTCCCACTCTTATTTGTGTAATGAAAATATTAAATAATATATATATAATATATTATATATATATATATATATATATATATATATATATACATGTATATATAACAGGAGTGAAACTGAGGGGCTAATGCTCCAGACGCAATGTTAGAAGAGGATCTAAAATTGATGAAAAAAGTACTACTTGGTTACCGGTTTCTGCGATATTTTTGGGCTTCTAATACCAGGCTGTTGGCTGAACTGAACTAAATCCAGAGAGTACATAGGAAAGTACATAAAGGGTTAGGGTTGCTGACACTCTTGGCCTTCAAAGAGAACTGCAGAGCTGAGGCTTGCTGAGCAGTATAAAACTGCTAATATCTCATAAACCACTTAAAATTAATTTTAATTACAGATTTGCTCAAAAAAAGCCTCCGAATTATTGTAAATCAATTCATTTTTTGAGTTTAGATCCCCTTTAAACACTGTTTAGCAGACGAATCCTGCCAAATACGAGATTATCTTTGGAATAACAGTTACTTGAAAATGTCTTAATAATTAAATTAATGTACTCAACGGACCCCTATAAGTGTCTTGGCCCCTGGGCCCCTGGGCCCCTACACCAACTGCACCAATAATAACTCCTGTTTTATTGCATTTATTTTATTGCAAACACAATTTCGCTGCCCCATAATACTCCGTACCTCCTCCCAAGGCCTTTGTGGGGAATGCTCTGTGTTATTCCATTTCTCAGTTTGGCTGCAGGAATTCTCTTTGCCTTCCAGCAGGCGAACCACTACATGTACATAGCTAATACATGATTTGCTTCTATCAGGCAGTTTGGCCAATTTGCACCATATAACACAACCATCTATGGGTATGGGGCCAGTCAAGGCATCTTTTTGAATTAAAATTCTGCTATCCTTGTTGATTAATGATTATAAATACTGATACAAACGTTCCATCAGGCTCCTTTATTTACTATCTACTTTGAAAAGGGCAGTGCAACTACGGTCCGATCAAATTTTGACCCAAGGTGGGGCCCAGTCGATCGTTTTGGTAACATAAATTGTGTAATTTACGTATCAGACAAATAATATGGCCCCACGATTTCTGTTGGTGGCTCTGGGCTGCAGGATCAGAATAGGCCCTGGTATTGCAAGTACACATAGGGCCAAACAGCTCTCACCAGCCCAATAAATATTGACTGCCTATGGCATCTTACAGCAGCCCCTTTGCCAGAACCCACAGATTGCCAGTCCAGGCCTGATTTTTGTCTGATCGTTGTCAAAATGACAAAAAATGACTAGAATATAGTAAGCACTTTAATCAGGAAATGGTTATTGTTAAGGTCCCCATACATGGGCAGATGTCGCCAAGCGAGCAGATCTTCTCCCGATATCCCCCACCTGCGGGTGGGCGATATCGGGAGAATCCAGGATAATTCCCTGGGGCCAAACGATTGCATTATAACGATGGGCATAGGAAAAGTTGGTCCGGGGACCGCATCAACGAGCAGATACGGTCCCCGATCCGACTAGATTTTCTAACCTGGCTGATCGAGATCTGGCTGATTTCAGGCAGGCAGGCCCAGTTTGGACCAGTGTCGGACTGGCCCACAGGATACCAGGAAAACTCCCGGTGAGCCCAGGTGTCAGTGGGCCCTCCTGCTCCTGACCATTTGGCCTGTTTCATGGTTATGCCCTATTTCTGAATGGGGTCAAAGAAGAGAAATAGATGGTTCTAGGGTCTAAGGTTTTCTGGTCGGCCCCTTGGGTCCCAGTCCTACACTGGGTTGGACTACTATACAGGTCACCCCAAGGGTGGGGTAGCAAATTAAATCCCCGTACTAACTAACCAGGAGGGCAATGGTACTTCTCATTTGCAGAAATAAAGCTTTTGGCCATGACAAGTGTTAGCTAAGCCAACAATTCCAGACAGTAGGGATCCTGACAATGCATATAGGTCTGGGGTCCCATGGGGATGGGGGGTTGGAACCAACCTCTTATTTTGGCTGACAGGCAGGTGGGCTCTAAGGCATAAGCTGGAGGGTTCTCAGCAGGTTCCACACATTAGCCAGCCATGTAAGATAAAGGGCACTTGGGGCAAATGCCCTTTACTAAAAGCAGCATGCCAGTGTATGCTGCAATGTGCTGCCAGGGTGCCAGTGGGTTCCCACACCCACAGGGTGAGAGGATTAGGCGCTCCCCCGGCAGCGGCAGTACCGTTAATCCCTGCCATGCCAGTGTATGCTGCAATGTGCTGCCAGTGGGTTCCCACACACACAGGGTGAGAGGATTAGGTGCTCCCCCAGCAGTACCGTTAATCCCTGCCATGCCAGTGTATGCTGCAATGTGCTGCCAGTGCCAGGGTGCCAGTGGGTTCCCACACACACACACACACAGGGTGAGAGGATTAGGCGCTCCCCTGGCAGTACCGTTAATCCCTGCCATGCCAGTGTATGCTGCAATATGCTGCCAGTGCCAGGGTGCCAGTGGGTTCCCACACACACAGTGACAAGATTTGGTGCCAGTGTATGCTGCAATGTGCTGCCAGGGTGCCAGTGGGTTCCCACACACACAGGGTGAGAGGATTAGGCGCTCCCCCGGCAGCGGCAGGGACCATGCAGTGTGTGCGGTGCGTGTGGGGCCAGAGGGAGAGAGGGGAGGGGGAAGGCGGGGAGGGCGGGCTGAGAGCGGCGCTGAGCGCTGCGGGCACTACTAGAACGTGATTAGAGCCAGAGCTGAGCTCAGATGAGCCGGACATGTCTCTGCGCCCTGTGCGCCTCTCTCTCCCCAATGCTGCGCTGCGCCCTAGCGCACCCCCCGCTCTCTGCGCCCCCTTCACTCCTCCTACTGCTTCTATTGTGCGCCTGAGAGCCCGGAGCCACCCTGGAACTGTGTGGGACCTGTCTTAATGGAAGCCATGTCACCTAAACAGGACAATGTGGGACAGACCCGCTCTTCTTCTCTGACTGGGGAAGCGCAGATATCCGCAGAGGCTGACAATAAAAAGGTATGTATGTATGTATGTATGTATGTATGTATGTATGTATATGTGTGTGTATGTATGCTTGTGTGTATATGTTTGTGTATGTGTACCCCCCGACCCCCGCTATGCAAAGGGACTGGGTGCATTTATTGTTATTATTGGTGATGCCTGATAATTGTTCTGCCCATTGCATTATCCTAACGGACTCCCTAGCATATTGGGTAATTGCATTCTGGTGAGTGCAGCTGAGCACCCATTGTGATCCCTCTCTCCCAGTCAAACCAGTGCTGAAGGGGGGGGGGGGGTGTTGTTATGGGGGCTCATTTATTCAGTCCTTGCATGGGTTGGTGGTGCCCAATGCATTTATTGCTAGAAACCTATTAAACCTTGGGGTTTACAGTCTGTATCAATGTATATCAAATATATCAATGTTTGTAAATCCCATGTTAATTGGGATTAGTGCATTCATGTGGCAGGTGCTCTGCATAATGTTTGGCCAGGTATTCAGCCAGTCATACTCTGTGCCCAATTCTAGTGATTTGTTTTTGTCCTGTCTGGCCACCTACTTAGCAGATGGACACCAGTTCAATTTGCTATAATTGTGCATAGGTGCATGTGGTTCCTTGAGAATCATTTTATGTGGCAGGGGTCTAAAATGTGAATTTTGGGGTGTAAGTACCATTGCAGATTGTGTGATTGTTGTCTGTTGTTGCTTTATAGCACAAACTGACAGCTGATGCTGGGAGTTGTAGTTCAAGAATAGTCGGAGTAGGGATTCCTAATCTGCGTTTTATGCTCAAAAATGGGCATCGTGTTAAGGTTTGAGCAGCAAGGTCCTTTTTTTAATGCTGCTTTGTAACAATATTAATACCAACATTGCAAACTAAATGTAGGGCTTGAGCATGACCCCCAAATTGATTCTGGGTCCCCAATATAAAGAAAAAAAATGCTTTAGAGCCGATGATGTAGTTGTTTATGGATCCTTTGGGCAGCGCAGTGATTGTGCCATGTGGAAGTGCCATCTGAAATTCACTATAAAGTTCCGAGTTTTTTTTATTGTGCAGAATCATTTCCCCTTTGGTTCTGAGCGACTCGTGAAAAGGGGAATTGATGCCTCGGCCTTGAAAGGGTCACGCTGGTTTGTTTGCACTGGATATTGATTGCACAGCCAATGCTGCTTCCTTTTTTTCCCCTCGCACTAATCTGCATGGAAAAATAATATACTACAGATGGAGCCAACTTGGAGACATCATGGCACACCCCACATCATGGCACAACGCTGCATTCATTTTAATGGGAAAGTGACTGATATAGAGCTAGGTGAGGTGTAACCCATTAGACCCATAGGTTGGAAGCTTCCATCTACACTGTCAGTAAGTGTATAGCCACTTTAACACCATGCCAGATCCATTCCTGATGGGTCATTGTCACATTACCTGCACAGTGATGCCCGTGGGCACATACCCTTACGAGGATAAGACTTCTCCCATGTAGTCCTGTTTAACCCTTTACTTACCAATGACTTGCTAAAAGGTAAATGAGGGGAAGCATGCAGAAGCTTGCTCCACTGTGCTCTCCAGTCTATTGCCTGCATGGGTTCTCCTGCTGTTTTCCTATGGGGGGTACGGGAGTGAGATTTTGGGAATCTCCCAGCTCAGCTCTTACCGTTGGAGGAGTGTATAAATATAATATATATAAAGATTTGAATAAATGGTAGGATGATACTGAGAGAGAATGCTTAGCATCAGACCTACCATTGTTTGAAAATCAGTCTTCTCTTGGAAAGGAGGGGAACTCTCAGTACCATGTAACCTACGGGGGGCATTAGCCACAAATATGTGCTTCTGGCACTGACTGTATCATTGTGTTGTTGGCCTCTTATAATGCCACCCTTGGTTTGTATTCATTCCCTCACTCGCTAGCCCATTAGTGCTCATATTGCTAGAACATTGCCTTCTATTAAATAATATTCCTGTTGTCTTTTCCAAAGCTGCTCTGGTGTTGCTCCCTGTGCTCCATCTTCATGTGTGTGTGATATATATATATATATATATATATATATATGTATGTGTGTGTGTATATATATATATATATATATATATATATAATACTGCTGACTTTCCATATCTTGTACTTTAGCAGTTAATAAATAGTGGAGACAAAGGAAAGTTTGCACCTATTTTTATATGCTCTGCACTTCTCTACTTATGATTGTAAGTGGAATCATTGTCCATAGCTAAAAGAAAAATGCTGTTTATTTGTGGGTGGTGTTGCTGAGAATGCTCCAGCACCGGGAAGTAGTATGGCAGCCCCCACTGCCAGGGATTCCGGTGCCTCTGAGCTTTGTGTTTTGTTTGCTAGTGATAATAAATACATTTACAGTTGTGTTTACTCAATGAGGAGTCCTTGATGAGCAGTGCCAATGGCTGTGTTTTCATTCCAGCATTTGACTTTTTGTAGTTTATTATTGTTGTTGTTTTTGTTGTTATGAGACTTTCATTATACTGCCCCCCCCCCCCCCCCCCCCCCCCCCCACGCTCTGTTCTAACTGTTGGAATCATGTACGTTGCCTGTGTAAGTGATGGTTAAAAAAGAAGTGTCCAAACATGGCTGTATGACTGGTAAACAATAAGTAAATGTTCCATTTATTAATCACTTTTGATTTGCCACTTGTGCATAATGGTTCAGCCCATGAGGAGCCTACAGTGGTGTGAAAAACTATTTGCCCCCTTTCTGATTTCTTATTCTTTTGCATGTTTGTCACACTTAAATGTTTCTGCTCATCAAAAACCGTTAACTATTAGTCAAAGATAACATAATTGAACACAAAATGCAGTTTTTAAATGAAGGTTTACGTTATTAAGGGAGAAAAAAAACTCCAAATCTACATGGCCCTGTGTGAAAAAGTGATTGCCCCCCTTGTTAAAAAATAACTTAACTGTGGTTTATCACACCTGAGTTCAATTTCTGTAGTCACCCCCAGGCCTGATTACTGCCACCCCTGTTTCAATCAAAAAATCACTTAAATAGGAGCTACCTAACACAGAGAAGTAGACCAAAAGCACCTCAAAAGCTAGACATCATGCCAAGATCCAAAGAAATTGAGGAACAAATGAGAACAAAAGTAATTGAGATCTATCAGTCTGGTAAAGGTTATAAAGCCATTTCTAAAGCTTTGGGACTCCAGCGAACCACAGTGAGAGCCATTATCCACAAATGGCAAAAACATGGAACAGTGGTGAACCTTCCCAGGAGTGGCCGGCCGACCAAAATTACCCCAAGAGCACAGAGACAACTCATCCGAGAGGCCACAAAAGACCCCAGGACAACATCTAAAGAACTGCAGGCCTCACTTGCCTCAATTAAGGTCAGTGTTCACGACTCCACCATAAGAAAGAGACTGGGCAAAAACGGCCTGCATGGCAGATTTCCAAGGCGCAAACCACTTTTAAGAAAAAAGAACATTATGGCTTGTCTCAATTTTGCTAAAAAACATCTCAATGATTGCCAAGACTTTTGGGAAAATACCTTGTGGACCGACGAGACAAAAGTTGAACTTTTTGGAAGGTGCGTGTCCCGTTACATCTGGCGTAAAAGTAACACAGCATTTCAGAAAAAGAACATCATACCAACAGTAAAATATGGTGGTGGTAGTGTGATGGTCTGGGGTTGTTTTGCTGCTTCAGGACCTGGAAGGCTTGCTGTGATAGATGGAACCATAAATTCTACTGTCTACCAAAAAATCCTGAAGGAGAATGTCCGGCCATCTGTTCGTCAACTCAAGCTGAAGCGATCTTGGGTGCTGCAGCAGGACAATGACCCAAAACAAACCAGCAAATCCACCTCTGAATGGCTGAAGAAAAACAAAATGAAGACTTTGGAGTGGCCTAGTCAAAGTCCTGACCTGAATCCTATTGAGATGTTGTGGCATGACCTTAAAAAGGCGGTTCATGCTAGAAAACCCTCAAATAAAGCTGAATTACAACAATTCTGCAAAGATGAGTGGGCCAAAATTCCTCCAGAGCGCTGTAAAAGACTCGTTGCAAGTTATCGCAAACGCTTGATTGCAGTTATTGCTGCTAAGGGTGGCCCAACCAGTTATTAGGTTCAGGGGGCAATTACTTTTTCACACAGGGCCATGTAGGTTTGGATTTTTTTTCTCCCTAAATAATAAAAACCCTCATTTAAAAACTGCATTTTGTGTTTACTTGTGTTATCTTTGACTAATAGTTAAATGTGTTTGATGATCAGAAACATTTTGTGTGACAAACATGCAAAAGAATAAGAAATCAGGAAGGGGGCAAATAGTTTTTCACACCACTGTATATGCACTACCTGGCACTGATTAAGATTCCATTGATCTGAAACCAAAGCCACGAGCTGTTTCTCTGCCTTTCTTCTTCTTTAGAGGTTTCATATTTCCAGTTGTAGGTGATTTTTTTTATATGATCTGGTAATCTTTTTTGTCAACCCCCCCCCCCCCATTATTTGTCATATGTCTCTCTGCTTAAATAATGTTATAGAATGTCCTATTCCTAGCCACTTTGCAATTGGTTTTTGTTATTTATTCTTTTTATAGTTTTTGTATTATTTGCCTTCCTTTTCTACATCTTTTCAGCTTTCAAAAGGAGGTCACTGACCCCAGCAGCTAAAAACGATTGTTCCGGGAGCTTACAGTTTTATTCATATTGTGACTTTTTACTCCTTATCTTTTTATTCAGTCCCTCTCCAATTCATATTCCAGTATCTCATTCAAACCACTACCTGGTTGCTAAGGCAAACAGGACAATAGCAACCATTTAGCATTTGAAATCCGAAACTGGTGAGCTGCTGAACAAAAAGCTAAATAAGTAAAAAAAAAAAAAAAAAAAGAAAACCATTTGCAAATTGTCTCAGAATATCAATGCCCCTGTCCTTCAGTGTTCCACTGTCTAATTTTCTCCCATAACCTGACTTAATTGCTACATTAAAATGCATTGAATCCTCCGATATTATGCAAAGCAGTGGAACAGGGAGCGCGGCAGGGATGATGGGGGTAGGATGTGGGACCAGGGGCAGGACAAGGGACGTGACTCAGATCTGGGTTGGCATCTCTGGAATCTCCCTGTGTGCCATTGTCCTTACCACATTGTTGCCAACTTTTGTAATACATGGCTGTACGTGACTGTATTGTTCTTTAGAGTCACCATTCCTTCCCCCCCCCATGACAATATAAGCATGAATGGAATGACAGCCCCCCCCCCTTCCCGCACAACCCTGGTGTTATTGGGAAAGGACATGGTGGATGGAAAAAGGGCCAATTACCTTTGCCACAATCCCACAGCAGCAACCAAATGGACCAACTGGTGACCTGCTTTGGTGCAAGTTGATCAGTGTGGAACTACCCCGGCTGGGCCTGCACACCCCACACTTTCACCCTAATTGTCTTGGAAATGGATTGGTCAGATAACCAACCCGTGAGCACTTTGCGTAGCACTATTCCCCTTTGCAGCAGTGGTGGTTCCTTTCTGTTCAGCATATAATACACTCCCAGAAGAGAAGATGTTCCAGATCCCACTGGCAACGCTTCAAATGAACCTTAATGGAAACGATCACTCAACAGCCCAGAGACTATCCCATCTTTCTGAAGAGCGACTGAAGTCTGTCCGTGTGTTAGGATAAAAGCGATGGGTCTTATGTTACGGGCCCAGAGGTGCAGCACATGGAACAACACGGACACTGGGCACATCTGTAGACTTTGATCTGAAGAAATAATTTCCTGGTGAGGAAGGAAAATCTTTGAAAAAAAGCCAGTAGGATCTGGAATATCTCCTTGACGTCCCGTAGGCAGTCAGCGCTCCAGGAAATGCCCCGTTCTACAAAGAATATCATGTTGGTTTGGCAGGAAATAGACCAAATGTATAAGAGTAAAGGTGGACTCCACTTGTTTGTATTTTGGGAATAGAAGATATTTTTTTCTTTTGCTCGTGTCTGAAAAGGGGAATACTCGTACAAATAAATTAGATTTACATTGTAGTAATGAACTTGCTCCCAACCCACCCATATAGTCCACCCCCATTTTATAGCCTGCACCTCAGCCCTTACTATAATGGGCAAGTTATGCAGGAGGAAATGTGCCACCAATGGGGAGTTGGCCTTTTTTAAGACTTACATGGGTTTCATCATTTTCTGATTTCAGAACATATCTGCTGATACCCCTGCCTTCAGTGGGCAACGTACCACTAATATACATGCCAACATAAAACTCTGCTTGTGTTAAGAATTCATCTTTATAGATCCCTTTATCTGCCCAATGGAACTTGCTCCTCACAGGAGTTAAGGCGGCCATTCATAGGCAGATAACTGGCCTGCTCCACTGGTTTCTGCCTAAAAATCAGTAAGATATCTTTTTTTTTTTATATATTTTTATTTTAAAATCTAAAATTACTCCAAGCAGTTCTCAGAATAACATACCTTTCTCCCTGTATTTATATTTATTTCATTTCTCTATTACAAGCAGCTGAAAAGTAGTTATTTTAGTTTCTTCCTTGTCTATCATGGATCTCCACCTCCTTTTGCTTCTACTGGGCATGCTCACTGCCTCTGCTTCAATTACAATTAAAATCAATCAGGCATGCACAGTAGGTATAATTAACATTTATTTATAAACTGCCAACATATTCCGCAGCGCTAAGGTACTTTTGAGGTCATCATAGTTTGAGAGAGGAGTGCTCAGAAAGCCAAAGGGGGCGGAGCTTCATGCTAGACAAGGAAGTCAGTAAAAGAGCTGTAGTTCTGTTGCTTGTAATAGATAAACAAAATCAATCTGAATGCAGGGAGGAGGGTATGTTAATTTAAAAAAACAGGGTTTACTTTTTCTTTAAGGGGTGCATCTGCACAATGCTGGGTCATTAGAGGCCCCAATGGATGATCTTATTCATTGGACCTAGAGCCAATAAGAAGATAAGTTGACTTAACTTGACCCTGCATGTGGGTGGCCAAATCAGGCTCAGATCTGCTCATTCGGCGACCTTGACAAACAAGCAGATCTGGTCCTATATGGCTATTTTAGTTGCTGCTGTGCTTAAACCTGAACTGAGCAAGAGTCATGAAACAATCCATCATTTCCTCCAAAACCTAGGCACTCTGATAGTTGTAGTGCTTCCGTATGGGTAGGTTTTCATAGCATTTACTAGCAATATGGAATAGACAGATACAGAGCCGGGCAAAGCCAGATGGATGCCCTAGGCAACCTTGCCAGCTACCTGATTCCGCTCCAATGAGCACTTCTTGTTGTGGTGACGCTATAGGGGGCCTGGGGAAGGGCGCACTGGAACAGTGCAGTGGGGAACGAGAGCCCAGACTAGGAACCCCTAGTTTCATCCCTGGATAGATACATTAAAAAACAGCCAAATGATCAGTTCAGCCCAATATGCCCCACCTCAAGGTGGCCATATTGGGTAACAAATTGCAGTCATCCCAGTGACTATGACTTTCTTTTTCCTTTAATTGTGTATCAATTGTGTTGAAAACAGTAGGGCCAGGACACATCAGTTGTTGGCCTCTCCTTACTGTGATAGAAAAGTAAAGAGATCCAAGCATGGATAGATATTTACTCATCTTCTGTGAGTGCCAAATAATCACATGCTGGAATCTCTTTGGGGCTCCCTCAGATATTAGCAAAGCAGATAACTGAGGGCCAGATCAGGAAATGGATATTGAGAACTTATTTGCTTTGATTATTTACACTTTTTGTATGTTATAAAATGTCCAGTCATTGGCATTCGTTTTTATAATTTTTTTTTTTTTTTTAAATATTTGCCACCTTTCCAGTTTGCAAGACCTGAAAGCCAAAAAAACTATTGCTCTTTGAGGCTACAATTTTAGTTGTTCCTTTTAATTACCTGTCTTTCTGTTAAAGTGCCCAGCTATTCATCCTTGATTCTTGCATTTGAACCACTGCCTGGTTGCTAGGTTAAATTGGACCCTCGCAACCAGATTAAATTCCAAACTGAAGAGCTCCTAAACAAAACTATTTCTCCTACTGTACTCTGCTCGGAACCAACCATGTCTCCTACTGTACTCTGCTCGGAACCAACCATTTCCTTCTCTTGGAACCAACTATTACTCCTACTGTACTCTGCTCCGAACCAACCATGTCTCCTACTGTACTCTGCTTGGAACCAACCATGTCTCCTGCTGTACTCTGCTCCGAACCAACCATTTCGTCCTCTTGGAACCAACTATTACTCCTACTGTACTCTGCTCCGAACCAACCATGTCTCCTACTGTACTCTGCTTGGAACCAACCATTTCCTTCTCTTGGAACCAACTATTACTCCTACTGTACTCTGCTCGGAACCAACCATGTCTCCTACTGTCCTCTGCTCGGAACCAACCATTTCCTTCTCTTGGAACCAACTATTACTCCTACTGTACTCTGCTCGGAACCAACCATGTCTCCTGCTGTACTCTGCTCCGAACCAACCATTTTGTCCTCTTGGAACCAACTATTACTCCTACTGTACTCTGCTCGGAACCAACCATGTCTCCTACTGTACTCTGCTTGGAACCAACCATTTCCTTCTCTTGGAACCAACTATTACTCCTACTGTACTCTGCTTGGAACCAACCATGTCTCCTACTGTCCTCTGCTCGGAACCAACCATTTCCTTCTCTTGGAACCAACTATTACTCCTACTGTACTCTGCTCTGAACCAACCATTTCCTCCTCTTGGAACCAACTATTACTCCTACTGTACTCTGCTTGGAACCAACCATGTCTCCTACTGTCCTCTGCTCGGAACCAACCATTTCCTTCTCTTGGAACCAACTATTACTCCTACTGTACTCTGCTTTGAACCAACCATTTCCTCCTCTTGGAACCAACTATTACTCCTACTGTACTCTGCTTGGAACCAACCATGTCTCCTACTGTCCTCTGCTCGGAACCAACCATTTCTTTCTCTTGGAACCAACTATTACTCCTACTGTACTCGGCTCTGAACCAACCATTTCCTCCTCTTGGAACCAACTATTACTCCTACTGTACTCTGCTCAGAACCAACCATGTCTCCTACTGTACTCTGCTCGGAACCAACCATTTCCTCCTCTTGGAACCAACTATTGCTCCTATTATTGGTCTGAACCTACTACCCCCTCCTACTGTACATTACAGAAGTCTCTACACCTCTTGTTGGACCATCACTTTCTCCTATTATACAGAAGTTTGACCATCTATTTCTTCTGCTATACAGAATTCTGAAATAACTATGGAACTTCTCCTGTCATGCAGCAGTCTTCCTTACATATTTAGCTATGTTTCAAGTTCTACAAACCATGTCACATATTAACCGTGTTATATAGAAGTGTTAACCTCTGAACTTGTCCCTGTATTCTGTAGAGCGTGGAACCATCCCTCCCTCCAATTATAGGGGATAAAATCTAATTTGACATATTTCTCTCTAATTAGCACTGAACATTTTATCCTTGGGTGACTCTTCTGCATAGTTTAGCATTAATTCAATCTGATGGTAATATTAAACGCTGAATAACCAAATCATGAGCAAAATATAAGTGGAAAATGTATGACAAATTATTGCTGTAGGAAATAAATCTAATTGGTTTCATCTGTTTAGCTTCATTTACACTTAAAATTAAAAAGTGTACAATGGCCGTCGCTTGCTTTGCTGTCATGCTTTAAATCAGCGCGTGTTTAGGTTAATCTGTCATCTCCTACCCATAATAAAAAAAAATGATATTCGTAAATGTAACTATTTTTTATCTGGGAGAACGGGAAGGATAGGATTATATTCTCCCTCGCTATCTTTATTTTCACATATGGAAGACATTTTACGTCGTCTTGGTTACCTTCTAACGTTTTAGTGGATTTTCCAAAGTACGACAGAACACTGAGGTTTTTCAGGAGAAATGAACATATACAGAATTTCTGCCAATTTCTATATTTTTTATTTCTGTCAGAGATTTTATTTTTTGTGAAATTTACATGATTTTTTAAACCGCACCGTATTCTATTTCTAAAGAATAAAGTTCGAGTGTTGATTAGCTGAAGCGCCGATTGACTTGAATGAACGACAGACTGCTAGCAGTTGAAAGCCGAGAGCGGAGTACAACTCATCACCTTGGGATTAGCGTGCTTGCTCAGGATAGGACGAGCCAATGCGGTGCGGCAGGTTGCTCTGAGACCCGTTGGCAGACGCGTGTCCTAAAATATTGTACGCCGATATCCCAGTTATTTTGGCATATTAATCTTTAAGTATCCGGCCAGATCCTTACTGGAAGGATTGGATTTGTGTTATAAACACACGGATTTCATGAAAATATCTTGTTTTGGCTCCTGGCTTTACCATGACTGTGCCAGGTACACACCTATAAAATAAATCAGGACTAAATCAGGCCTTATGATCCATGAGAGGAGATTGTAATGTGATCATTGCTTTGATAGAAATGAAAGAAAATAGATACCTTGTTAGAATCTATTTCCCATTCTTAAGGTCCCCATACACGGGCCGATAGTAGCTGCTGATATGGGTCCCTTGGACCGATTCGGCAGCTAATCCGCCCGTGTATGGGCACTCCCGACAGGCCTGCCTGACCGATATCTGGCCTGAAATCGACCAGGTTAGAAAATGGGATCGGGGACAGCATCGGCTGGTTGATGCGGTCCCCGAACCGACTTTGCCATTGCCCGTCGTTGTAATTAGATTGTTTGGCCCCAGGGCCAAACGATCGAATTACCCTGGATTCTCCCGATAGTGATGTCGCCAAGCGAGCGGATCTTATAGTGTATGGGGACCTTTAAAGTGCACCTATCACCCTCCAATTGGCCCCCCAACAGTGGTATAGGCTAACAGGCCCTGCATTCCAGTAGAGGAAAACAATAGTTTTTGTCTTTTTAAATACAGCCCCACCATTGTTAGGAAGGAGTGTGCTCCTCCCCTTGCTCATTATGCACATGCAAGGGTCACAATATGGCTGCCTGCACCGGGAGCTCCCTTCTGGCATGGGCAGCCTAGCACTGGTGGGGACTGTTTTTTTTTTTTTTTTTTTTCAAAAAAGCCTATTGTTTCCCCAATCGGAGTCTGGGCTCTATTAGCCCACACCTCTGGTGGGGGAAACAGTTTGAGGGTGATAGGTGCCCTTTATTTGGTTGAATAGGATGAATGTTTTACCAAAGGCTTTGCCTATTGTAATTGCTCACCAGTACTGGATGACCTTAGGTTAATATTAATCTCAAAAGATGCATGGTAAATGTACCTAGACATCTAGAACCCAAAGAACATTTTGTATCTTCTTAGCCTAGACACCACCTTGTTGTAAATCCTGAATTTTTGAAAAGGGTCAATTACTATTTGCACAGTAGGACAGGTTATATAATACAAAAAACTATCTCAAGCCACTATACTTTCTGCACTTTGCGCCCTGTGTTTTAAAGAATTGCCATGGTGTAACTGCTAGGGGTGAGATCGCACCAAGGACCATGAATCCTGTCAAAGACATGCGGTGTGAGGAGAGAAATAGGGTTGGCACTGGTTTTTCTATGGACTTACTGGTGCAAAATTGACCCACCTCTGATGTCACCAGCTCCCTTTCCTTTCTGTATCATGAATCAAGCAAAGGTGGCAACCCTAGATAGAAGGAAAATGGAGGACAGAAGTTTAACGTATGCATTTTCATATGGGGTGGGGGGAACAATGGACCTGTGTGTCTTTAGTTACACCACTGGGTCTGTAAGCTCCAAAATAGTGGTAGAGACTTTGCATTCTCCCCAGGAATATGGCGCTGCCTCCATCTCACATTGGAGAGAGACATTGTCCAAAGTGCAAACAATGGGAGACTGCACATTTTTTTGTACATTGTCTTCACAATGACCCCTTCTACCTCCCAATACAATGTAGCAAGTGGAAGCCAGCTGATTAACAGACTGAAGGAGAAATGAATTCTGTTCATTGTTTCAAGAGTCAGAACCAGAGAACAGAAAAGGGATAAACAAATACTGCTTTCATTTGCAATTACAAATAATAAAGGTATATGTTTAACCATTGTTTGAAAGGAAAATCATATTTTACAGTCGATACATCTCTGCCTTGATCTCTGCTCTGATATATGTTTAGGATGTTATGCTGAATATGCTTTTCTGCCAAATGGACGCCTTTTGGGGAATATAAATAGCTCAGTGATCTGATCCTAGGCAGCTATTTTAGAGAAAAAATGTATAGTATTATGGTGTAGCAAAATGTCAGCCTTATCCGTTAATGGCATGCTAGGTGTTTGGCAAAGCCAACTTAGCCTTTCAGGGCAGTACAAGTAAGATCCTTAATGTTCATTTACAGGACGTGAGGGTTAAGGACTGGCTCTGCCCTGTTCTACAGAATATTTTGCAGAACCAAACAAGTCATTTTCATGATTTCACAAAGCTGTCTGGGTGTGACTAAAAATGTGCAAATGCTTTGCCCAGATCCTGCTAGATGAGATGCATGTGTTTGGGGAAGAATGATGCAAAGTACTTTATTACGGAGTTTGACTGTCGTGGCAAACACCCAGCTGGCCCTTTTACTTTCCTACCTAACCAGGAATATTTAGCTTTAGATACCAAGTATTCTGGAAATTCTCTTTCTTTATCCAAACTTTATTATTAAGCAGCAGTGCCCTGTAGCTACATCCTGGGCTTGGAAAAGGTGCTCTTCTAATGAGCCAGTTTCATAATCTAGACCATTACTGTATTTTTATTGTATGTTTGTGTGGGGTTTCACTGTTAAATTCATTGTTAGTATGATGTATGTGTTATTCTGAAATACAGGTATGCAATCTGTTATCTGGAAACCCATTATCCAGAAATTGTGGGAATGCCACCTCCCATAAATTCCATTTTAATTAAATCATTCCTATTTTTAAAAAGTTATTTCCTTTTTCTCTGTAATAATAAACAGCACGTTGTACTTGATCCCAACTAAGATATAATTACCCCTTATTGGGGGCAGAACAGTCCTATTGGGTTTATTTAATGGTTAAATGATTCCCTTTTCTCTGTAATAATAAAACAGTACCTGTACTTGATCCCAACTAAGATATAATTACCCCTTATTGGGGGCAGAACAGTCCTATTGGGTTTATTTAATGGTTAAATAATCCCCTTTTCTCTGTAATAATAAAACAGTACATGTGCTTGATCCCAACTAAGATATAATTACCCCTTATTGGGGGCAGAACAGCCCTATTGGGTTTATTTAATGGTTAAATGATTCCCTTTTCTCTGTAATAATAAAACAGTACCTGTACTTGATCCCAACTAAGATATAATTACCCCTTATTGGGGGCAGAACAGCCCTATTGGGTTTATTTAATGGTTAAATGATTCCCTTTTCTCTGTAATAATAAAACAGTACCTGTACTTGATCCCAACTAAGATATAATTACCCCTTATTGGGGGCAGAACAGCCCTATTGGGTTTATTTCATGGTTAAATGATTCCCTTTTCTCTGTAATAATAAAACAGTACCTGTACTTGATCCCAACTAAGATATAATTACCCCTTATTGGGGCAGAACAGCCCTATTGGGTTTATTTAATGGTTAAATGATTCCCTTTTCTCTGTAATAATAAACAGCACGTTGCACTTGATCCCAACTAAGAAATAATTAATCCATAATGGAGGCAAATAATTCTATTGGATTTATTTAACGTTTAAATGATGTTTTATTGGGCTTGAAGTACGGTGATCTAAATTATGGAATAATCTCTTATCTAATAAACCCTAGATCCCAAGAACTCTGGATAATAGTTCCCATGAAATTTATAGCATTTTGTGGAGTCTTTTCGCTTGCACATAACACTTAAGGGCAGATTTATCAAAATGTGAAATAAGAGCTCACCACAGAAAAATGCACCCTGTTTCTGTTTATTCCTATGGGATTTTTAGAAGCGTATTTTGCAATCAACTCAGTTCATGGGGGAGAACTGACTTTTGCAATATTGTTTTGAGAGTCAGAACCAGAGAACAGAAAGGGACAAAGAAATACTGCATCCTTGGTGATGACATGTCGCATCTGTGGACTGCTAGGCCATGGCCCCGACTAGCTAATGGGGTTATAAAACAATAGGGAAAATAATGAAAATAGGAGGGAAGCTTATTTCCAGGCTGCTAGGGATACAATGGATTTTATGCGAAATAGGAGAATACGCACAGGGACATTTTGGATGGTTTGGTGCTTTTGTACAGAGATAGATCTCCTAGAACATGTAGCTGGGAATAATAAACATTGGCTTGGCTAAACAGATGCTTGACAGGGATTGCATATGAATAAATATTACAGGTATGATGCTATTGTGTAAAGTGGGGATGCACAGAACTCTTGTTTTCTGTGTTAGGGTGAATCGCCATATCCTCCTTTATGGAATTGGCCAAATACTGTTCTGAATCCAAATCTGTGCGCCAGGCAGTAATTGCCAATGCATGAGTGTAAAAAAACTGGTGTGTGTGAAGCTGGCCACACACGCACCGTTACTATTCGGTGCGTGTATGGCATGTCGGCGAGTCGACCGATATCGCAGGAAGCTGCTGATATCGGACGACTCGCCGATCGGCCAGGTTAGAAAATTTTGATCGGGCGCCATAGAAGGCGCCTGACCAAAATCTGCCGTCAGGGCTGAATCGGCAGAAGGAGGTAGAAATCCTATTGTTTCTACCTCCTTATCTGCTGTTTCAGCCCTGACTGTGTGTGGCGGATCTGACAATGTTTCGTGCAACCGATGGTCGCACGAAACATCGTCAGATCGCCACGTGTATGGCCAGCTTAAGTCGCACTCGTGCCAAATTTATCAGCTACATAGGGTTCGGAAATTGGTGTGGCCAGGCTCTGGATTTGGCTGAATCTGAAACCTGATTAAAATGGCTTGGGTTCAGCAGAATCCCAAATCAAATTCAGGATTAGGTGCATCCCTAATGTAAAGAGTTTAAAAGGGAGGGAAAAAGTTCTATATAATTGGTAGAACAAAGGAGTAATTTCAGGAAGGGTACATTGCTACTTCTGGAAGATGTACCCATGTATCACGGCAGCCACTCAGGGTTTTAATCAACCAACAAAGGATTGTTTTTAATCGTGGAGAAGGAGTTTGGCCATTTTTCCTTTCTTCATGTGTCTTCTGGTAGATGGCCTTATGCAGGGTTTTGCATTTATACACATGCTGCACTTTAATTTAGCAGATACAAGAACGGAGGAATAGGAAAAATGCATTGATTCATTATTTCTGATTCTTTGAAAATGGCATCATATAGAGTTTATTGGAATCCAACTGGCCTACTTACTAAACATCATATAATGTCTCTGCTCCATTTGTGGGGCCCCTAACTGGTTGTTTTCAGTGCTTAAACACCAGCAAGAGTTCTGCCAAAGTTATACATTTGTAGTTATTTTAACAAAGAGCATCCACCAAGGCAACAAAGCACTCATTGCTATTTCTACTAAATAAGCCAATTAAATGTCTTAAGAATGCCAATGTATGGTTCAGCACTCTCTGTTCTGCATACATAGTATCATATATCAAGAATAAATATTGGATTGCATTGCCTTGTTCACTTGGCTTTTCCAGCTGCCACTGTCTAATGTCCTCAAATTATAAGGTTCATTCCACAATTACAATTATTTTTTTTTAAACATTGCATCAGCCTTGATTGCTAAAAAAATTGGTCGATGAGCTTAGTCTTCACATGTACGGTATCCTTGAGTGACCTTGATTATCAAATGGCCACCATTCTCTACCAATCGGAACAGTGCCATTGGCTAGCAATTGGTGTATGATACCAAATCCTGTATGACTTCATCATTAAACCATTCTATTAGTGAATTAAAGGCTTGGAGATTGAGCAACATTAATATTAAGCATTTCTGTTGCTATCTTGTCCAGTTATACCTACTAATCCTACTCCTGATGTTTTTCTTGCCCAACTTACCCTATTTCTTCTGTTGTTCTTCAGATGATCCCGAACCAGTGGCTCACTAACCTATGTTACACACCAACCCTTTGAATGTTGTTCCAATTGGTGCTTATTTTTGAATTCCTGGCTTGAAGTCACATTTTGGTTTCATAAAAACCAAGTACTGACAAACAGAACCTGCTGTAGGCTGCCAGTCCACATAGGGGCTACCAAATAGCCAATCACAGCCCTTATTTAGCACCCCAGGAAATTTTTCCCGAATGGGAAAAATTTGGATTGGAAACGAACATTTTGCGAATTTTTTCGTATTTTTTGCGATTTTTTTCGTCGCCGTTACAACTTTTTCGTAAATTGACGCGACTTTTTTGTAGCCGTTATATTGTTGTTACTTTTTTGTATTGAGCGCTCGTAAGCGGCGGGCAAAACTTTCAGACTTTGCATGATTTTGGAAGCCTCCCATAGGACTCAATGGCACTCTGCAGCTCCAACCTGGCCCAAGAAAAGTCACGATACTGAAGCTTGAATGAATCCGAAACTTTCGTACTCGGCGCGAAGGCTACGAAAAAGTCTCGACAATTCGCGCAAGTCATAACGCTACGAAAAAGTCGCAAAATACTGATCATTACAAAAAAAAACACATTCGGACGCTTTTCGGATGTTCGTGGATTAGTAAATGTGCCCCGTAATGTATGGTGCATTTTTTCGCTACCCAGAATATGCTCCATACGCTTCCTGTGGCTGCACTCTGGTGCGGGCACATGTAGCCAATATCCGCATAAAAACGCAAGAAAATTTAGTCTTTAGCGCCATTCGCTACGTGTGGCATTAGCCTTATGCTTGTGTTGCTCCCTAACTCTTTTTGCATTTGAATGTGGCTCATGGGTAAAAAAATCTGGGGACCCCAATTCTCAGGCAAACTCTAGGGAGTTCCTACCCATAGACAACCCTGGATTGTATTTGTGAAATCTTTTACAGGAGTCCATTCCTAGTTTACTGCACTGGGTCTTTTGCAGAGGGGAAATAAAGCGGTTATATGTACAGTAGTCATTGGATATTCTACATGCTACAGGGTGCTTCATATATTAGTGGTGGATTTTCATGAACACTGACAGAACGTGTTTATATATTGCAATCGTTTAATAGAAACCTACATAGGTAAGTGGAATTGAGCGCCATATGGGCTAAATCAGCAACATTTGTTCTCTGAATAAGCAAAATTAAATTTCCTCGTACAATTCGCGACCGCCAGAAAACAACATTCTGAAATTCCTGCCGCTGTGTCCCATTTCCATTTTTCTTTTAAAATGAAACCTGTGGGTTTTTGCAAAGACCTGTACTTTGCCTACGGACAGAGAACAATAACAGTCTGATGCGGTTCACCTTAAAGGATATGGCAACCATTACATTCCTCTGCAGGCAGCCTGCTAAACTGATTGTTCCCAAAGACTGCCTATGATTTTAATGTTTATAAAATGTCAGTTAATATGTTTCTCTGATTTGAGGTTTGCCTTTGTAAGCATGTATGCAGGGATCGGAATTTCCACTGGGAAACTATATTGTACCTAGAAAAGTCTGTGGGTATGCTGACTCTGCATATTCCTTATGGTACTCTACCACTAATAAAAAAAAATAGACCTACACCTGGAAATAATAGGTGGGGTGGAGTAAATTCACTTAGGGGCACATTTACTAATCCACAAATCCGAATGGGAAAAAATCAGATTGGAAACGAAAATTTTGCGTCTTTTTCGTCGCGTTTTTTTCGTATTTTACGCAACTTTTTCGTCGCCGTTGCGATTTTTTCGTATTGAGCAATTGTAAACGGCGGAAAAACCAATCCGATTTTTTCACGACATCGACGAAAAAGTCGCGGAAAATATATACGATAAAGTCGTAACGGCGACGAAAAAAGTCGCAAAAATACCGATCATTACGAAAAAACGCGTTCGGACGCTTTCGGTCCGTTCCTGGATTAGTAAATGTGCCCCTAAGTGTAGAAAAATTATAATTTTTTTTTTTATAGGTTATAGCTATTGTTATAGTTGTTTAACCCTTTTACTGCCAGCCATTTTGGTCAAAGCGGAACTTGTATTGCCAGACAGTTTTTGAACATTTTGCACTGTTTCACTTTAGGGGCCTTTCCTCGGGGGGACTTTTAGTTTACCAAGGAAAACAATATATCGTTTTTTTCAGAACAACCTAAGCTTTCAAAATATGGTAGAATTTTTGTGTAATTCCAATTCTGTAACAAGATATAGGCTTCTAAATGTCTAAAAATGCAAAAAAAATCAAATTTTCCATAATATAATCACACATACTAGAAACAAAAATTATTTTATGCACGAATATACAACTGATTTGGAAAGTCCCATGTCTCCTGAACGTGCCAATACCAAATATATATAGTTTTATGGAGATTTCTCACTTGTATAGGTCAAAAACTCCCAGCAGTACATTACCAAATTCCCAAAGCACTGCTCCAAAAAAACTGCATACTTTGGATTTCAAGGCCAAAATTCCACTAACAGAAGGTTTATCCCAGAAAATTGTACATTTTTGGAAAGAACAGATTCTGGGGAATACAGAATAGGCACAACTGTCTGTCTACTCCAAACTATCAAGTCGCAATGCTTTCCTAAAGTTATTGGTTTTTATCAAAATTTGTGATTTTTTTTAAAAATCGCTTCAAAGCTTCTAGTCTATAGTATCTTATCTCCTACAGGTCATAAAGTAACCAAATAAAACACCCTAAATATGAATGCCTGGGGTCCACTGAACAGTTTGATGCCCAATATGTATAGGTTTACCTAAGTATGTGGCATGTAGGGGCCCCAATGTGAACATACCCCATATGAACTGTCATTTCTGTCATTTCAGCTTCTGCAAAATTAACACATTTACATCATTATATGTGGGATGAAGCTAGTAAAAAGTACGCTCACCCCAGAAAGTCATATATTTTTGGAAAGTACACATTCCCCCGAATCTAAAATGGGTACCCATGTCTTTCTACTCCAAAGTACCAAGCCGCACAGCTTTTCTAAAGTTAGCAATTTTGATGACATTTCCAAAAATCCCCTCAAAGCTTCCATTTTGAAGCATCTTATCTCCCACATAGCATTAGGTACCAAGATAAAACACCCTGAATTTGAACACCAGGGGTCCACTGAACAGTTTGATGCCCAATATGTATAGGTTTACCCAAGTATGTGGCATGTAGGGGCCCGAATGTGAACATACCCCCATATATACTGTCATTTCTGTCATTTCAGCTCCTGCAAAATCAACACATTTACATCATTATATGTGGGATAAAGCTACAAAAAAGTACGCTCACCCCAGAAAGTCATATATTTTTGGAAAGTACACATTCCCCCGAATCTAAAATGGGTACCCATGTCTTTCTACTCCAAAGTACCAAGCCGCACAGCTTTTCTAAAGTTAGCAATTTTGATGACATTTCCAAAAATCCCCTCAAAGCTTCCATTTTGAAGCATCTTATCTCCCACATAGCATTAGGTACCAAGATAAAACACCCTGAATTTGAACACCAGGGGTCCACTGAACAGTTTGATGCCCAATATGTATAGGTTTACCCAAGTATGTGGCATGTAGGGGCCCGAATGTGAACATACCCCCATATGATCTATCATTTCAGCTCCTGCAAAATCAACACATTTACATCCTTTATGTGGGATAATGCTACAAAAAAAGTACATTCACCCCAGAAAGCCATATATTTTTGGAAAATACACATCCCCCCGAATCTATAATGGGTAAATATTTCTTATTGCTACAAAGTACCAAGCTGTAAAGCTTTCCTAAGTTTGCAGATTTATATGACATTTTCGAAAATCGCATAAAAATGTTGCAATTTGCCGCATTTATCTCTCACAATTTCTTGATAAAGATCAGATAAAGACAAATCACCCCAAAAAGGAACACCAGAGGTCTACTGAACAGTTTGATGCCCAATTTGCATAGATATACCAAAGTCTGCGGTATGTACTGAACCCAAAATGAAAATAGCGCATAAGGATTTCTCGCCTGCCAGCTCAGCTTTTGCACACAGAGCCCCCTGTCAGTGTATTATGTGCCAAAACTTCCCCTAACTATACAGAGACCCCCACAAAACCATATATTTTTGGAAAGTACACATTCTGACAAATCCAACAAGGGTAAAGAGTCCTTTCTACACCAAAGTACCAAGCCGCAAAGCTTTCCTAAAGTTATCGGTTTTTATGAGATTTCAGAAAATCGCCTAAAAATGTTGCAATTTGCCGCATTTATCTCACACAATTTCTTGCGTACAAAGGCAAGTCACCCCAAATAGGAACACCAGAGGTCTACTGAACAGATTGATGCCCAATATGCATAGATATACCAAAGTCTGCGGTATGTACTGAACCCTAAATGAAAATAGCGCATAAGGATTTCTCGCCTGCCAGCTCAGCTTTTGCACACAGAGCCCCCTGTCAGTGTATTATGTGCAGTAACCCCCCCTAACTATACAGTGACCCCCAGAAAACCATATATTTTTGGAAAGTACACATTCTGATGAATTCAAAATAGGTAAAGTTATTTTTGTACACCAAAGTTACACCTGGCAAAGCTACGCTAAAAACAGATCAGGAACACTTATATAGGGATAAAATGTGATAAAACCACAAAAATTGTGCAAATCAGTGAAACAACAAAATAAGTTACATGACAGTGTAATTAGTGGCCAGAATATCTGATCCAATAGTTACGCTGTCAAAATAAACAGTTTTTAGGTAAAAGAAAATAAAAACAAAGTGGTAAAATGAAAAAAAAAAAAAAAAAAGCAAAACAAAAAAAAACCAAAGTGTTTGTGTATACATGTGTGTACATGTGTAAAAGTTGTGTGATAGTGTGTAAGTGTGTATATGAGTGTAAATAAGTGTATAAAAGTGTGAAAAATGAAAAAATAAAAAAATAAAAAAGTGCTAAAATGTGTGCTGTAAGTGTGTGTAAATGTATGTAAGTGTGTATAAATGTATGTAAATGTGTGTATAAGTGTGTAAAAGTGTGTAAATGCAAGAAAAAAAAAAGTCCTTACCTGTTCCTGAAGACCCGATCGCCTCCTTCCTCATTTGGGCCGGCGCTGGGGGAGAGAGAGGAAGCAGGAAGCAGCAGATGCGATCGCGTCTGCTGCTTCCTGGAGGGTCCTGCGAGCGATCGGCTCGCAGGACCCTGATGACAGCCCCCCTGGCACATTGCCCAGGGGGGCTGTCATTGTTAGAAGCCCTCTGCAGCGGCGGCACATGCCGCCGCTGCAGAGGGCAGCGCTTAAACGCCAACGACGTATGAGACACGTCGTTGGCGTTTAAGCCCTTTTACTGCCAGCACGTATGCCATACGTGCTTGGCAGTAAAAGAGTTAATAAAATAATACACGGGCCGTGAATATTCTTTAAATTTTGTCTTTTTAAATGGTGCTTATTGATGTCATCAGTTATAATTGGTGCATAGTGATGTAATTTCGGTCACATGATTTACTGAAACTTGTGCATTATAATAAATAAAGTACCCCCTGTTGTAAAATATGAGGATATTATAAGTCAGTCGGAGTTCCATGACCTGTATAAAAGCACTCGGCCTTTAGTATGTGCCTTTATATGTTCATGGAGCTCCTCGGTTACTTACAGAATCCCTATACAGGTATGAGACCTGTTATCCAGAATACTCGAGACCTGGGGTTTTCTGGATAAGGGGTCTTTCCATAATTCGGATCTCCTACCTTAAGTCTACTAAAATAATTATTTAAACATTAATTAAACCCAATAGCATTGTTTTGGCTCCAATAAGGATTAATTATATCTTAGTTGGGATCAAGTACAGGTACTGTTTTATTATTACAGAGAAAAGGGAATCATTTAACCATTAATTAAACCCAATAGGACTGTTCTGCCCCCAATAAGGGGTAATTATATCTTAGTTGGGATCAAGTACAGGTTCTGTTTTATTAGAGAGAAAAGGGAATCATTTAACCATTAAATAAACCCAATAGGGCTGTTCTGCCCCCAATAAGGGGTAATTATATCTTAGTTGGGATCAAGTACAGGTACTGTTTTATTATTACAGGGAAAAGGGAATCATTTAACCATTAAATAAACCCAATAGGGCTGTTCTGCCCCCAATAAGGGGTAATTATATCTTAGTTGGGATCAAGTACAGGTACTGTTTTATTATTACAGAGAAAAGGGAATCATTTAACCATTAATTAAACCCAATAGGACTGTTCTGCCCCCAATAAGGGGTAATTATATCTTAGTTGGGATCAAGTACAGGTACTGTTTTATTATTACAGAGAAAAATGAAACCATTTTTAAAAATGTGAATTAGTTGATTAAATTGAAGTCTATAGGAGATGGCCTTTCCGTAATTCAGAACTTTCTGGATAATGGGTTTCTGGATAAGGGGTCCAGTACCTGTATTTTACATTAGGGAGTGCATTATTCATTATACAATAGGGATGCACCCAATCCACTTTTTCAGATTCGGCCAAAGCCCAAATCCTTCGTAAAAAATTTACCGATCTGAATTCATCGTATTCGGTTTGGCCAGGAGCGTGGATTTAGCCGAATTCTGGCTGAATACCGAACCGAATCCTGGATTCGGTGCATCCCTACTGATTTTATCAGTTTTGAAATTTTTCTTTGATCGCGATTTTTTCCCTCTTGATTGCTAGAATATTAAAAACCAAAAAAACTCAATATCGAGAAAAATCACATTGTTTCATTCATTTTGGCAAAAAAAAAATTAGAAAAATAGCTTTAAAGTACACAACGTTCTATAAAAGCTTGCCCAGATGTAGCTGGCAAATGTTTTCATTTGAATTTTTCAGGTTTTTAAGTTAAAATATTTAGGGAAAGGAAGATTGGAAAATATCCTTGGGGGAAAAAAAACTTGAATTTACCCTGTAAAGTCACATGACTTTATAGCTATTGGCAACTGAATAAGGTGATTTTTTTTTTTTTCTTTCTTCACGGTTAATGCAGTTTTTTTATTTTTCTCAAATCTGAATATTCAAATAAAAAATTTAGAGAACTCTGTTGTTGAGTAAATGGTATTGGCTACGTCTAAATATGGGGTTTATCCCAAAATAAAATCTATTTTATCCAACCTGATTCCACTTGTAGGATGTATCACTCCTGCAGGTTTGTGGGTGGGGCTTATCTAGAGTCACATGACTGGAATTAAATAAATAGGCCCATATGTTCTATGAGTTAGGGCTCTGGCACACGGGGAGATTAGTCGCCCGCGACAAAACTCCCTGTTCGCTGGCGACTAATCTCCCCGAGTTGCCTTCCCCTGCCATCCCACCGGCAAAAATGTAAGTCGCCGGTGGGATGGCACACGCGGCGGCGCGATTTCGCGCAAATTGCCGAAAAAGCCTTGCGAGGCAACTTCGGCAATATGCGTGAAATCGCGCCGCCGCGTGTGCCATCCCACCGGCGACTTACATTTTCGCCGGTGGGATGGCAGGTGAAGGCAACTTAGATTAGTCGCCCGCGAACAGGGAGTTTTGTCGCGGGCGACTAATCTCCCCGTGTGCCAGAGCCCTTAAGAAAGTAAATGAGTGGCTACTGCTGTTTCATTGTTCCGATTTTCTCTTTTATTGCAAAAAGAACTTCAGAAATGTAGTATTGAATCTAGCAGAAAACCTGAGAACTTCTTGTCTATATCATGTCAGGCTGAATCATTTTATGGTAAAATTTGTCCTTTGTTCAATGTAGGAACATCCCAGTCCCGTAGAATTGAAAGGGCGTCCATGATTGCTGCCTGTACTATGTGCAGGGGAGTTAATAAAGGGTTGGGTAGAAGATGACATATTCTTATGTACAGTTTAGGAAGGGAGTCAGGATAGCTGCCTATTTAAGAAGGGATTTAGAAGAGTTGAACGCAGTCAGCCTATGATTGAATGGTGCGGTCGCTCCACCATCTGCAAACAATAAAGATAATGTGTACCTTGTACATTGGAATAATTACTTATTGTGCGTCCCGGCGCACTCCGGCTCAACTGAGAATTCTGATTTCTTTCCACAGAAGATGAAGAGCTTGGCACAAAGACGTCAGTCTGCACCATCTCTTGTCCTGAGCAAAGCACTTAAATCAAGGACCATAAACAAGTAAGTCTTGTCTTCCAGCTCGGCATATGAATCAATGGCTTAAAGTAAATCCGCTTCTCAATAAATTTAATAAAAAGTAATGTAAAAATGTGTCTAGTAAAAACGTATGGTTCTTGCGCCATAATGGCAATCTCTGAGCTTTTTCAGATTTCCTTGAATTCTATCCATTCTACGAACAATCAACAACACCTTTCTGTAATCAAAAGCATTCCAGATAATAGATTAAATAACTGTTATGATGTTATTGTGCTTTGTTTTTAAGCACTTCTAATTCGTGCTGGCCAGCTTTGTGCCACTTAAAGGGGCAGTTCACCTTTAGATTAACTTTTAGTATGTTGTAGACCAGTGAACCCCAACCAGTGGCTTATGAGAAACATGTTGCTCACCACCCCTTTGATGTTGCTCCCAGTCGGACCCTGTTTTCGAGTTTCTTGGAGGCAAGTTTTAGAGACAGTTTTACTCCAATCAGAGCCTCCTACAGGCCAGCAGTCCATATGGGGCTACCAAATAGCCAATCACAGCCCTTATTTGGCATCTCCAAAGAAAAGTTCATGCTTGTGTGGCTCACCAACACTTTCTACATCTGTGTGTGACTCTTGAGTAAAAAAGGTTGGGGGTCCTTGATGAAGACAATTGAATTGGTCTTCATTTATTAATTTTTCTGTTTTTTCCCTAGCAATCAGGCAGTGGTTTGCGTGAGAGACTGGAGTAAATATAGGAGGGACAGAATAGGAAGCTAACTAATAAAAAGTAACAATAACAATTGAATAGCTGCCTCACAGGGCAATCGTTTTTGGTTGCTGGGGGTCAGTGATCCCAATTTAAAGCTTTAATTTAAATAAATAATGAAAATAAGTTACCAAGTTTCTAGGAATAGGACATTTTATAACATTCTTAAAGTTAATTTAAATGTGAACCTTCCTTTTAATATTCAGGCATCATAAAATGAAATATTTGCTGTTTCCTATATTTTGCTAAATTTGTTAATCGTAATCACTCTGCTAATTAATCCTGACAGGGCTTTTGCACTGATTTAATGAATGGACTGTAGATAGTGAAAATCTCTCCTGCACTAATTCCTTGTCATAAAGCAGTTTCCTTGGCCCTAGCATCAGTTCAGCTGCACATAACCTGACTACAGATTAAATCCCATTTAATCCCTAGTATCCAATTCCCTGGAGATAACCATTATTTCACCAGGTCAAAGTATTTTTGGTTCTGCTGTGCAACCAGTAATCTGTCAAACTACTTACTCTAAAGGGCTTATTTATGGCAACCAGAGGGCAATGTAGTAAAAGTTTGCCCCGTATCGCTCAATCAAAAAGTGGTTCATCGCTCAGCATCAGGCGGCACAGGGCAACCCTGTCCTTTCTGCCCTTTGTAGCACCTGAATGATGCACAGAAATGTAATCAGTGAACAGCCTCTGAAATGTTTAAATACCGGTATAGGACCCGTTATCCAGAATGCTCGGGACCAAGGCTATTCTGGATAAGGGGTCTTTCCGTAATTTAGATCTCCATACCTTAAGTCTACTAAACAATAAACAAAACATTAATTAAACCCAATAGGATTGTTTTGCATCCAATAAGGATTATTTATATCTTAGTTGGGATCAAGTACAGGTACTGTTTTATTATTACAGAGAAAAGGGAATCATTTAACCATTAAATAAACCCAATAGGGCTGTTCTGCCTCCAATAAGGGGTAATTATATCTTAGTTGGGATCAAGTACAGGTACTGTTTTATTATTACAGAGAAAAGGGAATCATTTAACCATGAAATAAACCCAATAGGGCTGTTCTGCCCCCAATAAGGGGTAATTATATCTTAGTTGGGATCAAGTACAGGTACTGTTTTATTATTACAGAGAAAAGGGAATCATTTAACCATTAAATAAACCCAATAGGGCTGTTCTGCCCCCAATAAGGGGTAATTATATCTTAGTTGGGATCAAGTACAGGTACTGTTTTATTATTACAGAGAAAAAGGAAATCAGTTTTAAAATTCTGAATTATTTGATTAAAATGGAGTCTATGGGACACAAGCTTTCCGTAATTCGGAGCTTTCTGGATAATGGGTTTCCGGATAAGGGATCCCATACCTGTACCTGCCACTCCTGTTTTTCAGAGGTTGATAGTAAGGCTGCAGCATCCCCTTAATCACTTGGGATTCATTCTCATCCTCTAACCCACTCGGCCCCTCCCTCAGGAATTTCCTTTGGCTGTTGGCTACTGAGCATGCTCAGTTTTTCTCAACTCGGGTAACTAAACACGCCCTCATGTCTAGCAGCCAATAAAGAGATGGCAGTGCTGGTTTCCATAGAAACTCTGCTAGAGGTGTGCACAAACATATTTTTTCTTATAACCTCCTCTCCTGAGCTTAGTTTAATTGTTACAGGGCCCAATCAAAACTTTTTATCAAAGTAAGTTCTGCCTGTGTAAGCTTGCATTCTTCATTGCATGACCTTTGTAGCGCACATGTGCTGTCTGCAGATATAAATGGTACTGAAGATGTGTGAGAGGGAAAATGGCTGCCAAGTAAAAGCTGCTATTTGTTTTAGGAAAATGTGATGATTCTGGCCTGCGGAGGAGATATATGCAGTACAAATGGTGTGGTTTGGGTGGGGGAGATGTGCCCAACTTATATACATGGTAGGAAAATGTAGGGTTAACATCCTTTAAGACTTTTAATTTAGTTGGACAAAGATATTTGGGTGGCTGTACCAAATCCTATGTTTTGTATTAAATAAAGGGGGCATATCTTTTTTCCCCCAAATTGTTCTGTTGAACACACTTTCTGCCTGTGCCAGAAGATAATTATAAGTTTCAGAATTCTCAGTTTTGAAGCTAAAATGTTGGGAGAAACAGTATGTACTTGGTTATATTAGTATTTGTCCTCAAGGACAGGGAGGGCTTCAGCTGCTGCACTGTTACACGGATGTATCACTTCTGCAATGATAAATATTGCATTGTTATGAAGGTCAGAAACTGATTTAAAGTGGCTTTGTATTTAGATACATTGACCGGCATCAGTCCCTCTCCATTCTAATGGCAGCAGTAGCCAGTGTGGCCCTCTGTGTTGTCCTCTGTCATCCACTCGGTGCCTTTGCATCTCCCCATAAACATCATCATCATTATTATTATTATTAACACGGCCTCTGCTGCGCGTTACAGAGTAAATGCAAGCCATATACACAGACAGTTATTTTACCTCAATACATGCAGTTATGTTTGCGTATTGTAAGGAGGCAATAAGGGGAGGGCTCTGGCTGTGAGAGCTTACGATCTAATTCTTTTATTATCATAAGTCCTATTCCTGGGCAGGAGCAGGGCATTGTTGTACCAACTACTACACCTAAGTCACATCAGGACATAACTATACTACAATATATGCCATCAGGGCATAACTATACTACAATATATGCCATCAGGACATAACAATACTACAATATATGCCATCAGGACATAACTATACTACAATATATGCCATCAGGACAAAACTATACTACAATATATGCCAGTGACCTATTGCACAGTGCTGTGCCACTAGCATATTATACCATTATTATACATAGATCCTTATTCAGAAAGCTCCAAATTAAAGTCCCATAGACTCCATTATAAGCAAATAATTCACATTTTTACAAATTATTTCCTTTTTCCTTTGTAATAAAACAGTGTCTTTTACTTGATGGTATGAATCCTTATTGGTGACAAAACTATCCTATTGGGTTTATTTCATATTTAATGATTTTTAGCTGACAAGATACGGAGATCCAAAGTTTGTAAAGAATCTTGTTACTTTAGGGCTCTGGCACACGGGGAGATTAGTCGCCCGCGACAAATCTCCCTTGTCACGGGCGACTAATCTCCCCGTGTGCCAGAGCCCTTAAACTAACCACAATATCCTAAAACTACTCTGTAGAATTGTTCTTAGTACAGGTATGGGGTTTGTTATCCGGAAACCTGTTATCCAGAAATCTTCGAATTATGGGAAGGGCGTCTCCCATAGACTTCACTTTAATCAAATAATTAAAAGTTTTAATCATGACTCCCTTTTTCTCTGTAATAATAAAACAGTACCTGTACTTGATCGCAACTAAGATATAATTACCCCTTATTGGGGCAGAACAGCCCTATTGGGTTTATTTAATGGTTAAATGATTCCCTTTTCTCTGTAATAATAAAACAGCACCTGTACTTGATCCCAACTAAGATATAATTACCCCTTATTGGGGGCAGAACAATCCTATTGGGTTTATTTCATGGTTAAATGATTCCCTTTTCTCTGTAATAATAAAACAGTACCTGTACTTGACCCCAACTAAGATATAATTAATCCTTATTGGAGGCAAAACAATTCTATTGAGTTCAATTAATGTTTACATTATTTTTTTTGCAGACTTAAGTTTTAGAGATCCAAATTACAAAAAAAGATCCCTTATCTGGAAAATCTCAGGTCCTGAGCATTCTGGATTATAGGTCCCATACCTGTATAGGGGAACACACATGCTGGCATATTAATATGATGTCTATGTACCAACATTAACCATCCTGGGGATTGCTTTGTGCTTATACCAAGCATGGGCTGGTCTATTGATTTTTATTTGTGGCTAGCCATTTATCAGCCAGGTTTGGGCTGGGATTCAAAACAGGCCCTGGTATTTTAGAGACATAGGGGCCCAAACAGTCTCCCACCAGCCCACTAAATAATGACTGTCTATGGCATCTTACAGCAGCCCCTCTGGTTTTTGCCAGAACCCACAGATTGCCAGTCTGGGCCTGATTATAGCACACCTCCTTGCCACTTAGGTTGCCAGGCTGACTTTTGTAAGCAAATTATAACACAATAGGAGCATAATGATAGTTAGGAAGGAGATAGGCTTGAATTTTTGTTAGCTTCCTGTCAAAATAAACTTTTTTTAATTCTCTGGAAAGCATTTATTATGAGAATATTAAACATAAAATAAGAGTTAAAGGGTTAAAGTTGGAGTGGCTTGTGCTTAATTGCAGCTCTGAGCATAGTGGCAACTGTTAATAACACGAGTGGATGTGCGAGCAGAAGCCAAGGTGGCACATAGATGAAGTGCAGCGTGAGTCACAACGTGTAGCACATTCTCTAATAGGATTACACGGGCCAAGCGGCTCTCTTGGACCATCTGTTGCCATGTTTTCACTTGCACGTTGCATTGCAAGTTACAGGGTGGCCGGTGGGTGGGTATAATCATTCTTTCATTGCTTCTGTTCTTGCCAGAATTTCTTCCTCCGTTGAAGCTATTAGAGGAACTTTATTGCATTTTTTTTTTTCTACAAAAAAAATAGATGCTGTTTGTGGCTTTTGTGAAGCAATCTGCTTTGGCCTTGCTGACTGCAAACTGTTACTAAACAGCTGCAAAGCATTTCTGTAGAAGAGTTGTCGGCATTATGGAAATGTACCCGGGGGTGGCACCTACTAGTAACCCCAGTATGAATACAAATGGTTCTGTGTATTTGGCATTCTTCAGATTTCCCAATACATTTTGCTATGCAACGCGTCAAATACAACGACAGATAATGGGCGGAAGTTGGGGCTTTAATGGAAACAGTTATGTAAGGAGTCACAGTAAAGGGTCAAAATTCTAACCTGCATAAGCCAGGCACATAGAAAGGAAATTTGACAAGCACTTATCCGCAGTACTGAGTTGTAGTTACATTTAGATTGTAAGCTTTACAGGGCAGGGACCTCCATCCTATTCTGTCTTTGATTTTTAACTTGTTGCAACTGTACCTTGTATTTATATTTATACTTTGTATTTATAAATTATTATTTTCGCACAATGTCAACATAAACAGCAGATCTGCCCATAACCGATGTTTGGGATAGGACTACATAGAATCTGCTCACAGTGCAGGCTGGACTTATTTGTGTAATAGCCCGTAGCACAAATGAGACACTGAACATGGCCCTATAAATGTGAATGAACCCTGTGACGTACACTAAGCACAACAACAACGTCTTTTCTTTTGTGACAGAACGCCAATTCGGTTTCAGTATTTTTCTGAAATAACCTATTGTTGAGCTGAAAAAAATGCATGAAAAAGTTTGCACTCCCCCCCACTTTGAAATTCAGTAAATCAGCTTTGCCTTATCACAAAAATTGTCTTACAGGAAAACTATACCCCTGAACAATGTAGGTCTCTATAAAACATATATTGCATAAAACAGCTCATATGTAAAACCCTGCTTCAGCTAAATAAACTATTTTCATAGTTGTACAAATATGGGACCTGTTATCCAGAATGCTCGGACCTGGGGTTTTCCGGATAAGGGATCTTTCCGTAATTTGGATCTCAACAATTAAAGTCTGCTAAGAATCATTTAAATACTGAATGAACCCAATGGGATTTTTTGCCTCCAATAAGGATTCATTATATCTTAGTTGGGATCAATTACAAGGTTCTGTTTTATTATTACAGAGAAAAGGGAATCATTTAACCATTAAATAAACCCAATAGGACTGTTCTGCCCCCAATAAGGGGTAATTATATCTTAGTTGGGATCAAGTACAGGTACTGTTTTATTATTACAGAGAAAGGGGAATCATTTAACCATGAAATAAACCCAATAGGGCTGTTCTGCCCCCAATAAGGGTTAATTATATCTTAGTTGGGATCAAGTACAGGTACTGTTTTATTATTACAGAGAAAAGGGAATCATTTAACCATTAAATAAACCCAATAGGGCTGTTCTGCCCCCAATAAGGGGTAATTATATCTTAGTTGGGATCAAGTACAGGTACTGTTTTATTATTACAGAGAAAAGGGAATCATTTAACCATGAAATAAACCCAATAGGGCTGTTCTGCCCCCAATAAGGGGTAATTATATCTTAGTTGGGATCAAGTACAGGTACTGTTTTATTATTACAGAGAAAAGGGAATCATTTAACCATTAAATAAACTCAATAGGGCTGTTCTGCCCCCAATAAGGGGTAATTATATCTTAGTTGGGATCAAGTACAGGTACTGTTTTATTATTACAGAGAAAAGGGAATCATTTAACCATGAAATAAACCCAATAGGGCTGTTCTGCCCCCAATAAGGGGTAATTATATCTTAGTTGGGATCAAGTACTGGTACTGTTTTATTATTACAGAGAAAAAGTAAATCATTTTTAAAAATTAGAATTATTCACTTACAATGGAGTCAATGGGAGATGGCCTTTCCCTTATTTGGATCTTTCTGTATAAAGGGTTCCCATACCTGTACTATTGGGTAATCGTAAATAGAAAATTGCCATTTTAAGTACTAAGGGCCGCCCCCTGGAATCATACTATTTACAGTTCACACAAACAGAGGGCACACATACATGCTAGGCCACATCAGCCTAATGGACAAAGTTCTGTGCTTTACTCCCACACTACTTCCTGTTACAGTTAGCACTGCATTATTTCCTGTCTCTGAGGGAACACACAGACCATTACAAAATGGTTGACAAAACTACTTACTGATACATATATATTCTACTTTGATAAAATTCTTTCATAGGCCACTTAATATAATATGAATTGTTGGTTAAGTATTCATTCTGGGGGTATAGTTTCCTTTTAATTTCTGAGGTAATTTGTGTATTTATAGAGTAGTAATAATGCCATTGATTCTGATACCATTATTATCAAGAAGCAGTGAAATGAAAATATAAAGTGTCGCTCTAATACTCCATGGTTTCATGATTAATTCATCCTCTGTGGCTCTGCAGCAATGGGTCTTACATAGTTTATATAGAGAAGTCATTCATTTCCTGTGGGAGATGCACTAATGCTTCAGTCTGTACAGTCCGTTTATTTAGTTTAACCCATTGAATCCCAATGGCGTAGAAATGATATCTCCTCTGGCGGCGATGTTGATTCTTCATTTCCACGTTCAAATGAATTGGTGTCGGTTGAAGAGGATCTATGATATTATTGTGTATAAATATTTTTACCACATTAAGGAGTCTGTTTAATTAAATTTATATGAACAAGTCTGCCTGATGACTAGGTAGGGCAGGGTTGCCCAGACTTTACCAGTGTAGGATCTACTTTTAGTGAAACTGGTTTCTTTATACTGAGACAACATATATTCAATATTTGCCACTAAGTAAAACATACCTTGATAAATTCGGCATTTATTTTACACAGCCTTTTACACTATTTTTTATATCTAAAAAAATGGTAATTGCCAAGAAGAGGACTCATAACGCCCATATTTAATAGGAGGCACTAAGTTTGCCCAGGAGCAGTAACCTATAGCAACAAATAAGATTGTTTTGAACCAGTGACCAGTACATTCTACCTGCTGATTGGTTGCTATAGGCAGTAACTTAGTTTAGTAACTTTACATAACGCAATAATTATCTGCATTATCTGTGTACAATGGAACTTCTGGTCACCGGCTCTAAAGCTTCACGTGACCCCCCTGTTTTGGAAACCTATGGCTTAGGGTAGTGCTGTCCAACCTTTTACATGTCATGGGCTGATTATATCTTATGCAAAGTATTTGAGGGCCAGATTATGTTAAAATGATGCCATGCAATGAAGTCTATATAGCCCTTAAGCAGACTGGGGTGCCATAAAAATCCTTTGGAACGTTACATATGGGTCAGATGGCCCTAATATACAGTGGTGTGAAAAACTATTCCTGATTTCTTATTCTTTTGCATGTTTGTCACACTTAAATGTTTCTGCTCATCAAACACCATAACTATTGGTCAAAGATAACACAAGTAAACACAAAATGCAGTTTTTAAATGAGGGTTTTTATTATTTAGGGAGAAAAAAAATCCAAACCTACATGGCCCTGTGTGAAAAAGTAATTGCCCCCTGAACCTAATAACTGGTTGGGCCACCCTTAGCAGCAATAACTGCAATCAAGCGTTTGCGATAACTTGCAACGAGTCTTTTACAGCGCTCTGGAGGAATTTTGGCCCACTCATCTTTGCAGAATTGTTGTAATTCAGCTTTATTTGAGGGTTTTCTAGCATGAACCGCCTTTTTAAGGTCATGCCACAACATCTCAATAGGATTCAGGTCAGGACTTTGACTAGGCCACTCCAAAGTCTTCATTTTGTTTTTCTTCAGCCATTCAGAGGTGGATTTGCTGGTGTGTTTTGGGTCATTGTCCTGCTGCAGCACCCAAGATCGCTTCAGCTTGAGTTGACGAACAGATGGCCGGACATTCTCCTTCAGGATTTTTTGGTAGACAGTAGAATTCATGGTTCCATCTATCACAGCAAGCCTTCCAGGTCCTGAAGCAGCAAAACAACCCCAGACCATCACACTACCACCACCATATTTTACTGTTGGTATGATGTTCTTTTTCTGAAATGCTGTGTTACTTTTACGCCAGATGTAACGGGACACGCACCTTCCAAAAAGTTCAACTTTTGTCTCGTCGGTCCACAAGGTATTTTCCCAAAAGTCTTGGCAATCATTGAGATGTTTTTTAGCAAAATTGAGACGAGCCATAATGTTCTTTTTGCTTAAAAGTGGTTTGCGCCTTGGAAATCTGCCATGCAGGCCGTTTTTGCCCAGTCTCTTTCTTATGGTGGAGTCGTGAACACTGACCTTAATTGAGGCAAGTGAGGCCTGCAGTTCTTTAGATGTTGTCCTGGGGTCTTTTGTGGCCTCTCGGATGAGTTGTCTCTGCGCTCTTGGGGTAATTTTGGTCGGCCGGCCACTCCTGGGAAGGTTCACCACTGTTCCATGTTTTTGCCATTTGTGGATAATGGCTCTCACTGTGGTTCGCTGGAGTCCCAAAGCTTTAGAAATGGCTTTATAACCTTTACCAGACTGATAGATCTCAATTACTTTTGTTCTCATTTGTTCCTGAATTTCTTTGGATC
Organism: Xenopus tropicalis; assembly: GCF_000004195.4. NCBI lineage: Eukaryota > Metazoa > Chordata > Amphibia > Anura > Pipidae > Xenopus > Xenopus tropicalis. Next base: position 158,061,920 of record NC_030678.2, on the reverse strand, counting down.
TTGGCATGATGTCTAGCTTTTGAGGTGCTTTTGGTCTACTTCTCTGTGTCAGGTAGCTCCTATTTAAGTGATTTCTTGATTGAAACAGGTGTGGCAGTAATCAGGCCTGGGGGTGACTACAGAAATTGATATTGAAATTGAAAATTGAAATTGATAAACCACAGTTAAGTTATTTTTTAACAAGGGGGGCAATCACTTTTTCACACAGGGCCATGTAGATTTGGAGTTTTTTTTCTCCCTTAATAATGTAAACCTTCATTTAAAAACTGCATTTTGTGTTCAATTATGTTATCTTTGACTAATAGTTATGGTTTTTGATGAGCAGAAACATTTAAGTGTGACAAACATGCAAAAGAATAAGAAATCAGGAAGGGGGCAAATAGTTTTTCACACCACTGTATATATATAGGCGTGTTGTCTATTGCTCTCCTAGATACTCCTGGGAACCTAGGTTTAAAGTCACACCACAATTTTTGTATAAAACACCTTGGGCATACACGGTAGGTACCTGCCAGAATAATGATATAGTAGCACCTCACTGGGTAAGCATTATATCACAGGGACAGATCTTATGCCACAAAGCATGGCAACTGGTATGACTAAAAGTATGTATGTATGTATGTATATCTTTATTTATAAAGCACTACTTATGTACGCAGCGCTGTACAGTAGAATACATTAATACAATCAGGGGGTTATTAAGATAATAATAAATACAAAGATACAGTATTACAATAAATACAAGATACAGTTGCAATAAGATAATAGTCAAAGACACAAGAGGATGGCGGTCCCTGCCCCGTAGAACTTACAATCTATATGGGAGGGTAAATTACAGACACAAGTAGGCAAATATAAGGGCTGTAGGGCACAGTGGGTGACACTACAATATAAGTGCACTAAATAGTTTATTATGACTTATCTGAATGAATAATGAACCAATGTGCCTGACAATTCTCTACATACCCATGCTTATAATGGTTATATTTTTAACACTAAGCAATATCTCTTTATCCTCTACACCTCAAGTTTCTGGTTTTCCAGTAGAGTATGATCATATGGACTGGACTTTAGTTGAGGCAATATGTTTGCATGCAAGTTCCGACCTTTGGATTGCCTCAGTTTTTCAATTAAATTATTACGTCAAGGAGATTGATTTTCTCATATGTAGATAAGTTTCTAAGCTCTTTAAAATATGCAGTTAAATTGGGAAGGGAGGGTGCTAGAGAGTCCCCATCAATGTCTTTGTGTTTACCACTGACAGTTCAAAAACAAGGATGGAATAGTGATGGATTTTGCCTCGCAATGCATATGTTTTCATGTGTTTCAGGTATCATTCTTTAATTGCATGTATAAATGCAGCTCTAAGTAGGAACCCTGAAGGTGGTTGAAGCTCCAGGGTTCCCCTGCGTCAGTAGGCATCCTTGTATACAAGTCATCCAGACACTCCGGGTAGCACAATGGCACTTGGCGCAAATACACTTACGTTTGGAGAAGGTGCTTAGGTGCAAGTAATGAATGGCATCAATACACACATCTAATATGTCCAGATTTGCATCACTGCAGCTGCATCTGTGCATATTAATATTAATACTGAACATTGTTTGGGGCTGGAAACTTATCTAGTTGGTAAGGCAGAACTTTCGTTATTTACCCAGTACTTATTACAGACATTTTTATGCTGCAAATATTTAGTTGCTCTTTTTTTAGATGAGCAAAAGAATGTGACTTATGTACTGAAATACTCCAGCCTTTCTCCCCCTGCTTATTAATTATCCTGCCTTCCTTATGTGCTCCTTATATTTAATTTCTACCTCAAATCACTGGGATTTGTTTGACATTTACGAAACAGTGCGGGTTTGAAATTTTTAGATATTTCTTTTGTTGTATCCCTTGTAATTATTAAATTCCAACTCTATTCCTTCTAATTTAAGTGATCTAAATGCCTTTTTTTATCCTCGCCTTACGTCTACCCCAAGAATGCTTTAAATGTCTTTTCTTTGCTGTAATTGTTTCAACCACATCATCATTCCAGTAAAGTAAAGCTTTTAAATATCACACTTCGACTTTTCTCTTTCCAGTTTTGGGCGATAATTCGTTGTCATTATGTTCTTAACTTAGCTGGTCCTCTTGATGTGCAGATGGGAAATACTTTATTTTAGCATCTGGCTTTCACTACATACTATTCATTTAAATGGGAAAAAGACCTTGGTTATGTGCCCAGTGCCAAAGTAGTCCGTTCTACCTGTTGTTCACGCAGAGATGGCTTTTGGAGTGTCCAACTGCCTTGTGCAACCTTTCATACTCAAGCAGCTATTGCAGTTAGGCACAGTATGGGAAGGTTCAGTAATACCTCTTAACTGAGCAGGCACCACAAAAACAACTATAGTAATAGTTGAAATAATAGCCACTAGGATGGGACTGTGGCTGTGGGATAGCAGGTATAGTAGGGAGAGATGGTGCCTATAGTAGCAGTGAGGGGATAATAGCCACTGGGAAGGGACTGTGGCTGTGGGATAGCAGGTATAGTAGGGAGAGATGGTGCCTATAGTAGCAGTGGGGGGATAATAGCCTCTGGGAAGGGACTGTGGCTGTGGCATAGCAGGTATAGTAGGGAGAGATGGTGCCTATAGTAGCAGTGGGGGGATAATAGCCTCTGGGAAGGGACTGTGGCTGTGGGATAGCAGGTATAGTAGGGAGAGATGGTGCCTATAGTAGCAGTGGGGGGATAATAGCCTCTGGGAAGGGACTGTGGCTGTGGGATAGCAGGTATAGTAGGGAGAGATGGTGCCTATAGTAGCAGTGGGGGGATAATAGCCTCTGGGAAGGGACTGTGGCTGTGGCATAGCAGGTATAGTAGGGAGAGATGGTGCCTATAGTAGCAGTGGGGGGATAATAGCCTCTGGGAAGGGACTGTGGCTGTGGGATAGCAGGTATAGTAGGGAGAGATGGTGCCTATAGTAGCAGTGGGGGGATAATAGCCTCTGGGAAGGGACTGTGGCTGTGGGATAGCAGGTATAGTAGGGAGAGATGGTGCCTATAGTAGCAGTGGGGGGATAATAGCCTCTGGGAAGGGACTGGGGCTGTGGGATAGCAGGTATAGTAGGGAGAGATGGTGCCTATAGTAGCAGTGGGGGGATAATAGCCTCTGGGAAGGGACTGGGGCTGTGGGATAGCAGGTATAGTAGGGAGAGATGGTGCCTGTAGTAGCAGTGGGGGGATAATAGCCTCTGGGAAGGGACTGTGGGTGTGGCTGTGGGATAGCCGGTATAGTAGGGAGAGATGGTGCCTATAGTAGCAGTGGGGGGATAATAGCCTCTGGGAAGGGACTGTGGCTGTGGGATAGCAGGTATAGTAGGGAGAGATGGTGCCTATAGTAGCAGTGGGGGGATAATAGCCTCTGGGAAGGGGCTGTGGGATAGCAGGTATAGTAGGGAGAGATGGTGCCTATAGTAGCAGTGGGGGGATAATAGCCTCTGGGAAGGGACTGTGGCTGTGGGATAGCAGGTATAGTAGGGAGAGATGGTGCCTATAGTAGCAGTGGGATAATAGCCTCTGGGAAGGGACTGGGGCTGGGGGATAGCAGGTATAGTAGGGAGAGATGGTGCCTATAGTAACAGTGGAGATAACCGGAACTTTCCTCTTTGTAGAGAAATAACTGTGACCTGATAGTTCCTTAAAGAACTTAAGCTGAGCTAAGTAAATCAAGACAATGAACTTATATACTGTACAAATGTATGCAGTCTAAACCTGTCAAAACAAGGGTATTATAACAAGGGCTGGTTGTTTTATTTCTCTCTGTTCCTCTGTGTACTTGTGTTAATGTCCTAATAGAACAAGTGTTTTGCCATGTTTCCAGGGAAAGCTGCTTCTCTCCTGTGAGCCCAGAATCATGCCCTCTGGTTCAAGCCTTCCTCTGCTCCACCAGGCTCTTCCTAGCCCACAGCCATGTGCAGCTCAAGACTGGTCTGCAGACCCAGGACCGCCATCTCTTTCTCTTCACAGACATCATGATTATTGCAAAGTCAAAGTAAGGAACATATCAGATTTGAATTCAGAAATGTCCCTAACCCCTGTATTGCATAGATCATAATGTTTGATATCAAGAATGTCCGGCCTATAGAGACCCAAGGCTAAGCCTGTTTGTCTGCCTTGATGGATTTGGAAGTAGGAGCCTACAGGTTGTACATCTCTGTCTCATGGAACAACATGTTTTTGCCTAATCTTAAAAAAATTACATGTATAAAACAACAACCCCCCCCCCCCAAAAAAAAAAACTAAAAAAAACAATCTACTACTGAAATTTGTTAGCATCAGCTGACTGCCTCCATACATATTGAACTAATTCAATTATTTTGCCCTTGGGGCCAACAGTCAGATTATAATTGACACTAATTAATAGTAAAGCTCCTAGAAAGTTCCAGTCTAGCACTTAAAGGTGATGTCCACACAAACAAAAGAAAAAACTTTTTCTTACAAAGTAAGTCTGATCATTAATACAATAATTATGTTTTTCAAGCTTATTTGTAAATGCAATAGAAAGCAGTCTATATTCCCTTTTTTTGCCCATTTATTAAAAAGGCCCTGACTCACAATGGCCACTACACAAATTACAGTTGCCCAAAATAATCCACTTTGCTTTCCTCTCCTCGGGGCTATTGAGATGTGCGCCACCACTTGTAGCCTTTATTCATATGTTTAATTCCCTTTCATGTTTAACATGAGTGCTTACAGCTTTCAGGGTAGTTCAGCCAGCACGATATTTTGAAAACATTCTATTACTGGCCACATTGATAATAATTATGTTGGACCATAAAGTAAAACATGAAGTTCTTATTTATCCACTGTAGCCTCTCTTTCGGCCAGATATTTTCTTTTTTCCTGGGATATATTCATATAGGCAGGTGATCCCGCCTCCAGTCCTCAGTGGCCCCAAACAGAGCATGTTTTCTGCCTGTCCTTGAGTGAACTCTGCTATTGATAATTCCCTCCTGGAGATAAACCTATGCTTATGGCATTGTAGATATCCTAAACCGAAATACCTGTGGTGTTGGAGGGTCTTTGGGGACTCAGCTGGGAAGAGGCCCAGGCAACAACAAATGGTTTATTCAGCAGTTCCCTAAATCAGCGGTCAGTTCTGAAATATGGAGATACATAAGGAACCTTCCTTCTGGCAATGTAGCTTATCTGTCTTTATAGGAAATGTCCATACAGATCCTTGTAACATAAAGCAGAGAAATGCTGTAGCTGGGATTGGCAGGCTTTTGGGAATTCCCATCATCTTCGTACTAGCCAAGCAGGCCAACGAATACTGGGAGTATCAGTACTACAATAACTATGGTATATATGGTTGTCTATTCCTTTTTGTATACAGCAAGATATTGGTTAAAAACACAGTTACAATGTCATTGTGACCCTATAGTTCATGGTCTAATAGTGGGTGACAGCTGTTAACCTGTGCAGCCTTTAGTCTGAAGGAATGAGATCAAAAATAAGACAAGGGGCAGAGTTCAAACAACTGGTGTAAATTGCCATGTTCTTTGCACTTTTTGCCCCGTTGCTACTAGGGATGTACCAAATCCACTATTTTGGGATCCGGCCAAACCCTTTTTAAAAGATTTGGCTGAATACTGAGCCGAACCCTAATTGTCATATGCAAATCAGGCTATGGAAGGGCTAAAGATAACGCGCTTCGTTAAAAATTTCAATTTCCAGGTTCCATGATGAAAAATCTCATGATTTTGAGGATTCGAATTTGGTTCGGCAGAATCCTGAACTGAATCATGAATTCGGTGCTACCCTAATATGTATTCCCCCTGGAATGGTTTGCTCTATAAAAATAGCAGAGGAACAGCAATAAAAGGAATTTCTGCTGAAAATTCTACCCATGCCCTACAGGCATCTGTCACCTAAGTTTTTTCATCAGATGTATTAAAACAACTGCCACTGCATTAATTTTTCTGATATTGTTACACTGTGAAGAATAATAAAGCATTATGGTTCCTATATTGACCCTGTCCAATTGATAGGACCACAAACCAAATTGGTGGATACCCCATGAACACCCATATATGATATGGCCACATTTGTTTTGCTCACCGTATCTGCCAATACAGAGTGCTATGTTTATAGAATGAATTGTGAGGTATTGACAGACCAGATGTAACATACACTTATATCAGTGATTTTCTATTCCTGTAGGTCTCCATCAAACTTCAAACTGAAACATCATGTGCAAGTGAGTGAAATATGGACCGCATTCTGCATGGAAGAGGTGTGTGAGGGCAGTACCTGCCCTGAGAGGTCTTTTGTCATTGGCTGGCCAGTCACAAACTGTGTGGCAACCTTCAGGTATACCAACGATTTAGCATCTGACTTCTAATTACTTCTCAAAATGTGGGCAGGATTTATGGTAGGGCAGAACAGGCATTTGCCTTTGGCCTTCTATGTCAGAGGAACCTTCTTGAGAGATCATTAAGGCACGTAGGAGGAATAATTTCTTCCACGGAGGGTTTCTCCTTACTGGAAAGTTAGTTCTGCCCTTCTGCTATAACTTGGTCAAGTATGGGATTTGTACATCTGTGCTGACCTATATTCTTTTTATCCTGGCTCTTGATGCTAGCCTGAGCACCTTAGGGAATTAAACGCTGAACAACAGATTTACACCTGCGAGAGTTGGAGAGATGTGCTTATCCTGTCTGAGGCACAAAATAAAGGGAATCCAATTTAGACAATGGAATAGCATGTCCTGGCTGCACTGCTCTGTGCATTACCAACAGACAGAGGGAGGATATAGTGCCACTGCTAAGACCTTGCCATTGAGATTGTGGGGGCAATTTTAAATAAAGATTAATTAAAGAGAAACAGGGCAGAGAAATGCTGGGTGTGCATTTAAAGACCCGTTTATGTGAAGAGATAGCCCATTGACCATATTTTGCTTACCAGGCCTTGGACCAGTTTAACCTATACTATTTTTATGGCCCCTGTGCAGATCCTTTAGGAGAATACCAAGCCCATAGCCAGTGGTAATCCCCTGTTTTCTCAATGCCCAGGCCAGTCATTGTCAACCCATATATGGCAACTCTACACAGTACATGGTCCAAAGAGCAAAACTAATGAGGAAATACCTTACCTTTAGAAAAGTATTTTTTGAGAGCAGAAGTTGCCTAGAACCAGGGGACACAACATGAGGGACTTCTGCATAGAGAAATCTGGACAAAAAGAGTGGGAACCAAATGTGTATTCCTTCAGTGAAGGCGACATAAGAAAAAACTGGGGTCAATATAATGTGATTTGCAAGTTGGCAGCAGGTCTACTAACCCACAGCAACTAATCAACAGGTTGCATTTACCGGTTTGATATAAATGATCTGATTGGTTGCTAGACCTGTAGACTTTGTGATGTTTAAGCTGCACAGTGTGTGGAGATATTTTCTGTAATAAAAGGCGCTAAGTTTGCTCAGGAGCAGTAACTAGCAACCAATCAGCAAGTTGCATTTACTGGTCGCCTGTTTAAAAGCATACATCTTATTGGTTACTATGCGTTACTGCTCCTGAGGAAACTTAATGCCTTTTATTACATATGGGGTTTGAGTATAATTATCATCGATGTCCAGGGCACCATTTTGTCTAACCTCTAATATAAAACTTATTAAGGTTTTGGTACCAAAGATTTAAAAACTAATTGTCTAAATGTCATCAAATCAGTCCTAATCACATACAGCATTTTCAATGCCCTGGCATTTTTTTTTATTAACCGCTTTATCTGAAATTTGTTATATCAATAGCTAGAGCCAAACACTGAGTTTTCTGCGAAGCAGATTATTTTGCACAGCCATCTAACTTCATTCATTATACAAAGTGATATTTACATTCAGAGACCCCTGGAGCTGCTATGTTGTAGCTTCAGCCGAAATTCATTGCTTAGAACACCTGCTAAACACCATATGTGTCCGACCCCAAATGTTTACCAAGAGAACGTTCCTTCAACTGGAAAATTGGCAGCCGTGCCTTGTTTCTCTAAATACCACGCTGATCCGCATTCAGTTATGCTGTGGTTTCCAAAAAAAAAATCCATTTTTTTCTTCTACACCTCTTCTGTCCTAATAAAAAGATTGGGAAAAGAGGAAAACAGCTAAGCATCTCACATTTTTATTATTACGGGAAAGCTGATATTTCTGTTTTACTGCAGAATTTGAGAGGTCCAATAAATAAAAATTGCCCAAGAATGGAATTTTACAAAAAAACATATTAATTACTTCATTTTTCCTAAATTCTTGTAACTTCTGTTCATTTTGAAATACTGATATGGAATCCATTATCCAAAAACCCCTTTTCTAGGAAGATCAGAATTACAGAAAGGCTATCTCCCATAGACTCCATTATAAGCAGCTAATTCTTATTTTTAAAATTGTTTCCTTTTTCCTTAATCCTTCTTGGGGGCAAAACAATTCTATTGCGTTTATTTACCACTTAAATTATTTTTTGCAGACATAAGGTATGGAGATCTAAATTATGGAAAGATCCCTTATCCAGAAAACCCCAAGTCCAGAGCATTCTGTATAACGGGTCCCATACCTGTATCAAATAGTTGGATAACAATATAAGTAGGGGTATGTTAGCTGAAATGCTTGGGACCTGCACTTTTATACCTGAAAATCTTTCTGCATATAGCTGCTTACATACAGTAATTTCACTTTTTTTCTGTAATAGTTCACCCTAAAGGACAACTAAATTCTATGAACAAATATAATTTAAAATGGTGTGTTCTATATACTGAGCTTAATGCACCAGCCTATAGGTTCAGCATCTCCATTACATTAATGGCCCAGGTCACAGGACGTTCCATTTTGGATTTTGCTAGGGATGTCAGTGACACTGCACATGCTCAGTGGGCTCTGGGCAGCTGTTGAGAAGCTAAACTTAGGGATTGGCAGAAAATGAGATTAGCCTGTTATATAAGCTGATGCTGCAAGGCTGAATTAAATTTTAATGTTAATTGCACTGGTTTTAGAGATGCCATATACTAATAAACTTTATTTTTTACTAATCAACCTTGTATTGTGACATTTATATTCTATATATACAGGATAGTGTGACATTTATATTCTATATATACAGTATAGTGTGACATTTATACTCTATATATACAGTATAGTGTGACATTTATATTCTATATATACAGTATAGTGTGACATTTATATTCTATATATACAGTATAGTGTGCCATTTATATTCTATATATACAGTATAGTGTGCCATTTATATTCTATATATACAGTATAGTGTGACATTTATACTCTATATATACAGTATAGTGTGACATTTATATTCTATATATACAGTATAGTGTGACATTTATATTCTATATATACAGGATAGTGTGACATTTATATTCTATATATACAGGATAGTGTGACATTTATATTCTATATATACAGGATAGTGTGACATTTATATTCTATATATACAGGATAGTGTGACATTTATATTCTATATATACAGGATAGTGTGACATTTATATTCTATATATACAGGATAGTGTGACATTTATATTCTATATATACAGGATAGTGTGACATTTATATTCTATATATACAGGATAGTGTGCCATTTATATTCTATATATACAGGATAGTGTGCCATTTATACTCTATATATACAGTATAGTGTGCCATTTATATTCTATATATACAGTATAGTGTGCCATTTATATTCTATATATACAGTATAGTGTGCCATTTATATTCTATATATACAGTATTGTGTGAGTGGGCCTCTAAGCTCAGGTAAGTGAGAGCAGCACAGAGCATGGGGAGGGAATGGTCCGAAAAGAAGATGGGGGGCTACTGGGGCATCTTTGGGGGCACAGATCTTCCCTGCTAAAGGGCTTTGGGTGCCTTGGGCTGGTATCGTCAAAAACATAATGTGCAGCATTTATTACCCTAATTCTTTAGTTATGTTTTAGTTTAGCTGTAGATCGGTTCTAGTTAACTGCTCAGAGCACCCGTTGGTTACCAACTGTTTAGAATTTACAAGCTGTTTGAAGGTATTTTTTTATTTTCTTTATTACAGTACGCCAGAGGAGAAGGACAAGTGGTTTGCACTTCTGCAAAGGTAGGTTGATTTATTTTTCCCAACCCAAACCTGATAACTAATGTATATATACATTTTTAAAATATAGAAAACTGATTTACATAGTAACATAGTAACATAGTAACATAGTAAGTTGGGTTGAAAAAAGACATACGTCCATCAAGTTCAACCATAATGCCTATATATAACCTGCCTAACTACTAGTTGATCCAGAGGAAGGCAAAAAACCCCCATCTGAAGCCTCTCTAATTTGCCGCAGAGGGGAAAAAATTCCTTCCTGACTCCAAGATGGCAATCGGACCAGTCCCTGGATCAACTAGTACTAAGAGCTATCTCCCATAACCCTGTATTCCCTCACTTGCTAAGAATCCATCCAGCCCCTTCTTAAAGTTATATAATGTATCAGCCAGCACTACTGATTCGGGGAGGGAATTCCAGAACTTCACAGCTCTCACTGTAAAAAATCCTTTCCGAATGCTTAAATGGAACCTCCCTTCTTCTAAACGGAGTGGGTGCCCTCGTGTCCGTTGGAAGGACCTACTGGTAAATAAAACATTAGAAAGGTTATTATATGATCCCTTTATATATTTATACATAGTTATCATGTCACCTCTTAAGCGCCTCTTCTCCAGTGTAAACAGCCCCAACTTGGCCAGTCTTTCTTCATAACTGAGACTTTCCATACCCTTTACCAGCTTAGTTGCCCTTCTCTGGACCCTCTCTAACTCAGTAATGTCCCGTTTGAGCACTGGAGACCAAAACTGAACAGCATATTCTAGATGGGGCCTTACCAGCGCTCTGTAAAGGGGAAGAATAACCCCCTCCTCCCGTGAATCTATACCCCTTTTAATACAGCTCAAAACCTTGTTTGCCCTTGCAGCTGCTGCCTGGCATTGCTTGCTACAGCCAAGTTTATTATCTACAAGGACTCCAAGGTCCTTCTCCATTATGGATTTGCCTAGTGCAGTCCCATTAAGGGTATACGGGGCTTGCATGTTTTTACATCCCAGGTGCATGACCTTACATTTATCCACATTAAATCTCATCTGCCACTTAGCTGCCCAGATTGCCAGTTGGTCAAGATCCTGCTGCAGGGATGTCACATCCTGGATAGAATTGACTGGTCTGCAGAGTTTTGTGTCATCTGCAAACACTGATACATTACTCATAATACCCTCCCCTAAGTCATTTATGAACAAATTAAACAAAAGTGGACCCAGTACAGAACCCTGAGGGACCCCACTGAGGACCTTATTCCAAGTAGAGAATGTACCATTAACAACCACCCTCTGTACCCGATCCTGTAGCCAGTTTTCTATCCATGTGCAAACGGCTTCACTAAGACCAATAGACCTTAGCTTAGAAAGCAGTCGTTTGTGGGGAACGGTATCAAATGCTTTGGCAAAATCCAAATAGATGATATCTACTGCATCCCCACTGTCCAGCTTCTTACTTACCTCATCATAAAAAGCAATTAAATTGGTCTGACATGACCTGTCCTTCATAAAGCCATGCTGATTACTGCTCATAATGCCATTCTCCACTACATAATTTTGAATGTGATCCCTTAACAAGCCTTCAAATAACTTGCCCACCACGGATGTCAAACTTACAGGCCTATAATTGCCAGGCTGAGATCTTACTCCCTTTTTAAATATGGGAATGACATTCGCCTTCTTCCAATCCCTAGGTACCATACCTGATGAAAGAGAGTCTGAGAATATCAGAAACAAGGGCCACTGCAATTCTGCCCCTAGCTCTCTCAGTACCCGAGGGTGTATTCCATCTGGCCCAGGTGCCTTGTTTACATTTATCGTGTGTAACCCTTTAAGCACCATATCCTGCGCCAACCACTGTGTAGTTGGAGCTGAGGCAACAGTGCAGCTATTGGGTGGGACTTGTCCCACTGGCTCCTCTACTGTATACACAGAAGAAAAGAACTGGTTAAGCACATCTGCCTTTTCTGTATCCGCTGTAACCATATTGTTATTATAACTCAATGGGGCCACACCCTCAACCTGCATCTTTTTACTATTAATATACTTAAAAAACTTTTTGGGGTTAGTCTTGGCCTCGGCCGCGATGCGCTCCTCATTTTCTATCTTTGCCTTCCGGATTGCTGTTTTACAACACTTGTTATAGTGTTTATAATCATTAAACGCAGCTACTGTCCCCTCTGACTTATATTTCTTAAAAGCTTTCCTTTTTCTCCCTATTAACTTCTTTACCTCAGAGTTAAGCCACATAGGGTGATTCTTAACACTTCTACTTTTTCTTATTAATGGAATAAATTGAGAACAGTAATGATTTAATATAATTTTAAATGACAACCATTTCTGCTCTGTATTTTTATCAGAAAACATAATGCCCCAATCTATGCCCTGAAGCGCTGCCCTTAAGGAGCTAAAATTTGCCTTCCTAAAATTCATTGTCTTTGTTGCCCCCGTGTAAATTTGTTTCCTGCACCAAACATTAAATGAAATAACATTATGGTCACTATTACCCAGGGGTTCAACCACTTGCACATTTGCTATACGTTCTGGGTCATTAGAGATCACTAGATCTAGTATAGCATGGTTCCTGGTTGGCTCCTCAACAACCTGTGACATAAAGTTGTCATGCAGCAAGTTTATAAACTTGTTCCCATTTACTGTCCTGGCAGTACTATTGCCCCAGTCAATATCAGGGTAATTAAAATCCCCCATTATTATCACTTGCCCCAAACTAGCAGCCTTTTCTATTTGCAACAGGAGCTGGGCCTCCTCCTCCTCACTTACATTAGGGGGTCTATAGCATACCCCTACAATTAGTTTGGTAGATTCCTTACTATCTGTGAGAAGCTCAACCCATAAGGATTCAGCTCCCTCTGTTAACCCCATCACTTCCTCCCTAATATTTGCTTTTAATTCCTGCTTAATGAACAGACACACTCCTCCTCCTTTTCTATTGCCCCTGTCCCTCCGAAACAATGTATACCCCCCAATATTAACTGCCCAGTCATGAGACTCATTCAACCAAGTTTCAGCAACTCCAATCACATCATATTTCCGCTCCAACGCCAGTACCTCCAGCTCTCCCATTTTACCAGTCAGACTCCTTGCATTGGTAAACATACATTTAATACTGGTTCCGGCGTGAGAATGACGTGTAAACAACTTATGGGCCTCCCTGCCATTATCAGTATCCCGAAGCAAGTCTCCTCCCCCATTTTCCCTTACTATGCCCACTACCTCATCTATCCTGTCTACCACAGAATTTCCCTCTGCACCCTCCCCCCCCACTCCTAGTTTAAAATCTCCTCCAACCCTCTAGCCATCTTTTCCCCCAAAGCAGCTGCCCCATCATCATTGAGGTGCAGCCCATCCCTGGCAAAGAGCCTGTAGCCGACTGAGAAATCAGCCCAGTTCTGGAGAAACCCAAAGCCCTCCTCCCTACACCAATCTCTCAGCCACGCATTAATCTCCCTAAGCTCCCGCTGCCTTCTTAATGTTGCTCGTGGCACAGGTAATATCTCTGAGAAAATTACCTTGGAAGTCCTCGCCCTCAACTTCGCACCTAGCTTTTTAAAATCGTTCTTGAGGACTTCCCCCCCTCCTCTAACTTTGTCATTGGTACCTATGTGTACCAAGACCGCCGGGTCTTCCCCAGCCCCTCCCAACAATTTGTCCACTCGTTCCACCACATGCCGAACCCTAGCACCAGGCAAGCAACACACAGTTCGGCATGTAGGGTCTTTGCGACAAATTACCCTATCCACCTTTCTAATAATTGAATCCCCTACAACTATAGCCTGCCTTTCCTTCCTAGCACTACTCCCCCCACCTGTATTAGAGGTGCCGGCTCCCAGGGTGCTCTGAGAGTCAGCCCGCTCCATACATGCTAGCTCAGAGCTGTCTTCCCCAGCATCTTCACCTAAAGCGGCAAATCTGTTGGATTGTACAAGCTGTGAACCAGCCCCCCTACCCTTGTGTCCCCTACTTCCCCTCTTAACTGTTACAAATTTGTCTCCCTCATTAACCTCCACTGTCCCTTCTCCACCCCCCACTACACCGGCCCCTGCCAGTGGTTGCTCAGTGAGCCTCCTGTTCTCCCCCATGCTTGCAGCTGCCCTCAGTGCTGCCAGTTCCCCTCTTAGATTCTGCACCTCAGATTCCAAGAGGAAAACCCACCTGCATCTCTCACAAGTAAATGCTGCATGGAACTGCTGCTCCAGGACCACATACATGCGACAAGATGCACACTGAGTCACACCAGCAATCATACTGCAACTCATATTGCAACTGGGTACTTACAGTCTCCCGAGTGCAATCCCTTGTATAGTGCCTTTTAAGTTTCAAACGCCTTTTTTGTTTTTAACGCCTACTATACACTTAATCTACATGCAACACTTTAAATTACATGCAAAACTCGCTAGCAGCTCCCAAACTCGCTGTGCAGTCAGAAACTTATTGAGGTTCAAACCTCGTCTAACTAAACTAGCTTTACCATATAGGTATTTTTATTATATTATTTAAATTCAAATCGGCAAATAAAGGGTTTTCCGAAATCGCATTTTATTTGGATTGATAAATTTAAAAAAGTTAACTATGTAAAGGTAGATGGAAATTATGCCAATAGTTAAAACGGTTGGTTGGAGATGATACATCGCTACTCATGTTTTACGAGAAATATAAGAATTATTCCCTACTGTAAAATACAAGAATATAAGAAAGAGGAGTTCCACAAGGCCAAAGTGACTTCTTATATCCTTATATATTTATATGGTTTATATGGTGAAAAACATACCCCCTGTTTTTCAATATAAGAACCATGGTGTTCATTGCAGGCCTGGGCTGGCAGTCTGTGGATTCTGGCTGATGCTATAGTGGCTGCTGTAAAATGCCATAGACAGTCACTGTTTAGTAGGCTGGTGGGGCTCTTTGTACTCTGTGCTATTTGAATCACAGTCCAGTCCTGGTTCAATAACCATAAAAAGCCACAACCTATGCAGATCATTAAACTCTGAGGTGACTTCTAATATCCTCATATTTTATCACAACTTTTTTTATTATAATGCACGTGTCAAAAATGACATCACTAAGCGCCAATTATTACTGATGACATCACTAAGCACCATTTATGTCATGGCAGGCTGTTCATGGCTCTTGTGTAGTACAAGGATATTTTAACCATCTTTTGGGTTCCATGGCCTGTATAATATATAAAATTACAGCTTACAAAAGGTGTTACATTCCCAGAGAATGCAATGTATCAAAGAATTTGTTGGGAGGTTTAGTCAAACTTGAAAAAATAGTCTGGTAATCTATAAATTATCCGTAATCTACCAAAATATTTATCATCGGTCTGCTCTTTGCAGGTGTATCAAATGTAGTTTACATCTGAGCACCTCTGTTTTCTATTTATTGCCACCCTGGGGTTATTTCGATTTAGCGGTTCCTCCGAGTCCAGTTTCCCCTTTAGCTGCTCTATTCATTTCTTTCTATCCTTTTTCTTATGTGTAGCATATTTTATTAGTTCCCCCAGTATATACTATACTTCGTGAGCTATCCATCTTTGTGATAACTTAGTCTCAGGTGTTTTCCGAAATAGTTCCTCGAGCTGTTAGCCATTAATTTCTCACGGCCCAGATCTGCCATTAGCAGTTTATCTTGCCTCAAATTCATGTTTCTTTGTTTTTTCTGGCAAGAGTCCCTGTAATATTTATATAATGACCCTCTGGATCCACCCTTGGGTATTTAGCAGCTTTGGGCTCATTTGGGCTTCAGCATTATTGGAATGTATTTGAAAAGAAGATAGGGACCCTGTTCAAATGTACATAAGCCTGTTTTACCATGATGTATATAAAGTAAAATGTTTTAAATTGTTGCTTTGTCATTTAATTATAGTTCATTGTAATCTTTATATAATGGGAAACCGTTGCATTTTACTGTTGGGACCCCTGTAACAGCCCCCCGGTCAGATTTACAATTTTTAATGTATATGAAGTTACAGGTAGTTGGGACACTATGAGCACCAAGGCACTGTGTTTGCTTTTTTCTTGGTGTATAGTTTTGTGAAAGAAAACCACTGGGCAATTAAAATGTGCATTTGTTTCTTCTAGCTGCCATTATGGGAACTATCTAAACTGTAGGCCAGAAATCCACATCAATTGCCCGTTAACCTACAATATTATATTATCCATATAAACTTTACAGGTAGCCTTGTATGTTAGATGTAAAGGGGTATCCTTTGTCTTTGTATTACTAGGAAAAATGGTTTCAAATACAAAGAAAGTTGCCCTTCAAGCGTCACTCAGGAACAAGCTGTGTGTTCAGGACTGAGAGGAGTCCTTGCATTTGTGTTTTTCAGTATGTTACAGAAAGGCAGATAACAAAAATGTAACATGTTTCTGACTGACCATATCACAATGCAGAACAAGATGTGCTGGAGCCAAGACCTAAAGGAGCTGTGGTTTCGGGCATTGTGGTATCTGGGGAAAACCACACTGCACTGGTGACTCAGGATATATTTAAAGAAAATATTTGGTTTGAAAAACCTGGTTTTAAAGCTACTTTTAGACTAGGAAAAACCATGTATGATATTAGGCTAGCTCAGGATCTAGGAGTAGCAGTGACGTCCAGAGGAACATTATTTTTAAAGAAGATTTATGGACAACTTCTGTTGTTGTATTGATGCCACCGAGGCCCTAACTGCTGCCCTAAGGCCATTTGGTTTGCCAGCCTGTGGCCATTAATAGTCAATGTCTGTTGGAGAGCATCAAATGAGAAAGAAAGGTAAAAAACTAAGTAAGCTTTATCAGAAAGGTCCATGTAAATACAGCCATAAGCACTTACTAAACACTTACATAACTGCTGCTCTGAGTTCTTAGTGAAAAGAAACACCAAATATCTTTCTGTTTATTCTGTATACAGGATCTTTTGTGTTAGAGATCCTGCTGTCGAAAAATCCTTCAGGGCAAGGCAGGAGTCTGCTCCGTTTGCTCATCTCTCCCTCCACTTTCTTCTGTAATCTGAGCTGCCAGCAGCCAGAGCTGCAGCACGGTAGTTACTGAGACCAAGCTAAAATGGCAGGTATCATAAACAAGCAAAGGGAGATTTAATGGATGTTTATTCAGGTATGGTAAAGATTTCTGCAGAATAAATATAGCATTCTAGCATGCACTATTGTGACTAATCGGTTGGCAATGAAATGCCAAAATGCCTTTTTAAGGTCCTACAAGCTGTGTCTTCAACGATATTAATAGCATGTGACCAACCTATCCACAGGGTGGAACAGAAGAGGGGAACATGCTTGTTAAAGAAATTACCTTTAGTTATGTTGTGGACAGCAGTATTCTTATACAACTTTTCTGCTGCCCTTTTTTTCTGTAACTCTCAGACTGTGAGGGCTGTTTATCAGCACTAGAATTTAAATTTTTACTGCTATTTTTATCCTAAAATGTAAGGAGCCCCGGGCAGCCGGCGCACATTCTTAGCTCAATGCACGCTGGTCCCTGTGCTCCTCCATGTAGGCGTGCTCCCTGGTGCACCCATCTTCAGCGTGTTCCAGCGTCCCTAGACACACATGCAATAACGTGTGGCGCTGCATCGTGACGGCAGATGCGATGACGTCACTTTTTGCGCCAACTTTTAAATTAAAACTGCTTCTCTGTTTGTTTGAAATTGCCCAAGCTAGTTCTGTGTACCTGGTTCCTAGCTAAGCTCTTTTTGTGATTTGATCTGCTGGTTTTGACTCCTTGCCTGACTTCCGATTTACGACTCTTCACTGCCTGCCACTGACCTTTGCCTGACTTCGACTTTGATTCCGTCTGATCCCTTCTGTACCGCGTTTCTGGAAAATAACCTTGGCCGTGAGTAGGATCCCTGTCAATCCCGGCGCAGAAAGCCCAGGGCCCCAAAAGGGCGTTAGTGAACACCAGGGTTGGCAGTGCTCTCCTGCCTCACCTAAGAGGTTACTCCTGGCAGTTTTGGGCTCCTATACATTACAATCCATAACATAAAATTCACAAACTCAAATTATAACTTCAAGCCAAGTATTTATTAAGCTAAAAGAACTCAAATGTAAACCTTTGGCATCTAAAAGCTTGCAAAGTCATACAGATGTCAATGGGAAGTCTCCTAGGCAAAATGTAAACTTCATATTTATACAATTTGTGTTTTTTTTTTTATTTTTTTTTGAGCTTGTAAACTTACGAAATTCTAGATATTTAAGGTTTTTTCCATTATTTTATCCAGTCCAGATTTTTGTTATAGTTGTATTTTTTAATAAATAAGCAAACATTCACGTTTTTTTAAATTGTGAATTTAGATAACTAAGCCTCATAAAACTGCAACAGCTGTCTAAGCACCTACAGTGTTTTTTCTTTGTTGGTTGTGGACGACCAGATAGCTTTTTCCATCGAAAGCTGGAAAATGACAGGCGAATAATCCAAAAACGATACAAAATATATGGTGGAGACAAAGCTGAGAGTTGCTTACAATATATTGCGAAGTTAACTTTAAATTGAACTTCCCCTTTAAAGCTGCAATGATACAAATAAAGGGATTACAATTAAATACTAAACTTGTCCTGTAGTGAATGGAACGGATATCTTCACTGGAAACTACACAACTGGAATCTTCATCGGCATAATGAAGTACAGCTCTGTCATCATGTGGAAATGCATGTTAGGATGGATGCCGGAGTCTTGTAGTTTTCTTGGCTGGTGGAAATGTTTTGGGAGTAAATGGCGTGTGCTGAGGAACACCAAGCCGCAGTTTCCTTCTTTTGTCAAAATGTGAAGTCATTTTCTACCTCTTCTACATAATTAAAAATGAAGCAAACTGACAGTTTGAACTCGGTACCATAAATAATGTATGCTGCCAAATATGTGGGTATATATATGAATGGAGGGAGACTGCAGGGAAGCACTCGCATTTAGGGAAACTAGTTAACCCTTACCTGGCAAGCCTCCCTCCTATGTGAATACCCCTCATCAAAACACAATTTCTTTTACATTTCAGCTTGTTTTTCCTTTTCTTATTTTTTCTATGGATCTGTCTTTCTATGTGGCATCAAGTGACCCTGTCTTTAGGGTTTTCTCATAAGGGATGCACCAAATCACAAATTTTTGCATTCAGCTGAATGTTCAGCTAAATACTAAACTGAATTCAAACTTACATATCCAGATTTGATAATTATGAACGAAGAATTGGCGCTCACAATTGTCCAGAATAGCTTTAAAGGAACAGGAACTTTTGGTTACGTTGAATTGGAATTCTGCAAGGGTTTAGAGTTGGTGCATCTCCATGTCACACAGGCTCTTGCAAATGTTCATGGCTTCTCTTTGGATGGCTGTACAAGTGGCAGATATAGTAATTGCCCCTTTCTTTTAGAAAAGTTTGCTCATTTCTAGAGTGATCTTGTATTGTAGGGCCACTACGTGTGTTACGGGGCCTAAACCTTCAAGATGTCAATTAGGAAATAAGTGTGTACTTCCGTCTCTGCTTCTAGGCTTAGTATTAAACTTAAAATAGGACTTAAATGACTTGCCTGGCCTTCTCGGTGCTTTATTTAGTTTCAATGCTCTGTGTCCAGTAGCAGCCCTTAGCACCAGAGGTCCACCACCACCTTTTGTGACTTGTAATGCTAACTAGGGGAATACAGTGAAAACTCAATTTTACATATCCAGATTTTAAGTTTTCCCTTATTTTACACCACTTTTTGGTGGTCCCCATACGCACCTTATACTTTACTTTTGTCGTAATTTGGGGAGGAGGGCAGCGGGGGAGCAATGGGGGTGAGCAGACAGGGATTGGGTCTGGGTTGGTGGGGCCCACCTGTTTTTCCCCCATGTCCCACTAGCCCAGTCTGAAGAAAATTGTGCTTAAAGGTGAATTTGTGGTTGTAATTGATTATGTGTTATCTCTAAGCACATATACAACATTGTTTGTTTGTTTTCAGGTTCTTGTCTTGTTATGAAACTGCCAGCAATTGCTGCCAGCTAAATATATCCTTAATGAACATATTCAGCCGTGGGAAAATCACCTGGCTTGTCCATTTGTTAGTAATCTTTTTTCACTAATCTGTGTGATTGCACAATGCCCTTGTGTATAAATACTGAATGGGCTGGGACAGCTCTGATTTCATTACACCAGGCATGGAGGACTATATGGCTGTGTCTCTGTATTATGTAATCATTTCCGCTTTACAGTCCTACCCGCAGTGTATAGCTATACATATATTTTTTAACTTGTAAACATTTAAACATGTTATTGGTTGGCCAAAAGAACGGCTAATGTGAAGTTCGGTATTGTGCCTGCTGAAATTATAGTTGGTTTGGGCTCTACATCATGGAGACCACTCTACACAAGCAAATGGACACACTCGAATTCCAAACTACTTCAAGGAATGCAGGGGAGACTCTAGCAATCCTTTGCCTCCCAATTAAATGGCACTACATTGACTGCTTATGTAGAATTGTTTCTAAGCATACAGTATGTAATTTCATATTAAACTATGTCTCGCTATATGTAATAAAACGCACTAATTTGCCCAGGAGCAGTAACCTATAGCAACCAATAAGATGTATGCTTTTAAAGAGGTGAGCAGTAAATTTTACCTGCTGATTGGATGCTATGAGTTACTGCTCCTGGGCTAACTTAGTGCCTTTAATTACATATGGGGGGTATGTATCTGTGCGTAATTAAATGTACAAAAAATTGTGTTCCTATCCCTGTATTAGACATATCAAAGAAGAGAAAGAAAGTGACCGAATGAAGACCATCCCTTTGAAGATCATCACAAAAGATCTTGGAAATTGTGCCTATGTAAGTTTTATGACTTTGAAAGAAAGTTTAGCTGTGGGGAAATAATAGTAAATTGGTCGTTTGGGGTATGTTTTTGCTTTTATTTACATTTATTATCACCTGATTATAATGTCCATGCCTGTTATTGAGTTCAGAGAATCCCAGCTGGTAAATAGGCCAATATTGCTGAATATGTTCTCCCAGATCACAACCCTGATTCATCTGGTTCATGTATTCTATTTCTAACAAGATGGTGTGAAGCTTATTCATGCTTAACCCCAAATGGCCCCATTTTCCCTTTGAAGTCCAAAGACTTGGTTAGAAGTCTGCTAGGGCACATTAGTGTCATCATTAATTTGTTTGTATAGTTTGGGTTGTGCAATATAAAATGTGCATTGTTGTCTGCTTTGATTGTGCCTAGGCTGATATAGACCGTTTTTTCTCAATCTGTGTTGCCTATTTTCTCTTTGTGATCCTCTATGAAATACAAACAAATTGTTGTGAAAATTTGAAGGTTCGTGTTAACTTGGTTAACTTTTCCATGGTCAGAGTGAGAGAAAGTTTCTCCAGGAGAGTGAGAGGTCTTGCTGTGGGTCCCTTGGGGGCTGTGCAGAAAAGTAATTTATTAACCCCGGGGGCAAAAAGCAAGGCCGTGCTGCTGTGCCCCCTGGCGTGCTGCTCTCTACAGGTTGCAGTATTTTGTCACATAATGCTACTCACTTTAACTAGTTATGGGGATCAGTTTAGAACCCCCTTATTTAGCTTTTTTTTTTTAGGGGTTTTCTGTAGCTTTTTACTGTAGACTGTATTTTTTAATAAAAAAAAAAATTCTGGAGATTATCAAACCCCATATGTTTTTTACTTGCCCTTTAGGTACTGGAACAAGTAAAATGTTTCCTTTTAACACCTCAGATTTTTTCCCACCACATGGAATGGGCATTAATGTTTTCTACTTCACAGTTACTCGTCTATATTTAGCTGCTGGCTGAGGTTATTAGCAGCTCATTTTCCCCGGATAACTTAACTGGCCACAATCAGACAGTTTATATTACAGTTAATCTTCTTTATTTTAGGCAAGACTTGTTTCTTTAAAGTGCTATCAAAATAGCCTCTGCTAATCATGTTCTTTTTATAGCCATACAAATATTCTTTTTATGTTCATATAACTGTCTCTGCACATAAAAATATTCATCATTGTAGATCTGAAATCTATTCTTTTCTGCCCCCCAGCTGTGTTAACCAACCCCATTAGTACCTATTATTGATAACACATTTTTCGGCAGGCCTTTCTGGCCCCACCCACTGTAATGCCTCATTAACACCAGTTTTTGGTGATAAGAATATTGCCAAAAACACCACCTACTTTCCTTTTATCACCACCCACAATTGGAAGGTATAGTTTGGGGTCAGATTCTGTGGTGACAGCTCTCACTAGCCAATAGGAAACCATGTTACTGGCTGTGCTGCTCAATTTTCACTGATTTAGTTGAAGCAGCGCCCTCCTCATCCATGAGATTTGTGTCTCTGTAACTGCAATCATTCAGGTTTAAGCCCTTTTTTTAAAGACCCCCTGGCACATTCCAGCTGAAAAGCTGCTTATTAACACTGGGTATCTCCTAGACCAGTGGTTCTCAACCTTCGTAATGCCGCGACCCTTTAATACATTTCCTCATGTTGTGGTGACCGCCACAAAAAGACCTGGTGCGCGCAGCGTGGCAATTTTTTGACCACGCCCACTTTGTGGCCACGCCCCAATTGTCACACCCCATTTTTAAAATAGTACCCACGATGGCCCAATAGACAGCACCCCCATACAGTGCTCCCCATACAGTGCCCCCCATACACAGTGCCTCATTTGCCCCCATAAACAGTACCCCCCATAGACGGTGCCCCCAATTGACCATGCCCTCAATTGCCCCACAGACAGTAGCCCCCGTAGAAAGTACCCTCCATACACAATGCCCCCCATACACAGTGCCCCCCATACACCATGCCCCCCATACACAGTAGCCCTCCTTACACAGTACCCCCCCATACACAGAGCCCCCCCATACACAGAGCCCCCCCATACACAGTAGCCCTCCTTACAGTGTCCCCCCATACAGTGCCCCCCATACACAGAGCCCCCCAATTGCCCCCATAGAGAGTACCTGCAATAGAAAATTCCCCCACAGACTTCTTGCGGCTCCTGCTCCTTATTCGGCTCCTCGTACGGCGGCGACAGGACCTTTTATAAGGTTGCGCCTGTGCGTACGTGTGACGTCACACGTACGCACGGGCGCAACCTTATAAAAGGAAATGTCGCTGCCGTACGAGGAGCCGAATAAGAAGCAGGAGCCCAAGAAGAGACGGTGCCGGAGCGGTCGGCTGCAGCCAGCGCGTCCCGCTGGCCTGGATTGTTTAATGAATGTTGTGCATTTCCGTAATGCGGGACATTCATTGAACAATCCGGGACAGCGGGACGCGCTGTAAAAACCGGGACTGTCGCGACCCCTGTGAAAGGGTCATTCGACCCCCAAAGGGGTTGCGACCCCCAAAGGGGTTGCGACCCCCAGGTTGAGAACCGCTGTCCTAGACCTAGAGAGACATGACAAAATGTGCCATAATAGCTTGTCCCAGCTTCCTTGCCCAAATGGTCTGGCTGTGACAGGCCCATACGCCAGTAAGTGACACCTTGCCACAGCCTCCTACTGGCCCTCTACCTCCTACTCTTATCCTGTTTGTGGGCCTGAGATCAAATGTTTCCTGTGTTAGGCAGCACAATACCAGCACAATACTGTGCAAGCCTGCATTTATGGCATGATTAATATATCGCCAACCAGATACCAACTGAGTAACTTTTGCCCTCATACAAGGACCAGTAAGTGGCTGACTTGGTCTGGAGTGGTTGAGTTTGCAGCCAGGATTGGCCTAATGCAAGTTTTCACTGTGACATATTCACTGAATAGTGTAATTATACGAATCTTAATACAGAGTCATAACTGCAGCAGACCCCACAACTGCAGGGGGTCCCATGAAAAAGAGGGGGGTCTGATAAAGACTGCATTAGCCACCATTCTGCTTTCACCCACACCCTCTCTCCTACTGTGTGTTCACTAGTGGGGTGGCTTGGTTGGAGGGTGGTACAGGAAGGGATGCTGATAGACAGGGACAGGGAATGGGGTTTGTTTTCATACGCTTCTGGAAAAGCAGTTAATTGAGCAACAATATTTGACATGAGCATTTCTGCCATTTAAGCGTTGCTTTGTATAAACCACTTCTATTCCAGGTATGTGTGTATGCAATCCCTTACATACCACAGAGGTCTGTGATGGATTCCAAAGTTGCTCAAAGCTCTCCTCTGTATTCCAGTAAATACATAAAATAACCATTAAATTTGTAGCTGATTAGATTTCCATTCTCTCCGCAGTCCAAAGTTCTCACCATCACCAATGAGGACACAGTAAATGACATTATCAAAATGGCTCTTCTACAGTTTGGAGTTGAGGTATGTGAAACTGCTGTGTGTTCCATAGCATAACATGGAATTGTGGTCATTGTGTGTATACTCTGAGTTACAAGGCGGCTGGCTGGCTTTAGGGCCCACTGCTATTTATACAGCATGTCTGGTGTCAAACGGCCAAATAGGATATATTTTTAGTGCTGCAAATGCGTCACTGTGACTTATCTAGTCAGAGAGGGATACTTACCATGCAGTGAGAAGTTAGTCAGGTGGTGGTAATGTTAGACCTTTACATCGGCAGCTTAGCATTTTTAAAAAATAGTGTATGCTAGGGACCAATCAAATATTGTACACTTTTAGCACAATGATTTATCTACTCTGTAGATGCTCTGTAGATTTGGCAATAATTATCTTGCCAATAATTCCTTTTTTTTTTCAAAGGGATTCTGTCATGATTTTTGGTGTACCATAAAATGTATGTATGTTTTTTTTAGTAATATTGGTATGTAGGCGCCATCTCAGTGCCTTGTGCCTGAGTCTGAGCTTTGAGAAGGAGCCAGCGCTACACATTAGAACTGCTTTCAGCTAACCTATTGTTACTTGGATTTCTTACTATTGAGTGCTATTCTGATACCTACTGGGAGCTGCTATCTTGCTCCCTTCTCATCGTTCTGCTGATCAGCTGCTGAGAGGGGGTTGATATCACTCCAACTTTATCCGAGCACAGGTCACATGGCTGTGGCACACTGGGAAATGAAGAATATGGCTAGCCCCATGTGAAATTTCAAAATGAAATATAAAAAAATCTGTTTGCATTTTTGGGATCATTGGATCAGTGTGCAGTGTAGAGCAAAGCACCATCTGGAAGAGGCACATATTGTAACTAACTGGCAGAGTTTGCCATGTGCCATTTCCAAGGCTGCCATCAATAATTATGGGCCAATAAGTTGAATGTGGCCCTAGTCAGAAAAAAATGCCCCACTCCTGCATGGTCACTCCTAATCCACCCAGACCACACCTTAGTATACCAAAACTCCTCCTATGATTTACCAAACTCCATTCCTGACCCCTTTGCAACCCAATAATTGCACTTTTAAGACACAGTGCTACTTTACTATGCTATGAGGACCCTGCCTGTGTCCTCATTGCAGCTTCTTCACCATGAAGTAAATTCAGTCCTGAGCAAACAACTGTGATCTGATTGGACCTCATGATGGTCACTTGGAATGATTGGCAGATGCCTTCACACACAGAGAGTGTTTGACTTGTTTAAGTTAACCATGTCCCTTTGTGTGTGTGGCAGTTTTGGTGATAGGATTAGAGAGCAGGAGTAAAATCTTACCAATAATATAATATGTTCCTGAACAGTTCCTGAAGTAAGATGGTTCCCTGAAAAGCTAGCCATAGGGCCAGATTAAATTCAGTGAGAAAAACCTGTCTCCCAATTCAATTTCAAAATTACACACAGAATTCTTTTGAGTTTTTATGAAACAAACCAAACATGCCAAACATCAGTTTCCCCATTTGCTGCAGTTTGTCGGATGAAGTGCTAAACTCTGGTATATATCAGAATACAATGATCGGCAGTACTCCGGAAGACCTGATTGACTTTCTCTTGCAATGCTAAGGCCATTATGTAATATGTAGCAGGCATCACTGTGCTAGGAATAATAAATACTCATGTTCCTATTCCTCATGTTACACCGAATGTGTTTCGCTTGATTCTCTGAGAGCCATTAACATTGCTCCGCTGTTCTGTTTTCTCCAGGGCTCAGACTCCGATTATCGCTTATGGGTCACCTCTGGCAAGGATGATGCACCTTATCCTCTTATCGGTATGTTCCCAGAATGCTAACTGCAGCTTGGTGTCAGTCTTAAAATAGACAGTCGTAAAATCAATGTTACAGGGCCACAGATTTAAAAAATCTTGCATATTAGACCCCCTATTTGTTATTAATATGTTTCAAAAAGACATGTGGCATTGAATACTATTCTCTTAAAGCAAGGAAAGCCTTCTTGTAACTGACATTATTCACATTACTCATTCAGTAAGAGTTAAATCTCTTATTTTGGTTTTAAATGGATGCCTTGCCTTTTTCCATTTGAATAACATCTTTTGTAAGTGCCAGGTCTTACAATAGATTCACTTTCAAATTATGATATGATGAATCCATTATTTTTTCATTCGACCTAGTAAATGGTTAACCACTCCCTATCTGCACTGTAGGATATGTTGGTCATTGTAAGCTCTTTTGGGCAGGGCTCTGTTCACCTCTTGTATCGGTTACTGATTGCTTTATATGTTACTCTGTATGTTCAATGTATGTAACCCACTTATTGTACAGCGCTGCGGAATATGTTGGCGCTTTATAAATAAATGTTAATGTAATGTCATTGGTCTAGAGTCTAGACCATTGACCTCAACCAGTGATTAGTGAGCAACATGTTGCTTACTGTACCACCCCCTTTGATGCTCTGAGAAGTTTTGGAAGCACAGAGCCTCCTGCAGACCACAAAGGGCTATCAAAAACTAATTCACGAGTAAAAAAGCTTGGGGATCCCTGGTCTAGATAAAGTATTAATTAGAAAAGATGGGGGGGAACTAAACTGAGAAAATTGAAAGCCAGACAGTTTATTGAGCATCTGGACAGATGGCAGTCCTCCTCCCTTGGACAGATGCATCACTATTAAGTCATTATAAGCTCTATTATAATTTGTCACTATGTAAGCCCCTTTGCTGAAACATTGTATTGCTACAAGTACTGTCTGTTTCAGTTGTTAATGTGTCTGAGTTATCCATATGGGCACTAACCATATACTTATCTAAAGAATATGGCACATGGGAATGTTCCAAAAGCATACCCTCATTGACATACCAGATTTGCAAAGAACACACATTTAATTTACTGTTAGACTTTGGCAGGCTATGATGCAGTTTCTTGACAGTTAACTATAAAAATGAAAAGCGGGTCCACTGGAGATTGGTATCCGACCTTCAACCACATAGGTCTACATCCACCCAACTGGGCCAAGGCTGAGAGTAACTGGCTGATGGTAATAACCAATGGATATTCCACCTCTTTAAAAATTGTCACTCTTCCCTGTTGAACATGTATAATAACACTGCACTCAGAATTAGTTATAGAACCAACAAACTTCCCTTTTATCTGGAATAACAGACCACCCCTATAGATGAACCATCCTTTGCTTTTCCATGTGACAGCCTAAAAGCAGAGCATAAGAACATGAAAACCCAGTAAGCACTGGAATGATACACACAGTTCAGATACAGAGATTGGTGGTTTCACTCTGTTGACTTAAACATCCAACCACCAAGCCCTAATAAATCATAAGAAAACATCTCCTCTCATACTAGTGAAACCTAAATATTTCTGGCACGTGGAAAGCTCCCAGGCAGATGTGCAATATTTTCAGTGCCGTGTAGGCAAAAACAGTTTACGCCATGCTAAATATACCTCATAAATATTTAAAAGTGTCCTGAAGCCAAAAATAAAGTCCTGTGTGTGGAAAAAATAGACAAATGGAATTGAAGGCATAAACAATTTATGTACATAAAGCAGCCCATAATAAATGTCCCTGCAATTAAATATTGAGGATCCTTATTGAGTTAGACACAAGTGAAGGTTGGATACTTGTTTGTGTACATCCCATTTTAGACTGGTTACACATGAAATCATGTAATATAAAACCATAAAACACAAGCTCTCAGCTAGGTTTGTATAAACACATAGTAAATATACACGGAAAAGGATATTCAAGTATTTTCATTCATAAATGGTGCTTTTATAAACCCTGTTGCAAAAATCAGAAAGTTAAAATAACCATTGCCTTTATCCCTTTTTTCCATTTTTAAAGGGGACCTGTCACCCTAAGAAATAATTCAAAATTCTCTTCTATTGTGTTTGTTAAGCAACATAAACTTTACTTACACTATATAAGTAATATAAATCTTATTCTGCTTCAGTCTTGGAATTACACAATCACAGCAAATAGGCAGGTGCCATTTTGTGGACACTGTTACTAAGGCAAGCTTTGTATCACCCCAAAATCTTGTGTATGTGCCAAAATGGGGGACCAGATGCCCAGGCCCATGCATTGGCTACACAATTAGATGGTGAGGAGGGAGGGGGAAAGTGAGAGCTGAATTGAAAGTTATAGTACTTGTCTGCAGGCAATATATGATTGACAGCTGGGATTTTTAAATGCCTTTATAATGGGTTTGGATGTATTAATATAGAATTGAATTTGGATTTCTTGTTTAATTTGAAAAGTACTTTTATTATACAGCTTTTTATGTCTGGGTGACAGGTCCACTTTAAAGACCTCTCGGGCAGTGGCTGTCAGGTGTTTTTAGTCTAACTTAGAAGACCATATTTGGGTCAGGGCCTCCTCAACTAATAAACAGAGTTACAGATATAGGAAAAACTGACATTTTAGTGATTGCAAGAATATAACCCAAATTGACCTTTACGTTGAGCTTGTATGTGTATCTAAGAGCTCACTTGGAGCTTTTTCCAAATTCTCACCCTAAATGGCATTCCTTGTGAGCCCCCTCTGCCTCTGTTCCAAGCCGCCCACAGTTTGTGCATTTCCCCAGCCTAGGGCAGTGATTCCCAATCATATTGTTATTTTATATGTGTAACGTTCGCACCAATACATTTTCTTAAGTGTTCCACAGGTTCCAACTACTTATTGTATCTATTTGGGGGGACTTCTTTTTGGTCAGCCCCTTTATACTTACCTTACTTACTCTTTACACAGAGTATGCAAGATACCGTATATACTCGAGTATAAGCCGATCCGAATATAAGCAGAGGTACCTAATTTTACCGAAGAAAACTGGAAAAACGTATTGACTCGAGTATAAGCCTAGTGTGGGAAATGCAGCAGCTACTGCTAAGTTTTAACAATCAAAATAAATACCAATAAATACATTAATTGAGGCATCAGTGGGGTATATGTTTTTCAATATTTATTTCAAAGAAAAACAGTAAACTAGCTCTGTAAGCGGAGAAGAGGGTCAACAAAAACAATATAAGTACTACCCCACGCTCATTGCACATTGGCAAACTGGCAGCAAACCCAGTCCCGGAGGAAATAATTATTGCTAGTGGGAGCCTAGGCCAGGGCACTGGAGGGTCTGGTTGCGGGTGGCCTAATTTGCACACAAAGGAGAGAGGGTGCTAGTCTAGAGGGACCCATGGCACCCGACTCGAGTATAAGCCGAGGGTGACTTTTTCAGCACATTTTGGGTGCTGAAAAACTAAGCTTATACTCGAGTATATACAGTACCTACTATACACAGATGTCAGGCAGTCTGGCCCATCACCCATCTCTGCAAACCCATTCTGTATGGACCTTACTTTGTACACAGGGTTGTTATACTGCTGAAAGGGTTTTCCCCAGATGGTTACCACAAAGTAGGAAGCAATTGTCATAAATTGTATGGTGTGGTGGTGCCTGTGTCTGCTAGCCAATTCTGATAATTAGAAAGGTTGTCCTCATACTGTTGGCCAAATAGCATATATATTTAATATACTAGTAAAGAGGAGAAACATAGTTGTGAAATAATATCTGATTTTTATTTGACCTATTGTGTAATTATACTTTGCATAAATATAATTATAGGGTATTTTATCCCTGTTTATGAATGCTGCTGCTTTGCTTCTAGCTTTGTTTTTTTTATTATGCAGTTTACCTTTAATTGCAAGTATAGACAATTAGTCATGTTTGCACTTATTTATTTAGTTTTTTCATGTAGTAATAGACTCCATGGTACCAGAACACAATAAGGCTTGAGCTTCTATTTAGTTATTTAGACTATGTGGCATTAGGAGCAGATGTGGCCAGATGTACCCAGACATAAACATTCTCTCAAACCGGCCCGACTCATGTTGTTATTGTAGTCCTGCCGTCTCGCTGGCACTCGCCGTGTCACATAAACAGCAATCGTACAGCTCGGCTTGGTTCATAATATTTTGTCAGCAGTGGGGTAGAAGTTCCAGAATAGGTAACTGCCCAGCGGGTATTAATGTAAGACATTTTTTCATGTTTTCATTTCATTCAGCAGCCTGCTTGTGTGGGCTCCTCTCCTGCAAGCGCTGATAGCGGGTCATAATTATTTTCTTTGTCAATAGATAACTGATATTCCTCATGAAAATTCTTCTATGCGATAGTTCCTGACCCAATTGTTGTATATTTTTGGCTATTGAGTCACCAGCTGAAGTATAGTTGACTCTTGATAAGTTTCACTGGAGTTTGATCTTGTGACCCTGCATGTAATTATGCTATAAAAGTATGTAAACATCATTTTCTTCATCATTATAATGACATTATTTTTATTATAATAAAAAAAACAGTACACACACACACACATATCTATCTATCTATCTATATATATATATATATATATATATATATATATATATATATATATATATATATATATATATATATAAAAATAATCATCTGTGGCCAGCACACCCTTCAATGTTTCATCAAAAATTTTTTTATATATATATAATATTTTAAAAGGCAAACTAAATCCTGAAAGAAATTATTACAAGACATGTCGACTTGCAAATTCATCCCTGCAGCTTCCCATCTTCTGATCTTGTTAGGCCATCTTTTGAGTGTCAGTGGCACTGCACGCACTCTGTGTGCTCTAGGCTGCTGTTCGGACGCTAAGAAAAATCCAGAAGAACACCAATAGTTTGAACTGCATCAAAAATGTTATTTATTAAACCCATATACATGCAAAAAACAAAGGCCAATGTTTCGGGGGCCTCCGGGCCCTTTATGAAGGCTTGCTTGATACAGAAACATTGCCCTTTGTTGTTTCGTATGTATATGGGCTAAATAGATCACATTTTTGATGCAGTGCAAACTATTGGTGTGCTTCTAGATTTTTCTACATTGATGTATTAACCCCCCTGCAAGTAAAAGGTCTTCTGGTTAAGCACCCAACACTTTCACAAGTGTGCAGTAAGTTGAGCTCTCCATTATCGTGCAGCTCAGAAGCTAAAGCTGCCCATACAAGCACTGATGGTTTCGTACGATATTCGGTGCATGTATGGCGGATCGACGAGGTGACAGATATCGCAAACGACTGCGGATATCGGTCGATCAGGCGAGTTAAAAGATCTTGATCATGCACCACTGAAGGCGCCCGAGCAAAATCTACGTTCAGGGCTGAATTAGCAGAAGGTGGTAGAATTTCTATTGTTTCTACCTTTATATGTGACAATTCAGCCCTGAACGTCCGTGGATCGATGGTCGCACAAAATATCGAAATTGCTATGTGTTTAGCCACCTTAAGAGGAGTATTTATCAGTTTTTGAATTAGTGTAATTTTCAAATCTTTTCCTACTTCGGTTAACCTTGAATTAAAACAAAAAAAAAACCTCAAATGTTACCTTATTTATTAAAAAATCTGAATTAAAAAGCCACAGTTAAATAAAACGGTGAAAAAGAATGATTAAAACTTTAGTGGAAAGAGATTTAAATCTGTCATAGGAGCTGACGCTACCAGCCTGATAATAAATTCTGATGCTCAGACATGTCAATGAACATGTGTTTATCAGGGGTACCTAGTTATCCATAGTAACGGGTCCGGCACCCTGTGTCAGTAATTACATAGAGATTAATCTTTTTTCCTTTGTGTTAACAGTTCTCAATTTGCACATATAACGCCCCCTTTTAAAGGGGATGAGTACCAAAATGTTAGACACTCCCCATGTGAATAAAATCACTAGGTTTGTTCTTCAGGCTGGGAAAGTTTAAATTGCAGGGCCAATGTAATTGTTCTTACATTCTCTCTAGTGATGTGTGGGTTGACCCGCAAGCCGCAGGTTTCCCCTTAAAATCAGGCAGGTTAAGGTTGAAATTTGGGTGACCATTGCAGGTTCGGTTTAGGTGAGGGTCTTGTGACCTAAGGTGCGTGCAGAAGTAGCGTACAGAGCGGAAAAATGGGGTATGGGTTGGGTGTGGGTCCTACAATGGCAGCATTTTGTGGATTAGGCTCAGGTGCAGTTTTAGGTTTGGGGGTTAGGGACGGGTGTGGGTTGAGTTTTTCTGACCCATCACTAATTCCCCCATAGAGGCTCATGGAACCTGTTTGCCACTAACATCACTATAAGTTCTAGTGCATGTTTAAGTATTAAATTATGCCCCTATCAATGGGTTCTTGAACATATTTGACCTAAATTTTTAAAATTTATATCATAATTTGTAAAACCTTTCAGACAGTGGCTTGCAGGGATTTATTTCTTTGTCCTACCGTAGGATACACGTGAATGTGAAACTATTGTATGTAAATACTATTCTGCAGATGTTTTGGGGGGGATTATGTGCTTTCCCCACTAAGAATTCCAGTCTGATTTCCCAATTGTATACACACTAACCTGCATATACACTAACCTACACACTCCCACACAGCAGGGTCAGTCTCATGGAGAGCAAGTAGGGAGCCTACCGGTATGTTTTTGGCCTGTGGTAGGAACTGGAGGAAACCAACACAAACATGGGTTGAACCCACAAATTCCACACTGGTCACAAATGTGCCCGAGCTCCAGCTCTGCTAACCACTGTGCACATTTATATATTTCAGGATTCTTAGAACTTTACACCCTGATCTACAACATCTCATCCTGTTTTTGTGGCAAATGAAAAAATCAGCCCTTTGGTGGCACTGAGTTGCATTTGTGCATTTCTCAACAGGACACGAGTACCCATTTGGAATTAAAATGAGCCATGTTCGTGATGCCTTACCACAAATACAAGGTCTGAAGGAAGCTGACTGTCCGTTGGATCTACAAGGCCCCTTCCTCATGGAGCATCTCCCCAGAGAAATGCAATGTCAGTTCATACTGAAGCCCTGCCGCCTGGCTCCCTGCCACCCACTCGCTGGTAAGTTCTGCCCTTTTACAGAGGATTCATTCAGGCTGAAATATTCAACACAAGTATGTTATTACTGCAAACTGACATAATGAAAGGGTAGAAACACACATTCCAGCCTCCTGAGGTATTTTCCTAGAATTTACTGCATGTTTACATATAATGAGCAAAGTCAAAATTTCAGGAAGACTGTCCTGCAAAGTCAGTGTCTTCTTTGCTCTAAAGGATACATATCTATCTATATTTATATAAATATACTGCTGGCATGAGCGTATGCTTTGGGAACCACAATAATATAAATTTAGGCTTAAATGACCGTTAACAGAAGTGCGAGTTGTAATTGTGGGAAGAACATGCCCAACGAATAATGTCTGCCTTTGCATTCTCACAGCTCTCTTTTTGCATCTGAGTGCAAATTTCTCAAGGCAGTATAAAACATAGAATAAATCTCTCAGCTGTCTCTTCACAAGTCTGTTATGGTGACAGGCACAAGGGGGCTTTGTCCAGAACCCATTCAAATCAGTCAACTCCTAATGGTTGCTATGGGTTAGTAGACTGGATATATGTTGGCTTTCTGGTGGAAATACATTAAAAATCATGAAAAGGCTGCATATTTTTTATTTGCGTTATTCTGCAAAGTTGCTTGAAATTATGTTTACTTTTCAAACAGCTTAAGTTGTGTTTGGGCGGAGTTCCCCTTTAAATAATATTGATCTGCCAGAGAAAAAAGGCCACATTTTTAAATTGTGTATAATGTTTCAGATTGGTTGTAAATTTCCATGGCATTAACTGTTTATGAAACAAGTTATAGGATTTGCAATGACCCATGGAGTAACACTCTTCTGTAGTGCTTGGTTAACCAGGCTAAATATAAACCAACCTGCTTGTAACCCAACTGATCTGTAAAGTCCCTTGTTATTCACAGGTCTAGAGATTCACATGTTCCTAGATATCCTTCACATGATATCTTGTAGAGCTTGGCACAGGCCTTATTCTTTGACAAACTGATTATAACCATGACTTTAAAATACAAGGTTCTTCTTAGATGTGCATTAAAGATTTCGAAATGTACAGTTTTGCTTGAACAAAAGTTACCCCTTGGCCCATGGACTTTTGACCACCTCTTGCCTCCAGTGGAGAACATTGGCAACCAAGACAGCTGTCCTCCTCTCACTGCTTATATTATTATTATTAACATTTATTTATAAAGCGCCAACATATTCCGCAGCGCTGTACAATAAGTGGGTTTCATACATTGGACATACAGAGTAACATATAAAGCAATCAATAGCCGATACAAGAGGTGAGGAGAGCCCTGCCCAAAAGAGCTTACAATCTACAAGATAATAAAGAACCGTGCCCTGTCTGCAGTGGCAGATGGAACTCCCATGAGTATTGTTGTGGGGAAGTCTACTGTAGACAGTCTGCCCCCTGTTGGAGTGTTGGTAGTGGCATGACCATTGCCAGGCTATAGACTTTATGGGACATTTATGATTGAAAGTACAGTGTGCAAAATGCAGTGTTGGACACTAATTGCTATTTATTAAACCTAAATAATTATTGTTTTTCCGCAAAATTCCAGTGTAATTGCGGCTTCCCTTCAGGTAGCATCTTTCACATTTACACCCAATGCGGCAAAACACACACAATTGTTTTTGTGCTTGGCGCAAATCAGGTGCTATTTACACTTAGGATTTATATTGTAGGGAGTGCATCACTTGCAGAATGCTGCTGCCTTCATACTCCACCCAGGGGTCTCCACCACCCATCCGACCCCTCTGCCCCCAACATTTACGTTCATCGCCTTGGGGGGCGGAGTCTGCGTGGGGGCGCTCCCCATGGGGATCAGGTCTGGCCCAGTCCAACCCTGAGTGCACATTTAAAACAGCTTTTTCTTCTATTGATGCAACCCCCTGTGGGAATCTTGGTCAGTGTTTCCCTGCATCAATAGGTGCAGTTTCACACCATTCATCAGAAGAGGCAGAATCTGCATGTGGGTATTGTAGTTCTGAGCATAGTAAGAGACAGGCAATTTTGTTTTTTCTAGGGATACAAATGGGCTTCGCCACTAATTGCTCCAGTTCTGGAGACATTCCCCCATCCATATACCTGGATCCCTTCATCCACAATAACATAAAATTGGCAGATGGCTTGGGATGAATTATATAGAGAAATATTTTCATAAGCCTTTAACAAGTCTTCCCGCCCAGTCCCAGAGGGGAATCCAAGAGTGAAAACCAAAAGTGAAATATATCAAATAACAAATGTTAAGAGAAGCAACTACAATGGTTATAATTCATATTTTAGCTGTCTTAACACCACCCCAAGTTCTTTATCAATTACATATGGGCAAAATACAACCAGAAACGCAATTTAGCAGCGTGGAAATGTTTGAAGCACATAAACACCATATTGAGCCACTGAATCTCTGGTCCAACTGCCAACCTTGTGCCAGTGACCATATTTTTTAATTTTTTCCTGTTTTAATTGGAATATATCCAATTAATATGTGTGAGATGAATATCACATCTGCTTGTGTCTGATTCAGTTAACTAAGGGGTTAATTTACCAATGCTACGCTCAGTGCCGTAACCATAGACGAAGCAAACCTTGTGGCCACAGGGGCAGGCCTGGGTTAGAGGTAAAAAAAAAAATTACGGGGGGCTTAGGACCACAAAATTGCTCCTCTTAGGGCCCATCCAGGAAGCACTCAATGTAACTATCTACTACTGCTATTGGTCAGTGTAGCTGTGCACTTCTGCTATTGGTCAGTGTAGCCATGCACTCCTGCTATTGGTCAGGGTAGCCGTGCACTCCTGCTATTGGTCATTGTAGCCGTGCACTCCTGCTATTGGTCATTGTAGCCGTGCACTCCTGCTATTGGTCAGGGTAGCCGTGCACTCCTGCTATTGGTCATTGTAGCCGTGCACTCCTGCTATTGGTCATTGTAGCCGTGCACTCCTGCTATTGGTCAGTGTAGCTATGCACTCCTGCTATTGGTAAATGTAGACATGCACCTGTACCTTTAAGTTTAAGGTTGACGGAGAAGTAAGTACGGAGAGGCACGGTATATGCCAAACCCAGATCACGTTTACCTCATTTTAATCTGAAGCCCTGCACAAAAGACTGCAGCATTCCGATACAAATTTTACTGTTGACATCTGTTTAGTGAATTCGATTTTGGCATAAAGCACCTTAAGTAATAAAATGTGAGCACAGCGGTGAGTTGAAGTGTTGTTAAAAGAAGACATTTGGCATGTATCGCTCTGTTTTCATTGAAAATCCCCCAAAAATGACAGATAGGTAATAACATAAATACACATACAAACTGGTGGTGTGTCACTAATAACAGATCGCTAGGTCACTCTTTGCACAGTGGAATAGTGAATGCAATTGGGACCCTTTGCCAGGAAAGCTGTTTTAGCAACCACCCGAAAAAACAAAACAAAAAAACCTATCAGCGAACTCTTCCATTCAGTCACTCACTTTTTCCCCCAGATCCAGGCCAGAAGCCATTTAAAAGAAAGAGGTCGATCATAAACTGGACCTTTTGGCGCGGTTCGAATTCTCAGTTGGACAATATACCGACATCTCCAACTTCTTTAGCTCCTGGAATGCTGTTTGGCCTTTCACTGGATGCTATCTGTGATAATGACAACATTCCCAAGCCTGTCATGGTAAGTGCTAAAATACAGGACTGGCTTTCTTAAAGCAACCAATGGTTGGAAGGAGCAGAACCAGATAAACTGAAGTGGACAAATATCTATCTATCTGGAGGAGGAAAAAGATGGGGATTTAAGCTAAGGACAGAAAAGTCCCATGGGTCATTACACCTAATCTTGGTTAAGTATTGATGGAATTACATGGCCCAGATGGGTTAGTAGCAAAACTATGTATAGTCTTTAGTGTTTCAGCATCCATAGCTTATAGTCATAGAGGATAAATACCACATACAGAACATCAACACAAAGCCTTGACTCTTGAAACTTAGCTTTAATTTTGGTAAATAAGCCCTTGGAGAAGGTTGCACGAGGAGAGGTCTTCACTAGTCAGTGCGCCATGTTGGCCACCATTTTGGTTATATTCTGTGGGCCCCAGCTTCTTTGAATGGCAAAATCTCATACATAGGCCTAGGGTCAAATGAACACACTGTGCAGTTTATTATGAGGACATGTGCTATGGACTATTTGAGCCTTTTCAGGTCTGCACCTCATTAATTCTTATCTGGGGCAATTTCTATTTTGACACAGGTCAAGTCATTAGAACTTTTCACATGTGTAACAACTGTAGTTGCCATTCTCCCATTTACTACATTATGTATAGACGAGACCTTGTTCAAAATCGACTTCTTGATGTTTTACTCATAGGACATGCTGTGTGTGCTTTGTCGAGACGGACCTTTCACAAGAGGCATCTTTAGG
The DNA here is from genome assembly GCF_000004195.4 of Xenopus tropicalis. Classification (NCBI taxonomy): domain Eukaryota; kingdom Metazoa; phylum Chordata; class Amphibia; order Anura; family Pipidae; genus Xenopus; species Xenopus tropicalis. Next base: position 158,024,260 of record NC_030678.2, on the reverse strand, counting down.
CGCTCGGCTAATGCCAAGTCCTGCAGAGAAATGAAGGAACGGCTCGATTCGGGGTGCGAAATTAACTTTGAACGGGAATCTATACTTGTCACCGCTTCTGTTTTTAAGGTATGCCGAATTACAGAGAGTGCCTTTAATGGTTTATATATCATCTCTGTGCAGCAAGCCCACCATTATTATACATTATCTGTCATGAACGAATACATGTAATAAACAGGCATATAATAAACACACAAAATTAAACACAGAATGCATCTCCAACAACATGGTTGTGACCTATAGAAGAGCAGCATGGACATTGTTGGACATCTCATTGGTTCCTGCACTCTGCCTGCTGTCTGTACATCAGTTACAGCTAATAACAAAAAAGTCAATTTATTCTGCTACTGCCCTCTGTGTGAATTATCACTTTCATACTGAGGTCATTTACTGCTCTATTTGCCTGTATTCTGGTGGCCATCTTCCATGAGATGGCACAAATGCAATACAAAAGTCATTGTTATAGTCTTTCTTCAGATGCAATTGGAATATCATTTTTACCACTAATTTGAAGCAAAGGTGATTCAGTTGATTTTTACATTTTCTTTTCTCCCCTTAAGGATTTTCTTCGTAACATACCAGGGAGTATTTTCTCATCCAAACTGTATGAGAAGTGGGTCTCCGTCTTGGCTTATGAAAGTCAAAAAGACAAGATCAAAGCCGTTAAAATGTAAGTGTTCTTAGCCCTTTATCCTACAGACAAGTACTTTGTTCAGTTTCATTGGAGTACCATGCATAAGATCAGTACAGGGGGAGACATGAAAATAATATTACATTTAGTCGCTAAATTAAAGGGTAAGCACTGCTACTGGGTAGCAGTAAAACAATGTTTGAAGAGCATGTGTGAGTTTTTATTCATCTTGCACTATTTGTATAAAAATTTTAACAATACATTAAAAGAAAAACAGGAAACCATATAATAAAATAGAACTGTATGTATATAATTACATTAGGAATTACAAGAGGAAGGGGGGGTGCTATGAGGGCAGCAGCTTTGCAGTATAGCTGATCTGCCCACTAGGTCCCTTCTTAAGGGTAAAATTGCTTCGGCAGCACTTACACCGTTAAACATTTGTCAGATAACACTTAGAAACTGACAAAGTGCAGTACAGTCTCCGATTGCTCATACATCTCCTCTTGGCTCTGCAGGTTAATTGAGACTCTTCCACAGATCAATGTTCTTCTACTGCGATATTTGTTTGGAGTTTTATACTGCATCGAGCAACGCTCTGAGAGCAACCAAATGTCCGCCTTCAATTTAGCCGTTTGCATTGCCCCCAGCCTGCTGTGGCCGCCCACCCCTTCAAGTCCAGATATTGAGAGCGAATTCACCAGAAAGGTAATAAGCTCAGCTGTTCGGGGCTGTGTCCAACACAAATCTCTGAAGAAAGCGGCTCGCAAAGCACCATGGTCAGCCAGAGAATGGATAAAACTCGAACTTTATTTACATTCTTAAAAACCCAGAACGCCTGACGCGTTTCGTGCGTGCCCGCACTTAATCATAGGCATACATTCTGAGACAGTAACATGGTATATAAAGCCTATCAATTAATGACATCACAATTTTTTTTTTCTCCTTTTCTCCTCTTAACTTTATGTATATAAAAATGAAACAGAACGAAATAAAGGGGAGACCCTTTATGATGGAGGGCAAAAAAGATGTTCCCATCTTTGTGACTACATATAGTAGACAATTTTATAGAATCAAAAAGATTATTCAAAACTTGTTACCAGTTCTCCTCAATGACCCCCAGTTAGCCACTGTGGTAGTGAATGGTTGTAAATTTGTTTCACGTAGAGCCCCCACTTTGGGCAATTATTTATCTCCAACAGTTCTGAAATCAGCAAAAGCTGAAGCCACATGGCTTAATACTAAGGGGACATATCCCTGTGGTGCGCGGAGATGCATTACGTGCGCATATGTCAAGCGTTCCACTACTTTTGAAAGCACTGTGACCAAGTGTTTTTTGACATGCGCTTTTATGCTAACTGCAACACACACCATGTGGTTTATTTGTTGACTTGTATGAATTGTTCCCTTCAGTATGTGGGCTGTACTATCCGTCCACTTAAACATAGGATGCGGGAGCATATTGCACACATTGTTGCAAAAAAAAGCAATAGTCCAGTTTCTAGGCACTTTATCGACTGTTGCAATAGTAATGTTGCTTTGCTGCAGATTCAGGCTACTGACAGCGTGTTTCCAGATGAACAAGGTGGGAATCTGTGGACAAAACTTTTGCAGAGGGAAGTAAAATGGATATTTACATTGGGCACGCGCCAACCACATGGTTTAAATTCTATATTTGATATTAATTGTTATGTTACCTCAAAGTGATGTTGCCAGAGAATTGTATATGTCATGTTAGTTTATCTTTATTTATTTCGTTCTGTTTCATTTTTATATACATAAAGTTAAGAGGAGAAAAGGAGAAAAAAAAAATAAAAAAATTTGTGATGTCATTAATTGATAGGCTTTATATACCATGTTACTGTCTCAGAATGTATGCCTATGATTAAGTGCAGGCACGCACGCAACGCGTCAGGCGTTCTGGGTTTTTAAGAATGTAAATAAAGTTCGAGTTTTATCCATTCTCTGGCTGACCATGGTGCTTTGCGAGCCGCTTTCTTCAGAGATTTGAGTTTGCTCCCTTGGGCTACGGGTTCGGGGCTCCAAGCACCCGAACCAAATTTCGGCATCGGTGAGTGTGTGTATATTTATGTGATCTTCACTGCATGTGTGCTAGCATTTGAAATATATGGCGAGGGACCTGGGGTATATACACCCAGGTCAACACCTGTTTTAGGTAAAGATTTTTGTCATTAACTTTGATCTCTTTTATAAATTGTCTAATTAGACTGTGTTAGTACACTATATATATATATTTTACTGAATTGGGTGTATTTTTTGAGGATTTAGGCTGTGTCCAACACAACATAAAGCTGTGTCTGATGGAAATGTTTTTTTTGTTATTATTCCAGCTACCCTAACTGACACTCCTGTTTGGTAACACCAAAAACACCACTACACAGCCACTACTATTCTTCTTTAAACACGTGCATATTTGATCTTTTTTTCTCATCCTCCTCTCTCTCTGCCCATGCCTATATTCTCCCCACCCAGTTTTTTGCTTTTTTTTCTCTCCTCCTCAGTCCCATCGCCTGCCTACTCAGTTTCCTGCTCCCTTTAAAGGGAAGTTGAAACCAAAAACAAAAAAGTTTCATCCCTTGGATATAAAGGAATATGTTTAATCATTAGAAAAAGATAGAAATGCCATATTTTATATACTGAACTTATTGCAGGAGCCTTAAGGTTCAGCATCTCTATTGCATCAATGATCCAGACCTTTAAAGTTATTACAGGAGCTCCCCATCTTGGATTTTGTTAGAAGTGTCAGAGGCTGATTATTAAATTCTGATACAGTACTAATTGCACTCCTTTCTGAACCATGTACTAATAATCTGAATAATTTACTAATCAGCCTTATATTGTGCCATTTATATTCTATATATACAGTATAGTGTGACATTTATATTCTATATATACAGTATAGTGTGCCATTTATATTCTATATATACAGTATAGTGTGCCATTTATATTCTATATATACAGTATAGTGTGCCATTTATATTCTATATATACAGTATAGTGTGATATTTATATTCTATATATACAGTATAGTGTGCCATTTATATTCTATATATACAGTATAGTGTGATCTTTATATTCTATATATACAGTATAGCGTGCCATTTATATTCTATATATACAGTATAGTGTGCCATTTATATTCTATATATACAGTATAGTGTGCCATTTATATTCTATATATACAGTATAGTGTGCCATTTATATTCTATATATACAGTATAGTGTGCCATTTATATTCTATATATACAGTATAGTGTGCCATTTACATTCTATATATACAGTATAGTGTGCCATTTACACTCTATATATACAGTATAGTGTGCCATTTACACTCTATATATACAGTATAGTGTGCCATTTATATTCTATATATACAGTATAGTGTGCCATTTATATTCTATATATACAGTATAGTGTGCCATTTACACTCTATATATACAGTATAGTGTGACATTTATATTCTATATATACAGTATCGTGTGACATTTATATTCTATATATACAGTATAGTGTGACATTTATATTCTATATATACAGTATAGTGTGACATTTATATTCTATATATACAGTATAGTGTGACATTTATATTCTATATATACAGTATAGTGTGCCATTTATATTCTATATATACAGTATAGTGTGCCATTTATATTCTATATATACAGTATAGTGTGCCATTTATATTCTATATATACAGTATAGTGTGCCATTTATATTCTATATATACAGTATAGTGTGCCATTTATATTCTATATATATACAGTATAGTGTGATATTTATATTCTATATATACAGTATAGTGTGCCATTTACACTCTATATATACAGTATAGTGTGCCATTTATATTCTATATATACAGTATAGTGTGCCATTTATATTCTATATATACAGTATAGTGTGACATTTATATTCTATATATACAGTATAGTGTGACATTTATACTCTATATATACAGTATAGTGTGACATTATATTCTATATATACAGTATAGTGTGACATTTATATTCTATATATACAGTATAGTGTGCCATTTACACTCTATATATACAGTATAGTGTGACATTTATATTCTATATATACAGTATAGTGTGAGTGGGCCCCTAAGCTCAGGTAAGTGACAGCAGCACAGAGCATGGGCAGGGAATCAGCAGAAAAGAAGATGGGGGGCTACTGGGGCATCTTTGGGGGCACAGACCTTCCCTGCTAAAGGGCTGTGGGTGCCTTGGGCTGGTACAGAAGCCCACAACATAATGTGCAGCATTTCTGCCCTACTTCTTTAGAATAAACTGTAGTTCTGCTTTTCTTGTCACTATCCTCCTCCCAGCAATCTGTCTCTCTGCATGCTGGCTTTGTGTTGAAGGCAATTAGCTATAATATATTATTGGTTTGTTCCCTCTTTACCTAGATGATAAATTAGAGCTAATTCAGCCTCATTTACAGTACTTACACAGTGCAAACTGCAAATTTTACCCACAATGCAGTGGTATTTCTAGGAATTTTAGGGTAATATCAGATGAATGCTTAGTTCCATCCATTGCAACTAATGTGGTGTCCCAATACGGACACAAATAGGATCCGTTTTGGTAAATCGCATGCAAGTTGTGCCACATGCTATTTCCCTAGGTTTGAGGTTGGGGGGGTCATCATATTCTAACAGAAACTGCAGTGGTTTCTTTTGCTTTTCTTTCCCAGGTGGCTCTGTTTGTTCAGTTTCTGATTGAGAATTGCTGCATGATTTTCGAAGAGGATATTTCGCTGTTATACGCCAGCTTGTCAACAAAGGATGAGAGCAGAGATGAAAATTCAGGTAATTAATCAAAATATGAATGACTATAAAAGACAAGGACTTCCTCCTTAACAGACACGGCACAGTCACGGTGCAGATAACTGGCATTTAAAGAAGTAGAACTTGCTCTGATTAGAGAAGTGACGCATGGAACCAGTGTTCACTTCACATCACAGACGTTTGAGTTAATGTCATAATAAATGGCAAGCGTTTGATTCGTCCCTAGTTCTCGGCAAGGAGAGTTTATTTCTGAATGCTGTGACGCCTTATTTTGTGCAGCTCCATCATATTGCTAATGTCTCTACAGATTACTTGGCTTGGTTTAGATGAAACCCAGATAAGATGATGACCATTAACGTCATCGATGATGATAATTCACGCAAGTAAGGCTTGTGTCAAGTAAAGTAGTGACATACCTTTGGTTTATATTAGGCCGAATAATGACTCCCAGCAGCACATTGTTAGCACCCTTCTTTATATGGAGCACCTTCATCATTTTTGTTTAGAGGTGTCTTAGAGTGCGTAGATCTGCTGAAATGCAGAGGAACATAGAGTAATTGAGTCAATATGACAAACACTAGTGCCTTGCAAGGTCTGGGCTTGTCTAAAGGGTCAAAACTTTGAAGGCCCAAAGAACAGATGAACAGACAAGTTGGTATAATAGCCATTTGCATCTTTGTATCCTGACACAAATGTAATAGTTGCCCTTTAGCAACCAGTTTTATTGATTTTGAGCCCTATTGGCCTATGGCATGCTGCTGTAGTGAACATTCTGTATCATATTCTTATATATGATGCACTTTTTTTTTCATTCAGTTATATTTATTATTAACTAGGGCAAACTTCCCTGGAACATTGGGCATGCTGGCATGCTTTTAAGCATTTTAAATGATTAATAGCAAAAAAAAAAATAGAAGTTGAGCCCAAAAGACATACAGAAATGAATTACTGTGAGTGACAGAATAATGTTTGGATGAGCTGCTCTTTGTTCGGAGGAGCTGCTTTCCTGCATGACTGACTCCTGCCTTTGCCCCATATACAGAATGTGTTCCAGCTGGTTCTCTGCTGAAGAACCGCAGTATTGTTGTATGTTTAAAGAGTTCTAGCAGCGCAGACCTGGGTTCTCACTGTGATTGGAATGAACACACAAATAAAGCCAAGGCTTGTTTTACTAGGTTTCCTGGATTTTAGAGACTTTTCACCAAGGGTGTCCGCTCCTCCTGCGCTCACCCTTTCCCAGCTTTACTCTGTACATACACACACAAATTGGGGCAGGGATTGTAACTGTCATTCAGAAGAGAAGCAAATGTCAGTGTATTAATAGAAAGCCAGTGGATATGAACAAACGGCAACAGGTACTAAAAATGTTTCTAAAGACACAATTTATATGGACTCAAAATTCCAAAATTGGGAACATGGAAGTACTTGGATATAGTTTTAAGGCATCTCAGACTGTGAGCAAATTTCAGCCAAAAACATTGATCAAACCCATTAGGAGGAGGGAGTCTCATGTATCTCAGTTGGAGGAATGATAAGAAATGGGCATAGAACAATCGAGACCCTGTGCAAGTCAGAATCTTCAAGCCACTTCCACTTATAATGTACTGTAAAGCTGGCCATATACGGTTAGATTTTTCTCTCCCTAGAGACCAATATCAATGCAATCCAACAAATCAATCAAATTATCATAAGGTTAGGGAGCACGGAATGACCCCAAATCTAGTGATTTTTCATCCGACATCGGTCAGAAAATCATCAGTCAGGCAGGTTTAAAAATTTCTGTTGTTGGCAATGATATTTGCCTATTGTTCAATTGTTTGCAGGACCAAGCAGGTAGTTTTCCCAGCTTCGACATTTAGCTTTAAATTGTCATTTTTGTTGGACAAATCGTACTAAAACATAGTTTCAGGATAAGCTTGGTCCTACGATAACTAAAAGATCTTTAACATGTATGGCCAACCTAAGACTGAGTGCTACGAGCAAGCTTTGTTGGAGAATCCTTTAGAATTCTCCGTGGTGTGAAATAGGCAGCAAGCCCCTGTAAAAGGTAATGGGAAGTGTCTACCAGCAGTTAAAGGGGGCTGTATTAATGCAGTACTTATTGTGCCTCTCAAAACTGCTGCAGGGCTCAATGACCATTAACTGAAGTCTTGATGATGACTACCTTCTTTCCTTGTTTCCTCCTGAATATCAGTAGTGCACAAAATGTCCACTACTAAGTATTTTTTGCTAGTCACTGAATTGAGGTTGAGGTGTGCTTAATAAAGTCATAGTGGATTTTCACTGGAAATAGTCAAAATTACATCACTTGACCTCAAATCAGGTATTGTCACCCTTTCTATAAAGATTGGTAAGGAGAATGTTCCTCATATCTAGATAACGTTTTGTCTCCCATAATACTCATAGTATCTTTTTAAGCCCATCCTGATAGTCTTAGCCATGTGATATAATTGCTGTAAGTAAAACATTTGTAGTATTTGGTCTCTATATGTGTGCCAGAACCTAACATACATGTTGTTGCACAAAGAAGGCTTAAGAATGTATATGTATCCCATTGTTCTTGTTCTTAAAGGAACAGTAACACCAAAAAATGAAAGTGTATAAAAGTAACTAAAATATAATGTGCTGCTGCCCTGCACTGGTAAAAGTTGTGTGTTTACTTCAGAAAGTCTACTATAATTTATATAAATAAGCTGCTATGTAGCCATGGAGGCAGCCATTCAAAGGAGAAAAGGCACAGGCACATAGCAGATAACAGATAAAACACTATTGTATTCTACAGAACTTATCTGTTATCGGCTACGTAACCTGTGCCTTTTCTCCTTTTTTCCAGCTTGAATGGCTGCCCCCATGGCTACACAGCACCTTATTATATAAATTATAATAGTGTTACTGTAGCAAACACACCAGTTTTACCAGTGCAGGGCAACAGTGCATTATATTTTTATTACTTGAAAGCTCTTTCATTTTTTGGTGTTACTATTCCTTTAACACAACCCAGGTATTAGTTACTGTGTGAAAAAAACACCATATCATGACTATTCACTAAAATGTAACATTTTAATCTTCTTACAGATATCTGCTCATTCAAGCTTATCGACTCCTCATATGACAGCCTGGAGAATGAACTGAATGAGGATGCAGATTCTCCTTTCAGTGGTCTGGCCAAAAAGTGCAGCCTTGACAACAGAAGCAGAGATTCTGTTTTGACATTAAGTGATTGTGATCTGGACCATCCAGATGCTGAGGATACACAGACCAAACAACCACTGGAGACTCAACCTTTCAGGGTGGCCATTGATTTACATCACAATTCCGTGTCACGTGAGCAGTCTGAAAATGAGTCTCTCTGTTCCAATACTTCTGGTTATTCATCCACCACAGTGTCGGATGCACTAAAGGATGCCAGAAGGCACAGGCGTTGTTCTGAGCCAGCCATAGGGATCCTTGTGTCTAGATTTGGCAAGCTAAATGAGTCTCCTCATGAGAGTGCTACTCACAAGACAAGCTGTGATGCTCTTCTTTCCTACTCAGCAGACAATTATCTGAAGCAGCATAGGGATTTACAAGTAGAAGGACAAAAGCTTATTAACCGCAGTCTGACTTTGGGGATTGATGTTAGTAAAAACCTAAGCAAGAAGCAAACAGAGAAGAGCACTCCCAATAGACTCTTACCGCCTCCTGCACTGAGGTTAAACATATGTTCTCAGACTAGTTGCTCAAGCTTGTCTTCTCCTGGAACATCCCCATCAGGTTCTTCTCTAAGTTCCTTAGACAGTGCTTTTTCTCAGTTTTCAGATTATTCAATGTTGACTCCCAATGAAGTGCCTTCCCCCCTGGAATGCACCTTCAGGTCTTGTAAAAAACAAGGAAATCTCACTCCAGACTTTCTAAGCTCTCTTTCAGGTTTTACATTAGATGAAGATGTCAAACAGCCTTACAGTGACAGTGTAAAAGATACGGAGTTGTCACACCACAAAACTCCTGCTGGCATTCATCCCAGTACATGGCTAAAAAGTGGCACATCAACTGTCAAAAACTGGTCACTAAGAAGAAAGGAAAAGGCAACCAGACTGGATGTTAAAAACAAAGCCGATGTTACTGTAAACCCTGAACGGCTACAACTAGACACGTCTAAGATTTCAGAACGTTCTGTGCTTCAGGAGCAAATAACCGTGCCAAAAGAAGACTTGGAAACCCAGCATCTTTTGGCACAAATGAATCCTAAAGACATTGTGAATGATACTAATGTGAGTGTTTCTCTGTTTTGTGAAGGGTCTAGTGGAAGGAGAAATGCCTACAGGCATGTTCTAGAAGACAATGTTATTACTGATCAAAATGCTAATAGGGAGCATGAAGTGGAATGCAGCTCCTTCCTTATGCCATCTCCTGTGTCTATAAACATGGAAATATCTGCACTTAGCCCCCACACGTTTTACCTTGCACAGGAAATTACTTCAATTCCTCAGTCAAACAGGAGAAAAACCACCAACTCTAAGGTGGAACAAGCTCTTCTCTTGAACAACAATATAAAATGCCCCACCGAGTGTGTAACTCATATCTCTGAACATTCTTCAGTAAAGGACGAAGCAACCAAATCCACAATTGGCAGCTTTCGGGTTGCCGGTTTAAAAAGAAATAAGGTTTTGCCCTCCAATGTAGACACTGGATTTAAAATGGCCAATTGTGATTTGGAGAAAAACTTTTGTGTGTCTCCAAAATCTACGACCACTACAGCAAGCTTTGTCTTTCCGGCGGATAACCATAAGCACCTTAAAAGCACTCACGAAAGTGACCAGAGCAGCAGAGATTGGCAGGTCAATCGGTGCAGTGATCCCAAGTTCGAAGACATTGACCAAAGATTTTTTACTGAGGAGTCTTATGTGTAATGGGAGGTATTGTATAATGCCCCATTCTTCTAGAGATTTTTACTGCCATATGCTGGTGTTGAATCTGCACATCTTCCAAAAAAAGCACTTGATAGGGGTGTTTTTCGAAGAGGAAATGGTCAAAGAGGAGCTTGGCCTTGTGTCCTGTGTTCAAATATGTGTAATTGGTTTCTTGGGGTCAACAGGAACACTACAGTATTTGAACTTCTGTGAAGAAACTTTGAGCGCCAAACTGAATAAGTCGATTTAAGGAAAGGGACGGGTGCTCTGTATATGGCTTTTGAAAGCAAATGACCATTAAGACACCGTTTAATTTGTGTTATTCTGTGTAAGCAAATTTCTATGATGCACTTTGTTTGTAATCTAGTCAGAACAAAACAAAACAGTAGCAATCTGAAGGAGAAATGAAATCTGGGAAACAGACCCTCAGTTGGGTATTTTTATTCTGTAGATCAAAGAGTAATCTGGTCCTCTGGCTGGTCCAGTTTTAGCTAGGCTAAGGATTTTTTTTACTGAAGATGCTTAAATTGTAGGTAGAACTGCTCGTTAAGACTTGGGTGTGATTGATCCATCGGCCCAAAATGGATGAGAACATACGAAGGGCCACACACTGTATGGCTGCCTTACTATTGTTTTGATTGTTTGAAACCCCAGGAAGTGAAAAGGATCTGCAGCTCCTCTTCACTTCCTCATCTGCCGATGCACAATGTACTGGCAAGAGATGCTGCCTTGGATTACATTCTAGAACTGACTGATATTAATATTACATGAATATTAGTCAGGCTTAGCAGGCCAGCGCGTACCAATCATCATAGGTAAATGGCCAACACCAACGGAGTATTGATTTGGTCCATTATCTGCCAATGCACCATGAACTGCCCAACATGGTGCATCTAACCCACCCGTTTCCAGAAACAATAATATTCATATTCATATAATGGCCAGCTTTAGACAAAGTCACCAAGAAAATATTGATATGCTCCATCATCTGCCAAAGCACCATGAACTAGCTTACATGGTGCATCAGAAGATTTTATTTTCTAACCCAGCCGATTCCAGAACCAGAATATTATACTAATATTTGTACGATGGACAGCTTTAGGCAAAGTCACCAAGAAAGTATTGATTTGGTCCACCACACAAGTGCTGAACCAAATCAAGCTTATGTAATTTTTTGGCCTTTGGGCCAAGGATCATATTCTACAGGGCTCTTGTTGGGCAAAGATCACATCCACAATACATGTTTAACAGAATTTTATGGCCCTTATGATTAATATTTGACCAAACTGCAATCAAATATTGATCAGGGAAACCATTTGGACATGGGCCAATAGGTTGCCACCAAGTGTTGGTCTTTGGTACCCCAACTTAAGCTACACTCCCCCATCATTGTCTTGGATGTTATGAATTTTAAACCCACCAAAACTGGAATCCCATGAGCAGTTTATCCCTGAATTTAGGATTATTAAGGTTAGGGTGCGCCTGATGGACTTGTGGTTCCCTTGTATAAATGTGGCATGTGTTGCGTCTGTGCTTCTATTTTCTGTTGTATAATAACATGTACTATGTACTGCCAACTTATGTTACAGTCATTTCATTGTATATTTAAAGCAAGTGGAAGTCTGAAACACGTATTGGGTTTGTTCATGATGTCCTGATGTTTTGCTATTATTACGTTATGCTCTTATTAAAACAAAATGTGTATTTTTGTACTTGCACAAACTGCTGCTAACTTTATACATGATGTATGTTGTTATGACACTGATGATAATATATATTATAAAGTATTAAATCCCATGTACCATATTGTAAGATATCGGTCACTGTAACACCACATTGTAGCTGTGATTGCTAATTGGTTTATTGGGACAGCCCCATCGCCATGTTGTTTAATTGTTTAACATTAAAAGCTACAAATAAATAGCTTTGTTTGCAGAGAAGCCTGTGCGTAGAGCTGGTTTGGCTACAGGACAACGAGGGGGCCATGACACATGTATGGAAAGTACAGCTGTCAGTGTGCCTCCTACAACAGGTAGGATACCCCTTCGATTAAAGTGCATCATTGTTGGACTGCGTTCCACTAAAAGCCTGCAACGTATTGAGCGGTGCCAGATAAGCCTATAAGCCTTGTTCTCTGTGCAGGAGGTGTCTATAGATCATAATCATAGGCAGCTTTATATCATGCAACATTACATCACTTTCTCGTTTGATGGAATTGATGCATTTATTCTGCAGTCATGGAAATGTATCCCAATGGGTTCCGTATAAAAGACCTGATTTATTAGCGAAGGAGGGGGAAACAAAACAGACATTGGGTCTTAACAGACATGTGCTTGTGCCTTTCGTCTTCCACAAAACATAAGTGTGGAACCTGGAGCCGTAGGTTCTACTGCATCGGAATGATGGCAGTTTTAATGCTGGGACCATAGATTCTAGAATGATAGAAGGGACATCCTCCTCACTTAGGGAGTTCACTAACTGTGTTTGGGTTAGAGTTTTGTCAGACAGCCCTAACAGCTAGATAGAATGTGTTGGTGGGGTTTTAGGGGTTTTAGACCCTGTTACCAGGGTAAAAGTGCAGGGCCTGGGTTGATTGGGCCCGGATTTTTTTTGAGTCAGTTGAAGACAGTATAAGGAAAGATTTTCATTGCAGAACAGATAAAAGTGGGGGATAGCAAGCACCTTAATAAGAAGCCTTTCTAGGGGTTTCTTTCCATGGTTGGAAGTGAACTATGGCGTAACTATAGAGGATTCAGACCCAGCAGTCGTAGGAGGGTTGTCCCTCTAGTTGTAGAAATCCCCTTTTCCTCTCTGTAAGATGTAAGCAAGTGGTTGAAAGACTCTGTGAGCCCAAAGGAGGCAAATAGTAATTGTAACCCCAGACATGTGGCTCCCTGCTCTATGCACTAATAGTATTAACTAAACCTAGAGCCCAGACTTGTGGCCCCTGTCAGATGCACTAATAAGATTATCAGACCTGTGCCCCCCCCCCCCCACTGCATATGAAATAATAGTTATAGCAGACCCCAAATCTATGGCTCCTAGCTGCATATCAAATAATAGTAATAGCAAACCCTAGACCTGTGGCCCCATGCTACTAAATGTGCAGTAATAACAGACCCCAGACCTGTGGCCCCTACTGAACATGAAATAATACTAATGGCAACCCTAGACCTGTGGCTCTCCCTGAATATGAAATAATAGTATTAGCAGGCCCCAGACCTGTGGCCCCCCGCTGGATGTGCAGTTATAGTAACATCAGCCCCCAGACCCGTCATCCCCTGCTTAATGTGCAATAATAGTAATAGCAGACCTCTGCCCCCCCCCCCACTGAATATGCAATAAAAGTAATAGCAGACCCCAGACCTGTGCCCCCCCGCTGTATATGAAATAATAGTAATGGCAGACCCCAGACCTGTGGCCCCCCGCTGTATATGAAATAATAGTAATGGCAGACCCCAGACCTGTGGCCCCCCGCTGTATATGAAATAATAGTAATGGCAGACCCCAGACCTGTGGCCCCCGGCTGTATATGAAATAATAGTAATGGCAGACTATAGGCCTGTGGCCACCCACTGAATATGCAATAATAATAGCAGACCCCATAGATGTGCCCCCCACTGAGTGTGCAATAATGGCTGCTGGAGCACTTTGTTTGGGGTAAAATAGTGTATTCATGGAAATGAATGTCAATATATTCTCGAAAATTTGGTAAAACTTTCACTAATATTCTCATATTTATTAATTACAAATTATTTTGACTATTAATAAATACATCACTGAGTTTTTTTCTAACCAAAAAACTCAGGAGTTTGTGTGAGTTTCTAAAAACAAAACAATCTGATTTTTAGTAAATCTGCCCTTTATTGTTGATTTGAGTTTGTGGCTCCCACAGTCATATCATAAAATATAAAATGTAAATTGGGATGGCATACCTGGTGCGAAGTTGCAATCGCGCCGCCGCTTATACCGGTGGGATATCATATTGGGGAGATTAGTCGCCGCTACATCATGTGCCACAGCCCTAAAGGGGTAGTTCACCTTTATATTAAGTTTTAGTATGATGTAGACAATGATATGCTAAGACAATTTGCAATTGTTTTTTATTTTTTTGTGGTTTTTCAGTTTTGTTCAGCAGCTAATATGCCTTGGGCAAATCCATAAGGACGGCTAGAGGTCTTGCGAGTACTTGGGAGCTCCATCAGTAGTATAAGTTTAGGGCAGCTGCACAGGGCAATTTGTACAGCAGCTGCAGGCTATAAGGGAGGAGGCAGGGAAAACTTGATTGCTTTCAAACATAGGCTCAAAATACAATTTGAGAGCATGGGCGTAAGACAGTGTTAATAGGCAATGGGCTCCCTTTCTAATCCATGCAACTTGCAGCTCTCCGGATTTTGTTGGATGACAGCTGCCGCCAGAATCCTATGAACAGAGCCAGGCTGCTCGTGTCTGGCAGATGTGCTCCTGGGGGGGCCCAGAAGTTGCACTGTGCAGCCTCAGAGCAGATCTGGAGAGCTCTACAAACAGGAGAGATCTGCTGGTCATTACGGTCGCCCCTTTGACTTTCTCTGAGCTCTGTGCCGTGTAGCTTTGATGGGTTTACTGTAATCCTCCTATCTACATTATCAACATGGAGGATGAAACGAGGCTGTGCGTCACGTGTATAATCACTTAAGTGGGTCAAGTATTTTTGCAGTGATGTCATCCATAATTAGTATTCATTGGTACCATGCCGAGCGAGCTGGGAGTTGCAGTCATGTGGCTCATACACACATCAGGCTCGGGCTGCAAAGCAATGGAAGGAGCTGGAATGAGAAGGGAAAGCAATGACAATGTGCCCAATGGCCCCCGGTGCTGTTCCTTATGGATCCCTCCTGCAGACACAATCTGCACCTTCCAACATTTTGTTCCGACTGCTGCTCCGAAACACATGGGCCGGGGAGTTTAACACCAGTCCAGTTGCCCCACTTCTGTTCTTGTTATGATTGTATCCAGTCCCAGTTTCTCCTGCCAGTGGTAGGGCACGAGTGCCCACTGTTTGGGCCCTAAAGGCCCAGTGTTTTAGTAAATTTACCCTCTGCAGTGCTGGTGAGCAAAACAATATTCTGTTATCCAGAATGCTCATGGCCAGCGGTTTTCTGGATAAGGGATCTTTCCATAATTTGGATCTCCATACCTTAAGTCTACTGAAAAATCATTTAATCATGAATTAAAACCAATAGGATGTTTTTGCCTCCCATAGGACTTAATTATACCTTAGTTGGGATCAAGTACAGGTACTGTTTTATTATTACAGAGAAAAGGGAATCATTTAACCATTAAATAAACCCAATAGGGCTGTTCTGCCCCCAATAAGGGGTAATTATATCTTAGTTGGGATCAAGTACAAAGTACTGTTTTATTATTACAGAGAAAAGGGAATCATTTAACCATTAAATAAACCCAATAGGGCTGTTCTGCCCCCAATAAGGGGTAATTATATCTTAGTTGGGATCAAGTACAGGTACTGTTTTATTATTACCGAGAAAAGGGAATCATTTAACCATTAAATAAACCCAATAGGGCTGTTCTGCCCCCAATAAGGGGTAATTATATCTTAGTTGGGATCAAGTACAGGTACTGTTTTATTATTACAGAGAAAAGGGAATCATTTAACCATGAAATAAACCCAATAGGGCTGTTCTGCCCCCAATAAGGGGTAATTATATCTTAGTTGGGATCAAGTACAGGTACTGTTTTATTATTACAGAGAAAAGGGAATCATTTAACCATTAAATAAACCCAATAGGGCTGTTCTGCCCCCAATAAGGGGTAATTATACCTTAGTTTGGATCAAGAACAAAGTACTGTTTTATTACAGAGAAAAGGGAAATTTTTAAAAATTAGAATTATTTACTAGTGATGTGTGAAATTTCTCGCAGGTGAGGACTTGAGGCGAATTTCCGCGCTTTGCCAATTGGTGGTGGAAACATTCGGCACATGTGGACATGTGTCAATTTGCGTTTTGCAAATTTTTCACCATTTTGTGAATCTTTTTAAAGATTCACTCATTTTTTGCCAGACAATGGATCACATACCTGTATATAATTAGAGTAAGATAGCAATACAGCCACAGATGCACGAGATTTAGAAAGCGATGTCCCAATATCTCAGGTAAAAGCCAATACATCAGCCACACTTTGTACCTGCAGTATGATTGCACTAAACATGTTACCCAGTCACACAGTTCTGGCTGTTCCATCCCACCACAAATCCAGCTGCCTGGAAGAAGTCAAGAGTAACTAGGTACCCCATCTAAAGCTGAAACCCCAGGCTTCTATAGGTATGCCTCATTATGGTGCCCAAAACCAACCAGCAAGTACAAATATTTTCCATACAACAGCCTCTAGTACATCACCTTAGCAGCAACTATTCCTTTTGTCCTAGCATGCCAAGGAAAATTTTGCGAACCAGAAGTTACAGGTCCTTTTCAAAAAATTAGCATATTGTGATAAAGTTAATTATTTTCTGTAATGTACTGATAAACATTAGACTTTCATATATTTTAGATTCATTACACACAACTGAAGTAGTTCAAGCCTTTTCTTGTTTTAATATTGATGATTGTGGCATACAGCTCATGAAAACCCAAAATTCCTATCTCAAAAAATTAGCATATCATGAAAAGGTTCTCTAAACGAGCTATTAACCTAATCATCTGAATCAACAAATTAACTCTAAAAACCTGCAAAAGATTCCTGAGGCTTTTAAAAACTCCCAGCCTGGTTCATTACTCAAAACCGCAATCATGGGTAAGACTGCCGACCTGACTGCTGCCCAGAAGGCCATCATTGACACCCTCAAGCAAGAGGGTAAGACACAGAAAGAAATTTCTGAACAAATAGGCTGTTCCCAGAGTGCTGTATCAAGGCACCTCAGTGGGAAGTCTGTGGGAAGGAAAAAGTGTGGCAGAAAACGCTGCACAACGAGAAGAGGTGACTGGGCCCTGAGGAAGATTGTGGAGAAGGACCGATTCCTGACCTTGGGGGACCTGCGGAAGCAGTGGACCGAGTCTGGAGTAGAAACATCCAGAGCCACCGTGTACAGGCGCGTGCAGGAAATGGGCTACAGGTGCCGCATTCCCCAGGTCAAGCCACTTTTGAACCAGAAACAGCGGCAGAAGCGCCTGACCTGGGCTACAGAGAAGCAGCACTGGACTGTTGCTCAGTGGTCCAAAGTATGTCATTCGGAAATCAAGGTGCCAGAGTCTGTAGGAAGACTGGGGAGAGGGAAATGCCAAAATGCCTGAAGTCCAGTGTCAAGTACCCACGGTCAGTGATGGTCTGGGGTGCCATGTCAGCTGCTGGTGTTGGTCCACTGTGTTTTATCAAGGGCAGGGTCAATGCAGCTAGCTATCAGGAGATTTTGGAGCACTTCATGCTTCCATCTGCTGAAAAGCTTTATGGAGATGAAGATTTCATTTTTCAGCATGACCTGGCACCTGCTCACAGTGCCAAAACCACTGGTAAATGGTTTACTGCCCATGGTATTACTGTGCTCAATTGGCCTGCCAACTCTCCTGACCTGAACCCCATAGAGAATCTGTGGGATATTGTGAAGAGAAAGTTGAGAGACACAAGACTCAACACTCTGGATGAGCTTAAGGCCGCTATTGAAGCATCCTGGGCCTCCATAACACCTCAGCAGTGCCACAGGCTGATTGCCTCCATGCCACGCCGCACTGAAGCAGTCATTTCTGCAAAAGGATTCCCGACCAAGTATTGAGTGCATAACTGAACATAATTATTTGAAGGTTGACTTTTTTTGTATTAAAAACACTTTTTTTTTATTGGGCGGATGAAATATGCTAATTTTTTTGGATAGGAATTTTGGGTTTTCATGAGCTGTATGCCACAATCATCAATATTAAAACAAGAAAAGGCTTGAACTACTTCAGTTGTGTGTAATGAATCTAAAATATATGAAAGTCTAATGTTTATCAGTACATTGCAGAAAATAATGAACTTTATCACAATATGCTAATTTTTTGAAAAGGACCTGTATATGAAGGGGGCGCTGGGTCTTTTTTTAGATTCCATGTAAAAATAAAAAAATCCACTGGAGAGCCAAATGCGTTCTGTGTTGTTTATTAGTTTAGAGATGCATAGCACTACATGTTTCGGACCAGTCTGCACCAGAGGAAGGACCCCAGAGGTCCAAAACATGTAATGCTATGCATCTCTAAACTAATAAACAACACAGAACGCATTTGGCTCTCCAGTGGATTTTTTTATTTTTACATGGTACGTACTAGTAGACCTGGCGAAAACTATACCATTGTGATTGAGCCTCTTCACCGAGTTTCACATTTTGTGGCACATCAGTTGTATTTTTCTTTTTTTAGATTCACCTGAGATCCAGGGTAGGCTTCTCATTATGGTGCTCTTATGAGGCAAGAGGAACATGGCACTCTGCATGTCAGAGATACTTTATTATTACTGTGTATTGATAAACTGCCAACGTATTCAACATACAATAAATAGGTTTATAAATTGAACATACAGAATTATAGACAAAGCAACCAACAACCTACACAAGAGGTGAAGTTGGCCCCGACAATCTATAAGGAGAAGGGGTTGAGACACAAGGTGTGGGAATGGGCAAGATCAGATGTCGGCAAGGTGAGAGATGTAGCACAGGGTAATGCATTTAGCAGCCTTCTGAGGTTGTACTAAACTAAATGAGGAAAAGCTTCTCTAAATAAATACACTTTAAGACATATTTTGAAGGAAGAAAGCATTCATTATGGACTGGAGAGGGGCAGTCTCTGGAGGGGAAGGCCAACTAATAGAGACTTACAGTAGTGCAGGTGTGATATGATAAGAGAGTCAATTAGACAATTGACAGCATCTTGGTTGATAAATGGTCATATTTTGAAAATATTTCTTAGGTGAAAGTAATGATTTGATAAGGGACTGGATATAAGGAGTGAAGGACGGGGCAGAATTGAGGATAAACCCAAGGCATCAAGACTGGGGAGATGGGGTGATAATGGAGTTGCTAACTGTAATAGATACCTCAGGGACATTATGGGTGTTGGATGGGGGAACCAATTCTGTCTTAGAGAGGTTTAACTTAAGGTAACGTTGGGACATCCAAGTAGAGATAGTAGACAGGCAGGAAGAGACCCAAGGTAAGAGCTCTGAGTTGGGATTAGGAGAGGAGAGATAGATCTGAGTATCTGCAGCATAGAGGTGGTATTGGAAACCATATGAGTTGATTGGTTTGCCAAGGGAGTAAGTATAAAGAGAAAATAATAAGGGGCCCAAGATAGAGCCGTGAGGAACCTCAACAGAAAGAGAGATTGAAAGAGTGATCTGATAGGTTAGATGAAAACCAGGACACTTAAGAGTACACGGCTCATAAATAACTGTTGGCAGCTATCGTTACCAAGTAACATTCATGCTGTAGGATACAAGTTCATCCTCTATACATTAACCCAATAATGGGGATTCCCTCATCCCAGGAAACTTCACTTGTACAGTAGAATTTGGGACAACGGAAAGATCTGGAAAGACAATAGAAAGAACTATAGGCTAATGCTTTTCTCATTCTATATGGAAGAGAAGGTGTAGGCATCAGTAGGTGTTTGTAGACCAATGAGGCCAAGGCAGGACTTAGTGCTCATTGTTTCAGCCCACTACATTTAAAGCCTAATAGGAAGGCCAGCAGTGCAATTAATATAAATAGTTATTTGGATGAATCCTCAGCAATAAACAGGCTCCCGTGAGTGCTAATGAGGCCACCATGGACTGTTTACTGTTGAGTCTTCCACACTATGAGCAGCCGAGCAAAACTAATTGATAGTTTGGAAAGAAGAACTTATAATTACTGTTTGGAGGGGAACATTGAATGGAGGCGCTAAATATATTCTCATAGAATCCATCATCAGAAAGGCAAATCTAAATAAACCCAGTTTGGCGCGGCAACATTCTCACAGTGGAGGTGATCCCAGATTCATAGTGCTACACACTTGTCATTTGGTGAACTGGCCCTTTAATTCAGCAATTGAATTCAGTGACTTGTCAGCCTAATGGAAAGCAACACAGGCCGCGAGGGAAACTGAACTCTGTGTAGCAACAGTTACACTTTCAGCACCAAAGAGAAAATGATCAGTGTATAAATGAAAGGTAGAGAAATCTGTTTATTGGGAGGAAGGCTCCCCTGGATAAGGACTAGGGGGAGCCATGCAGTGCAGAGTACAGTTCATTGGCTGGAGCCCCCAGGATTTTGTTATAGGGACACAATCGAAGCATTTTTAAAAGAAGCAACTTCAAGCAACTTTGCAATTTACATCAGTTAAAAAATAAGCAGCCTCTTCATGATTTTTAATGTAATAATATGGTTTGGAACAGTTCCCTAAGCCCCGCCCCCTGTTCCCCTGCTGATCTGGCTGACTACTTTGTGACTCAAATAAAATGTAACAGTAGTCGCCTGTCCTCAGCCTGCCTTCAGCCTGCCTCCTCCCAATCCCACAATTCCCTGCACACATGGTGTCAATAAGGAAAGGAACATCAGTGCAATGCATTGTGGGTTATGTAGTTCCTGCATGCTGTCTGTAAGCTGTGGAGAAGTTGTTACAATCTGTCACATCAATGTTTTAGTCCCTCCTCCCCTGCCAGGATTTCAAATGATGCAGAAAGAAAAAACTGTTCTGCAGCTGGATTTCAGTATTTATTGATAATTTTGAAGGAACAGATTACAGTAATCGATATATTAGGGGTTTCTGTGTTGTGTGGGGCTTTTTAATAAATTTTAGTACAGAAGCCGGAGTTCTCCTTTAACAGGGAATACAATTGTACAAAAATTCAGATTGGGAATAAAAAATGTAACTACAAACATTAAATGATAATTTTTCATCAAATGTGGACTTGGTCCCATAAATGTGAAATAAAATGAGCAGGGAAGTAACACTATAACCAGCCTGGTCTGTGGGGGTAGTCTTCTGTCCCAAAGCAGCCAATGTCAAACTCCATTCTGTTTTACTGGGTGTTAGAGACCAGAGGCATTGCTGAGCCCCTTTAATCTTACATAATGCAAAGACCCACGGGTGTTCCTGGGCACAATAAGGTGATTCCAGTTTGCTGGAATGTTATATGAACCCTGAAATACCGGCCCAGGTTCCAACACTGCTTTGCTGCTGGACTCCTCTTTTTGGGGGTGTAAATCAGTGGATGGGGGTGCCCAGCCAGAATGTAGGATGATATTTTCTTTTGTTGAAATTCTGGAACTATATGTGTGTTCACTGTCCAGATTTTTTTACACTATTTAATATTGCTATGCAATGTTTAATTTCATTTGCTTTTGATACTGGCAGGTATCATTTTATAAAGTGAGTAATGTACCCTTTAATATGCTTATATGCATATGTGTGTGTGTGTATATATATATATATATGCTGCATCTTTTTAATAGATTCTATATATAATGGTGATGTACTTGAAAATATTTTGACTATTTTGTTTAGGCCCATAGTGTGAATACGGCTGTATGTATGTGTGTTTGCACATGCCTTCATGCTTATGCACCGTCTGGATGCCACAGGCTGAACGTAAGGGGCTAAATATGAAAGCTTCCTATTGCTTAATAGAATAACCAAACTCTTCATCTGTCTGAACCTGACAGTGAATCCAACAGCGGTCATTTACTGGCAGGAACTAGGGGTAGGCAGAAGAGCCAGGTGCCTAGGGTGCAAAAAAATGGGGATTTTGGGCAAATACTTGTTTGGCTTTCTGAAGCTGCCTCTCTGCCTGGCAATGCATGATGGGTGCCTTGGGCTTGTCAGCATAGTGCATCACTTCTGTCACTCATCGCAACCACTCCACCCCCACGCTTGTCGCTTTACTTAACTCAGAGATTGCCAACTCGGATCCAAAATTGTCCGGTGGCATCTTGGACATGCCTCTCAATCCCTGGCCCTACCCCTGCTCTGCCCCTTAAATCCCCCCTTCCGACCCTGTCCCTCCCACCCCCAACATGCTCTCTGCTCCACTGCTTCACACAATATTGGAGGATGTGTGATGATTATATGCATTTCAATGGAGCAGGTAAATTAGAATTTGGGGGCAAATTACTGACAGCAGGACATGGACCTGTTACTGTGGAAGACTGGGGGGAATGGGGCTTAAATCTGGGACACTACCGACAAATATGGGGGGGAGTCTGTGAACTTTTGGGGAGGCTAAGCCTCACTTAATTTTAGTTGTCCACCTATCCTCCATTTCCATTTTGTTAACCCTTTCTTTGGAAACCATGAGACTTAACCTCTGAGTTATGGTGGGCATCTAGGGTTCCATGAAGTTGTTGCAGGGTTCTGTTTATAGTCCTAATGGTACGTAAGTCCTTACTGTGCAACAGTACTGGCTATAGGTTAGTGAAACAAGCACATGGATTGGAGGAGTTTGCACACTGACCTGTAGCTGAGTAGAGGTCTCAAAAAGAAGAAAATGATTTTAGGGCTCTGGCTTGTGGGGCCCCTGGATATCATGTTCTTTGGTAGGCCCTTGGTGTCCCAGTCTGACATGGTGCTATTGGGCAAGCTGTTGTTCTGTGGCTAAAGTCCAGTTTTGTCAGCATTTAATGACATCCCACTGATGCCCTTGTTACCCGCCCACCCCTACATACCTTGAGTACAGAATGTTGGGATAGAAAGATATAAAATATATGATTTTTTACGATATTTCTTTGTATCCATCCATATGCGTGCCACCTGTCCTTTTCCGCAGCATTACATTCCATACATGCCGGCTTATGGCTATTTATATTTTGTTTGGCATTGTTATGGAAGCTACATTGTATATCTAGAATTTCTATAAAGACAGAACATGCTGATATGCTTATAGCGCATTTGTAAGGCCAAACCTTATGACAGTTTATTGGACTGTTACATATTTGGAGGCCAAGCGCATGGTAATGATTGACCCTTTTCCATCAATCGATTGGCATAAATGATAGTGAATAATACGGTACCTTGAGTGAAGGCAAATCTATACAGTATATAGCAAGATCCTTTGGTTAGAGGTCATTAGATAAACAGATCTTAGCTCCGTTTGATCACCCAAAGTGCTAGGTCAAAATGGTCCAACCTAATTGTTTCGCCCTGGCCCCAAAGATTAGATCACATGGATGCAGACCTCATGGCCACATACTACAGATTCCCATATAATGGCATTTCCAGCCTGCATGATCAACATTGGGCTGAACCCCAATAAGATATCTATTGGAGAGGGCACTGTTTGGCCCACGTGATAGTGGCCATTCAGGCACAGATAGTCTCATATGAAACTTCCTGCCCCCACAATTCCAGCGATTGCCGTCAAATCAAAAGATAGGAGTATTAAATGTACCAAGAGGCTTGGAATTTCAGAAGTAGGATTTATGATTTTAATTGGTTAAAATTTACATTTGACATTGGAGACCAGGGACAGCATGACACACTTTGTAAAGATAAACAAGGTTAGGTGGCCATATACTGTATGTGTATGGCCCACCATACAGTTTCCATCTGTCTGTGGGCCAATTGGTTGGCCCACATGGGCACCATAAGAAGCTAAAGAGGGTCCCAGTTATCCCATAACCCTGCTGCGAATGCATCTGCCCTTTTCTTCTTACAAAAATAAAAAAGATAACTTATACACCTACCCTCAGACCCAGTCCAACTGACCATCACAGAATGCTAGAGCTCAGTGTTTTGAAACTGAACAAGCTGCCCATGTCTCTCCCCAACTGTCCAGTTATCATACAAAAAATGATATTAGCAGCCAGAATTCAGTAATGTTTCTTATTAGACCAGAAGTATGGGCCAGATTCATACTCTGCATTCCTGATACCTGAGAAGACTTTGAAGTCCTCCAAGATTTATATGGTCCAGATTCCCAAAAATTAGAGACGGCTGCATGAGCCTACCAGCTCCCGACATTGTATCAATGTGAGATGGAGCAAAACTATGTAAAGGGACTGAATCCGTGCAAAATGTCTCGTTTTTTTATCCATATACATTTGAAAATCGGGGCGTCTAATGGACAGTCAGATCCACCGACGTATTGTATTTAGAGAATAGGCTGGTGGGAGGAATGTAAATTTGCCCCTTATAAGGCACTGGCAATGTCTCATCTACAGTAAGATATATAAAAGTGCTCCAACTAAAAACCTGCAGGCCATATGTGTTCCTTTAAGAGATTTGTATGGCCCAGAGTGCTCAGAAGCTCCATCAACCTCTTTAGATGACATCATTATAGTATAATCTGGCCCTTAAATCTGTAGGCTAGTGATTAATTGGCCCAATATGGAATAGGCTAAGAGAAACTCTTATATGGGAGTATCTGGACCTTTAAATATGTAACCTAGTGAATAATTGGTCCAATATGGAATAGGCTAAGAGAAACTCTTATATGGGAGTATCTGGACCTTTAAATATGTAACCTAGTGAATAATTGGCCCAATATGGAATAGGCTAAGAGAAACTCTTATATGGGAGTATCTGGACCTCAAATCTGTAAGCTAGTGAATAATTGGGCCAATATGGAATAGGCTAAGAGAAACTCTTATATGGGAGTATCTGGACCTCAAATATGTAAGCTAGTGAATAATTGGCCCAATATGGAATAAGAGAAACCACACATCCAGTTCTCAATGAATATAGAGAAGTCTGAGGGAGTTCTGACGTGTTGCCACCAGGCTTCTCATTTACAATATGAGCTAATTCGGGATCCTATGACCACAGTCACGCATCTCACGGGGTTCCTACTATGAATTTGATTATCATGGTTACGATATCCCGGGGACAGTAGATTTGGTTCGTTTTTAAAATCCATGAAAATGTTGTAAAGCAGTAACTGAAGGGATGAGCGTTATTTTGGGACATTGATATACAAAGACCACTCTCTACTCTGCTATAGATATTGTCATCCAAGAGCCTGGGGGGGCATTCCTTGCTAATGATGAGCACTTTCATGCTTTCTTGTACCAAAACAAAATCTATTTGTAGGTTCTATAAAAAGCAGAATTCTTACCGACATCTAGGAAATACCCCATGGAACTGTTTGATTCGGTGCTCACTGAATAAATAAGCCATTAATTAAGGTTAGGGAATATTGATGGTTCCCAAAGTTTCATAAACATTACTGTTACCATTAAAGTAGAAAAAGTGTCGCATGAAAGACCACTGAGTCCATCTAAGGGCCTGGCCTCCCACTAGGACTTCTCCCAGTATGCTGGTGAGCCACTCTGACGTTGAGTAGAAATCATTTAAAAAAGCACTGTACCAGGCCATGTTAAAATCTATGCAGCTATATGCATTGGCAGAATCAACAGAAAGAACCCAGATCAACCAATTAACATTCAGCTTTGATTGATCAACTGTAGATCTAATGAATGAAAAGATCTAATTAGTAGCTGTGGCCATTTATTTAACTATGGTACCCATTATGCTCCCCACTAAAGGCTTCCTGTATGCAGAAGAGAAAGGTTTGGGTTCTGAGGTACTCAGTATGGCATTTTGCCCCATTGAACCTTCCACCCTAAGGAACCAATGCTGGGCTGGATCATCTTGGTTCCACCAGTGACCCTGACACTCTGGACAAACTCACACGAGGGCCAGTGCCAAGTAAAATAGGTATACAGGCCCATGGTGATAATAGGCATAAGCTGATGGGCATCCTTATGCTGGGGCTGACCAAAAGATCCTCTGGTTGGCCAGACCAACGCTAACAAGTAAACCAATATGGAGGTTGGGGGAAAGGGTTCACTGTGTACGGTGGGCCATTTCTTATTGCACCCTGTGGCACCTCCTCTGCTGCAACACTCACAAGTTAGATGAGAAATCAAGGTCAGGAGAGTGCGGCCAAAGATATACAGATGTAATGTGAATGAGGTCTGAGCAACCAATGCTAATCCTGCTGAAATAAACATACTACAAAACAGGGCTACTTGTACAGATTTAATCATTTACAGAATAACAATGCCAAATCCAGATCCATGGCAGTCATTGGTTAAAGGGCTTTTACAACACATGAAAATTCTATAAAAATAGATTCTCATAGCTGGTAGTTAGTGTGATGTCACAAGGTCAATAGCCCCCCCCTCTAAAATATGAGCATATTAAGGGGGAAATTTAAAGGTTAACCCTCAAAACAAATGTGAATTTGTTCCTGTTGGCACTTTTGCTACTTTCCTTTTATAGTTTTCAAGATATTAGTAATTATGAAATATCTAATATAATGGATTTGAAACAACGGAATTGCTGAATTTGTCAGACAACATAGTCAGCTGAATATTCCTTCAGTGAGAAGAGAAAGTCCAGTGATGTTGCTCTGCTTAGAAAATAAAGTCAGTGAGTAGAAAAGAGTTACTTGACCTTTCTCTGGTCAGTTCTAAGCAGAGCAACATTATGTTATAACCGAACTGATTAGTTTAAGGGCTCTGGCACACGGGGAGATTAGTCGCCCGCGACAAATCTCCCTGTTCGCGGGCGACTCATCTCCCCGAGTTGCCATCCCACCAGTGAACATGTAAGCCGCCGGTGGGATGGCACACGCGGCGACGCGATTTCGACAAATCGCCGAAAATGCCTCGCGAGGCAACTTTGGCGATTTGCCGAAATCGCCTGCGCAGCGCGTACCATCCCACCGTCGACTTACATGTTCGCCGGTGGGGTGGTAGTTCAGGGAGATTAGTCGCCCGTGACAAGGGAGATTTGTCGCGGGCGACTAATCTCCCCATGTGCCAGAGCCCTAAAAGCTTCTATCTTAAAAACAATGCAAATGGTAACAGTGCTCACCTCTGAGCAATTTATATTAAGGGATTACATTTCCCCATTGCCCCAGGCGCAAGCGCTAGAGAAACTGCACCTTAGTATCTGTGCCCACTGGTGCTCCCTACCTTGTGCATCTGAATGGCAAGTTAAGGGTGCAGGTAGGGGCCACGATAAGGAGTGCCTATGTGCCACCTCTATTGCGGAACACAGGTAGCAATGTATTCATCCAGAGCACACAGGCCCTTGATCTCCATGGGTGCCCATGGCAGGGGAGGGTGCAACGTTTAAGGGGAAAAAAGTGTGATGACGGCTTGTACTTTGTTTTTTGCACTTTGTGCCCTGCCCCACTGTTGTAATTGGGTATATTAAGGCATAACCTGCCTCTATACACTCGTCATTTCTAATACCCTTATAATTTACAGCAGGGCTGATATGTGTGTAGAGAGAGACAGAAGCCCAACAAATACAGAGCAATGGAATCTGCTATCCTCACTAAGGAAGCCGTGCCCTGCATACAGATTCATGTACTAGACGTTAAAAATTAAGTGTTTAAATTAACTGGGTGTTAATGGTCCTCCACGACTACTGATGGCTGAGGGTTTAGGCCTCTCTCCTAAATGGTTTCACATAAACTGCATATGCATGTGGCTGTCACAGCAGGACCAATGGTTTGCCAGCAGGAGCATTAATTAAAACACAGGCTATTTGTGCAATAGAGTTATACTAATTTTGCCCTAATACATGTGGGAATAGTTAAGCAGGGGCCACTTCATTGCAATAGCACCTCCCCTGCTGAGTAAACACACAGCGCTGCTGCTTGTGCTGCTGAATGCAGAGATGTACAGGTAAAGGCAAGCACTATGACAGCTCCCATTCATGTATATGTGTGAGTGTATATTATATATAATGATTTTATATACAATGAGATGCTTTGTGCAAGCTGCAAACAGAAGAGAAGTCAAACTGTAGCTCTGGTTTGTGTCATAATAAAAGATAAATATAACAGCAGCACTAAATAAACAGCAGTGGAACAATGGAGCTTTCTGGGCTGAGTGGGAGGTCAGGGCAGATTCCACTCAGCTGCTTGGATAGGGTAGATTTCACACTCATTTGCTCCAGCAGCAAAAAGACACGCTGAATCGAGCGTTTGTCCCTATATATATATATATATATATATATATATATATATATTATGCACAGGAGTGGCCATCAGGCTCTGAACACAATGAACAATTCCTTAAAGCTACAGTGGCACTTACAGGGAACTGCTTGGAGAATCAGGAAATGCATTATCTCACATCTTCCCTATTATACACATTAAATATATATGTAAATACAGGTATGGGATCCATTTCCTGAAAATCGATTATCCAGAAAGGCCATTCCCCATAGACTCTATTTTATTCAAATAATTACTATTACGATTTCCTTTTTCACTGTAATAATAAAACAGTACCTTGTACTTGATCCCAACTAAGATATAATTACCCCTTATTGGGGCAGAACAGCCCTATTGGGTTTATTTCATGGTTAAATGATTCCCTTTTCTCTGTAATAATAAAACAGTACCTTGTACTTGATCCTAACATATAATGAATCCTCGTTGGTGGCAAAGTATTCCTATTGGGTTAATTAGTGTTGAAATATTTTATTATCAGATTTATGTATGGAAATCCAAATTACACAAAGATCCCTTATCCGGAGAAGCCCAGGTCCCAAGCATTTTGGATAATAGGTCCCATACCTGTACTACGAGAGCATATGCACAGACAAGGAGTAATCCATGCATGTTAGCGTGTTAGCCCCTTTACCCACAAAGGTTAATACAAGTTTAGGATCTATTATCTGGAATCCCTGGGACCTGGGGGGGGGAGGGGTGTAGGTTCCAAGATAAAAGGCCTAACAAGTGTCTTAAAATGTAATAACCCACCAGGATTGTTGTGCTATGAGCATGGCTTTATTCTGGCTCAGTTATTATTAAATACAAATAAAAATAAAGCAAATATATCAATCAGAATTGGAGAGTTCTTAGCTTTAGTAGGATCCTAAGGGAAATGGCTGAGATTACTGGATAAGGGGATTCAAGATAATAGATCATATACCCACAGTGACCCCCCCCCCCCCCCAGTGACATATGGCAACCAGAAAGCAGATTCATTCCAAGGCTAATGTTTAAAACTTATAACATTTATTATAATACTGAGCTGCCATTTTGCTTTCTCCTCCAAAGGCATTGTCCAATGACCACGATTGCTACATGGCAGCTCCACCCCCCCCCCCCCCCTCCTCCCCACAGGAAGTCATATATGGAAACAGAACAACCCTTCTACACATTTTTTCTACACTTTTACAATACACCAAAACCATGTAAAACCTGTCACGTGACTCAATGAGTTCAGGTCATGTGCCCTTTATATGCGCACTATGCTTGGGGCACAATGCTATTATACTTGAGCACAAGAAGACTTCTAATCCTGCTGGCCCGATTATGTGTAAGAAGTAGAAATGCCGACACGAGGCTGCTACATGATGTGCTGTTGTACGGCAGCTTTAGTGGCAGGATACCCAGTCCCACTGAGTATCACTATGGAGTCGCATGGGCAATCAATAGGGGTCTCCCATCCTCCAGCCCAGCACTGTGGGCAACAGGACAACTGCACAGACAACACTGAACTGTGAAACTGTGGAAATATACGTACGTACAAAATATATGTATTTATAGGTAAAATTAGAAATACATTCATATCATTGGTTGTATCTAGCACATAAAAGTTAGTGATAATTACACTGAATCATGAAATCTTATAAAAAGGCAGCGTTTTTCCTAAGTAAGTTCCGTGCCTCATGAACTCTTGCCCATATCCACTGCCTGCCGCACATCGGCCACAGACTCGGGCACCTTCACCGTCATTCCGTTCATGGATTTCTTCAGGCAGATCTGGCAGCCCAGCCGAGACCTGAAACAGGAAGCACAGAGATCCCTTATCAAACCATCAGTGTAATATGGCAGCACCCGCTTACTTGGGACAGGGCTAACTGGCCAAAACTCAGGCATCCAGAATCAGAACCAGAACTGATCTGCAAACTTCAGTGACTAATAATTCAATGTAAATTATCCCCCTGGCCAATACGTGACTTCACTTGTTATTTCCAGACTAAAACTGGCAAACCATGAATGGTGCCCAAAAGCCAACCTATTAGCCAGCCCACCCAATGCCATTAAAGAGAGCTTCTCAGAATGAGGCACTATATATTTCAGCAGTCATTATGCCACTTTACCTTCCAGTAGGGGCTACTTCCCTACTCACATTATTAAAGAGCACATACACGCTACAGGGCATTTCTTTATAGGGCACAAGAGCCATGAATAACCTGTAAAATATACTCTTATATAAGGTGCTTAGTGGTGTCATTAGTTATAACTGGAAGCTGGAAAAACCTTGTGTATTATAAGAAATATATTGTAACAAGTGAGGATATTAGGTGTCACCTTGGTGTAGGACCTGTATAAAAACAAAATAAGGGGTCCACAGATCCCTATATCTAGATGGGAATTTCTACAACTAAGTAGACAGCAATTCAACAGAAAATATTAGTAGAAAGGCAGCACCACCATGAGGCACAGCGAGGAATGGCATGTATAGAATATACTGTAGGCTAGCAGTATTTCTTGTGGTCCATTTAACTGTGGTTTACTGTGAATAATACAGAATCACTGTGTAATGCTAGCCTACACCGCCAGCTACCTGATATGGTGGGGGGGGGGGGGCTTACCGTATATACTCGAGTATAAGCCGAGTTTTCTAGCACTAAAAATGTGCTAAAAAAGGAACCCTCGGCTTATACTCGAGGCAAGTAGTAAATGAATTATACCTTGCATTTGGTGGGGCGTATTTGGCCGTATTCCCTGTCAAACCGGCAATCCGTCATGTTTGCATTTGGCGCGCCGTATGCCCTCTACATCCTCTGTATTTGTATTCCATTTCAAACTGGCCGTCGCGCACATGTCACTGGACTGGCTTGAACTCTGTATGCTGCTTATACAATAGAACTGGGGGAAATTATATCATGGTACCGTCACCGTAATCCCTTTCAAACCGGCCGTCGCACGGGGGGTTGGTGGTTGTGCGCAGCGTGACGTGTGCACGCGCGACGGCCGGTTTGAAAGGGATTACGGCGACGGTACCATGATATAATTTCCCCCAGTTCTATTGTTCAAGTCAGTCCAGCTCTAACTTCAGCTCTGTGTGCCCCTGGTAAGCAGTCGCTAGAGAAAGGACATCAAGATGCATAAGATTGCAGCTGCCATCTGTGTTTTATTAACAGGTACAGCAATCTAGGCTCTGCTGTGGAGCATTTTATAAATTATAGTGAAACCAGAAGTTTCCAGGTTGACTAGTAACTTTATTTGGTAGAAATTGATGCCATATGCATCTATAACGATTTGTAAATAGCTGTCCTGTAATAGCTGTAAATAGCGACTGCCGGTTTGAAAGGGAATACGGTGCGCCAAATACAGAGGATGTGGAGCTTCTGAAGCGAGTCAGTGCAGCAGCCAGTGTTGTCAGTCAGGCACTGAATGATCTCCCTTCAACATGTTCGTCAGTTTGTCGTGGTATGACCAGGCTACTGACACCATCATATCAGTCACTGAGAGTATCTTCAGCTCCATGGGGGATGCAGGTAAATGTCATTGGCTTATTGCATTTTAGACAACTTGCTTTTAATGCATTAGAGTGTGCTGATATTGGGGGAGAAGCATTCAGAAATAGTTATGGAATTTAGATTTTCATTACTTTCCTCCCTCAAACCGATGGGCAGTTTGAAAGGGAATACGGCACGCCAAATGCAAGGTATGATTCATTTACTACTTGCCAAAGTCACTATATCATATATAGCCAGGCAGCAAGAGGAACAAGTCAGTCACATGCAATTGTCAATTTAACTCGTATAGGTATTGGATAGGTAATACGGCGCTGCCCTTACTACTCGGACACAAGCTAGTGTGCAGGTGTGTTAAAAGAAATGGATGCCTAGGCTTATACTCGAGTCAATAAGTTTTTCCAGTTTTCTTAGGTAAAATTAGGTACCTCGGCTTATATTCAGATCGGCTTATACTCGAGTATATACGGTAATTGCCTTTTGCAAATAAAATATACTC
Organism: Xenopus tropicalis; assembly: GCF_000004195.4. Lineage (NCBI taxonomy): Eukaryota > Metazoa > Chordata > Amphibia > Anura > Pipidae > Xenopus > Xenopus tropicalis. The sequence continues at coordinate 157,991,941 of NC_030678.2, read as the reverse complement.
TTTAATGTGTTTGTTCTATTTGGGGCATAAAAGCACAAAAATAAATTCAGTAAGCTATTATCTGACCTTAATTAAATACCTTGTGGGCACCATGCATTCTATATGTCAATAAACATTATTTCTAAAATGTACAGACAGGACCCCCAGTACATACAGGTCAAGTTTCCGTTAACTAAGGAGGCGGCTCTGATACACGAAAGACATATATGGCTGTTATAAATGTATATATAGTCTTTAATATTAAGTGCTATGAACCCACAGGGGCACTGGATCAATGCTATGTCTTACTGTGCTCAGTGTTGCAATAAGGATTATTGCCACAGTTCGGTGATTACATGGTTACGCCTCATTGGGCAAGTACAGAGCTGTAACACTGACACCATGTGGCCACTGCTGTGCACTACACCTTCACTTGCCAGTACCTGCTGCTTATGCACTTTTGTACCAATACCAATATCCCACTGCTATTTGATGAGTATTTTGGGAACTATACTTATAATATTATCTAGTTCCTATTAAAATGACATCCTCAAGGTCTTTTGACTAGAGAGATTTCTATATCAAAACAAGGATTGGTTAAAGAAATGCATCCTGGAAAAATTCGTAGGTACACTTATTGAATAATATGTATCTGGTTACCTGTAGACAAGCCATACATTTGAAGTATTATGAGGTTTTGTAACATGTATGTCCAAGGAACAATTTGCAACATAGATATGTCTTATTTGATTAGCCAGATCTGAAATTTTAGTTGTTTGGACATGAACAGAAAAAATGTTGAAGCAGCCCACTGATTAACAGACCCGGAGGAGAACTGACTTCTGCTACACTATTTCAGGAGTTTTAGATGCATAATGAGTGTATATTGGAAAGTAGTTAACACATGGGAAAGCAGTTTTTGGGTGAAGTACTTCTTTGTTTATAAAGCACCTTTATTTTTGTTACTGGCCCTCTAAAGTTGGTCTTTTCCTTCATTTACAGCTAAGGCTGCTGCCAGATGGGAGCCGGCCCACTGGCCTCTGCACTGAGGTGCTGGGTGCAGGAATATGTATGTATTTTCCACTCCTTGTGTTTGCACTCAGGCCGTGCTGGGGCAGTGCACCTCAGAGCAGATATATGATGGAGCAGAGGCCAGCTGATCATGGATTCTTGGCCTGCGAAAGTCAGACCCATCTGGCAGCAGCCTTATAGATAACTCAAGAGATTCCAGCTCTGTCTCCCTTACGTATCAGTCAGTCCGTAGGCCAGGTCCAACATGTCCATCTCTTCATCAGTGATAGGGTCCAGTTGCTGGAATATATGGTCTTCAAAGATAAGGTGGCAGGTAGAGCAGGCTAGCGTTCCTTCACACGCACCTGGCACATACACAGAGTGAGCGCATTAAACACAATGTTACACACAAGAAACGTGCATATTGACTCACTATTACATCACAAACACAGCTGGGTATGGGAGTCCATAGAGCAGCTACAATCCATAATGTCCCTATAGGAGCCAGCTGCTGCTATATGATTGGCTGCAGGTTGGTGGAAGCCCAGCCCACCTCCAAGTTTCAGACACAAGAACATGAAGTACTAGGGTGTGACCAATGAGGGGGGGGGGGACCCATTTAATAACAATGAAAAGAAAGTGTTATTCTATGCTGCATTCATTACAACTTTTACATTTTACAGATTACTGCTGCATTGGTACATGTAGTCGGAACCAGCAGTGCAGGGAATAGCAAGGGACAAATGGTGAATTTGAAATGTAATCAAATTCACCATTTGTCCCTTGCTATTCCTGCACTGCTGGTTCCGACTACATGTACCAATGCAAAAGTAATCTGCTTCCCTCCAGCTAATGCCTCCACAATGCCTTCTCTGTGCTGTGATTCTGCTTTACCAGACAGTTACTTATAGAACCTGCAAGCCCAAAGCCTAGGCTGGCCCCAGTGCTAATGAATTGTTTCATGTAGTGAAAAGCAGCAGTGCAGAGAAGAGGAAGGGGCAGGTACTGCTTTCAGAGGGCAGAAGCTTTAGTAATGGTTTAGTTATGGGATCTGTGGAGAGGCAAGCGGGCAAAGCGAAATGTAGCAGTGGGTAGCTTAATAAAGAAAGGGTTACTGTGCCTTTAATAATGTGTCATTCCTCTTTAAAAAGCCCAATATTACCCCAAATTGTACAGATAACCTTATTTGTAAATACAAATAGCAAATACCCTGAAAACCAGTGCATGGCAGCAGTAAACTCAGAAGCCCAAGGGACACCATAGCAAGTCCCTTCCCCAGATGCCAATGGATGCATGCTGTAGCGGGTAACATAGGGACCCACTGTGTATGAACGGCTTGCTGTCCCTGGGCTGTGTTTATTAAAGGAGCTTCCAACCACAGAGACCTGATATCATTATTCTGCCAGGATGCCGATGTCCATTAGGTTGATATCCCTATGGCTATTAAGCAACCACAGTCATCTTACCTTTGTACCTGTGGGTGGGTATAGCCTTGCCTCCTTCCCTTAGCCTGTATTTGTACTGAACATGACGTATGGGTGTAAATATACCTGGCCTACGTGGGTCATATCACCAGGCTGTGACCAGAGAAATAGTTCCTGTGCTGACTGGCAGCAGTTAGAACTCACTGGGCAGACAGTGTATTGGTGGGTGCTGTAGGAGTGTATGAGAGATGCACGGGTGCTGCTGGTAAAGTAACACAGCAGACCTCGTGCTGTTAGTATATATATATATATATATATATATATATTAAACGGGTGATTCACCTTTAAGTTAACTTTAAATAGGGTATAAAATGTCCTGTTCTTAGCAACTTTGCAATTGGTCCTCATTATTTATTTTTTAATAGTTTTTAAAGTCTTTAATGTCTTTCAAATAGGGGATTATCATCATTACTTTTTATTACTTCACTTTCTATTTACACCCTAACCTATTCATATTACAGCCTCTCATTCAAACCACTGCCTGGTTGCTAAGGTAAACAAGTCCCAAGTAACCAGATAGCTGTTATAATTCCAAACTGGAGAGCTGCTGAACAAAAAGCTCAGTGCAGAAAGGGTATATTATATATATATATATGATGCAGCCATAGCTCCCCTGTACATACCGTGGCAGTTAGAGAAGCATGTAAATCAGTACATGCCAGTTAGTGGCACTGCCAGGCCAGATAAACACTTACCGAAGCCATCAATGTCTAAGTTTTTTTCTACGACAACATCCAGTAGTGATTCCCCGACCTTTCCTTGTGCTACCAGGGTTTCCCCATCTCGATTTATGAACTTTACCGTCACTTTATCTTCAGAGCTACAAAACAAAAGCATAAGGATAAGTAATGTGGTGTGGGAGTAGTGTGTGTGGTGCCTCTAACAGCAGGGACAGAGCAAGCCAAAATCAGATTTATAAGGAGCTAAGGGCCCAATCAGCAGCTTATTGGCTGTGTACGAGGCCTTCCCAACTGATATCTGTCAGGTTAGAAAATTCTCTCTCACAACAAGCACTCTTAGGCACCATTATGACTTGACTGCTAAAACACGAGATCATCTAGATTTTGCCCAATCTGTTGGTAGCCACATCAGCTAAAAATTCGCTCCTTTGGTGGTTGCTAAACAAACAGATCTTTACCTGTTTCAGCAACCAAAATACTGGGCCACCTTAAGGCTAAACCTTAAAGCACCCACTCAATTATTTACTTGCATTAGTGCTGTGGCACACGTAGGCATTCTGGGAGTTTGGTCATCTGGGTGATTAGTAGCCCTGTGGGTGGGCGACCAAACACTCAGAGGAGCCCCCTATTGATTTCAGTGACAATTGGCTGCAGTTGTGAGGCAGCCTTGATTGCAGGCAAATGGCCAACTGGGAAGAAATCAGAGAGTTTTGTTACCCACCTATAATGTTAATAATCACCCCGGCACCCATAGCCCCACCACTCCGTATACATTACAGTGGCTCATAAATAAATACAACTGGTGCAGGTGCCAAAGTGTTTACATTTTTTTATTTGAAAAAGTCTGACTTTGTAGCCTGTACCATGGAGCTGTTAGAGATACCTTCCTGGTCGACTAGCAATCTGTGGGTTCTGGCCAATGCCAGGGGGGCCACAGTCACTATTTACTGGGCCGTGGTTGGGGGGCTGTTTGGGCCTCTATGTACTTGAAATGCCAGGGCCTATTTTAAATCCCAGTCAGTTTCCAGCTAAAAGTATTGGGACATAAATACCCAGAGGAATGCTGTAAGCACTTTAATCTGCATGGTGCAAGGCAGCTACACGAATCCTACTAATGATACCTCACAGCGTGGCGCTGAGCCTTGGTACAAACCCAAATACCCGCAGCACTGGAGCCATAATGGATTTATGTGGATTAAGGCACAGATATGGATTACAATGCCCTCTGGCCGGAAAATCAGAACAGGGCAAGACAATCATGAATTGACTGCTAATCTGTAGCTGAACTTTGCCTTCAAATTAATTAAGAAACACAAAACATATGTTTTGTGTTTGATTTACTTACCAATCGGACCCTTCACCATATTATATTCACGGTAATTTGGCACACCTAAGCGTGAAACAGCCAATTACCCACCATCCATTTATCTGCATATTTTCAACAAGTTTATTAATGCAACTGTCCTAAATCTCAAGACTACCTAATACTTATGCATAACACTATGTTTTGTACTGATATCATATATACAAAACCCCTTGTTACACTGGTTTTTCTATTTTTGTAAAAGATAATATCTTGCATATGTGGAACCCGATTGTTATATAAAAAAAAAAATAAAAACAATTATTAAAAAAAAAACATATGTTTTTTTTAATTAAAAATAATCTATGGTTTTTATAATTTCTTGCTGTTAACAGTGGATTGAAGGGCAGGCAGAGTATGGCACACGTAGGCATTCTGGGAGTTTGGTCTCCAGGTGATTAGTAGCCCTGTGGGTGGGCAGCCAAACGCTCAGAGGAGCCCCCTATTGATTTCAGTGACAATTGGCTGCAGTTGTGAGGCAGCCTTGATTGCAGGCAAATGGCAATGAAGCCAACTGGGAAGAAATAAGAGAGTTTTGTTACCCACCTATAATGTTAATAATCACCCCGGCACCCATAGCCCCGCCGCTCCGTATACATTACAGTGGCTCACAAATAAATACAACTGATGCAGGTGCCAAAGTGTTTACATTTTTTATTTGAAGAAGTCTCACTTTGTAGCCTGTACCATGGAGCTGTTAGAGATCCCTTCCTGGTGGACTAGCAATCTGTGGGTTCTGGCCAATGCCATAGACACTAAGTCACTATTTATTGGGCCGTGGGTGGGGGCTGTTTGGGCCTCTATGTACTTGAAATGCCACGGCCTATTTTAAATCCCAGTCAGTTTCCAGCTAAAAGCATTGGGACATAAATACCCAGAAGAATGCTGTAAGCACTATAATCTACATGGTGTAAAGCAGCTACATGAATCCTACTAATGATACTTTGCTGAACTTTGCCTTCAAATTAACTTAGAAACACAAACCATATGTTTTGGCAATTTTTTTTATAATTTCTTGCTGTTAACAGGAGATTGAAGGGCAGGCAGAGTATGGCACACACAGGCAGGGTAGGGCAGGCAGAATATGGCACACACAGGCAGCATAGGGCAGGTAGAGTATGGCACATACAGGCAGCATAGGGCAGGGAGAGTATGGCATACACAGGCAGTATAGGGCAGGCAGAGTATGGCACACACAGGCAGCATAGGGCAGGCAGAGTATGGCACGCACAGGCAGCATAGGTCAGGCAGAGTATGGCACACTCAGGCAGCATAGGGCAGGCAGAGCATGGCATACTCAGGCGGCATAGGGCAGGCAGAACATGGCATACACAGGCAGGGTAGGGCAGGCAGAACATGGCACACACAGGCATCATATGGCAGGCAGAGCATGGAACACACAGGCAGCATAGGGCAGGCAGAGTATGCACACACAGGCAGCATAGGGCAGGCAGAGTATGCACACACAGGCAGCATAGGGCAGGCAGAGTATGCACACACAGGCAGCATAGGGCAGGCAGAGTATGCACACACAGGCAGAGCAGGGCATTCACAGGCAGCATAGGGCAGACAGAGTATGGCACACACAGGCAGCATAGGCCAGGCAGTACATACAGTGACACAATGCTGGCACTGCTCCTTCAGTCTGTCTGAGTCATCAACAGGTGAACAATGTGGGGGCTTACAGTCTGAGTAGTAAACAATGCAGTGTGTGGACAATGCAGGGAAAAAAGGTGTAAACAATATAGGGGTTTGCAGCCTGACAACTCAATTAAGTAGTACTGATACCATTTAAAGCTTACACAAGTCACACCAGCCAGACAGGTGGCAAACCACACTAGGGGGGGGGGAGGATGTGGCCCGAGGGCCGCCAGTTAGCCAGCACTGGCTTAGAGTATCCCTGTAGCATGTTGGTCCCCAACCAGTTGCTCACAACCCCTTGGATGTTGCTCCCAGTGGCCTCAAAGCAGGTTATTTTTAAATTCTTGGCTTGGGGGCAAGTTTTGGTTGCATAAAAACCAGGTGTACTGCAAAACAGAGCCTCCTGTAGGCTGTCAGTCCACATTGGGCTACCAAATAGCCAATCACAGTCTTTTCTTGAGGTGCCAAATACTTTTTTCATGCTTGTGTTGCACCACAACTCTTTTTACATTTGGATGTGGCTGGCAAGTAAAAAAAAAGGTTGAGGATCCCTGCTTTAGCAGTTTAAGAACCATACAGGGTAGTTAGAGAGACACACTGGCATAAAGGGCAGTTAAAGAGACAAGAGAAATACATACACACACTGGCATAAGGGGCAGTTAAAGGGCCATACCTACACACTGGTATAAGGGGCAGTTAAAGAGACATACCTACACACTGGCATAAGGGGCAGTTAAAGAGACATACCTACACACTGACATAAGGGGCAGTTAAAGAGACATACCTACACACTGGCATAAGGGGCAGTTAAAGGGACATACCTACACACTGGCATAAGGGGCAGTTAAAGAGACATACCTACACACTGACATAAGGGGCAGTTAAAGAGACATACCTACACACTGGCATAAGGGGCAGTTAAAGAGACATACCTACACACTGGTATAAGGGGCAGTTAAAGAGACATACCTACACACTGGCATAAGGGGCAGTTAAAGGGACATACCTACACACTGGCATAAGGGGCAGTTAAAGAGACATACCTACACACTGGTATAAGGGGCAGTTAAAGAGACATACCTACACACTGGCATAAGGGGCAGTTAAAGGGACATACCTACACACTGGCATAAGGGGCAGTTAAAGGGCCATACCTACACACTGACAGAGGGCAGGGAGAGTAATAGTGAGTTAATGGGGCAGGGATAGAGACACACTGTATAAGCGCACAGTTACACACTGACAGAGGGCAGGGAGAGTAATAGTGACAGGTAATGGGGCAGGGATAGAGACACACTGTATAAGCGCACAGTTACACACTGACAGAGGGCAGGGAGAGTAATAGTGACAGGTAATGGGGCAGGGATAGAGACACACTGTATAAGCGCACAGTTACACACTGACAGAGGGCAGGGAGAGTAATAGTGACAGGTAATGGGGCAGGGATAGAGACACACTGTATAAGCGCACAGTTACACACTGACAGAGGGCAGGGAGAGTAATAGTGAGAGGTAATGGGGCAGGGATAGAGACACACTGTATAAGCGCACAGTTACACACTGACAGAGGGCAGGGAGAGTAATAGTGAGAGGTAATGGGGCAGGGATAGAGACACACTGTATAAGCGCACAGTTACACACTGACAGAGGGCAGGGAGAGTAATAGTGACAGGTAATGGGGCAGGGATAGAGACACACTGTATAAGCGCACAGTTACACACTGACAGAGGGCAGGGAGAGTAATAGTGACAGGTAATGGGGCAGGGATAGAGACACACTGACAGAGGACACACTAAGGTGACACAAGAGTATAAGGAGGGGGTAAGTGAATAGATGACACCCAGCAGCACCCAATGGGAAGGCAGTCCCACACACCCAGACCGGAGTGTCTCCTCACTCCCACAGCTCTCTGACACTTACCTGAAGGCCCGAATGTGCCCAGGCCCCAGGCGGCTGCTTCTCGGACACATTACTGTGCGCACAGCGGGGACACCGAGCCTGGAGCTGCCCAACAAGCAGCGAGAGATCCCGAGTAGTTTGTTTGCGGCTGCCATGTTCCCTGCTCTGACCGGACCTCCCGGAACCAAGGAAGTTTACTTGGCCCAGTGCGCCGGGCGCCCCGCCCCTTTCCCCACTACTTACCTGTAGGGGGCGCACGACACTGTGAGGCTTCAAATCCCGCGATATTTTCTCGCCGCGTTTTCTTATCAGTAGTTTCCACAAGTTTCATACAGATGTGCTGCGAGAAAGAGAAGATGCAGTGTAGGCCCTGGAATTGCGGTGTGACCCTGTCCCCAGCGGGGGCCCCTCATATACTGTGTGCCCCGGAGCCTCCGACTATTGTTGATAGTTATTGCCGTGTTATTGATGGGCAGGATAGCTGAATGAATGTCACATTCACAACCTTTTTACTACAACTCCCAGCATCCTTCGGGAGCCCTGCTTACAATTGCAATCAAAGAAGCCTAGCCAATACAGTGTTATCTCTCTAGGGGCTTACATGTTACTCTAAAAGGTAACCAGCATGGCTGTAACTAGATGTTATTGGACCCCACAGCAAATTTACTATAGGCCCCTAGACATCGCCGAATTGACCAATTCTACCAAAATATATTAAAATTGCTAATTTATTAGTGCTCTACTGGATCCCCTGCAATCACAGGGTTTGCTTCCCCTGTACAAATACACACACACTCTGTTTGGGAGACCCCCCCCCCCCCCCAATAAACCACTCCCCATTTTAATAGTAAATAATAACTGCATGCAGTGGCAATTCCATGTATAATTGCACAGAACTCAATAGGATAGCAGTGGCAATTCCATGTATAATTGCCCAAAACTCAATAGGATAGCTGTGGCAATTCCATGTATAATTGCCCAAAACTCAATAGGATAGCAGTGGCAATTCCATGTATAATTGCCCAAAACTCAATAGGATAGCAGTGGCAATTCCATGTATAATTGCCCAAAACTCAATAGGATAGCTGTGGCAATTCCATGTATAATTGCCCAAAACTCAATAGGATAGCAGTGGCAATTCCATGTATAATTGCCCAAAACTCAATAGGATAGCAGTGGCAATTCCATGTATAATTGCCCAAAACTCAATAGGATAGCAGTGGCAATTCCATGTATAATTGCCCAGAACTCAGCAGGATAGCAGTGGTAATTCCATGTATAATTGCCCAGAACTCAATAGGATAGCAGTGGCAATTCCATGTATAATTGCCCAAAACTCAATAGGATAGCAGTGGCAATTCCATGTATAATTGCCCAAAACTCAATAGGATAGCTGTGGCAATTCCATGTATAATTGCCCAAAACTCAATAGGATAGCAGTGGCAAATCCATGTATAATTGCCCAAAACTCAATAGGATAGCAGTGGCAATTCCATGTATAATTGCCCAAAACTCAATAGGATAGCAGTGGCAATTCCATGTATAATTGCCCAGAACTCAGCAGGATAGCAGTGGTAATTCCATGTATAATTGCCCAGAACTCAATAGGATAGCAGTGGCAATTCCATGTATAATTGCCCAGAACTCAGCAGGATAGCTGTGGCAATTCCATGTATAATTGCCCAGAACTCAATAGGATAGCAGTGGCAATTCCATGTATAATTGCCCAGAACTCAGCAGGATAGCAGTGGCAATTCCATGTATAATTGCCCAGAACTCAGCAGGATAGCAGTGGCAATTCCATGTATAATTGCCCAGAACTCAGCAGGATAGCAGTGGAAATTCCATGTATAATTGCCCAGAACTCAGCAGGATAGCAGTGGCAATTCCATGTATAATTGCCCAGAACTCAGCAGGATAGCAGTGGCAATTCCATGTATAATTGCCCAGAACTCAGCAGGATAGCACTGGCAATTCCATGTATAATACCCCTAGAATTCCTAGTAGGGCGAAACACTGGCAATTTCATATATAATACCCCCAGAACTCAATAGTATGATGACACTTGGCAATTTCATGTATAATACCCCCAAAGGTTAAAATTCATAATGGCTAATTAAGGCGGAGTAGAGGCAGTAGTAGTAGTAGCAGTGGCAATTCCATGTATAATTGCCCAAAACTCAATAGGATAGCAGTGGCAATTCCATGTATAATTGCCCAAAACTCAATAGGATAGCTGTGGCAATTCCATGTATAATTGCCCAAAACTCAATAGGATAGCAGTGGCAATTCCATGTATAATTGCCCAAAACTCAATAGGATAGCAGTGGCAATTCCATGTATAATTGCCCAAAACTCAATAGGATAGCAGTGGCAATTCCATGTATAATTGCCCAGAACTCAGCAGGATAGCAGTGGTAATTCCATGTATAATTGCCCAGAACTCAATAGGATAGCAGTGGCAATTCCATGTATAATTGCCCAGAACTCAGCAGGATAGCAGTGGCAATTCCATGTATAATTGCCCAGAACTCAGCAGGATAGCAGTGGCAATTCCATGTATAATTGCCCAAAACTCAATAGGATAGCAGTGGCAATTCCATGTATAATTGCCCAAAACTCAATAGGATAGCTGTGGCAATTCCATGTATAATTGCCCAAAACTCAATAGGATAGCAGTGGCAAATCCATGTATAATTGCCCAAAACTCAATAGGATAGCAGTGGCAATTCCATGTATAATTGCCCAAAACTCAATAGGATAGCAGTGGCAATTCCATGTATAATTGCCCAGAACTCAGCAGGATAGCAGTGGTAATTCCATGTATAATTGCCCAGAACTCAATAGGATAGCAGTGGCAATTCCATGTATAATTGCCCAGAACTCAGCAGGATAGCTGTGGCAATTCCATGTATAATTGCCCAGAACTCAATAGGATAGCAGTGGCAATTCCATGTATAATTGCCCAGAACTCAGCAGGATAGCAGTGGCAATTCCATGTATAATTGCCCAGAACTCAGCAGGATAGCAGTGGCAATTCCATGTATAATTGCCCAGAACTCAGCAGGATAGCAGTGGAAATTCCATGTATAATTGCCCAGAACTCAGCAGGATAGCAGTGGCAATTCCATGTATAATTGCCCAGAACTCAGCAGGATAGCAGTGGCAATTCCATGTATAATTGCCCAGAACTCAGCAGGATAGCACTGGCAATTCCATGTATAATTGCCCAGAACTCAGCAGGATAGCAGTGGCAATTCCATGTATAATTGCCCAGAACTCAGCAGGATAGCAGTGGCAATTCCATGTATAATACCCCTAGAATTCCTAGTAGGGCGAAACACTGGCAATTTCATATATAATACCCCCAGAACTCAATAGTATGATGACACTTGGCAATTTCATGTATAATACCCCCAAAGGTTAAAATTCATAATGGCTAATTAAGGCGGAGTAGAGGCAGGGCAGGTAGTGGAAGTGACCGTGTGACCTGCATTACACTGGGCCTGAACTCACTCACCCCCCACTGACATTCAGGGCTGAATTGTCAGATATAGAGGTAGAAACAATAGGAATTCTACCTCCACCTGCCTTTTCAGCCCTGAACATAGATTTTGCTCGAGTGCCATTGCTCAGCCTCGGGCTCGTTGATTGGTCAAAATCTTTTAACCTGACCGATCAACGAGTCGACCGATATCCACAGCCTTCTGTGATATTGGTCGCCTCTTCAAGCCGCCATACACGCACCGAATATCGTACAAAGCAAGGTTTCGTATGATAATATTGATGCGTGTATGGCCAGCTTTAGATTAAGGCTAATGCCCCACAGAGAGATTAGTTGTCCGTGATCTCTGCTATTGCGGTGACTAATCTGTCCAAAATGCCTTTCCACCGGTACAAAGAGTATCGCCTGTGGAAAGGCGTACATGTTGCTTCGTTTTTGTGAAGTTACGCAATGTTTCCTCCTGCAGGCAAGTTTGCGTGACTTTGGAAAAACAAAGTGATGGCAGTCAGAGATTAGTTTCATATACCCAATTTGTTTGGATAAGACCTGGCTGAATAGGTATGAAGTTCTTAATCTGACCAGTTACAATGGCTGACTATTTGCTGTTATTGAAACTATATTGCCCAAGTCAGCAGTTGGGGTGGGGTTCTAAGGAGTTTGGCATAAAAGAACACCCCTGTTTTGGGTCAGGAGCTTTGACTTGGACTCCTGAACAAGTGGCAGGACATTTGGATCATTGCTTGAAGGTCATGCACCAAAGGTAAAATATCATCATCTTATTATCCCACTTTACAGAGAATATTGAATCGTTCCTAGACCAGGGGGGTCAGTAACCCATAGCAAACAATCAGTGAGTGGCTTTTTTCAGCCAGATACAGAATGAACAATGAAAGCAAGCATCTGATTGGTTGCTGTTTGCTCAGAGTTTCTATATAAGCCCTGTGTGTGCAATTGTGTGCCAATTTGAGTTCTTCAGACTCTTATCTGCCAATGTATGGGAACCGCTGACCAATATTTGGCCAGATCTGTCAGATCGGGGACCGCATCAGCTCAATGTTGCTGTCTGCGTACCGATGGCTGCCATACCTGTCATTGTAATTCAATTGTTTGGCCCTAGGGGCAAATGATCAAATAAGCCCAATATCACCCACCTTAATGTGTATGGCCACCTTTAGTCACACACACAAGTGAATTAGGCTAGTGGAAGACTGTGGGAAATATCAGAAAACATTAAATTATGAGAACAAATGCCCTCATCAGAATTACTTGCAGAGGAAAGGCTGCTAAATCTATTTGTAAAATGGCCAAGCTGGACTCTGGTGTCAGTTTTCTATTTTATGTCTCTTGACAAACCTGTTCTTTCATGTACAATAAGGCATTCACAGTACTCCTTGTACCCTGTGCATTAATCGGAAAATAATGGGCTCTGTAGCCTTATTCATTCATGTCTCATTGAGCCACCTGGAGGCTTTCATGCTGGAGGTCCCACTTCTTGTCATACTGCATACTCTCTCATAGTTTTTCCGCTGTTGACTCATGTCTCACTCCTGCGTTGACAACTTTACATCAAGGCCTTGTCCTCAGGGCTTCAGCTTTTGTTGCTCTACACACACTCCTTTGGTAAACCCCTTTGGTCATTTGGGTTACATTATGTAGATAACACCCAAACTGTTCTGTGCAGATCTGACTTGTTAGCCATGGGTTACAAACTAAATTGGAATAAAATAGTGAAGCAAACCAGTTGATTAGCACTCTTCATATCTCCATGCTATAACCTACCCTACACAAGCATCCCTACAGTCTAATGGTGTGACAACAGGGTGCCTGGACCCCCACACAAAAAAATCCTTGGAGGGGCCCGGCATGCACAGCAGCCTCTACCCAGCCCTGCCTGCTTGCATACCCTGTTCCTGGGCTACTTGCCCCAGTGTAGGTAAGAGAGCGGCTGGGGGTGGTTGGATTTGTAAAATTTATAGAGGAAGCCCCCCAGCAAACAAGGGTTCTGCTTCCTCTTTAGGTAGACCATTGCTACAGCCCCAAAATACATTCTAAATAAGGTAACGTTTGTGTTTTCTATAATTCAAGGTCATTTGAAGTAGAAAAAAATACAAAAATGACCCAAATATGAATTTTAATAAATAACCCCTTTACTGTTTATGTTTGCTTTCCTCATTATTCTTTTCATATACGCTTAATATATGCTTAAGTATGCATTTGGTGCCAAAATCCACTCGGTGTGACTGCACTTGGGCCGATGCAGTGGAAAGTAGTTAGGAGCTTAGGGGCGGATTCTGCCTGGTGTGGCACTACCCATTTTGTTTGCATTAAAAGAATATTGCCATAAAGTTTTACAACATTGACATAGCTGGCAGATAGTTAGATAACTGATGCAATAAAACACTAAAACCTCTTGAAATTACTGTTATACAAAGCACTAAAGTGTTCTTTTGCTCACACCCAAAGGATATATTATCACATACATGAAAAATAATTAATTGAGTGTATAGTAAGTGCAAATAAAAGCATGATGGGAAGGAAAATATCAGGTTAAGAAACAGACTGTAAGCTTTTTGGTGCATGAACTTTTTCTTGTTCTCTTATTGCGTACTATTAAAGTATTGCAATTAAAGTACAGGTATCGGACCCCTTATCCGGAAATCCATTATCCAGAAAGTTCCGAATTAAAGAAAGGCCATCTCCCATAGACTCAATATTAATCAAATAATTCACATTTTTAAAAATGTCCTTTTTCTCTGTAATAATAAAACAGTACCTGTACTTGATCCCAATATAATTACCCCTTATTGGGGGCAGAACAGCCCTATTGGGTTTATTTAATGGTTAAATGATTCCCTTTTCTCTGTAATAATAAAACAGTACCTGTACTTGATCCCAACTAAGATATAATTACCCCTTATTGGGGGCAGAACAGCCCTATTGGGTTTATTTAATGGTTAAATGATTCCCTTTTCTCTGTAATAATAAAACAGTACCTGTACTTGATCCCAACTAAGATATAATTACCCCTTATTGGGGGCAGAACAGCCCTATTGGGTTTATTTAATGGTTAAATGATTCCTTTTTCTCTGTAATAATAAAACAGTACCTGTACTTGATCCCAACTAAGATATAATTACCCCTTATTGGGGGCAGAACAGCCCTATTGGGTTTATTTAATGGTTAAATGATTCCCTTTTCTCTGTAATAATAAAACACTACCTGTACTTGATCCCAACTAAGATATAAATAATCCTTATTGGAGGCAAAACAATCCTATTGGGTTTAATTAGTATTTAAATATTTTTTTTAGCAGACTTAAGGTAGGAGATCTGAATTATGGAAAGACCCCCTACCCGGAAAACCCCACGTCCCGAGCATTCTGGATAATGGGTCCCATACCTGTATATTGCAACTATTAAAGGACATGTAAAGCCTACATTTGCCTACAATGTATATCAGTTGGGCACTCTCCCACCCAAATGGCACCATTTGTACTGTACATATCCCCTCTGTTTGCCAGCACCATGACATTTTCAGCTTTCACCCAGTGGCCATTTTTCCTCTGATACATAATTGGATACATTTAAATCTACAAACAGCATACACACACACAGACCCTTATTCAGCATACATTTCATCAAGAATACAGACTCACACAGGCACAACTGACTCTGATAAAAGTTCTGCTTTGTTTGAGCTGAGCTCAGGAGAGGAGGTTAGGAGAAAAAAATTAAAGCAGACAGCTAGAGCTGAGTTTCTATGGGAACCAGCAGTGCCATCTCTTAACTGGCTGCTAGACTGGAGGCGTGTTTAGTAATCTGAGCTTAGAACAACTGAGCATGCCCACAAGTCAACAGCCAAAGCAAATCCCTGAAGGGGGGGGCGAGTGGGTTACAGGAAGAGAAGCAAATCTAAGTGATTAAGGGGATGCTGCCACCTTACTATTAACCTCTGGACAACCAGAGTGGCAGGTATTGAAAGATTTCAAAGAGGCTGTTCACTGATTACATTTTTGTGTGTGGGGTTTACATGTCCTTTAAATGATTGTGTTATCCCAGTTTATTACTCTATTTTTAATATGTTACAAGTTTTGTAATCTATTAAGGGCAGATATATAAAAAATGTTAAATATTTGTTGCCACTCCTGCCTGTTCTTACTTTAAATCCCCTGTTCCCAGGGTTGGACTGGCCCACCAGGATACAGCGAAAAATCATTGGACTGGAATTACAAATAGGCCCTCCAGTCATTTCAACTATACAGAGACCCAAATAGCCCCCCACCAGCCCACTAAATAGTGACTGTCTTTGGCATCTTACAGCAGCCCCTCTGGCATTTGCCAGAATCCACAGATTGCCAGTCCGGGCCTGAGTATGGCATAGTGAGGCATAGTGAAGCACAGCGGGAGAATCAGAAAATGGAGGTACGACAGCGGGGTAGCGTGGTGGGCCCTGGACTTGAGTATGCCAGTCTGATGTTGTCTGTTCCCAGTTACAGGGGTGTTATGTTGTCCAATCTAAAGGTGTTGCCACTTTGCTCTCCTGACAGTCACCAGTGCTGATGCATGGATTGACAGAGCTTAGGTTTTAATTTTAGCTTGTCAAGACTCCATTGTCCTCCATTGGAAGTTTCTAGAAAATTCTGTTGGTTAGAACCACATTGGGCATTGGTGAAACTTTCTCAAAGCAAATCTGCATCTTTCTCACATGTGCTCTAAATGTTTGTCCATGATCCAAATGATCAGTCATCTAAATCTGGCCCACCCCTGGGTGTCGACATTCTGCAAAGATCTACCTTGTCAAACAAGCTTTTCTTAAGGGGCATGGCATTATTACCCGTCAGCGGGCTATACTGAGAAAAGGAGAAATTGCATAGTCTGCCTGGAAGCTGTTTTTTATGTACAGATTTCTTTGCACAGTCACAATATATTTTTCTCTCATGCTTAAACCTGATATTGAGCATGACAACACTGAAAGGGCCTACAAAAGGATAAAGTATCAGCAGGTACAACATGATAACATAAGTACAACACTACACAATAGTACAGGGTGTCTGTTCTAGTCTAAAACATATTTAGGTTAAGCCCTGGATATTATATTGTACAAGTTAGGTTGGAACAGAGGGAGAACAGAGAGATATCTCATGGTGGTCTCTTCGTTTTCTGAAGTAATGCAAAGTTTCCTCCTGCAGGAACCTTAGTACTTCAGAAAACTGAAGTGACGCATATACCTTTTCATTGGCGATTTACTTTATTGCCTGTGGAAAGGCAATTTGGGGAGATTAGTCAGCCGAATTAACCATGGGCAAATGGCCATACGTTCAGATTTTAGTCTTCTTCCAATGAACATTCTCTTATCAATCATATGTTTAATTGCAATGATGTAAAACTAACATTCAGATTGAAATAATAGGATAAAGTATTAAATAACAAATCCGAGGATGTTCTGAACATAAAATAATTGACAGAAACCAATTGTACGAAAGTGACATCCCAGAAATACATTGTAGGCTCCTCAATGATATTGTCAGATACACAACACATAGACCCAAATTTGTGGAAAGGCCACAAAGGCCCGGGCCTAGGGCGGCACAAATTTGGGGGCTGCATGCCTCCTCGCCAAGTTCGCGCATGCGCGGTAGGGGGTGTACGCACCAATAGCACATTCATGAATGTGTGGGGGGGCACCGGACAGGGGGCGGCCTTGGGGCACCTGGATTGCAAATCCGACGTTGACAACACATGCACAGATTTTATCATTAGCTGGCCAAATCTTCTAACCTGACCAATCACCATGGTACAAAAATTATAGGGTGACAACTTGGAGCCGACACACGGTCCGAAAATCATATGAAACATAGTTTTGTACGATTCTATTGGTGCATGTTTGGCCAGCTTTAGAGAGTGAATCGTGATCGAGACCTTACTTGCATCCTCATCTTTATTTTGTGGATTTCAATATTGATTTTCTGAAAACATCTTAGTTGGATTTCCTTCTTCATAGAAGAAAGAACAAAAAATGGATGAGATGAAAATAGACTTCCATCTGGAGCACCTTTAGGGCTCTGGCACACGGGGAGATTAGTCGCCCGTGACAAGGGAGATTTGCCGAAATCGCCTGCGCAGCGTGTGCCATCCCATCGCCGGTGGGATGGTAGTTCGGGGAGATTAATCGCCCGTGACAAGGGAGATTTGTCGCGGGCGACTAATCTTCCTGTGTGCCAGAGCCCTTAGTCTCCAAACCATTGCTAGTGGAGAGCTTGTGCTCCCATCAGAGGCTGATAGCTGATTTTCACCTTCTTGAAAACTGTGTCATTAAGGATTGATGCAGAAAAATGTCTGATAAGTACCTTCTTGCCATGGTGCTACTATATTTTAACAGAGTACGTCCATATGAATATAGTCACTTAAACTTCTACGCTCTCTACTTGGCACATGACATGGAAGAGGACCCAACCACAGTGAAGTTAAACATACTCCCATGGGTTCTTGGGAGGAGCTAGAGAAAACTTACTGGGGACTTGCTACAAGCGCGTGACAGCTAGTGGTCATGCATGAATTTCAGAGCACTTGTTACCAGAGTGCAAAGATTTGATGTCCCAGCATTGTCCAACACTGGGGTTGGCACCACAACAAACCAGCACATAACAGCATTGCCATTCGCTGGATCGGGAGACCAGTGGCGGAACGCATCATCTACAATCCAGATGACCATCTTCCTCCATGCAGACAGTGTGATATTGCTGTGACAGGGTTATATGTGGAGAACTCCAAGACCAACTAAATGAAGAGGAAACCTTGTGCTTCCATCTGAGACCAATGCATATTTCCACCTCCTTGAAGACTGTGTAATTTAGGATTTCCTTTATAAGGATTTGTGCAATTAAATGGCAAATAAGTACCTTCTTGCCATAGTGCTCATATATTTTGAGAGAGCACATCTAAGGCCATGTGAATACAGTCACCTAAATTTCGTCCGCTGTCTTGCTCTGTCCCTGCCAGTGAAGTTGAACGTACTCCCATGGGCTCTTGAGAGGAACTAAAGGAAGTTTACTAGAATCTTCCTACAATCGCTATGGCAGACAATGGCTGATTATTCCTATACAGGCTGTTTCCTGAGCTACTAAAAACTGGCATTGCCAAAATCCCATGAAATTACAGCCATTATTTTTGTCACTTTACCACCAAGTGGAATTGGTTTAAAAACAAATGCTTATAAAGTTCACTAACTAGTCCACATGTGCACTGCATAGCTTCATAGAAACCAATGCAGTTTATGGTAAGTGAAAGGATATGGTGGAAAGGGGCTCGTTAAAATAAGAATCCGGGCAACAGGTTATACAGGCACCAGAGCTAATTACCAACCAGTAGCAACCTGCACCATGGGGGTTTTTTAAGTGCCCACTTCTAAACAAGTGAACTTGAATGTCCTGAACTGCATAGAAATGCGTGTGCTGTTTGATCTCATTTGTACTCCAGGTTATTGAATAAGCAAACACAGAAAAAGTACATTTGTACAGTTTTTAAATGAGCCATTTTCAATGACAAAAAGGTTTAGAACCAGCAACCAGCCTAAAAGTGAATTACCTACACAGGAGGCCTCTTTAATTACAAGCTTCCTGCGTGAGGTGCCTTTTTTCTAAATCCTTTAGTTCCCCTTTAATAGATAATCTGTGTCTATTTTCCTTTTGCATTCTTTTTCCAAGCTTCCATGACTTATAAACGGGTTATTTAACAGCCCCAATTCTGTCCTCCTCTTTTGCTCTGGGGCAACTCAAAGGGAGGGCATATTGGCCAGGGTAGACAAATTTATATTACAAAAAACAGAAGTTTGTCTTTCTAAGGTAATTAGAGGCTACTTTTGTCAGTGACACTCCACACGCTCAATGTGCTCTGGGTTGCTCTTCAGGAGCTAAGCTTACCTGTCATCAGAACTATCCAAAACAATAATAGGAAGTGGGGTTACATTGTTCATAGCAACCGATGCTTTGCAAATGATTACTAATTAATTTCCAAACCTAAAACATATAAGCACTCATTTATGACCACAGCCCAAAGGGTGGCTGTGCTAAAATGGACGCAACTGTTGCGTATTGACGCTATTCATTAAAGGTAATTGGGTACAAACATGCTCCTTGCACTCCAGTATATCTGAGCCAAGTGCATTCTGTCCATCATGTCATGTTGTGTGCATGTCCATCTATTATTGAAAGGGAATCCTGGGGCTACAATCAACCAAGGGTTACAATCAAGAGTAAGTAAGTAAATTAACAAACAACCCTTTTACATGCTGCATATTGTCTATTGAAGCTGCAAGCCACTGTAACTATAAATGCCTTTTAAAGTGTCTACACACTGATCTGCAGGCGTGTAAGTGATATGTGTGAATCACAGTCACTATTATGGTTGTGTGAATGGCTGTCATGTCTCTAGGGCTTTCTGCTCTCACTGTTTTTGAGAGTAATATACAACAATATCACACAATAAATGTTTACACTTTGGGCCAAAGACTAACAAGCTACTGTAAGCCAACACAAAACCCACTGCATGGTATAAAATATGCAGCTGGTTGGTAAAATACTGTGAGTACAAACTCCAATTTTCTTTAACAGTTTATGTTATGTAGGTCAAAAACCATGAATTACAAGCTTGCCAATTGATTGATGTATTGATTGGCTGTTTATGATGTTATATCCGTACAAACTGGTAGGGTGGTTAATCTCTGCGGGGCCTTTAATGGGCAACTCCAGCCCCTGCACTGGTTCTTGTGACATGACTTGCAGCACATTTTTCATTTATGGCAGCAGCACCGAATGACCACAGTTGTGTTATTGCAGTGGACGCCAACACAGGTACAGGAATGATTTTAGCTTGGAAGGGAAGGATATCAGAAATTCAGACAAAAAATTTTTGGGTTATAGTTCAGCACAAGTAATCAGTAGTATACGGCTGCAGATTCCAGGTGTCTGTGAACCACCCCAACAGTATATCATAAAATCAAAAAAGCAAAAAGAAATCAAGCAGCTCCAGGCAGCATTTGAAAACTGCAGTGAATTTTAATGGCAGTGTCAGCACACTACATGTTTCGGGCAGAGCCCTTTCTCAAGTGTACAAGTACAAAGCTTTGTGGGATTAAATACCTTCATGTGAAACAAACAAGCCTTTCCCCAACCCTTCTTCTTAAAGTGACAGCCAGTGTCCATTTGTGTCCTTAGTGAGTTCATTATGATCCATTGGTGAGTTCGACCATTATCAGAATACTTTCTTGTGAAACAAAAGCCTTTCCCCAGCCTTCCTTCTTAAAGTGACGGTTAATCCCACAATGCTTTGTACTTGTACACTTGAGAAAGGGCTCTGCCCGAAACATGTAGTGTGCTGACACTGCCATTAAAATTCACTGCAGTTTTCAAATGCTGCCTGAAGCTGCTTGATTCCTTTTTGCTTTTTTGATTTTTGAGGATATCAGAAATAAAGTAGGGGAGATGGAGAGCTAGAATTCATTGCATAGATCTGGTGTATGTGGGTAAGTGTACAGTAGCCTAATGTATTGTCACAAAACTGGGTTGTGTTATAATGGAAAATGGTTGTGGTGTGCCTAGTCCCCCATTCGGTGCTTGAAGGACTAAGGAAAGGGCAAGCTTTCCAAATAAAGTAGGACCAGGAACTGAAATGTATATTTTATATATGTCATACTCATCTACTATATGTGATGGGAAGCCGGAGCTCCCTGCTCCCATATGAAAAACATGGAGAAATAATGAAAGACAAAAATATCAACCACCTTGATTCTTGACATGTTTTTTGCTTGTTATTATACTTAATAAACTTTTTTAGTCACTGTAACCACTTGTTACACAAGGAAAGGTAAAGTCGCTGAAGGTGCCAATAAGTTAGTTACTGTAATTGCTGGTCTCTTACGCCAGGCCTCCTTCTTGAAAAACACACCAGCCTGGGAAGTTTTCAGCAGGTTGCTGCCATGTTCCCCTTCATACCCAGGTATCCAGTCCTTCGGGCTTGGTGTACGCTAAGTGCAAAACTAAGTGCACAAAAAAAAGTAGTAGCATGGTGGATGCCTGGGGAGGTAGAGAAATGTGTCAGTGTCCCTTCCTGCTAAAAACTACCCCAGGCTGAAAAGCACCAGCCTGGGGTAAGAGGTGACTAAGGTGTCTACCCCCAGTGACCTGTTCCTTTATACTACACATGTAGCATTAGCAGAGTTATTGGCAGTGTTTGCATTAGATAGAAGAGGGCTATCCCCACATCCATGTCAGCTCTGCAGTCAGATTTCTCATAATTTATATGGCTGTAGACTGAGGCCTTTAGTTTTCTATTTAAGCACAACACATGGGTGCCTGTAGAGAAAATACAGCCCTGGTTACAGGTGAACTCGTTTGCATACACCCCCTTTTTAGCTTTATATTGTTTTTTTTCTTAATTTCCTACTCCTATGGGCATTTACTAATGTTTGATTTTTTTCAACGCTAAAATATGATTTTGTTGTTGGAAAAAAAAAATCTGTAGTTTATTATGCAACAAAAGCATAAAATCTGATCTGGTAGAACTTTCATTGCTTTGTGGTTTTAGTTTTCAGGGTTTTTTTTCACACTTGCTATTGGACAACAATATGTAAAAGTTGCAGTTTTTAAGATTTTCCCTCGTCTTTTTTCATTCGTACTTTTTCAGTTTGAATCTTTTGATACATGACATTTGTGGAAATAAGTTTATATGTGGTTTTGAAAAAATATAAAACCACAAAAACTCAAATGTAAGTAAATTTCTGTAATTTGGATCTCCATGCCTTAAGTTTGCTAAGTCACTTGGGGGTGCCAAAATGTTAGGCGCCCCAGTGACTTTAATCGCTTCCCTTTTACCTCTAAGTGACTAAAGGCCCCCATGCACGGGCCGATAGAAGCTGCCGATATCGGTCCTTTGGACCAACTCGGCAGCTTATCGGCCGTGTAGGGGCAGAAACGAGAGGCCTGGCTGACCGATATCTGGCCTGAAATTGGGCAGATATAGATCAGCAAGGTTAGAAAATCCAGTCGGATCGGGGAACGCATCGGCTCGTTGATGCGGTCCCCGAACCGACTGCCCCATTGCCGCGTGCAGAATTCGAATGCCTCCCCGATATCGCCACCCGTAGGTGGGGATATCAGGGGAAGATCCGCTCGCTTGGCGACATCGCCAATCGAGCAGATCTGCCCGTGTATGGCCAGCTTAAGCCTTTCTTTCTCCTTTAAACAGCAATTAAACCCAATAGGATTAGGATTGTTTTGCCACCAATAAGGATTAATTATACCTTAGTTGGGATCAAGTACAAGGTACCGTTTTATTATTACAGAAAAAATCTGAATTATTTGATTAAAATGGAGTCTATGGGAGACAGGCTTTCTGTAATTCGGATCATTCTGGATAATGGTCATTTATTAAACTGACGTTTCTCAAGGTTACAGGACAGGAACAGAAATTGTTCCTGTCCTCTAACCTTGAGAAAGGTCTCCGCTGAGACCGAAACATCAGTTTAATAAATTACCAGTTTTTTTCACTTTGCAAGACCTGTGAGTGCAGTCTTACATGATGTTATATAGTTTTTTTTATTCTTGCACTGAGGCAAATATCTCATAGAAAGGGAGTGCAAACTATATGCTGGTATATATATGTATATATAGTAATTACATATGTGATTAATCAGCAGTTTCTATTAATCTAGGGAGGCTAAGATAAGGGAACTATAATGATATGACTGGTTGGACTGGGCTACTTTGAGAGTATTATCATATAATTGCCACATGGTGCATATCCTGCCCACGTTTAGTATCATCTGTTTGGTAGTGTGGAGAAGGCAGGGGCAATTGGGGCATGTATTGCACATTGCCCAGGGCCCTATGTCATACAGTGCAAAAGAAGTAACTTTTACAACAAATGTAAGAATATTATCACCTTTTATCAGCTTTTTCTTTATCCTCCTAGAGAAAATCTCATAGGTGCCTTCTTTGATGCTTTATAAATAGGTCCTGTAATTGTCCAGTATATTTTTTCTGGTTGGAGATACATCATACAAAAATGTACTCAAAGTGGTGTAATTAGATGTTACTGGGCCCCAAAGAAAATTCAATTTAGGACCGAAAAATATTAGTAAATTAAAGGAACAGTAACACCAAAAAATGAAACTGTTTTAAAGTAATTGAAATATAAGGTACTGTTGCCCTGCAACGGTAAAACTCGGGTGTTTGCTACAGTAACACTACTATAATTTATATAAATACGCTGCTGTGTAGCCATGGGGGCAGCCATTCAAGCTGGAAAAAAGGAGAAAAGGCACAGGTTACATAGCAGATAACAGATAAGACACCATTGTATTCTACAGGGTTTATCTGTAAGCTGCTATATAACCTGTGCCTTTTCTTCTTTTGAATGGCTGCCCCCATGGCTACACACCAGAGTTTATATAAACTCCAGTAATGTTTCTGAAGCAAATACACAATTTTTACCAGTGCAGGGCAGCAGTACATTATAGTTTAATTTCTTTAAAATACATACATTTTTTTGGTGTTACTATTCCTTTAACCTATTCTACCAATATATAGTGAAGCTGCTATTATTTAGGGCCTTATGGGGCCCTGTACACTCCTGGGACCCCCTGCAACCTCAGGGTCTGCTTCCTCTGTAGCTTTGCCCCTGTGCTTTAGAGAAAGACAGTTGACCCTGTGACTTGCCCCAGTGCACATTATTTATGCTCACAGACAATGTTTTATAGTCTCTCCATTAGTAATTAATTAAAGCAGTGTCCAAATAATAGCTTTCTATATTCCCTCAGGGGCTATTTCCCCTGCACTGACAGTAAAGTACACATGTGTTTATCTTGTCACCGAACTTGCTGCCTAGACTTTCCATAGTGCCTAGGTAATGATGAACTGCAATGTTTTAACCTTTTATATGAATTTTCCTTTATTTGAGTTATGAATAAACTTGGTACAGGTATCGGACCACTTCTCCGGAAACCTATTATCCAGAAAGTTCCGAATTATGGAAAGGCCATCTCCCATAGACTTAATTTTAGTTAAATAATTCAAATGTTTAAAATTGATTTCCTTTTTCTGTGTAATAATAAAATAGTATTTTGTACTTGATCCCAACTAAGATATAATTACCCCTTATTGGGGGCAGAACAGCCCTATTGGGTTTATTTCATGTTTAAATGATTCCCTTTTCTCTGTAATAATAAAACAGTACCTGTACTTGATCCCAACTAAGATATAATTACCCCTTATTGGGGGCAGAACAGCCCTATTGGGTTTGTTTAATGGTTAAATGATTCCCTTTTCTCTGTAATAATAAAACAGTACCTGTACTTGATCCCAACTAAGATATAATTACCCCTTATTGGGGGCAGAACAGCCCTATTGGGTTTATTTCATGTTTAAATGATTCCCTTTTCTCTGTAATAATAAAACAGTACCTGTACTTGATCCCAACTAAGATATAATTACCCCTTATTGGGGGCAGAACAGCCCTATTGGGTTTATTTCATGTTTAAATGATTCCCTTTTCTCTGTAATAATAAAACAGTACCTGTACTTGATCCCAACTAAGATATAATTAATCCTTGTTGGAGGCAAAACAGTCCTATTGGGTTTAAGTATTGTTTAAAAAATTGTTTAGTAGACGAGGTATGGAGATCCAAATAACAGAAAGATCCCTTATCTGAAAATCCCCAGGTCCTGAGCCTTCTGGATAACAGACCTTTTTTATTGTTGTTTTGTGTGTTTTCTTGTTTTATTGTTTAATGTATTTGCCCATTTATTGTTCAACGCTGTAGAATATGTTGGTGTTTTATAAATATGTGTTAATTATAATCTGTCTTAATTGCTAAACTTCTCTAATAAAAGGTTTACCGATACAGGTATAGGACCTGTTATCCAGAATGCTCAGGACCAAGGGTATTTCGGATAAGGGGTCTTTCCGTAATTTGGCTCTCCATACTTTAAGTCTACTAAAAAATCAATAAAACATTAATTAAACCCAATAGGATTGTTTTGCCTCCAATAAGGATTATTTATATCTTAGTTGGGGTCAATTAAAATGTACTCTTTTATTATTACAGAGAAAAAGGAAATCAGTTTTTAAATTCTGAATTATTTGATTAAAATGGAGTCTATGGAAGACGGGCTTTCCGTAATTCGGATCTTTCTGGATAACGGGTTTCCGGATAAGGGATCCCATACCTGTATATGAAAACAGTGCGGTATCAGCTATGCGGCTAATAATATCTAGAACAACTCACCCCAATGTCCCATTATATTTGACCTTCATGCTAACTAATCAGGTGCATCTACAAGAGCAAACAGACACTAGACTTTAGGGTGATCCCACCCCTAAGCCTTTTCCTTCCCACAGCAGCCAGCCTTGCAGTTTGGGATGCATTGATCTGAGGTCAAACATGCTCCGGGCAACGGTATTAGCAGACATTCATTTTCTTGTATGTTTTTGGAGTGTTGAAGGAAACAGGAGTACAGTATACAAAATAACATATAAACTGCTTCTAGGTAGTGTATTAGCTGAGATTAAACCTAGGACCCCAAGTGCAGCAAGGTGGCAATGCTAACCACTGAGCCACTCTGAGTTTAAAGAGGCAGTATAACTTCTTGTTCAACATGAATTCATGGAATAGAGCTTGTGCTGAACATAGTTTTTGCCTATTGGTGTAATTATGAAACATGTATGGTTTTTGTTATTTCTTGAGCTAAACAGGGCAAAAAAGTAACTTGAAGGTCCTCCATGTTTGGTCCTTGCGAGGTAGTGCACAGATAATCCCTCTGCATAATAGACTCCTGCTAACAAAAGAGGCAGAGAAGAGTTATATACCGGTAATCTAATAATCTATTGTGCAAGGACCAAACCCAGCATTTAAGGAGGAATAAAAGCTTGAATGTTCTATGGCCAAATGCAAATTTCAGTAGCCCCTTAAGACCCAACCCGCTATATATGTATAATAAAATACAAAATCATAGAGCATTATTCTTAAAGAAATGTTCCTCAGTCCTATTTGGTGGCCACCATGCTGGTTCTGCTACTTTTTCTGCAGTTCCTGACTAGGGTTGCCAGCTGGCTAGTAAAAATGATGGTGATTGCCAATGTTATAAATAGAGAAAAATCTAAAAAGATAAAAGGCCAATATTTTTTTCAGGAAAAGGTGGCAACTCTACACCCATGGGAAATATTTATATATGTTGACAACTATCTGCCAGGGGTTTTTGAGCCCCCCTTCTGCGACCCATAATCCCCTGACCCAATGGGAAAAAAATAGCATTTTCCATAAGGACAAATATTTCTTTTGGTTTGGAGGATTTTTTTTATCCCTCAAATTACAAACGCATTTTCCATTCACTCTATGATAGCAGTTTACTTTCCAGATGTACAAATTACAATCACCAACACAGTTTTTTTCCAAAGCAGCCATTTGTCTGTGGGAAACAGTTTCCAAATAATCGTCAAACGCAAAAAACCCGTTTCCCCTCGGCAAAAACTGTGGAGAACTTTCTGGATTATATTTAGAAAGTAAAGTCAACTAGGAACCGTTAGGTTTGGGTCGAATGAGTGGGCAAAACACAGAACACACCCCTTGCCCAAAGCCGCCCCCCTCCTCCCGTGTGTGAGTGCGGCCAGCCAGTCCCTAGCCCCACAGGCTCCCGGGCAGCCATGTTGTGTAGCTGCCAGCCCTGACTCCAGCCCCATCCCTCTGCCCCCTCCCTCCGCTCTATCCTCCCTCCTCTCCTTCCTCCCTAGGGAGACTGCGCGGCCCCAGCCCAGACACAGCCGACATCCTCAAGAGCTGCCCGAGTAACGGAGCTAGCGGGAGGGAGGAGGCGCCTCAGCCCTCGGAGCCCAGGCCTTTCTACAGGTAACGGGAACTTCCAGGGGGGAGAGAGGCAGGGCTGGCGGGCCGGCTTGGAAGCCTGCTGGAGACGGGAATAGTGAGGAGGCCGTGTGTGTGGGGGGGATTCTGGCAGACAGAGCTGGGAAGTTTGGCTTCTGCTGTTGTCTCACATAGACTGGCACCGACACACTTTGCTCTTTGAAAGGGTTAACTCTATTGGGCACTGCCTCCACTCTACACACAGTACTGCTGGGCACCCTGGCTATGGGAACAGCATAAATACTACCTGGGGGAAAGCAGCTCCATATTGCTTGGGCCACTGTATAAAGTATGACTTTAGCTAGCTGGGCCACTGTATAAAGTATGACTTTAGCTAGCTGGGCCACTGTATAAAGTATGACTTTAGCTAGCTGGCCACTGTATAAAGTATGACTTTAGCTAGCTGGGCCACTGTATAAAGTATGACTTTAGCTAGCTGGGCCACTGTATAAAGTATGACTTTAGCTAGCTGGGCCACTGTATAAAGTATGACTTTAGCTGGCTGGGCCACTGTATAAAGTATGACTTTAGCTGGCTGGGTCACTGTATAAAGTATGACTTTAGCTGGCTGGGCCACTGTATAAAGTATGACTTTAGCTAACTGGGCCACTGTATAAAGTATGACTTTAGCTAGCTGGGCCACTGTATAAAGTACCAGCATACTCGGGGTACTTCTGCTAGGCACCCCCACCATACTGACTTCTTATGGGGCACAGCGCCTCACAGTATGTATTGGTCTTTGATAAATATCTGTTTAGGATAACAGTGTCACCCCCACTTTAGGGCACTGCATAAAGTATTTTGCCAGGGACTCCCCACCATGTTCCTGGGCCACTGCACCGAGTAGTAACTTAGTGGGCATTCTCAGGGTATTGCTAGGGCATATTGTAGGGCATTACTGCTGCTGAGGGCACTTCTCAAGATGCTGCCACACTTGGCGCTACACAGGCTAACATTGTTTGCACTGTCAGGGCAGTGCCCAGTGAAGGAACCATAACAGTTGAGGGGGGGGGTGCAGATGCAGTGTGTGCCACTCATGGTTCTGCTCAGTTCCACAATACTTCAGCGGCTGCTGGTGGAACCGCAGGGGGTACCATTCATGCCACAATAATATATAAAGTACTGCCAGTACGGCACACTGCTCTGTACTTCTGGACGCACTGCCTTGGTTACATTTCATGACCATAGGATGCATGCTGATCTGCACCACAACACCGTATCATATTGTCATCAGCTTGTAAATAATATTTAGCCTGTCTCTCTAGGCTGATGTTGAGCTACAACCCCCAGAATCCACATTCAGCCATGTATCAGGGGTTGCTGGGAGTTGCAGATAAATATCAGAGCAGCGACAGATCCATTTTTGATGTAGACGGGTAATTGTACTGAATTGATAGCATGTAGAGGAGGCTGGAGCTTCCACATAGAAAGGCTGGATTTTGCGGTCCTGCCCCCAGCTTTTACTGTGACTGTTTTTGAAATGTAACTCCCATAAACCCCTGAGAGTTGGAGTTTAATTAGTGGACAGTGACTCTGTTGGGTACCCATTGGAAGCAGCTGTAGCTCGGGAGAAAGGGGTTGTAACCTGCCTATTGATTCCAAAGCTGGTATCCAACTTGTTGCTCTCCCAGCTGCTGGTGACATACAGAAGCAGCCCCTGTGGTTGTAGCTACAAAAGGGCCCAGGAAAGCTCCCTGTACATAGGAGACAGCTTGTGACATACCTGATAGATTTTTATTATTAACTATAATTAATACTTATATATAATTAATATAATTAATATTAATACTATTATTAATGCAGCGGCTGTTTCAGTACAAATGCCAGTATCCTGCAATTAACTGTTTTTAAAATCTCTGATTTAAGTGAATTGGTTTTTTTTTATTCCTATTTCCATCTGCTTGTAGCTTCCTTGTTGCAACCCAGACTACATGGCCTATATATAATCTAGTACAGGTATAGGATCTGTTACTTAGAACACCTCAAACTTGGGGTTTTCTAGATAAGAGGATAACCATACCTTAATTCTTCTAAAATCATTTAAACATGAAATAAACCCCGTAGGATTGTTTTGCCACCAATATGGATTTTTCTTGGAGTTTTCTTACCATCAAGTACAAGGTACTGTTTTATTTCAAATAAAAAGGAAATCACTTTTGTGAAATAGAATAATTTGCTTATGATAGAGTCTAAGGAAGATGCCCTTCCCGTAATTCAGAACTTTCTGAATAACAGGTTTGCAGATAACAGATTCTAGACCTGTACTGTATATGCAGATACAGAATAACTGTATGGGTGATAAATTATCACATCAAATGAATAAAACTTGCATGTCTTTTCCATTTGGTTAGATGCTTATGCAATATGCCTTATCGTTATGATCCCAACTGTAAGGCAGTCATGTTACCAAAAAAGTCTGGGCTCCCTTTGAGAAGGGATTGAGCTTTAAAGATTGAAGGGCCACATCTGTCCTAATAGTCTCTAGATGGAAACCACAAAATAGATCTGTACCTGAATAGGAATACGTAAAATAACTTACTAAAACTCTCTGTTCGCAATCTATTTTCTGGTTCCAAGGGTCACTAAAGGTGGCCATACACCTTATATGCCCACCTACGGATGTCGGGTTAATTCGGTGGGCATAGGCGCCAACGGAAAACTCAAACCTGCCTGATTGAGATCTGAGCGATTTCAGGCCACATGTTGGTCGGGGAGACCTTTTGTTTGTGCTTCTTACACACCTTAATGCATCAATTACCGGTAATTGATTCTATTATCAATTAATACTCATGAGCGTTCAGAGTCGCGGTTTTTTAGATGCCACGTGCGGCATTTTCTAGCACTTGATGCAAGTTCAAAAGTTAATACAATAGAGGGGTTGCATTTGGAACCTAGTACATTAAAAAAACGTGCATAAATTCAATATAAGCATTTTTATGCGCTCAGCATGCGTTTCTAAATGCATGAAAGAAGTCCCCTGTGTAAGAACCATTAAAAGGTATTTTAATATCAATTTTGAGTTTTGATTCAGTCATGATATTGGAAAAGCATTTTGCACCCATTAAATCCTGCTGTGGCTCAGAGTCTCCTGTTTACTAAACAAACCACAGCCTGTAGTGCTTTGCAAAATATAAAAATCTGCCATGCATTAACAAGCAGCCGCTCTCATTGTGATGCAAGGTGCATTGTAACGGTACAAGGTCTTTTATTTATAAATCCCATTTAAGAAATGCTAAATCTCTAACCCTGCCGCTATGAATTATTTATGTTTGAAGAGAGCCTACATTGTATCTCATTGCCATATGTTGTAAACTCCTGCATTGAGATGAATGGCGAGGGCCACCATACCAGATCAGGGACAGAGTCTATGGAACGTTTGTGTACCTGTGATGTTTTTCTGGTCGATAAGGAAAAAATTTTAATGTATTTTTAATCATAAGCTTGTTACATGAGTGATACTCCTACATAAGCTCTTGCTTATGTGTGCGCTGAAGTCACTAACAACACTTTAGTCTGATATCTGGCCAAGGATCTGCGGGTTTTCAGAGATGCCACTTCTTGGTTAATGATGGCCGGTGGGCAGTTGTGGGTTGGATCAGTTAGTGGGGCCAGGTTTCAGATATTGAACCCTTGCAGAATTCTTCTTTGGCCTAAATGTAAATTAGTAATGCAGGTATAGGATAGATTATCCATAAACCTGTTATCCAGGAAACTACAAATTATGGAAAAGCCATCTCCTATAGACTCCATTTTAATCAAATAATTCACTTTTTTAAAAATATTCTTTTTCCCTGCATTAATAAACGAGTACCTTGTACCAAGATATTATTAATCCTTAAAAAAATCCCATTGGGTTTAATTCATGTTGAAATGATACCTGTATGTGCTGATTCTTAACCAAAAGTGGGTCTGCATTCATTTTAGGGTGGGTCTCCATGTTTCCTTTTATTATGGAAAAATTTTCCTTGGATATAACTTTGGGAGGCCAGATCATTCCTTTAAATCTGCTGAGTAGGGATGCACCGAATGCACAATTTTAGGATCACCAAACGGAATCCTAATTTGCATATGTAAATTAGGATAAGGATGGGTTAAAGGAACAGTAACACCAAAAAATGAAAGTGTTCAAAAGTAATTGAAATATAATGTACTGTTGCCCTGCACTGGTAAAACTGAGGTGTTTGCTTCAGGAACACTACCATAGTTTATATAAATAAGATGCTGTGTAGCCATGGGGGCAGCCGTTCAAGCTGGAAGAAAGGAGAAAAGGCACAGGTTACATAGCAGATAACAGATAAGACACCATTGTATTCTACAGGGTTTATCTGTTAGCTGCTATATAACCTGTGCCTTTTCTTCTTTTTGAATGGCTGCCCCCATGGCTACACACCAGGGTTTATATAATCTCTAGTAATGTTTCTGAAGCAAACAAACAACTTTTACCAGTGCAGGGCAGCAGTACATTATAGTTTATTTTTTTTTAAATATATACATTTTTTGGTGTTACTGTTCCTTTAAAGAGAAACACTTCTGTGTTTATTTGACAAAAAGTCACATGATTTTAAGGATTCGGGCGAATCCAAATCCTGCTGAAAAAGGCAGAATCCCGAACTGAATCCTGGATTAGGTAATTCCCTACCACCAACCTAATGTCATAACAGATCTTTGTTTTTCTGAAACCATGCATTTAATTATAGGCAAATAGCGATTCAGTCTCTCCACCCAGTCACCCTACTCTAGCGGTGGGCAGAGTTTGTCTTTTTTGGGCCATGGGCAATGGGGGAATTAGTTGCGTGCGGTTAAATCTCGGCTACCATACTATTGTTCCCGAAAATGACTTCCCACTGGCAGTAAAGTGAATTACTGGTGGGAAGGCACATGCATCACTTTGTTTAATTTCCAGAAATCTAGGGCAGCAAATACATTTTTACTCCAAATCCAACAGGCATACAGTATAGAAGGTCCCTTGTGAGGGAAGCAATTACTGTATTAGACTGTTGCAGTATGTGTCTAGGGTTGCCAATACTGCCATATTGAGCTCTAAAGTGTTTGAACATTTTAATGGTTGTATGGATAATAATTATGTACATTTTATTTCCTTACCACCCATGTAGCCCTAGAGCGCCAGGTTGAACACAAGTCTGTGTTGTCCCTTTAATATTTCCATTAGACAGTCTCAAAGACAGAAAGATAAATTGAGGTACGATGACCCTTTAAAGAGCCTGTTGTGGCAGTGTCCTTGCAGTTATAAATGTATGATGACGCATGCTTACCGGCAGCTGCTACAATCCCATTATATTGGTGTGTTTCCATATCAAGGATTTCAGCTGTTTAGGAATACCTTTTGGCTCGTGGGTACTATAGCCTTATTATGTATGTACCAGGCTGTAGGCTGCCACCGCACTTTTAATTTTTCATTTTTTTTTTAAAGTGCCATTGAAGTTTTTGTTGTTTAGTGGTTGTTGAGTGGTCCCATGTGGTGAAATGCATCAAAGTGTCACCATACAGGGACGCATACTGAAACGCCGACAAGTAAGGGCCTTAAGGATTAAACACTTATGGGGTTATGTAATAAAAGGCACTTATTGGTTGCAAAGTCATTGTTTTATTCTGTGTGGTTGTACCCATGAGTGTTTTTGTATGCAACAGACTGCCCAGTGCAATTGATGTGCATTCCCAGTACAATAAAATAAATGCATGTTGGATGCACTTGCATTCTAAAAGGGCACATATAAGCAATACGTAGGTGTTCATGCATTTCAATAAACATACATTCAAATACCCGTGTGTAAGGGCTTTCCACAAACCGTTACAAGTCTACTGCTTAAAAAAAAAAAGTTAAAAATGAAAGCAAAAACCTAATTGATTGCTATTTGCAACTGCCTTGAGTAATTTAGCATCTATATATCAAATCTGTAGCAGTCTGGTAAGGCAGAAGGGGGATCTCCACTATGCACTTTACATATAGCAAAGATTTTCCATGGTTTTAAATGTTCCAAATATAGTTGCTCGCCAATGAAAAGCAGAATCCATCGGTCTGTTTTATTTTCTCTGCACTTCCACTTTTGAATCCTAACACAATGTAGGAGAAGACAGCAACAGGAGGACAACCAATGTACCTTGTATACGAGTCAGACCCCGAGAACAGAAAGGAGTCAACAAACATTGCGTTCAGTTGCAGTCACATAAAGTAAATTTAAAACAATTACAAAATTATCATAAATGTATAATGGAAAGTCTTTTAATCTGGCCACACATGTCCTGATATTCATACGAATTTCGGACCGGGAGTGAGGGCTCTGAATTATTGTCTCGATAATTTTCGCACCATGGATAACGATAAAATCTTCACATGTATTGTGTATCGGACAATATCCTTGGGGGACCTACAATTAGGGATGCACCGAATCCAGGTTTCAATTCAGCCTTTTTCGTCAGGATTCGGATCCATTTTAGGATGCTTTTGTTCTCTTGGATATCGTATTCAGTCAATAAAGAAAATAAAAAGCACAGTTCTGTTGATGTTAGATTAAGATGACCAATCTCCCAAAAAAACAGTGGCATCATTTCTAAGAAATTAATTTCTGGAGGGTCCCTGGGATACCTGAGAGATATACAGATGCGTGTGAATTTGTTGGTCTGTAGTGTAGTACTTACTATTGTATATTTATGGCTCACCAACTTGTGATGTGGGTGGGTTACAGGGTGTTGCGAAATATAATTTGATATTGCAGTAGCGCAGGATCATTATAAGTGATGAGATATTTACACGTACTGGAATCTTGTCAATAGTAAGCACTGCCCATACTTGTCTCATGTGTCGAAGTCGGTAAAGTAGAGGTACCTTTCAAAAGTTGATTATTGCTGACTGAAGGGCAGATTGTTAACAAATTACAAATACTTAGGGGAAGAGAGAGCTACATTATGGAGGAGAAGGTACAGTCTATACCAGGGATCACCAACATTTTTTTTTACTCTCGAGGTACATTCAAATGGAAAAAGTGTTAGGGAGTAACACAGAAAAAAAAAATGTACCTTGGGTGCCAAATAGCTAGGATTGGCTATTAGGTAGTACGTATGTAGACAGGCAGCCTATAGGAGGCGCTGTTTGCAGTACATTGGGGTTTTATGCAACCAAAACTTGCCTCCAAGCCAGAAATTCAAAAATAATAACCTTTTTTGAGGCCACTGGGAGCAACATCCAAGGAGTTGGTGAGCAAAATGTTGCTTACGAGCCACTGGTTGGGGATCACTGGTCTTTACCAAGGATAAGCAGCCTTGGGCCATCCAGATCCTGACCTATAACCGGTGACCTATAAGTAGAAAAATTTGTAGGTCAGCAGTGAGTTTAGATTTGTTATGCAGATGGATACAGGTAAAGTGATGGCTGCATGTTATCTGAGAGAGCCGCTTAGTTCCGAAGGCAGTGATCCATACCAGGCATTTGAATGACCTTATGCCAAGTTATGCTTTTGTGTAAAGTGAAATGAGGACATATGCAAGCCAGGACTGGATCGGTGTCTCCCTGATGGCATGGAGTTTGCTGACATGTCTGCATTGTGCAAGTGCTGTCTGAAACCAGACACAGAGCATAAGTAGCCCTGGAGGGATTAGGTTGACGTGATTAAATGTACTCTTCCGTCTTATGTATCGCAAGTGGTTGTAACATCTTTTTCACAAAGGTTCTTACTATGCGATAGGTGCAAAGGCTAGCTGTAGCTCAAGGCTCTCTTGTTACTATGTCTATCTATTGTGTACATTTTATTCTCTAGCTTGCACACTCAGGAGGTGCCCAGCTGCTAGTATTTGTAGTGGTCTGGAGACAGTACTGGGACCTCGTAGATCATTTCCACTGTAAACAGATCTTGCAGGTTCTGTACCCACCAGAAGGGACACACACACACTAGGGCAGTGCTGTCATAGAAGAGGCCCTGAGACCACATGTGGCCCATGAGGACATTTTTTTCTGGCCCACAATCTGATCAAGGGGGCCATACCATTTTTTGTATGACCTCATTATTTCAGTATGGAGGAGATAAAATCCCAATATCCCAGCAACACTTCGACTGCATTGTGATAATAAAATGTGTGCCTGTTCCTGACCAACCCAGTATAACTGACATTTGTAAATATACATTTAAAGAAATTGTTTCTAAATACAGAAGAACTAGCAAACCTTGCTACAGCTAACAGAGTCTGTTATCTGCAAGCACGCCTTTATCCTTCTCAATTAAAAGTTAATTTAAGCCAAAAATATTCCCTCTTTATAAAACAAGATTTGTGCTTATGAAGTATTCTATAATTCTATAATATTCTCTCACATGTAATGCTGCCAGTCTCTGCAGTAGTGTGAGCTGCTTATTGCCGGATCTCTACACTGGTTGCTTTCTTGTTGATAAATCATGGCTTATGAAACCACATCATTATTTAAACTTAAAGATTTAAGTTTAAATAATGACCAAACGACCAAATTAGCCCGATATTGCCCACCCGTAGGTGGTGATATCGGGAGAAGATCCCCTTGTACTAGCCCATGGGATCTACACCAGCCCAAGGCTACCACAGCCCTTTAGCAGTGAAGCCCAAATGTCTAGCCTAGTGTGTGCATCTTTGTGCGAGAGTGTGTGTGTCTTTACATATCACAGTTACAGCCCAGGGAGTTGCGAAGTTGGAGCGCTTTTGTTAAAGACAAAATAACAAGCATAAGTCAGAAGTTGTTTCCTATATTGTTGTCGTAGTCCCTAAGGCACTGCACATTACTATCCAAACGTGACTGCCGGAGTGAAAATAGCAGCTAAATGTCTAAGCCGAGTTCCGCAGTTACCCATATATCATATCAGCTTGTGCTTTCCCAAAAGCATTTGTTTAAGAAATTCTCTACATAGTTGTTTGACAAGGCATGAATAATCATGTCATTTATACAATAAATAGATGATTTTTTTTTATCACTGCAGCAGTGCATGAATTGCTCAGCAGTGCTTTTAAAGGGGATCTAAACCCAAAAATACAATTTTATTTAATGAAAGAAATTATAATTCTAAGCAACTTGTAAACTGCTTTGAAAGGAACTAAAACCTGAAAGCTTGCTGCAGTTCTCATCTTAGTCAGTAATGGTTGTTATATTTTACCCAGTAGATGGTTAATATGATATAGCGCCTTTGCCTAACTCAGTATATACTCATTAAACATGGTCAGTGGTTTTAAAGTTATTTGTAAGTGGAAATGGCAGTTGAAAGCAGCATTTGTTTATCCTTTTTTTGTTCTCCGTTTTTGACTTGTGAAACATTGTAGCACGAGTCATCCCTGCATCCTTTTCTTTCATGTTACCAGGGCTCAGAAAAGAAAGGATCAGGCAGATAGTGCTTTTGATAGCAGCTGTATTTACAAATCACTTTAAATTGTCATCGTCCATAGTGTTCTGTTTACACAAAATGTTCATAATGTCTGACATTTGCTTTTAGAGTAAAAAAACAGTACATTGCACTTGATGTTAACTAAGCTAGCTTATGTACTTTGGCAAACAAGTTTCTAAATATACAGTGGTGTGAAAAACTATTTGCCCCCTTCCTGATTTCTTATTCTTTTGCATGTTTGTCACACAAAATGTTTCTGATCATCAAACACATATAACTATTAGTCAAAGATAACACAAGTAAACACAAAATGCAGTTTTTAAATGAGGGTTTTTATTATTTAGGGAGAAAAAAAATCCAAATCTATTGCCCCCTGAACCTAATAACTGGTTGGGCCACCCTTAGCAGCAATAACTGCAATCAAGCGTTTGCGATAACTTGCAACGAGTCTTTTACAGCGCTCTGGAGGAATTTTGGCCCACTCATCTTTGCAGAATTGTTGTAATTCAGCTTTATTTGAGGGTTTTCTAGCATGAACCGCCTTTTTAAGGTCATGCCACAACATCTCAATAGGATTCAGGTCAGGACTTTGACTAGGCCACTCCAAAGTCTTCATTTTGTTTTTCTTCAGCCATTCAGAGGTGGATTTGCTGGTGTGTTTTGGGTCATTGTCCTGCTGCAGCACCCAAGATCGCTTCAGCTTGAGTTGACGGACAGATGGCCGGACATTCTCCTTCAGGATTTTTTGGTAGACGGTAGAATTCATGGTTCCATCTATCACAGCAAGCCTTCCAGGTCCTGAAGCAGCAAAACAACCCCAGACCATCACACTACCACCACCATATTTTACTGTTGGTATGATGTTCTTTTTCTGAAATGCTGTGTTACTTTTACGCCAGATGTAACGGGACACGCACCTTCCAAAAAGTTCAACTTTTGTCTCGTCAGTCCACAAGGTATTTTCCCAAAAGTCTTGGCATTGAGATGTTTTTTAGCAAAATTGAGACGAGCCATAATGTTCTTTTTGCTTAAAAGTGGTTTGCGCCTTGGAAATCTGCCATGCAGGCAGTTTTTGCCCAGTCTCTCTCTTATGGTGGAGTCGTGAACAGTGACCTTAATTGAGGCAAGTGAGGCCTGCAGTATTTTAGATGTTGTCCTGGGGTCTTTTGTGGCCTCTCGGATGAGTTGTCTCTGCGCTCTTAGGGTAATTTTGGTCGGCCGGCCACTCCTGGGAAGGTTCACCACTGTTCCATGTTTTTGCCATTTGTGGATAATGGCTCTCACTGTGGTTCGCTGGAGTCCCAAAGCTTTAGAAATGGCTTTATAACCTTTACCAGACTGATAGATCTCAATTACTTTTGTTCTCATTTGTTCCTGAATTTCTTTGGATCTTGGCATGATGTCTAGCTTTTGAGGTGCTTTTGGTCTACTTCTCTGTGTCAGGTAGCTCCTATTTAAGTGATTTCTTGATTGAAACAGGTGTGGCAGTAATCAGGCCTGGGGGTGACTACAGAAATTGAACTCAGGTGTGATAAACCACAGTTAAAGGAACAGTAACACTAAAAAATAAAAATGTTTTAAAATAATTAAAATATAATGTACTGTTGCCCTGCACTGGTAAAAGTTGTGTGTTTGCTTCAGAAAGACTACTGTAGTTAACAGAAATAGCTGTTGTGTTGCCATGGGGGCAGCCATTTAAATTGAAAAAAGGAGAAAAGGCACAGGTTACATAAGAAGATAACAGATAACTGTGTAGAATACAATGGGAATCTATGCTACTTATCGGTTATCTGCTTAGTAACCTGTGCCTTTTCTCCTTTTTTCAATTTAAATGGCTGCCCCCGTGGCTACACAGCTGGGTATTTATATAAACTGTAGTAGTGTTTATGAAGCAAACTCACAACTTTTACCAGTGCAGAGCAATAGTACATTATATATTAATTATTTTTATACACTTTCCTTTTTTGGTGTTACTGTTCCTTTAAGTTATTTTTTAACTAGGGGGGCAATCACTTTTTCACACAGGGCCATGTAGATTTGGAGTTTTTTTTCTCCCTTCATAACATAAACCTTCATTTAAAAACTGCATTTTGTGTTCAATTATGTTATCTTTGACTAATAGTTAACGGTTTTTGATGAGCAGAAACATTTAAGTGTGACAAACATGCAAAAGAATAAGAAATCAGGAAGGGGGCAAATAGTTTTTCACACCACTGTAAATAACTTTCTCTTCATAAGCAACAATTCCTTTGTACAGATTGCCACCATAGACATCGTTAGGTTTTTTATTAAAAAACGTTACCCTGAAGGCACATGAGATATTTCCTCCTCCAGGGGTTTGGCCATAAGATAATCACTAAAATCAGCCTCCTTTTGGCTATAATGAATACTGCCTGAAAGTGCCAGTAGTAAGGATGACGACATGGAGCTACTAGTAGCACCTACTTGTCATGGCTAATAAAATAGACAATACTGATGATAATTGTGTCTACATGTGTTTTAGCAGAGGCAATTTTCAGTATTGTCTATGGCTGGATATTTTCTGGCGTTTAGTAGCTGTGACAAGTAGCTGCTACTCGGTAGCTTTGTGTGTCTTCAACCTAATGGTTCTCTCACTTTTGATTGTGCTCAAAGAGTTCTCCTTTAACATTCATAAATTAATTCTTTCTGTTGCTAAAAAAAGTAGCCTGTGTGTGAACGTAGCATTACATGACATATGAGGAGGCTAGATTTGCATTTGTAGAAACATACCTGTGGTTCCAGTCTCCATGACATGTGTAGCTTTGGAAAAACAGTGCTACTCGAGCTTTCTTACCAGTAATTCACTTTATTGCCAGTGGGAAAGCGTTTTGGGGAGAAGCTAAGATTTGTCACAGGCGACTAATCTCCCTGTGTTCCAGTATTCTAATGGTTTCACTTTATATTCTAGGACTGGTTGTTCATCAAAGGCAAGCAATGCATTGAGCTGTTAGCAAGAGAGACTGTACATATGTGCTGTACCTAATGATCGTTACGCAAATAATGTTAATGGAATTAGTGTAGGCAAATGTGTAGCGTGGCAGGCTCAGTGCGTTTTGCATTGCTTTGCGTGAAGGTCAATTCGAGCTTTCCAGAGTGTGTCCCTTTTAAAGCACTGGCTGGAGTTCCCACTAATATGTTCAAAAATCAGAGGGCTGTAGATCAAACCATTATAGTCTGCCATGGTTTGAAAGGCAGTAAAAAACTTGTCCACTCTTAAGGTTACCAGACACTAAGATTCGCTCCTTCGTTAAGGACCACATTTTTCCACCAATATCGAATTAGTGACTGGAATAGGACCCGTTGGAGGAAGCAACACATCAGCGAGCAGATGTGGTCCCTGATCCAACGGGAAAATCCAAACCTGCCTGATTGACTTTTGTCCTTTTTGGATCGAATTTTAGGAAAGCTATTGGTCAAGTAGGTCCGTCGGGAGTCCTAATACACAGGCATCTGCTGGATCAGTCTAAAGGTGGCCTTCCCCGGCCAATTCTAGCTGCTGATATCGGTCCTTTAGACCGATTCTGCAGCTAATCTGCCCATGTATGGGCACGAATGACAGGCCTGGCCTGCCTGACCGATGTCTGGCCTGAAATCGGCCAGATCTTGATCGGGCAGGTTTTTTATTTTACCGTCAGATCAGGGACTGCATCAACTTGTCGATGTGGTCCGTGAAGAGACGGCGCCTATACCTGCCGTCCTGATTCGATCATTTGGTCCCAGGGCCAAATGACCAAATTAGCCCGATATCGCCCACCCATACATAGGTGGGAAAATCTGGAGACGATCTGCTTGCTTGGCGACCTCGCCAAGTGAGCAGATCTTACCGTGTATGGCCACCTTTAAGGACTTGAAGTGACCTAGGTGGGAAAATCTGGAGAAGATCTGCTTGCTTGGTGACCTCGCCAAGTGAGTAAATCTGCCCGTGTATGGCCAACTTTAAGGTAGTCACAGTGTTGTAGGTCGTATACAGCAGCCCTGTAAAAAATTATTAGGCAGGGGTATATTTTACAGCTTTATTTGCCCTATGATGTACATCACAGACTATGCTAGCTATAACCTTGTCCACACAGACCTAGAATGAAACTGTAGCCTTTCTGAGCATTACAATATTATCAGTATTAGAACAGGTAGCCAGTCAGAGATTCAGACTAACTACATGACATGTCAGTGGGATTGCTAGCAAAATGAGTGCAAGCTCCTCTATGTGAAGCTGTCTTTTTACATCCAACTTGTTTTGAAGTTTTTGTTCAATGTGGTATGAACGTTCTTGTAAAATTAAAGCTGTTTTTTCTGCAGGCAAGGACCATCCATTTGTGTGAGAGAAGAAAGGCAGCCGCGAAAATGCCGAAACCGGTAAGATTAAAATCACACTTTTTTCGTTTGTACTGAAAAAACATTATTATAGCTCTTAGCTTGTCTTACATGTGCACAGTAAGCTAGTGGGACACTGGTTTAACAAGGGTCACTGCCTTATAGTGATGAAAGGGCTTGTATCATCTCTTATTAGATCATATCCCTTGCTCCTGAAATATAGTTACTATTATGCTTTGTTTGGAATTGTTGTAGGCATAAGGGTTTTTTTTAAAATTGTTAAAAGGATTTAGAACTTGCAGTGCAGTTTTTTACCATCTTTAAAACCCCTCAGTATTTCCCATAGGGCTAAAGGATAAAAATATAATCAGGATAAAATATTAAACAATATATTCAGAACTGAGCAGGTTCTGTTTAGGAGGGATGGGGCCTTGATGCACAGAGCACTTTCTTGCTCCTTTAAACGGGGGTCCCAACCGGCGGGCCGCAGGCTGCTTTGCACCGGGCCTCCTCTGGTCCCGGCTGTGGTGGATATGTGTTGTGGCAATGACATTACAAACAAAGCATCTTGCGCTTAAAGGCGTGCATAACGACGCAAATGAATGCGTCCAACGCAGATACGAATGAACTTGTGTGAATAATGACGTGGATCATTTTATTAAATAAAGTGCATAATATAAAATAATTACATTTACATTATATGTGTAATAATTATATACTATGCATTGACTAGTTTATTGTGTTTTATTATACAAAATGAAGACTAGTTGCAAATTGTCTCACAATATCAAGCTCTTTATCATACTAAAAGTCAGTTTTAAAGGTGATCTACTCCTTTAAGAGGGAAATATACCCGTAGGCTTCTAACGTTCATAATGTTCCCTGTGTTTTAAGAAACATTGGTTCCCAGTTAATAAGCAAACACTTTCCTGCATTCTTACTTAGTGAAGAGAGCTTAAAGAGAGTTGAAAGGGAACCAAGTCTTTTGCAATAGAGAGCTTTTGTTGCTAATACTTTCTGATTATTTACCCTTTATTTGTCTAATGAAAATACATACATACAATGTAATGGTTATTATGGTAGTTTAGCAAGAGGATCCAGCCAAGGGCACACTGCACATTCCCTGCTTCTTTAGACTTTTCTTTAGGGCCCATGGGAATTTTTAAAACACTTTTTGGGTCCAGTCTCCTTTGCTGCCAGGATATTACATCACAGTTAAATAGTAATAATAATAGCTATAATGTAATGACACTTATGTGACATAGTAATATAATATGCCCATTTAAATAATAATTTATAAGCTCATAACTGCTAATTTAGATGGATTCTCCCATTGCATCATTTATTCCTTTTTATTTTATTACTTTTTTATGCACTATTTTGAGTGCTGTTATTTTGTTTAAGAAAGGAAGATGAAATACAGTTATGTGATCCGTTATCCGGAAATGCTTTATCCACAAAGTTCCAAATTACAGGAAGGCCATTAATCAAATATTTCAATTTTTTTTAATTGATTTCCTATGTTTCTGTAATAATAAAACATTAGCTTGTGCCCAAGATATAATTATTCTGTACTGGAGGCAAAGCAGTTTGTGCTGTCAGGCACGGTATTGTTTTGCTGTTATTCATATGTAAGATGTTGGGCAGTGATGTTGTGTGATCAGGCCTGGCTGGCATAGGAATTCCAGTGCATCCCACAGGGTTTAATTGGCTTGAGGTCAGGGCAAACCCATTCTGTATGGAGCTTTTATTTGGACATGGAGGCATTATCGTGCTGAAATAGGAAAGGGCCTCCCTAAATTTGTTGTCAAAGGAAGCACGGAAGTGTCAGAAATGTCAGTGTGATGTAAGACCGGCTGTTGGCAATTTTGGCTTAAAGGAACAGTAAGGGCAGTGGCACACAGGGAGATTAGTTAAATCCTTGTTGTCGCGGTCGACTAATCTCCCCACAATGGCAGACGTGTTGCTGCGATGTCAAAAAGTTGTCTTGAGAGGAAACTTCGGGCGACTTCAGGACATTGCAGCGTCGCGTATGCCATCCCACCAGCAATTTACATTCTAGCCGGTGGGATGGCATTGCGGGGACATTAGACGCCCACGACAACGAAGATTTGTTGTGGGGCAACTAATCTCCCTGTGTTCCACTGCCCTAACACCAAATAATGAAAGTGTATAAAAGTAATTAGAATATAATGTACTGCCCTGCACTGGTATAACTGCTGTGTTTGCATTAGGAAGTTTATATAAACAAAACTGTTGTGTAGATATTCAAAGGAGAAAAGGCAAAGGCACATAGCAGATAACAGAAAAAACACGATTGTATTCTACAGAGCTTATCTGTTATCTGCTATGTAACCTGTGCCTTTTTTTCCTTTTTCTAGTTGAATGGCTGCCCCCGGGGCTACACAGCAGCTTATTTATATAAATTATAGTAGTGTTACTGTAGCAAACAGACAAGTTTTACCAGTGCAGGGCAACAGTACATTATATTTTAATTAATTTAAAAAAAGAAATTAAATTTTTTGGCCGTACAGTGTATATACTGGCACTTCTTAATACCAACTGAGCACTAATTACTGAATTCACTATGGGTGGTTTTACTGTATTGTTTCTTTTTTCAACTGATAGTAAAATAATTCCATAATAGGGGAAATCTGGAATGTGCATTTTAAGGAGTGAGCTTCAGGTAAGCAAATGCAGTCGGCTAATTGCCTGTATCGCTTGCACAGTTGTCTCATATATTGCATGACGTGTTGCTTACTGGCCA
Organism: Xenopus tropicalis; assembly: GCF_000004195.4. Lineage (NCBI taxonomy): Eukaryota > Metazoa > Chordata > Amphibia > Anura > Pipidae > Xenopus > Xenopus tropicalis. The sequence goes on along the minus strand of NC_030678.2, from coordinate 157,948,016 downwards.
CTGGCAGATGTTGTATGTATGGAGGCCACATATATATTGTACAGAAACATGCCAGGATTCTACATCTGAGGAGAATGTGTAGCAGTATATTTTATAGAAAAACATCAGTCAATAGTGTTACTCGTATCTCCCATTGCCATTCCTATGTGAGCAGCCAACTAATGCACCCTGCACGCCTACTGGCTGGCTACAGGCAGGACTGATTCTTGCACACTGTACGGTTTGGTGGTACATCTGGGTAGCCTCATTGCTTTGATCTGCAAGCAGCGGTACAGGTATGGAGTCCCTTATCCGGAAACCCTATATACAGAAGGCTGTGAATTACGGGGAAGGCCATCTCCTTTAAGCAAAGCACAAATATTTGAAGCAAATTATTCTAATTTTTAAAAACCATTTCCTTTTTCTGTGTAATAATAAAAAGTGCTTTGTACTTGATGGTGACTAAGCTGCATGGATCCTACTGGGTTTATTTTATGTTTACATTTTATTTAATAGACTTAAAGGAAAATTAAACCCTTAAAAAAGAATATGGCTAAAAATGCAGTTTTATATACCATACTTACCACACCGGCATAAAGTTTCAGTATCTCAATAGCAGCAATGATCCAGGACTTTAAACTTATCACGGGGGGGGGGGGAGGTCACCATGTTGGAAAGTGTCTGTGACACTGCACATGCTCAGTGCTCTCTGGGCAGCTGTTGGGAAGCTGAGCTTAGGGGTCGTAGAAAATTATCAAGCAGAAAACAAGGTTGGCCTCTAATATAAGCTGATGCTACAGGGCTGATCATTAAATTCTGATTTAATGATCAGTGCTAATTGCACTGGTTTCAGAGCTGCCATGTTGTAATTATCTGTATTAAATACTAATCAGGCTTATATTGTGACATTTATATTCTATATATACAGTATAGTGTGACATTTATATTCTATATATACAGTATATTGTGACATTTATATTCTATATATACAGTATAGAGTGACATTTATATTCTATATATATACAGTATATTGTGACATTTATATTCTATATATACAGTATAGTGTGACATTTATATTCTAAATATACAGGATAGTGTGACATTTATATTCTATATATACAGTATAGTGTGACATTTATAGTCTATACATACAGTATAGTGTGACATTTCTATTCTATATATACAGTATATTGTGACATTTATATTCTATATATACAGTATAGTGTGACATTTATATTCTATATATATATATATACAGTATATTGTGACATTTATATTCTATATATACAGTATAGTGTAACATTTATATTCTGTATATACAGTATATTGTGACATTTATATTCTATATATACAGTATAGTGTGAGTGGGCCCCTAAGCTCAGGTTAGTGACAGCAGCACAGAGTATGGGCAGGGAATCAGCAGAAAAGAAGATGGGGGGCTACTGGGGCATCTTTGGGGGCACAGATCTTCCCTGCTAAGGGCTGTGAAAGACTGGGATAACTGATGGGGGGGCGGTGCCAAAATCGCCAAAGTTTTCTCTCAAGGCAACTTATGTGACTTCGGCAAATCGTGGCGCCACGTATGCCATCCCACCGGTGATTTACATTCTAGCCGGTGGGATGACATTTCGGGGAGATTAGTCTCCCGTGACAAGGGAGGTTTGTTGTGTGGCGACTAATCCCAGTTGTCACAGCCCCAAAGGGCTGTGGTTGCCTTTGGCTGGTACAGAAGCCTAAAATATAATGTACAACATTTCTGCCCTACTTCTTTAGTTGGGCTTTAGTTCTCTTCTAAGGTATGGAGATATAAATTAAGGAAAGACCCCTCATCTGGAAAACCCCTGGTCCCAAGCATTCCAGGTAATATATCCTATGCCTGTACAAGCAGTCAGAGGTATTCGGCACATTTCCAAAGTTAAACATCCCCACAAATGCTGTAGGCAAGTCCAGCTCAGAGGATAGTTATTTGAATTCAAAAACATCAGCTGATCAGCTTATATTGACAGAGGAGGGATTTTCCACTATAAAAGGCTATTCCCAATGTGACGTTAGTGGGAGCCGGCAGTATTATAGTCTGCAGTATCCGAGCCATAGCCGTCTTGTTTGTGTCACCTTATGCAACAGAGCTAAAGGCATTAACTGAATTAGTGCTTCCTCCTGCTCTGTTTACTTGTTGTTGCCTTACTGTAACTGCTACCATCGCTACCTTGATATTTTCTCTAGAATTTCAGAATTTTTGAGCCATGGCTTAATATTTCTAAAGGTGAATTTATTGCCCCATAATTCACCAACACTAAGAAAAATGTTAGAAATTTGTAAAATATATTAAACTCTGACAAATGACCACAGTCATTGTCATGGAGGGGCCACAAATAACCCGGTTAGATGCTGTCAGCATTAGATTTGTGCCACTACATCATGTGTAGCAGCAGCAGCTGCCAGTAATCCTTCATATAACAGCAACTTTGGCAATATTGGAAGGAAAAGCGATTGTGGGTTATTTCTTATTATATTTATATATAGAGAGTGAGTAATGAAAGTGATTAGCACCTCTAAAAATACACCAGGTAAATGGAAACATTTTCCCTGATCATCTGTGCACTTTATGGAATAACAAAGGGGAAAAGGAGCATCATGAGTGTTACACCTAAAGCTTTATTTAATTAAAGGATGTGTGTGTGCAATGCTATTCTGCTTTCCAGTATGTTCAGTTAGTAGTAGTATAATTTACACACCATTTGTTATGCTTCATTAAACCATATTAAACAGGCCATGCATATTCACATGGTTGGCCAGTAAATTGGAATAGAGGGTCATATCTTAGCAGAGATACTATCTGCCAATGCAGCATTTTAGACTATGTATACGTCCAAATTGATGGTCTCCCTAAACATTATGTGATTCCGTTGGATTGTCGCAAATCCCAGAGGGACTATTGTAAGATGCCAAACACAGCCACTATTGGGCTGCTGTAGGTCTGTTTGAGCCACTGTGTACTTGAAATGCATGGGCCTATTTTGAATCCCAGTCTGGGCCTGATTGGCTCCACCAGATGTTGATCAGACTGGGATGAATATCCCATCAGGTGAAGATCACATGGAGCTAAAGGTGCTATCCTCAACTGGTCTGCAAGGGACCCCCCTTGTAACTTGTTCTTTGGGACAAGGGGTTAAGCTGTCATCAAAAGACCTCCAACCAAAATAGCACAACAGCCACTGATCTCTGTGGTGGGCGATGGCCCTGAAAATGCTGTCATGGGCATATTGTATTCATTTGTTTTTTTACTTTAGGAAGATCAGTCATTTTTACAAGTAGATAGGATTTCAGTGTTTACCTTTTGTAGTATATTTAGATACTCACTTGGAAACCCAGCGTTTTGTAGTTAATCTGACTTCTGTTTTTTTAAGTAAATAATTGTCAGTGATCCAAAAAAAAATGAAACAACTTGGGTTTAAACCAACTGGAAGGTATCAGTTGAACTTATTTTTATGCTTTGTGGCACACGCAGGGTGGTACATATGACAAAATAATTCTACTTTCTGTGTTTTTTTTTTTTTTTTTAATCTGATGTGACTTTTGATGGTATTGCAGCTGTCTGTATGGTGTTTTTATCTGGGTCACTAAGCCAGTCTGGAAGGCTTCTTAGGTTTTTGCGGCTGATCGTACATAAACACATACCTATGAGCAGGTTATACGTGAGGAATTGATATTACATAATAACATTTGCAATGGAAAATGGTGAAGATACATGTTTTTATGTTCATAGGTTAACTTGAATTTTTGATCATGTTATCAATCATATATTGATTCTGTTTTTTCTTCTGTTTTGTGTAGATCAATGTACGGGTGACCACCATGGACGCTGAGCTGGAATTTGCTATCCAGCCAAATACAACAGGCAAACAACTGTTTGACCAGGTAAAATTGCTTCATTTCATATAAAAAACACACTTGTTTTAAAGCAGATTTTGCAGGCACTGTTTTGCTGACCTAATATAGTTTTTTGTAAAAATGTTGCTATTTAAAGGACAGGTTTAAAGCCAAGCCTTTGTCTCATGTGACATTATCCTTAAGCTGGCCTTTTTGGGACAAGGACCCCTCAGTGTGCCGATGCACTCCTTTTCCCGATGGGATTTTAAACCAGCCTGATTGACATCTAGCCAACATTGGCAAGCATTTGGCCACCTTTAGACCTACAAGCAGTGTATATGGAGCCACAGCGCACAGGGGTTACACACTCATTTTAGGACCTTTTTATACTTAAGGGATTGCTGGTGGCCATAGGGAGCAAGAAGGTGGGTGCAACTTGGCATAGACAAAAACCAAATCAATCATATTAAAGTATATATAAAGCAGGAACATATTTTCCAGTGCTGAACATGTAGGAATTCTACTATAACTGTGCTTAGGTTAATGCATCCTTGCAAAGAACATTGTTTTTGACTGAACTTCTCATATTATGCAAAAACTATTAAACAGTCATACTTGTGCATGGCTCCTTTTTTTCTTCTTTGTAGAAAGTCTTTGCTTCCTTGTCAGTAAGTTTTACAAGAAAATAAGATGTTTTTGAATAGGGTGTATCTTCCCTCGGCCTAGTGTCACCCAGGTGGGTTAGTAGGTTACGTGTTGCTGACTGGATTCATTGGTGGCTATTTTGCTCCCAGTAGATACAATGAGACTTATTTTTGATCCTTTTCTTACAGCAACAACTAATATCCCCATGTCACCTGTGCCTAAATGGAGAGAAAAGATGTAATTGTAACATTGACTTACTCTTGCCTTTTAGGTGGTAAAAACAGTCGGTCTGCGTGAAGTGTGGTTCTTTGGGCTTCAGTATGTGGATAGCAAGGGTTACTCTACATGGCTAAAGCTCAACAAAAAGGTTTGTTGTGTTTTTCTTTCCCTTTCATTATCTTTCCCTTTGTTCTTTCTGCAGTGCTCTTTGATTGTATTTATTAGACGTCTTTTCATTAGGGACATTAGGTTTAATGCATTTATTTTTAGACTTGCAGTTTGCAGGCACATGTGTTTGCCATAGTAGGCTCGCTGAATGAATGTGTTCTCGATTATGGCCTGAAGAATTATCTGCTAGAAGGCTAAGCAAAATGTAAAGTGTGTGGTGAAAGAAGTAGAATGAGTAGGTGCTGGATGGGAAGGGTGAAAATAATATAAGAAAGAATGAAGAGGAAAGAAGAACAAGGAGGAAGTGGGATGGAATATAGTAAGGGTCTAGGTGGGGGGGACTGGGGGTGGATAACGGTACAAGAGGATGGCTGGCAAGTGCAAATTCCAGGGTGAGGGTGGTTGGACAAAAGGGTAAAGTTGAGCAAGTGGGACAAGAAGGGTGTAATTATGTTGGAGGAATACAGGATGCTGAGGGTGTGGGCAAGGCACAGGGGAAAGTAGAACGGATAAAGGGTCATTTTCGTAATTTGGATCATCTTGGTTTGTGTGCTAAAAATGCATTTAAACTATAAACAAACCCAATAGGATTGTTTTGCCTCCAATAAATATTAATTATATCTTAGTTGGGATCAAGTACAGGTACTGTTTTATTATTACAGAGAAAAGGGAATCATTTAACCATGAAATAAACCCAATAGGGCTATTCTGCCCCCAATAAGGGGTAATTATATCTTAGTTGGGATCAAGTACAGGTACTGTTTTATTATTACAGAGAAAAGGGAATCATTTAACCATGAAATAAACCCAATAGGGCTGTTCTGCCCCAATAAGGGGTAATTATATCTTAGTTGGGATCAAGTACAGGTACAGGTATAGGACCCATTATCCAGAATGCTCGGGACCAAGGATCTTCATACCTTAAGTCTACTAAAAATTCAATAAAATATTAATTAAATCAGTAGGACTGTTCTGCATGAAATAAGGATTAATTATATCTTAGTTGGGATCAAATACAAGGTACAGTTTTATTTTTACAGAGAAAAAGGAAATCAATTATAAAAATCTGAATTACTTGATTAAAATGGAGTCTATGGGAGACGGGATTTCCGTAATTCGGAGCTTTCTGGATAATGGGTTTCCGGATAAGGGGTCCGATACCTGTACTGTTTTATTATTACTGACAAAAAGTAATCATTTTGAAAAATGTAAATTATTTGATTATAAGGGAATCTATAGAAGATGACCTTTCTGTAATTTGGATAATGGGTTTCTAGATAACGGGTCCAATACCTGTAGTGGTTTTAGTCCACAAACCGTATTCATTGAAGTTATGTTAAACAAGGGGGGTTTGCTGCCTTTTTAAAATAATTCTGTCTATAACATTTTTATTAAAGGTGAACTTCACTTTAATTAGGCAATGTAAGACTTATGGGGGACAATTGCTCACTTTTCCAGATTCAGATTTTTAGTGTTAAAAGACGCAGAAAAGAAGTTGCAACGTTTCAGAAATGTACTATGTGTCTAAATGGCTAAAAATCCGAATTAGACAGTTTGCCAGCTAAAACCTGCCAAGATCATGTAGAAGTTAATGGCAGATGTCCCTTCTCTTCCCTGGGGGATCATTCTTTGGCTTTGAAACTTTAGAGATTTGGGATTTTTACCATTTTTACTCAATTCAGAGGAGTCACAGTTGTCATGTGAAGTCAGAAAATCCTGAATTTATCTTGCGCCGACTTTCATTTCAGATTTTTTAGTAGATGCCAGACATTCGTGGAAATGAGTTAATTCAAATTTTAAGAAAAAAAAAAGAGAGAAATGTTGGAGTTTTAGTAAATCTGCCCCTTAATGTCCACAGACTGATATGCACTTGTATTTATTTGCTTTCAGGTAACACAGCAAGATGTTCGAAAAGAAAACCCTCTCCAGTTTAAATTCAGAGCAAAGTTTTTTCCAGAGGACGTGTCGGAAGAGTTAATCCAAGAGATCACCCAGAGACTTTTCTTTCTGCAAGTTAAAGAAGCCATATTAAATGATGAGATTTACTGCCCTCCTGAGACGGCTGTCTTGCTGGCTTCCTATGCTGTTCAAGCCAAATATGGAGACTACAGCAAAGAGGCCCATAAACCTGGGTACCTGGCCAATGACCGACTACTTCCACAGCGGTAAGTGATTGGGAAGTATTAGTAGCAGGAGGTAAAAAGTCTTGTGCCTGCTTACTCATTTCATTGAAATGGCCCATAATTCTTCCTCATATTGATTCCAGTCTGTGAAGATGACTAAAATGAAATGTATTGGTGCTTGTCCTCCTTTGGGAAGGTTAATACTATTTCAGCTTTCAGACAATGGCTTGAGGTCGCCAGGAGAGATCTGAAAGGATAGCTATTAAACCAGTTTGCCTTTATAAATCTGCCAGACTGTATTTGTCCTATATTTCGTTCGCTTACAGATTTCCCTTGAGATTACACTGGTTATTCCTACAAGGTCTAAATGTTTGATTAACCCACATTCTGTTTACATTTAAATATGATTTGTTAAATTCACCTGCTAGTTATCATATTATTTATAAAGCTCTGCACAATGTGCTGGCAATATATAAATGAATGATCAGGTTGATGAAACATACCAAGATGTCATATGGGGAGCCCCTCCCATGTTTTCCCGCCTAAATGTGACGCCAGCACGTCCAAAATCAACTCCTGACCACCCTCATTAGGAATGTGTGACTAAGCAATAGTGTTTGTTTGGTAAATATTGCTTGGAGACTTGCTGGAGAGCTTTTACAGGCAACAATCAAGTGCCAGCTTATAATTTTAATAAGGATATTAGAGTTCACATGGAACTGGCAATATTGTTAATAGGTATGTTTGAGGCAAGGATAAAGCCTACAATGTTTTAGGACATCTTTTCCATTTATTCAGTAATTAAAGATTCAGTTCTAGCAAGACTTAGCCAGCATATGGAAGCAGGTTTGCTATTACTGCCAAGTAAAAGTGCCCATACACAGGCAGATTTCAGCAGCCAATTCAGGCCCTTCAGACTGATTCGGCAGTTTATCTGCTCGTGTATGGGTACCCCCCCAATTGGCCTACCCAACCGATATCTGGTCTAAAATTGACATTGGATTCTTCCCGTCGGATCAGGGACCTCATCGGCTCGTTGTCTTCGGGCCGATGACCTATGTACCCACAATTTCAATTCGAATGAGACCGATATCGCCCACTGTCTGTGGGCATAGCGGGAGACGAACTGCTTGTTTGGCAACCTTGTCATGTATGCCATGTATTGCCACTTTAACTCTCATTAGCTGCAGAGTAATGGGTATTTTTGGAGTGGCAAATGGCAAGGAGCTTAATTGTTATGTAAGTGCATAACTTGGTGCCCAAGCCATTGTTTACTAAGGCAGCTGAGTATTGTAATTTGGAAAATCACAGATTTCAGATCACCGATAATATTATAATGATATAAGTATAATAAGAAGTAATATGTTAAAAACATGTTCCTCAATATACCCGCACAGGTATATTTTCTGTTAGTGGATAAATGAACTTGTTTGCAGAGTGGATTCCTTCTGTTAATGGCCAATTGAAATGCTAATACAGAGCAGTATCTTTTACCCCCGTGGCACTGGAGCACAACAATCATTACACTGATCTATGTGGGGTCTGTCCGTGTGCAGCATGTCTGCCCTGACCTTGCATTGAACTTCACATCAGTTATGGCCTCTCTTTATTGTTTTTATGATATGGCAGCTCACATGATATTATTTTTGTTTAGCGTTCTGGAACAGCATAAACTGACAAAAGAACAATGGGAAGAAAGGATACAGACTTGGCATGAGGAACACAGAAGCATGTTAAGGTACGGCACATCCAGCTGAGTAATTCTATATGCCGAAACTGCGGGACTGCTTAGAGTATTAAGCCTTTGCACAATCAAATCCCCTGTGTGCTCTTATAAACTGGCGTCTTGTTCTTAAATTGGGAACTTTCATAGTTAGAATATTTCAGACAGACTGTATTGATTGTTTAAAAATGAATATCTGTTCTTCAGATAAGGTTTTCAGTTTTTATTTTTGAGGCATCCGTGTGCACCCATACTGTTGTGTTTCCATGGATCTTCTTTATTTATAGTTGCACCCAGTGCAGAAATGGCTACTTTTATTTAAAAATGTAATGCCTTTAAAAAGGCTTGTCTGTTAAAAAGTCTAGCCCCCTGTTAAGAAGATTTGCAATAGGATAATCTTAATCCTGTTAATATCTCACTTGGAACATTTTTATGCCAATTGTGTATTCCCAGGGAAGACTCTATGATGGAATATTTAAAGATTGCGCAGGATCTGGAGATGTACGGTGTAAATTACTTTGAAATAAAAAACAAAAAGGGAACAGAGCTCTGGCTGGGTGTCGATGCATTAGGTCTGAATATTTATGAGCACGATGACAAGTAAGTATAGGAATCTTTTCTATATTCTTTGAATATCATTTAAGCTTGTATTGTGCCATATACAAGGGGTCCTTATTAACACTAGAAGATAGGAAACTGCTATGTGTTATAGAATTAACTGACAGAACTCGCCCAGAATTCACTCCGTTTAGGCACCTATAGCCTGATCTTAGTCACATCTGATCTTAGCGCTATATCACAGATAAGGCTGATGCCACACGTGGCATAGGGCTGATTTTTTCGGCAAGCAAAAAACCGCTTGCCGAAAATTCAGCCCTATGCCTGCTACTTGTGCCTGCACCCGAAAGAATGGAATACGCTCGGGTGCAGGCAAGACTTTGCATTCTCTCGCGTTTTCATGCGTATATCGGCTACATGTGCCTGCACCCGAGCGTATTCCATTCATTCAGGTGCAGGCACAAGTAGCAAGCGTAGGGCTGAATTTTCGGCAAGCGTTTTACCGCTTGCCGAAAAAATCAGCCCTACGCCTCATCTGGCATTAGCCTAAGCATCCTTTAGGCTCCTATGTGTGACGTAGCCCTTAGCATGGCCCACAGGTGCTTATATATATATATATATATATATAAAAAAAATACCCATCACTGGACACTTAAAGTGGGTTTATCCTTTATACGTGTGCTGTACATGTGCCAGTTGCTGAATGGGAGCTGTCTGGACCAAAATACAGCCTTTGTGAAAGTAAAGTCTTATGCCACCATTTTTATTGCTGTAGATCCAGTTGAATGGGATTTTACTCCCTTTTTAAAGATGTGTCCAGTTGTAGTCAGAGGTCTTTGTCATGCAGGTAAAAGAACCCCAAGTAAAAACACTTCAAGGAATGCATCTGCTTTCCTAAGCAAAGAATGCATTTATGAGTGGGTACCCTCTGTTCTGTCATAGGCATTGGCAGTGAAAACACCACTCATGCCATAGCCCTTAAACATTTGTCATCTAGTCTGTGTTTTTTTTTTTTTTATTTTAAGTAAAGTGTTAGTGCAACAAATCAGAATAAGTCACTTGTTGTAGCATTGGGGTTTCCTATAGACTTTTATTGTAGTGAATTTCCCACAGTTTGAGAAATATTTTTGAGAAAAGTCAAAAGTTTTCAGGGTGTTTTTTTAGATTGTTGGTAAAAGTTTTCATAAATCAAACAGCAAGGAGATTGCAAAATGTTATGAGGAAAAAACAATTCAGTGTTTAATTATGATATGTACCATAAGTGGAATGAGAGATTGTCAGGGGTGTCCTTCACTACTGAAAATATATCCCTCATTCCCAGTATAAACATAATTTTCTTGGTAATGTGGGCCGAGGTATTTGGCCGAGGTATTTTGAAGTAGAGTTTAAATAGACACACATGGGTTTGGTGCCTCATTTTCTTCTGCTGTGGGTTAGAAATGAAGGCCTCAGATTTGTGTTTGCTAACATGTATTTATAATTCACTGAGGCTGTAATTGTAGAAACATGTTGGTCAGGGAATGTGCAATTTACTTTGCTCTCTGCACCCTGCTATTTTAACTTCACAAATGCTCTGGTGCCTGTTTGTAATTTTTTTTTTCCTTTTCCTTAAGGTTGACACCTAAAATTGGATTTCCATGGAGTGAAATCAGAAACATTTCATTCAATGACAAAAAATTTGTTATAAAGCCGATCGACAAAAAGGCTCCGGTAAGATCTGTTTATTGTGTATTTATACTACTGCTACAGTATATTTCTGCTGTCTGCCCTTAAATGATCATATTATGCCAGTTACTTTGAAAGTTCATGTTATGGAATTTTTGGGTGTTTATACACTCGCACATATATACAAAGACACACACACACACACATATACAAAGACACACACATAATTCAGAAAGGCGGCACTGCCTTTTGACATTTATTGTAGAATCAAGCCATGACGTGAAGAAGGCAGATGCCTCTGGAATATTAATTTGACATGTACAGGTATATGGGACCTGTTATCCAGAATGCTCAGGACCTGGGGGTTTCTGGATAAGGGGTATTTCTGTTTCAACATTAAATAAACCCAGTAGATTTGTTTTGCCTCCATTAAGGATTAATTATATCTTAGTTGGGATCAAGTACAAGGTGCTGTTTTGTAATTGCAGAGAAAATGGAAATATTTTTAAATATTTTCAATTATTTCATTAAAATGGAGTCTATGGGAGATGGCCTAATTCAGAACTTTCTGGATAACCAGTTTCTGGATAATAGATCCCATACCTGTATATGATTTTATAATACATGTAATGCTAAGAACAGAGTCTTCTGCCAATCAGAAAGACTCCATTGGATGGTTACCATGGGTACAGTCCTCTTACAATGGGTCTGCACGGCTTTACCATGTAATCTGATTTCTGATATCAGTTTAGCCCAACACTTGTGTTGCCAAATGGATTTTTCTCCAGATGTAATATAGCTATTCCAAGGCATAAACCCTGAAAATGGACACGTTTTCTTTTATAGGCAGCAAAAGAACAGTATAAAGAGAAATGAGTGTGCATAAGACCACCCAGGCAACCTAGTATGTTGAAACAAATTGTCACCTACCCTAAACATACAATAGATTCCCACAGACTTGGATGCCAGAGATAATCCTTGCCTTGCACAGCCGTAGCAATTGGTACTCTGTGAACTATAGAATGCAAAAATAGAATGTGCCAAAATGACGTCTGTGAAACATAATGATTAAAACCTGCAGCTTGGCTCCATTTCTGTCTTTTAAAAAATGGGGAAATAAAGTAATCTGATCTGAGAGTTTACACTATAAGGCTAAAAAATGATGAAGGGGAACCAACTTCTAAACCACACAACACAGAAACCCCTAATATACCTATCACTGTAATCTGTTCCTTCAAAATCTATGAATAAATACCATTTTTATGTGCAGAAATCCAGCTGCAAAACAGTTCTTCTCTTTCTGCATCATTTCAAATCCTGGCAGGGGAGGAGGGACTAAAACACTGATGTTAAAGGAACAGTAACGCCAAAAAGTGTATAAAAGTAACTAAAATATAATGTGCTGCTGCCCTGCACTGGTAAAAGTTGTGTGTTTACTTCAGAAAGTCTACTATAGTTTATATAAATAAGCTGCTATGTAGCCATGGAGGCAGCCATTCAAAGGAGAAAAGGCACAGGCACATAGCAGATAACAGATAAAACACTATTGTATTCTACAGAACTTATCTGTTATCTGCTATGTAACCTGTGCCTTTTCTTCTTTTTTCCAGTTTGAATGGCTGCCTCCGTGGCTACACAGCAGCTTATTATATCAATTATAGTAGTGTTACTGTAGCAAACACACCAGTTTTACCAGTGCAGGGCAACAGTGCATTATATTTTTATTACTTTAAAGCTCTTTCATTTTTTGGTGTTACTGTTCCTTTAAAAATTGTAACAACTTCTCCACAGCTTACAGACAGCATGCAGGAACTACATAACCCACAATGCATTGCACTGTGATGTTCCTTTCCTTTTATTGACATTATGTGTGTGGGGATTAGGAGGATGCAGGCTGAGGACAGATGACTACTGTTAAATTTTATTTGAGTGTCAAAGTAGTGAGCCAGATCAGCAGGGGAACAGGGGGTGGGGCTTAGGGAACTGTTCCAAACCATATTATTACATTAAAAATCATGTTAAGGCTGCATATTTTTAATTGCTGTATATTACAAACTAACTTGAAATTATGTTTACTTTTCAAAACGCTTAAGTTGTGTTTGGGAGGAGTTCCCCCTTTAATGATTTTTTTTCTTTCTTTACCTAACCTATATGTACCTGCTGTTTATTTCTTAGGACTTTGTCTTTTATGCACCCCGTCTAAGAATCAATAAACGCATCCTGGCTCTGTGCATGGGAAACCACGAGCTTTATATGAGGAGAAGGAAACCGGACACAATTGAAGTCCAGCAGATGAAAGCTCAGGCTAGAGAAGAAAAGCATCAGAAACAGCTGGAGAGGTAGTGCCATACACCTTTAGCTTCTCTCATATTCCATTATAGAAATTAAAAAGCAAAGCATTGAATTCATCTTTAAAATCTCACCTCTTATAGGTGTGGTTTTGCGACTACCAAAGGCATCAAATATGTGTTTACTCTAGATATCTCCTTTATTGGCATTCATGGTGGGAGTCTAACATTTGAACCTTTAATAAAAGGACAGGCTGGCACAAACTGCACAACAGTAGAAAAAATGCAGTAAAATAATTATCTGAATGTATCTACGTTGGCAGAAAAAAGTATCAAGGGGCACTTAAACCTGGCTTATGATCTTATAGGAGTTATCAAAGCTGATTATGTCAAGTTTATGTCAAGTAGGAATTTACAGCAATTGTGATAAATATCTGGCACAGCCCATTTTTGAGATCAGTAAGGAGTGCTGTTATTTATACCACTTTACGGGGGCCTTTACGGGCTGACCTGACACAGTTTTAGCCTATGGACAAGTTTACTTGTTGCTAAAATGCTTATTAAAAAGGATGTAGACATTAAAAATTAAATTTTGCCTAATGAAAGAAATTCTAATTGTAATTCCAATATATATTCATTAAATATATTAAACGGTTACAACGTTATCTCTAAATGTAATTGCATTTGAAAGCATTAATTGTGTCCCTTTTGTATACTACTGGTTCATGAAGCATCACAGGTGTGTATAGAAATAGGACAGAGATAATACTTTCAGCATCACTTTACAGGGATATCTGATCCAATTTTTATTTTACAACCACGGCCTGGTTGCTAGGTTAAATTGGACCCTATCAACCAGATAGGTGCTGAAATTACAAACTGGGGAGCTGCTGATCAAAAAGCCTAATAATTTAAAAATCATTAAAAAATAGACCAATAGCAAATTGTCTTAGTATAATATAGAGAGTGCTATTCTATAAGTTAATTTCAAGGTAAACTAGCCCTTTAAGTAGGCAAAATTGTATTTTTGGTTTACATGCCCTTTAATGAGTAAAGGAAAGATTTTCTGGTACATCTCTTTGCCCAGGATTTCATATGACTTGGTTTCTTTTTATAGCACTTGTATTTATTACTCTAAAAACCTGGTATGTTTTGCTGTCCTGAGAGGGATAGAGAATTAGTTTGGAGCAAAAAGAATGTTAAAAATGAGTTTGATTTATCATTAAGTATAAGTTAAGATAACAACATTTCAATTATTATTCTCTATGAATGGATGGAGATAAAGACACAACAATTATAAAAGGAAGACTAGTATTATTTTCTGCAGTTGTGTGATTTGGAAAATTCCCTGCTCTCTGCCTTATTGCCTGGTTTGGTGCAGGAGGGGCATAGGGGTGAGAGCCTTGCATTAATTAGTCTGGGGTGGAGCTATTAATCAGCTCAGTGTCTGTATGAGATAATGAATAGCTCCCAGGATGTCCAATAAGCAAGGAGTTTGGGATATTCTGCATCAGATCCGTTTCCTCCGAGTTCTGCTTCCTTTATATGAAGACTTGAATTCTGAAGCCAATGTAACTCTATACAATGATGCACAATCGGGACTGTGTGGATCTTCCATGCCAACGGGTGAGCAGATTAGAATAGATTATGTAGTGCAGAGCTAGTCTGCCTTGGTAACTGCTCATCTTGTGTGCTGATCAGATTTGTTAGTGATAACATTTAACCCCGACAAAAACACCATTCCCAGGGTATGAATATTTCACTTATTTTTCAGGTGCATTAGTGCTGTTATGGCAGTTGCAGTGCGTATGGTATACACTGTTACAATGTAAATGCTACCTACAGAGGTAACACAGAGCTCATACCTACGGTAGTGGCCAAATGTATTGCTGACAGATTCAAGCTCCTGAGGATACTGTGTTCATTTGAGAAAAAATAAGCTGTTTCCTAGGATTATAAGAGAACGTAGAAAATTCTGCACGTGATAACCTGACGGAGCTCTGTGCCCCATAATGCCAGTTCTTAGGGCTGCTATTGTGAATGTGACCTATTTTCTGACTTACATGTGACTCCCATTGTTTAGGGCACAGCTAGAAAATGAAAAGAAGAAAAGAGAAATAGCAGAGAAGGAGAAAGAGAGAATAGAACGTGAAAAGGACGAACTTATCGAACGCCTCCGGCAAATCGAAGAGCAAACACTAAAAGCCCAGAAAGGTAATGGGGCCCCTTTGAAGAACTGAAAACTGTTAACTTGTATGTGTTGTTTTTTCATCAACTTCTGCCTTTTAAAGACTTTCTACTTCTTTCAGCCACTGGGAGTTGTAGTTCAGCAGCAGGCAGAACGCTACACTTTGCACACAGCAGCAATATATAACTGTTCTGCTGTGTATGACCTATAACTACCAGCACTTATCTGCAGCCTTTGGCTAAAAGGGTTAGTCTAACTAATCTGAACAGACATAAGGTGTGAATTGTCCTGCTGTATGATAAACACTGGTATTATGTGCAAGGCATGTCTTTGTATAATGCAATTGGATTATTTTCTTTAAAGACTTTTCGTTTTGTTGACTTTTTTCTTATTTTTTTTTGTTTTAATTCATTTATATGTGCTTAAATGTGGGGAATACTTAGAACAGAATACTAAGGGAAACTGGGACAGGGTTAATGGGATGTATATTTGTTTGCTTAGCTGGAGGATTGAGCAACAAACAGGTAATTATAGCTGTATAGTCTTCACATGTTTCTCAGTCATCCTAAGCAAATACCTGCCCTTTAAAGCTGATTATGCTCTTGGCTTTTAAGAGAGATTTGCATAATCATATAGCAATCTTAAACAGACAATAGAGAGAGACAGAGAGAGTAACTGATTGAAATTCTGTATAATGTTGCATATACTCCTAATATATTATATATATATATATATATATATATATATATATATATATATATATACTTGAACAGAAGGACCGCTTCACACAGGACTTATGAAGAAATATCGTTTTATTCACGCATCACAAATGGAGACTGACGTTTCGGCCGGACTCCCAGCCTTTCTCAAAGTAACATATTGTGCAAACTGAACACCTAAATACATTCAGTGGCGGGAAACAAAGTGATGACGTAGGACGTGACGTGTATCCAAACGGACCCAAAGTGAAATATTCAAACACCAACCCTTAATAAAACCAATAAACATATACAAGTGCATAATATATAGATATCTCGAGGGTTGTTCTAGTACTTCTTCTCTATATACATGTTCAATGGCACCCGTAATTTCTGCAAATATATTGGTGGACCTACATAAGTAACATCAGGTTAATCATATCGGACCGACAGAAATAGGTCATTTATGTGTACACAAAACTATTTCTTATTGTAATGTCTATATGTTAGGTTAAAATGTATTCGTTCCTATATAGATAGTTATACGGTGGTCACACCTCCGTGTGATGTAAGTGATACTATCGTTGTTGCTAGGACTGCGCTTACTTAGTAACTGAAACACACGATTTAAATACCATATATGGAAAAATGGAGACCTAAAAACATGAATAGTAAGTGACAGCGATCGGAACTATATCGCAGAGTCCCTGAAAAACATGCCAAGAAAATGTGTAAACGGAAAGGCAGATAGAGAGAAGTAAGATGGTGAGGCACGAAGTACTTACAGTGTCGAGAGGTCCATTGTCCATATAAGTACAGATTCAACATACGGAGGGATTTAGGAAATAGAAGGAAGCGATAGACAAATCAATAGCTGTCAAGCCGTATTGGTAAGCGGGCACATTGAAGTTATAGCGAGCTGTAGCACTTGCGTCATTAGACCGCTTCGGCTCAAAACTTCATGTAGATTGAGTGAATACCATGTACCATTACTAACATTACTAACATATGTTAGTAATGGTACATGGTATTCACTCAATCTACATGAAGTTTTGAGCCGAAGCGGTCTAATGACGCAAGTGCTACAGCTCGCTATAACTTCAATGTGCCCGCTTACCAATACGGCTTGACAGCTATTGATTTGTCTATCGCTTCCTTCTATTTCCTAAATCCCTCCGTATGTTGAATCTGTACTTATATGGACAATGGACCTCTCGACACTGTAAGTACTTCGTGCCTCACCATCTTACTTCTCTCTATCTGCCTTTCCGTTTACACATTTTCTTGGCATGTTTTTCAGGGACTCTGCGATATAGTTCCGATCGCTGTCACTTACTATTCATGTTTTTAGGTCTCCATTTTTCCATATATGGTATTTAAATCGTGTGTTTCAGTTACTAAGTAAGCGCAGTCCTAGCAACAACGATAGTATCACTTACATCACACGGAGGTGTGACCACCGTATAACTATCTATATAGGAACGAATACATTTTAACCTAACATATAGACATTACAATAAGAAATAGTTTTGTGTACACATAAATGACCTATTTCTGTCGGTCCGATATGATTAACCTGATGTTACTTATGTAGGTCCACCAATATATTTGCAGAAATTACGGGTGCCATTGAACATGTATATAGAGAAGAAGTACTAGAACAACCCTCGAGATATCTGTATATTATGCACTTGTATATGTTTATTGGTTTTATTAAGGGTTGGTGTTTGAATATTTCACTTTGGGTCCGTTTGGATACACGTCACGTCCTACGTCATCACTTTGTTTCCCGCCACTGAATGTATTTAGGTGTTCAGTTTGCACAATATGTTACTTTGAGAAAGGCTGGGAGTCCGGCCGAAACGTCAGTCTCCATTTGTGATGCGTGAATAAAACGATATTTCTTCATAAGTCCTGTGTGAAGCGGTCCCTTCTGTTCAAGTATCTATACGGTTGTGATTTGGACTGCACCCAGGCCACTGATCCTCTACATTATTGTGAGTGCCGTTCCTTCTACAGTAATCTATATATATATATATATATATACACAGTATATGGTCAATCTGTTCCAGCCTGTGTTCTGTTAGTCCCGGCAGCCAAAAAACTTCATGTATGACATTTGCCTAATCCTAAATTCACTGAAAACTCTGTAGCTCTCAAATGGATCATTGATGCATCACATGCAGTATAACCAGGTGAATTTTGTACTGCCATGCTTGGACACATGAACTTCTACCAAAGGGATACTCAGGTTAATTTTAAATACTACACTTTTCCCTTCTATTGCAAGGTTTGAGAAATGTAATTGCAAAATTGCAATTGAAAGTAGTATTTTTTTCCTTTCTGTATTGCTGTTTGTGTTTCTTGAAACAGTGTAGCAGGTCTGTTAATCAGCTGGCTTCTACTCCACTGGATCATAGAATAGATAGGGACAGTCTAATAATGCATATATGTTTTAAAATTTGTAATTAATGTTTATAATTACATTTTCGTTGTTTTTTTTTTTTTTATATATAATTTTTAGGCTTTTTATGCCCTTTAAAAGGTAAAGCCCAGATGAGCTGATTGCAGACAATGTGGTAGGTTTGCTTTTTGCTAACTACATCTAAAAAAAAAGCTTCTTTTTATGTAAAAAACAGAGTTAGAAGAACAAACCCGTAAAGCCTTGGAATTGGATCAAGAGAGAAAAAGAGCAAAAGAGGAAGCCGAGCGCCTG
The DNA here is from genome assembly GCF_000004195.4 of Xenopus tropicalis. NCBI lineage: Eukaryota > Metazoa > Chordata > Amphibia > Anura > Pipidae > Xenopus > Xenopus tropicalis. The sequence goes on along the minus strand of NC_030678.2, from coordinate 157,929,176 downwards.
GAGAAGGAACGGCAAGCTGCGGAGGAAGCCAAGTCTGCCCTGGCAAAGCAAGCTGCCGACCAGATGAAAAATCAAGAGCAGCTGGTGAGGAAATCACATGTCTCAAATAATGCTTTGTACCATATGGAGGAATGCAGTTACCCAGTGGAATGTTTTATAGCACCAATATGGCTTGTGATATTACAGTGACCAAACCTGTCCGTTTGTCACAAATGAATTTTGGGAGAATGATTCCACCTTCTGTATCTTCCGTTATAATGACTATTAATGTGGGTGCACTTGTGGTATGATCTGAATTCCACAGAAAGACAGTGTTTATGCAACCAGACATACTAGCACCGTGCATTACATTCTTGCTGAGGAATAGAGGTCATTAGACTACTGCATACAATATTTTGCAGGTCTCCACACAACCATATACCCTGTTCCACCTATACCTGCTTAAGGGTATATGGACTGACCCATTTACACTGCAGTGTATCCATGGGGGAACCTTTGATCCCAGAGCCTGTTGAACCTGCAGCTATACCTTTTTACTTTTAACGTAGCCCAATGACACTGGAGAAGACATAATACTGACCTTATTAAAAACATCCTCTGTAGAGTTAAGTGAAACAGTGCAGTGTGTTTATTACCACTATACATGTATTTTATAAATAGTTCCTCTGCTGAATAGGGTTGCCCTCTCGCCGGTATTTGGCTGGCCTTGCAGACAAAACTGCCAGCTAGGGCTGTTGCCTGCATTATAATTTGTACTTGCCAGTAAATTTGTAATGGTTGTAACCCTACCTATAAATCCCTCCCTTTCCTGACCCTCTTTCCTGCAAATCACCCCAAAAAAGGCCCACCTCTGATCGGCCCCATTATGTTGTGGCCCAGCCCCCAAGCAACATCATTGCCCATCCCCAAACTAACGGCTGGTATTGTTGCAGAAAAAAAAGGTGGCAACCCAACTGTTAAGACAAGCAGTATAGTAGCCCCCAATCAATTATAGATACAAACTTTCAGAAAAGTAATGCACTGCTTACACAAATCACAATATTCTTCAGGTGAAGAACACATATTTTGTTGTAGTTTGAAAGGACCAGATGGCCAGTCTGCAGTCTTACAGGATAACACTCTTAAGGTCCCCATACACGGGCCGATAGTAGCTGCCGATATCGGTCCTTTGGACTGATTCGGCAGCTAATTGGCCCGTGTATGGGCACTTCCTACCCGACCGATATCTGACTTGAAATTGGCCAGATATCGATTGGGCAGGTTAGAAAATCTAGTCGGATCGGGGACCACATCGGCTCGTTGATGCGGTCCCCGAACCGATTTTACCTATGCCCGTCATTATAATTCGATTGTTTGGCCCCAGGCCAAAAGATCGAATTAGCCTGGATTCTCCCGATATCGCCCACCCGTAGGTGGGGATATCGGGAGAAGATCCGCTCGCTTGGCGATATCGACAAGCGGGCGGATCTGCCAGTGTATGGGGACCTTAAGTCCAAACTGAAAATTGTCATTTGGTAAAACGAACATTTGATGTCTACTACTCTCACAATGCGGGTTGAATTTTCATTCTCTTCTAGGCCGCTGAACTTGCAGAGTTTACAGCCAAAATTGCCTTACTTGAAGAAGCAAAGAAGAAAAAGGAAGAGGAGGCATCTGAGTGGCAACACAAAGTAATATATTCATAGTTATGATTATTTTAACAACCACATTTTATGAAAAATTGGGGAACAGTTTCATAAATAGCAAGAAAAAATAAGTAAATTGCCCTTGCCCTTGCTTGGGTTACAGTGGTGTAAGTGAGTAACTGTATATAGGGGTTCATAATTCCAATGGATTTGCACACGTGCTTAATAAATATCCATTCCTTCCCAGAGGTGTTTTGTTCTGAAAGCCCCGTAGTTTAAGGCCCCCCCATCGTGAGCAAGTAATTTGTATTTAGTACCAATGACAATGCTGAAAATGGCTTTTCTTGCAGAATTAAATCTGGCCCAGCATACATGTTGCTTACTAGCCAAACAACCATTTCTCCATAATTGTGACACTACTTATACATATGCCCCCAATTTGTCAAGTCACCCTGCTGAACCTGTCTTAGGTGGTTGGTACCAAAGCTGAAGCAATAATCAGCTAGGCATCGCATTAGCATGGTGTACAGCTCCATGGCTGTAGTAAGACTTATTGACAGATCAAACAGAATATCTTAATTTCATCAGGGACTACTCTTTTATCTAAGTAGGTCACTCACGACATGTAAGAATCCTATTCCCGCACATAACGCAACACAGCCGATTCCAAGTGTATTTACACCGTAATTTGCTTCTGGAGAAGCCTGTGATTACAGCAGTGGAAATGAAATAAATTGGCTTATTTTCAGGATGCATCTTATTCAGAGAGCACTGCGTTGTGCCGTTACCAAGTGATAAATGTGCTTTAACACCAAGTCCACCTTTAGAGTGGATTATAGGGCATTTCTCCTGCCAGCCAGTTCACAGAAGATTTTTCCAGAAGTAACAGAAAAAAAACCCTTTCTGTTGTCCAAGAGAAGGGGGCTTCCATTTCCATCCCTCCAGCAACTGTTCGAACAAATGCATCCAGGTGTTGCTAGTAACGTATGTGTGGAGAAGGGGCCATGGAAATTATTTTTTGCAGGAGGGGGGCTTGGAAAGTCAATTCCTGCAAATATAACCCCACTGTTCTGCTTATAGGGGAATTAACTCCTACATGATTTACCATTGTATAGGATTTTTGAAATTGCCCTTGTGAGGCTCACTTCTAGCCACCTTTATGAAGGAAAGGTTGTCTTTTCAGTTCTTCCCTGTCCCACTGGCTGTCTTGTTTCTTGCCAACCTATCATTTAGTAGTTTACTATCACTAACAAGCTGCTTATTGGAAGCACGTTTAGGTTATGTTACGTTCTCCAGTTAATGAGCTTGTAGTCGAAGTGAACAGCCCACAACATAGACGTTTCTGAAATAAAGTGTATAGGGACTTATTACTACTAGGTTCTACAAAACATTTTCAATGATTGCAAATTAAACCACTCTTTGACTTGGTAATGGAACTTTTTTTTTTGTCTGTTTTCATTGCCCAGGCATATACTGCTCAGGAAGATTTGGAAAAGACCAAAGAAGAGCTAAAGACTGTAATGTCAGCTCCTCCTCCTCCCCCACCACCGCAGCTTCTTCCCCCTCCACCTGTCGCCCCCACAGAGAATGAACATGACCATGACGAGCAGGATGAGAATAGTGCCGAGGCCAGTGCGGAACTATCCTCCGAAGGGGTCATGAACCACAGGAGCGAGGAAGAGCGACTGACAGAAACACAGAAAAATGAGAGAGTAAAGAAGCAGCTGCAGGTACACTGATTTCTGAGAATAATTATAATGTCTCTGCCAGGGTACAGTCTAAATCTGTGGCCAATGTTGCACCTGGTGTACAGAAGCAGATCAGCTCTCATCCGCAGCTCCATGTAGCTGCATTAAAGGGGTGGTCCACCTTTAACTTTTAGTATTTTATAGTATAGCCATCTCTTAGCAACTTTAACCTTTTTAGTTGGTCTTAATTTTTTATTTGTTACAGTTTTTAAATCATTTGCTTTCCACTTCTGACTCTTTACAGCTTTTTAAGGCTACAATCCCATTGTGGCTTTTTTTTTATTACTTATCTTTTTATTTGGTCCCACTTCTATTCATATTCCAGTTTCTCATTCAAACCACTGCCTGATTGCTAGGGTAATTTGGCCCTTAGCAACCATGTTGCTTCATTCAGGCTGAAGCTGTGCTTACAAAATGCAGGCAGAGAGAAGGGAACCATAAACCAGGTGTGACTTTGGCCTAAAGGTAACATTTTTGCCTTTACGAATCTACTGTAATGTCACTTATTGTTAGAGAGGTTTTGTAGGTTGTAGATATTATTGTTTATATCTGTTGGGGAAAATAAAAATGCAATGCCCCCACATGGCCAGTGAATGCATTACAGCCACAGAATCATCCAGATCAGTGCTGTCCAACTGGCGGCCCGTGACTCCACTCTGTGTGGCCCCCCACCTGTCTGGCTGCTTTGATGGCTTACCTTTGAGTAAGCTTTAAATGGTATCAGTACTGAGATTAATTGGCCCCCTGCATGGTTCTCACCTCAGTTTCAGGCTGTAATCAGGCTGTATTGTTTAAACATGTAATCCCCTGTGTTTTTCACACCTTTTAATACCTGCATTGTTCACCCCCTGCAGTGTTCACACCTCAGGCCCAGGCTGTAATCACCCCCATTGTTCACTTCTTCACACCTCAGACATAGGTACTGTAGGTACCTATGTAGGTACTGCCTGGACTATGCTGCCTGTGTGTATGACACACACAGGGAGCATAGGGCAGGGAGGGTATGGTACACACAGGCAGGGTAGGGCAGGCAGAGTATGGCTAACACAGGGAGCATAGGGTTGGCAGAGTATGGCACACACAGGCAGCATAGGGCAGGGAGGGTATGGTACACACAGGCAGGGTAGGGCAGGCAGAGTATGGCACACACAGACAGCATAGGAAAGGCAGAGTGCTGCCTGTGTGTGCCATACTCTGCTTGCCCTATGCTGCTTGTGGGAGGTGAACCTGGCAGGGGTTTGTGGGAGTTTGTTAGCCATTGGAAATAGCCATTAAATGGTCCCTAAGGTGTGTAATTATGTACTGGGGGTTGCTCTGCTATCCACAGGGGAGGAGAAGGCATATGGAATTTAAGGGTATATCTTAATATGACATAATTCATTCACATATGAATGATGGTTGATATCCCCACAGTAAGCACCAAGCATTTGGGATTTTGCTGTGCTACCACCATTGTGATAAAATAGGTGTGGTTTGAAGTGGGTGTGGTTTCAAAAAGGGGAGTGGCCAAAATGGGCTTCCATTAGCGGCCCTCCACCATGTATGCTAGAGAAATTCCGGCCCTCGGCACCGCAGAAGTTGGACAGCACTGATCCAGATAATTTCCCTTGTCAGGAAGACAACAGCACTTATGCTAAAAAATCCAATTATCAGAAAGGTTTTTTCTTATCCAACTCAATTAGAATTATGCCATATTCATTTAATACACCCCCAGTGGCTGACAACAAATTGTCAGATCTGGGAGTTATAAGCATCCCTTTTTTTTTTTGAGGCCTTTCCTGATTGGCTGTTTTGTTTGGACAGGCACTGAGTTCAGAGCTGGCTCAAGCAAGAGACGAAACCAAGAAAACACAGAACGATGTCCTCCATGCTGAGAACGTGAAGGCTGGGCGAGACAAGTACAAAACGCTGCGCCAGATAAGACAGGGCAACACAAAACAGCGTATCGATGAGTTTGAGGCAATGTGAGACTCTTGCTGTGCGACACATTCTACAGTATGCCGAACCATCGACCGAAAAAGTAGGCCTTTGCGGAATTGACGGCACGTGCCCATCTTGCCAAAGCACTTGTACCAGTCTGACTGTGGAGGTTAGATCTTAACCGAGACCATAAAAGAAGAATTAACGTTGCTTTAGTCCCGGATTTAGAATGGGATTGTTATTCTTGTATTTCTGTTGGTGATGTCTATTGTTGTCTGGAAGGTAGACATCAGCTACAAAAAAAGACTTCTAATTTCAAGCCCACAATATGACATGGCTTGTCTTTAGATTGTCTGATTAGTGCAAGGTTTATAGGGATTGCATATTTATTTTTTTCCTGTCACATTTGCAAGTAGGGATTATAATTTTTCTCTGCTCCCTTCTCCATATAGAACCATCCCGGACCGTGCTATACTGAAGATGTGTTCCACGCTGTAGCAATAAACACTCTTTCAGGTTCATTGTAAATTTGTATCAGTCCCAAAGCAGTGAGCAGCATATTTACTACCTCGCTTATACACGACAACTGGCCCTTCACCTTGTAATAATAGGTTTTACACACTATGGCAAGGGCATCCAACCTTCATTAAACTACAATTCCCAGCATCCACCGGACAGCCGAAGGTTGGACTTATCTCCTGTCTGGTGTTATAGGGAATATTTTGTATTTTTTAGTTTTGTTTAATGTTATTTTAGTGCTTATCACTGTTTATCAGCCTATATATTAGTTTGTAAGTAGCCACAGGTATATTATTTTATAGACAAAAGATAAAAAAATATAAATTGCAATGTATAAGGGACTCCCAGCACTATATACATTTATTACATGTTGCAGTTATATTTACCCGTTCCTCTTTATACCATTGCTGTTACAATCCTGAAAGCTTTTTTTTTTTTTTTTTTTTTTTTTGTTACCTCGTTATAGTGTTAATTATAATAGTTAATTATACTTTTTTTTTCAGTTATGAAGTATAATCTTATTAATGGGATTTATATCTGTACTAGGAACAATGTATGGAAATGTGTGTCATTTAGAATGCTTTCTTTTTTTTGTGAATCCCATTTAAAAGGCAATATATGTTATTTAATTTCCTGTAGATACAGACCTTTATTAGGCTGCTTCCAGCTTCAGAATTAAGGAAAGAGTCTTCTAGGTATGCCCAGCTGCAGCACACCATAAGTCCCGTTAGGGTTCAGCGGGTCATGTGATTGCTTAGTGTGCTCTGTTGACCTTATTGGCAATTAGCAAATATATATATGTTTGGTTTTTTTTTAATCATAATATCAGAAGTTTTTACACGGCTAATATTGTTTGTGTAACCCGAGTAACCCTTTCTGTTTGGCTTGGGCAGAACAGCTGCAGCAGGAAGCATCTTTTGTCATTTTTTCTGCTCTGCTCTATCACTCAGTATTACAGGAGCTATAGGACTGAGCAGAGAAGCGTCAGTAGACGCCTAGGCCAAACAGCTCGGGACACATCAATGTAAACAATGTAAAAAAAAAAGAAAAACCTGCTATTATGAAATGCAAACAAAAAATTGCAAAGTAGCACTCTGAGCATTGTTACTATGTTATACATAAGGCATGTATCCCCTTTAAGAGATATTTTAGCTTTTAGAAAGTGACTCCCATAAGCTATTTCAGCATTTTGCCTTGGAAGAATCATTGTCGCTCAGGAACTTCCTGGCAAGCAGACTATTGAATGTGAAACTGTCTTAAGTGAAAGAAACACCCCGTTCTGCTGTTATTGAGGTGCAAACTTGGGGTGATAGCTTTAGCTTTCTGTTGTTCTAGACAAATTCCGCTTTATCCAGCTAGGACAAAGCACGGATTATGAAACAGGGGGATAAAAATCAGACCCTTTTTCCCATTTATTTTGTTTATCCTGCCACACGTGATCTCCATTTAGGCTAAAATATGTTTTAGTAGCAACACGCACATTTAATCCTTAATCCTTTGCTGTAGATTTTGCCTCTCACAAACTGTCATCTGCATTCTAAGCAACTTTCCATCAGACATTCATTGTAGATTTTCAGTGGCTTTAATGTTATTTGTAAATGTAATTGCTATTGGTAGCACTTTATATTTTCTGTACTACTGGTTTCCGACTCCAGAAATAAAGTATCATAAGCCAGCTGACCTAAAAGAGAACTGACAATATTTATGACTGGTACAAGAGTCAGAACCAGGATAGAATGTAGAGAATAGACATGTACTGATTTCAATTACAAATAATGTTAAAAACCATAGGAAATGTCACCAATGTATATTGGAAAGCTTCTTAAAATAGCATTTTCTTTCATTATGCAGAAACAGTTTGTGAGTGGAGATTCCCTTAATGTGCGCTACGTTCCAATCCATGTTGATGCTGTGACATTGGCATCCTGTACCGCTCTGGGATTGGGTAACTGCTGTACTACTCATTTCTAGTGGCGATTGACAGACAGCAAACCAGCCACTCATAGGCTTTTCCTCTACATCCCAGAGGGCAGTTCTCTGCCAGATACTGGGAATTACAGAATTACTCTTAATATGATTGAAAGTCGAGGTACAAACAAGGGGAATGCTCATTCTCCCACGTAGTTGCCTTGGACATTGCATAAAAGGGAAGCTTGTAAGGGATCATGCCGCTGATCTGTTAACCCATAAGCTGCCAGAATAGATCTAAAGTGTCCTTTGATTGTATCTGTGCAGTAGGACACTGCCCGGCATGGGTAGAATTGAACTAGTATTTTTGTAACATGACGACAAGTCTTTTCTCCCAGCAGTCCATTAGAGAAAGGGTAGATAGTTACCATTGCAGAGAGTCATGATCCCAGCTGAGCGGGGAAAGCAAGGCTGAAGGCATATTCCATTAGGATCTCTTATGTCTAACCTTATCCCATGGCATTTTTGTTTTACATTAAAAGCTATGAATACAACTATTTTGGACTATGTTTAACAATAAAGATAAATTGGACATTTCATTTGACTCTGGGAGTGGTTCCTGATGCCTTTAGATTCATACAGACGGACATCTATAAACCTGTTTTACAAAATATCCTATCAAATGTTGTAAAAAATGGCTCAAGGAGCTTCTGCCTTGCTGCCCTGGGCTGGTGCTCCTTTTGTTCAAAACACACCAGGGGCAGATAAAATCATTCAGGGGACCTTTTGGGTGAGGGCTGCACTCTATTGAGCAGGATTCTCATTACCTCTTGAGTCTATTATCAGCTGTATTTTTGTATGTGTATTCCCTTCTGTTGTACAGCACTGCGGAATATGCTCATCCTGCACATGTTTATGATAATATTACAGTCCTCGCCCAATGGGAGCTTCAAACCTGCCAGGTGTTGATCATACAGGCAGTCTGTTAGTGACGGGGCAGTTTAAGGAGATTATCTACTGGCTGAAAACACTCCACATGCCTCTTATCTAGGTGGCCATACATGGGCCGATATCGTCCCTTGGACCGATTTGGCAGATTGGCCTGTGTAGGGGCAGGAACGAGGGGCATGCTCGACCGATATCTGGCCTGAAATTGGCCAGATAGCGATCGGGCAGGTTAAAAGATTTAGTCGGATTGGCTCGTTGATGCGGTCCTTGAACTGACTGCCCCATTGCCGCCATTATAATTTGATTGTTTGGCCCCAGGGCCAAATGATCGAATTAGCCTACATTTTCCTGATATCACCCACATGTATGGGCACCTTAAGACCTGAATAGAGTTGTTTTGTGTATAAAATGACAGTGACATAACATTTGCTGAACAGGCATAATATGTTTATCCAACAGTAAAACACAAAGGGTTTGTGGGTTATACAGTTTCTTGTTTTCCCCAGCAGGCACAATAGCATGACAGCAAAGCAGATAAACCACTTTATTTTATGAAAAGAAACTGATTTGAATGTCATCTAACATCTTTTTTTACAACAAATATTTCATGTAACAGATGAGCACAGTGACCTTGAGCAGTATATCAAAAATGATCAACTCTTTATTATACAGCACTGATAGAAGATATCCTTGAAAACAGCTAAACTGAGAGCTTTAATTATGGTGTCTAATGTTCGATTAGTCAAACCGATTATTTTATCTCGCACCTTTTGAAAGTAGCCCCCCCCTCAGTGATTTTAATCACTTACCTGATGAAAACCACACCAGCCCTGGGGTAGCTGCAAAAACATTTGAGAAAAACTCAAATACCTTATATTTGTGAGGTTTGCAAACTAAAAAAATAAATAAATAAAAACTGGAAATTATGATTTGAATTTGTGAGTTTTTGTGAAAAAAAAAAAAATTGAATTTGTTGATAAATAACCCCCTTAGAATGTCAGCTTCTTCCTAGCCAACACTGTTGTTCAAGGTAACTTTCTTGGGTTGGGATCAGTGTCGGACTGGCCAACCAGGACTCCTGGTAGGTCCTAGTGATAAAAAATAAGATGCCGAGTCTGGAGAAGAGGAAAAATATTGTAGACAGTTGCCTTTGGTCAAAAGTTTTCTGGTGGGTACCTGGCATCCCAGTCTGACACTGGTTGGGGTGGAAAGGACCTTAATTTAAGAGTTTTACTGTCAGTGTGAACAGCTGCTCCACTGCCATCTGAAACAAGCAAGGTCACCTGGGGCACCAAGGTAGGTCATCATTGCTACAGCTCCAATATGCTAGCTTATTTTTCAGCGCTTGGCAGTGAAGGCCCAAATTCCAAGGATGACTGAAAGCATTTACAAAGGCCACCCAGGAACAAACCAGGAACAAATAATGGACATTTACTTGTGCTGAGGTGCCATGAAGTCATCACAAGATACATCTCTTATAGCTTGTAGAACACTCTGGTTCAGTTCCCTCTCCCCTGGATGGGAAGTGGACTTGTTTAGAAGATCCACTGACAAATACTGTGGGTCTGGCATATGAACGCCAGTCAGATCTAATTGATTCTTCTTGGCCCACAAGAAGATTGCTTTGGAAAAATGGAAAATTCAAGTACTCCTTTGCATGGCCAGATACTGCCTCAAGGACAAAGAAGGCTAAAGTTGCCAGTGGGTACGAGTGACCTCCGATAGCTTTTACCTGATGCCCTGGGACAGAGACAGCCCAGGGTAAAAAGCCCCATACTATGTATATGAGATTTGGATAGTACACAGTGTAGAGTATCGCTGCCTTTCGCTGACAGGTCCTCCAGACAAGCACATGTTTAAATGCCCCAAAGTTAGAGATGAGTAATGACTGGAGTCAGAAATGTTGACCATGGTGGAAGTGGCCAAATGCTAGAGTGTAGTACTGATAATGCTGATCCATCACTCTGACTCAAACACTTTTGATCTGATGGCATGATGGGTGCATGAACCTACAAGTTTTGGATATTTATATAGTGACTAGCAGATACTCTGCTCAGACCATTTGTGTTAGCACCCTTGGGGATTTCATCTTCAACATTATTGCAGAAAGGAACTGATTTCAGTACCTTAAATCCAGTTAGCCTGTGAAGACACTATATAGCCTACACTACAGTAACCAGGCACTCCAACTATAATGACAGGTCCTCAACTGGAACAATCACTATGGAGTCTGGGTTTGGCAACAGTCAGAGGAGAACACTCCCTGCCAGAATACATAATGCTGATAGTAAAGTTTGGTGGTCTGTTTTTCATGGTTTGGGCTTGGGGCCCTTTGTACCATTAAAATCAAACCTTGAGGCTACATTCTTGACAAATCTGTTCTTTCTACTTTGTGGCACCACGTTGGGAAAGTATATTTCCAGTTTCAGCACAATAATGCCCCCATGCCAAAGTAAGGTTCTTACAGAATGGGTTTTCTGAGATGGGAGTGGAAGAATCTGACTAATCTGCACAGACCTTTGACCTCCTACCAACTGAACCCCTGTGGCCCTGCTTTTTCATGTTTTCCACCATAAGGATTCCAGTAGCCATATATATATATATATATATATATATATATATATATATATATTAGATGGATAGTGGCAGTCTCTGCTGCAACATTATTAGGCCATATTGTGCATGTTCTTGACACTGTAAAAGTATTGTGCAAACCAAAAAAAAAAATGCACAAAGAGTTGTGCCTGTCTCTGTGTGGCACATTGTCGGGATGTGGGATCCACTTGAATGGCGTCTTTCTTGTATGTTGGTCAGGGAGTGCAAGGGTGCTCCAGAGCCCTGTAACATATAAAAGGGCGGCTTTCGAACCAAAATTTGTTAGGGCCCCCCACAACACAAAAACCCCTAATATTACCTATCACTGTAATCAGTTCCTTCAAAAAGTAGGAAAAATACCATTTTTATATGCTGAAATCCAGATGCAAACAGTTCTTCTCTTTCTGCATCATCTGAAATCCTAGCAGGGGAGGAGGGACTAAAACACTGATGTTACAAATTGTAACAACTTCTTCTGCACAGCTTGCAGACAGCATGCAGGAACTACATAAGCCACAATGCATTGCACTGTGATGTTCCTATTGACATCACATATGCAGGGGATGCAGGCTGAGGACAGGCGACTACTGTTACATTTTATTTGAGTGTCAAAGTAGTCAGCCAGATCAACAGGGGGGCGGGGCTTAGGGAACTGTTCCAAACCATATTATCCAAGCAAGTGGATCTTCACCCAATATGCCCACCTATGGGTGGGCGACGCCAAGCTAAATTGATTTTTGGCCCAGGGGCCAATCAATCGAATTAAAATATCGGGCATTGGCAGGGGCGCTTCTGCCATTAGGCAAGTTGAGAAACAAAAAAAAAGCCGCTCCTGGTAACTTTAAGAGCCGAATTTCCGTTTTTTTGCGCTCTCTGCACTAGCGATCTCACCGCCCCCGGACCCGCTCCTGCGCTCAGAAGGTAAGCACTGGGGAGCGGGGGGGCGGCATCCAGGAGCCGCCTGAGGCGGCGATATGCCCAGAATCGCCCCTGGGCATAGGCACTGTTGGTTCGGGGAAAAATCAAACCTGCCCAATCAAAAGCTGCCTAATTTAAATACCCTCTCATATCACAAAATTTCTTTCTCCTTTTACAAATTTTACATTTTACGTCAAGCATACTAGAACACTTCGATCTCGATCTACAAGGGGAGCGAGGACAAAACACTAGCAAAATGGACTAATATGTCCCCACAGACAACAACACAAGACATATTCAAACTCGAGATTTCTATACTAAGTATGCACCCTCTTAAAATCATGCATTTTGAAGAAGAGGAGTTCCAACCTGATAATCATTATATATGATAAAAACAGATATGATAAGCAAACAATTGCAACAAATAGGGTTTTTAATTTTACAACAGGCGACCCGAAGATATTTCCTGCACATTAGTTGCTATTGGCGAGTAGACAGTAGGAAAATTTTGCACTCCAATTGCATGAATATACAAGGTACCATTAAAATGCTGCTCTTCCTCTGTATAAGGAAATGTTCAGAACAGTTACTTATGGACGTGCTTACACCTATCTATACATACACGCATATCTACTGCACATGTATTTATTTATATCTCGCTAACTGGTCCCTGCTATCTGAAGCCGTGCAATTTTGTTATCAGGTAAATTATTACAATCATCATCATGACACCAAGATAACTCCAACAAGCTATTTCCAAATATCCCTTATGCTGAGAGTGTAACGCAACCCCGCCTTCATGTTGTTTAATTTTAAAGTGATGAATTCTGAGACCTGAAGTCTATCTGCTTTCCATAGTTGCACATATTCTCTGTAGAGCAGAGGGACTTCAAAGTCCCAGAATCCATCACTTCACAATGGAACCGGATAAAGGTTGAGTTGCATTACAGTGAAACTCTGAGGAGGGGTGGGGGGGACAGACAGATAGCAAACACGCTGACAGGCTGTTAAGCTGGCCATACATACACGCACCGTTAATATAGTACGACACCTCGTTTCGTACAATATTCGGTGCGTGTATGGCAAGTAGATTTTGATAGGGCGCCACAGAAGGCGCCTGAGCAAAATCTGCCATCAGGGCTGAATTGGCAGAAGGAGGTAGAAATCCTATTGTTTTTACCGCCTTATCTGCCGTTTCAGCCCTGAACATTAGTGGCACATTGAACGATCTTTTGTGCGACTGATGGTCGCACGAAAGATCAAAAATCGCCACGTGTGTGGCCAGCTTTATGGTTTCCTTTTAATTTGTGCAATTAGGGAAGGCTGTGAAAAAATCAAAAAACATTTATATTTATTTCTAGAAGTTCAAAAAATGTTTATACAATTTTTCTGCATTAACCCAACAGAATAAGTTCATGTTAAAATAGTTGGCATATTTACCCTTTAAAGGAGAGTGTAAATTTACAGGGGGTGCCAAATTGTAAGACACCTGTCATTAATTCTAGTCATTTAGCTGATACCCAGGCTGGCACCCAGGCTTCTTACAAAAAAGGAGCAGCTTGGGGTACTGCTTGCTGAGTACCACACCACCATCTTTTTATAATCTCCAAGGTATCCACACGAGTCAATTCTATGAGGGCATATGAGTAATGAGCAGTTCTATATTGTGTGTATGTGTGCTTGCTTAGCCTTGTTCAGTGGGGTATGTCTGGGAGATCAGAGAAGATGGTAGTGTGGCAATCACAAGAATTCTTGTTGTAAGTGACTGTGGTTTTTACTTTCCATTAGTGCTTCTCAGTGGGACCCACATATACCCATATATTAGCTATGAGACCCAGAGCAAAGCCTCAGTACCTGTCTAGAAGTGATTGTGCAAAGGCTAGAATTCCTTCTTCACTACTGCGTGATACCAAGAGCTAGCCTGTCTCTGGCTTTCCCACGGCAGTACTGACTGGCAGCCAACTGAAACTGCAGGAAGGGAAGGGACCAGGGCTGCCACATTTATTTTTCCAAAATAGCCCAAAACTAGCCAAAATTCACTTTGAAAGTAGCCCAAAAATAGCCCAATATGTGCAATGAAAAAAAATTATATAAAAATAAAAGTATATATGGGAAAATATGCCTTTTTAAAGTGTATAATCACTACCTATTCCCTGTGCCCCCTCTCTAGTTATTGGGAAGGCTGATAATTACCTTCCCCCTGTGCCCAGTCCAGCTGGGAAGTCCCTACAGAAATAGATTCCGAATGTTGCATTAACCCCAGACATGATATACATATGGGTGCGTCGAACTACAACTCTCAGCAAGAGATTCTGAGAGTTAAGGTCCCCATACACGGTAAGATTTGCTCGCTTGGCGAGATCGCCCGCAACAAGGGAGGTTTGTCTCACAGCGACTAACTCCCCACGTGTCACGGCCCTAAATAGTGTATGTTACCCTGCTGCCCTTCTTACCTTTATGCTGGGGAACTTGAGCTTCACAGTACAAAACATCTATGTGATCTCAGCTGCAAGCAGGACTACAGCCAGGACTGCAAGAACAATGGCACCTTGTGGTAGAAAGAGCCTGATTTAAAAAAAAAAAAAAAAGCAAAAAAACCTGCTATTAAAAGGCATGATTATGAATTTAAAAGCCATAATTATGACTCTTAAAAGTACTAATTCACCAGATTTTTTTTTTTTAGTGGTGGCCCCACTGTTCTTCCGTAGCTCTGGCCTGGGGCTGTGAGGGTCTCTAATCTGCCAGTAACTGCTTTGCCTCCTGCAATGCCCAGCCTCATTCCCCGCCCAGTCCCAGCTTGACCCCGCCCCTCTCAGCACTTTCCACAAAGACTCCACCCACACGTCATGCCCTGCCTCGACTCCGCCCTTCCCATGCCCCGCCCCACCTCTTCCTCCCAGGAACACACCCTAACGCCTCCGTCATTCAGTGTCTCTGAGGTACTGCGTCTTCTCTCTCTCGGATTATCCTCTGCTTCTTCCCTCCATTGGACCGGTACAGAACCAGGATTTACACAGGTGGATTTAGTTCTGTTTATCCGGACAATGTGTCTCAGGGACCCGAATCACAGTGAGCCGCCTTGCAACGGAACCGGTACCGTAAGTGCTGGGTCAGGTACAGTAAGTGCTTAATGCAGCCCCGGTATATAGCCTGCTCTGCTAACTGCTCATTGCTACCACTAGCCCTGAAAGCCTGGGTCCTGTACCAGGTAATCTAAAGCTAACGGTCCCCTGCACCCCTTTTATTAGCCCTGAGATCCTATGGAATGTAGCAGATAAAGTAGTCTTCCATTGCACCCCCCTATCATTAATCCATTCATCCTATGTGCTGTAGCAGATAAGCTAGCAATCTACTGTTCCACTAGTCCTTTACACCTGTGTGCTCTAACTCCTATAAGCTAACAATCCAATACATTCTATATCATTTCCCCAGACCCCAGTTGTGTGTGCTGTAGCAGAAAGGCTAGCAATCTACTGTTCCACTAGTCCTTTACACCTGTGTGCTCTAACTCCTATAAGCTTACAATCCAATACATTCTATATCATTTCCCCAGACCCCAGTTGTGTGTGCTGTAGCAGAAAGGCTAGCAATCTACTGTTCCACTAGTCCTTTACACCTGTGTGCTCTAACTCCTATAAGCTTACAATCCAATACATTCTGTATCATTTCCCCAGACCCCAGTTGTGTGTGCTGTAGCAGATAAGCTAGCAATCTACTGTTCCACTAGTCCTTTACACCTGTGTGCTCTAACTCCTATAAGCTAACAATCCAATACATTCTGTATCATTTCCCCAGACCCCAGTTGTGTGTGCTGTAGCAGATAAGCTAGCAATCTACTGTTCCACTAGTCCTTTACCTCTGTGTGCTCCAACTCCTATAAACTAACAATCCAATACATTCTATATAATTTCCCCAGACCCCAGTTGTGTGTGTTGTAGCAGATAAGCTAGCAATCTACTGTTCCACTAGTGTGTGTCCTCTAACTCCTATAAACTAACAATCCAATACATTCTATATAATTTCCCCAGACCCCAGTTGTGTGTGCTGTAGCAGATAAGCTAGCAATCTACTGTTCCACTAGTCCTTTACCTCTGTGTGCTCTAACTCCTATAAACTAACAATCCAATACATTCTATATAATTTCCCCAGACCCCAGTTGTGTGTGCTGTAGCAGATAAGCTAGGAATCTACTGTTCCACTAGTCCTTTACACCTGTGTGCTCTAACTCCTATAAGCTAACAATCCAATACATTCTATATAATTTCCCCAGACCCCAGTTGTGTGTGCTGTAGCAGATAAGCTAGCAATCTACTGTTCCACTAGTCCTTTACACCTGTGTGCTCTAACTCCTATAAGCTAACAATCCAATACATTCTATATAATTTCCCCAGACCCCAGTTGTGTGTGCTGTAGCAGAAAGGCTAGCAATCTACTGTTCCACTAGTCCTTTACACCTGTGTGCTCTAACTCCTATAAGCTAACAATCCAATACATTCTGTATCATTTCCCCAGACCCCAGTTGTGTGTGCTGTAGCAGGTAAGCTTGCAATCCTTTGCTTCCCTATTCCCCTATTTTTGTGACACACAGTGAATTTTTGCGCTGCAAATTTTTGCACCCATTTAGCAAAACAGTCCGCGAATGCATGCCTGCCTATAAATTTCTCTTATCACTAATTATTACTCTTGCACCTCTGTGTGTGCTCTGCTGGATAATGTAAGAATCCATTGTATCCCCCTACCTACTGGTATTCTGGAGTGGGTACACTACAAACGTGCCTTACAGGCAGTGTAGCAGGTGAGCTTACACTCCAGTGCACTCAATAAACAATGCTGCTCTCCTCTGTATCCAGATAAGATAACAGTCCTGCACTAAAGTGAGGGGAGGGATATATGATATATATGTAGGCAAAATAAAAATGTAGTTTTGCCTGCTAGTAAATGGCTCCAGTGGAGCACATTACGGAGGTGACTGGGAGTTATAGGTAGGGCTGTGTGACCTATCACAGAATTGCTGCCTGTATCTCCAGCAGGGTGAGAGGAGCTGGCAGGGACACTGGGTGCTGCCATTACACCTGTTACCGGGAGCTCTCTGCTGGCGGATCAGGAAGCGCGCATAGTGCGGCGCTTACTCTCCAGCACCCAGGGTGTCATAGGGTTAAGCAGCTCCTAGAACAGAGGGGAGAGTTGCCATGCTGGTCAGTGCTGGGAGTTGCCGTTGTTAAATAACAGTGGGAAAGGCTGCCGGATTGGAATCTCTGCCCATAGTTAGTAAGTTCAACATGTTGCTGGCCCATCTAGCTCACACTCTACACAGCTTACAGCCCTGAGTATGTTCCCCTTGTTCCAATGGATCTACTTGAGCTGAAAGAATGAACAGATGAGAAGGAGCAGCGGGCCCTTCTGATTTGGGGACGGGATTACTGCGCACAACAGGGCACTTGAAGGAGAGCAAAAATTCCCCTTCTTAGCCCAGAAACCAACGGCTTTCCCAGTCTGAGAGGGTTCTGTGCTGGGTACTGGCCCTTATTGGCATGTAAGGGAGGGGTTTATAGCCCACAAACATGCAAATGACCCATCTGATGGCACTTCAGCGTGGGGCGCCCAGTGCTTCTCAGCCCACAACCACTGCCAACACTCTGAGATTTTTTTTTTATCTCTTTTTGAGATTTTATTATCCCTTTAATTAGTTTGAAAAATCACCAATAAGTGAAACTATTTTGCCTAAAATTCCCACAACCTTTCTAAGGATAAGCTGCTTGCCTGCGGCACGATTAGCCCTGTCTAACGAATGGCGGTCACTGCTGAACTGGTGCACTGTACAAGGTCATTCAACATTTCTTTGGTTCTGTCTGTATAAATTGGTCAAATTATGTGCCCTCCACAGATAAATATGTAAGGATTAACGTGCCCCCTACTGTAAAATATGACCTGACCTCCCTCTCCCCTGGGGCTGCATTGCTAGGGTTCCCTTTTCTCTAGCTCTACTTCTACCTCTGATTTACAGCTACAGTTGTTAGCATCCCAAGATGAGTGGAGGGGAGCAGCCAAGCCAGACATGAGTTATAAAGGTGTAGGGTAGGAGGCCATTGCCATAGCTAATATCATAGGCATGATGAAGGTGAGAGCCTTGCCTCAGGTGGCAGTGAGCAGCCAGTTACCAGGGGAAGCAAAAAGCCACCTCTGGCAACTTTGAACCAACTTTTCATATTTTAAACTAAATGTTTTTAGACCCTTTTTTAGACCCTTATACAAGTAAGTTGTAAGTGCAGAGTGGGAGTATATGGGGCTTAGTTATCTGCTATGTAACCTGTGCCTTTTCTCCTTTGAATGGCTGCCCCCATGGCTACACAGCAGCTTACTTATATAGTAGCTTTTCTGTAGCAAAAACACCAGTTTTTTTGCAGAGCAACAGCCCATTATATTTTAATTACTTTAAAACTTTAATTTTTTGATGTTACTGTTCCTTTAAACTTTGCTGTGCCTTGAAGTACATTATCGTCTGTATGGGAAGTCCAGCTTCTATTAAAGATGTCTCTAGTTAAAGCCTTAACAGCAAACTCTTAGGAGAAACAGAAGCTCACTGCTCATCACTTTGTTTTACAGGGGCAAGCAGGAGAGTGAGCTTTGGAGTTCCATGGACAACAAATGAGGCACAAAGAAGGTCCAGCCAATGGCAGCCGGGATCCCAAGACAATCAGTCGATGCAGAACTCTTCTAAGCTTCTGTACTCTTTACCACCTCAAAACAACGGACCAACCTGAATAATGACATCCCCATTCCATGATGGCTGTGGGCAACTCTTCGACCTGGAAACTTTTGTCTTCCTTGAGAAAGATGGGCTCCTTCAAGAAACTAAAGTCATCTGTTCTGCAGGGAAGATGCTAATAATATAAGTGATAATGAGACGGATGCTTAGAAGTATAAGCCCAGCAGAGTTCCTTTATCAAAGTCCACGCAGGATGGATATAATTTAGCCAGAGGGTCACAGTCTGATGGATCAGATGCCGAGGAAACAGATAATGCCTTCTGCCGCGCCTATAGATCTGCCCGTATTAATGAGCTAAGTCTCAATGCGGTGAGGGAAGAGAAACAAGAAGAGGTAAGAATTAAGGTGGTCACACATGTACCAATAGCGATGTTTTTTGCAACCATTGGTCGCAGGAAACATCGTTCATTCTCTCAACTAACGTTCAGGTCTGAATCGTCAGATATGGAGGCGGAAACCATAGGGATTCTACCTCCACCTGACGATTCAGCCCTAAAGGCAGATTTTACTCGGGCCCGATCACTGAGTCACATTGATTCCTCCCTGCAAACATACAGCATTTAATGTAACTTATCAGGAGTACTGTAAAGTCTATTTCACCTTGAAATGACACTACTTTATATAATGCTACACATTGATCTGTAGGTGTTAGTGGAATATTTTCTGCCAGCGCTGACCTTTTAATTTCTGATAATGTTTAGGTTTTTATTATTATTATTAGCTGAAGTAGAGATTTCGTTAGTTAGCTGTGTCAAATTGTCAACAAATACAATACTTTCCCACTATTTGAATGGAATTATGTATTATTGAGTTAATCTAAAGCAGGAATTTGGAATTGTTAGGGTGTGTGTGTAACGGTGCTGCTCTATCACATCCCAAGAAAGGGAGCATCAACATATAATGAAGCTAGAATTGTACAAGGGGAGGTGCATCTTTTGCTGTGCTGCTGCCCTCTTGTGGTCAGTATAGGTAACAGGGATCGTTGTAGTATTTATTCATTTATCCATTCGCATTTTTTTTACCTCAGAGGAATGTTTCCCACGGCCGTCGTGATGTGTTTCTAGGAGCAGCTCTCTAAAATCTAAAGGCTAAATGTATTTTGTTCAGAAATAGGGCCCTAGAAGGCATAGTTAATGTAAGATTATAATTTACCTTTTTTTTTTACGTTATGTGAAGTGAAATTTTTGTTGAGGAACGTTACTTAAAGGAGAAGGAAAGGCTAATAAAGAGTTGATCTCAAGCTGCAGGCATCAATAGTGCCCTTAAGTCTCCCCATATTTCACCTGTTCAGATGATCAGAAGCCAAACAGGAAGAAAAAACGCTGAGCTGGGTAAAGAAAGTTCCCATAATGCCTCACTCCTGTACCAAGACCAAGAGCAGTGTACATGCTCAGTTTGTAAGATTATGAGGAAGCTTCCTGCTGATTGGCTCAGATCCACATTCCTAAGGGGGGGGAGTGAGTTCTTAGCATTCTTGAGGGAGGGGGGAGCAGGAGAGAGCAGAAAGCTGCGTGTCTCTGGCACAGGAATTACAGACACAAGAAATCTTTTGACAGAAAAGTAGGTGCAGCATGAGTGCTCATGGCTGTATTTACTTAGACCTTTCTGATAAAGCTTACTTAGTTTTTACCTTTTTTTTCTCCTTTGAATTTGGCATACATGGGCCCCTGCAGGCCAAGTTGACAGCTTATTTTCCCATGTATGGGGCCCTTGGAAGGCCCGGTCTGACAGATACCTGAATGATTTTCAGAAAGATAGAAATCTAGTGGGTTTGAAAATTAAGTTGTACGAGAACTGTTTTGGTCTATTAATTTGGTCCCCGCCCCAGTGGGTCTCCATAGGTCCAGAATGTGATTTTTTTTATTGGTCATAGGGCTTATGCTCACAGCACCCTGATTTAGCCCAGCACATCTGTAGACAAATCATGCAGATATCCGTTCACTTGGCAAGTGTGCCAAACAAGTGGATCTCAAAGTGTATGGCTAGCTTACACTAAAACTGGGCCATAGATAGGTGTTCTGTCCCTGTGATTAAAGAGTATCTCATGCAATGAAAGCAGTGTGGGTGTTGCCCAGATAAAAGATCCCATTGCTGCAGGTTTGCACTTATGCTTCTGAGTGTGACACAAGCATGGTGCGTCAGTGTCTGGGTATGGTGCTGGGAGTCAGTGTCTGGGTATGGTGCTGGGAGTCAGTGGCTGGGTATGGTGCTGGGAGTCAGGGCTGGGTATGGTGCTTGGAGTTGGTTGCTGGGTATGGTGCTGGGAGTCAGTGGCTGGGTATGGTGCTGGGAGTCAGTGGCTGGGTATGGTGCTGGGAGTCGGTGGCTGGGTATGGTGCTGGGAGTTGGTTGCTGGGTATGGTGCTGGGAGTCAGTGGCTGGGTATGGTGCTTGGAGTTGGTTGCTGGGTATGGTGCTGGGAGTCAGTGGCTGGGTATGGTGCTTGGAGTTGGTTGCTGGGTATGGTGCTGGGAGTCAGTGGCTGGGTATGGTGCTTGGAGTCGGTTGCTGGGTATGGTGCTGGGAGTCAGTGGCTGGGTATGGTGCTGGGAGTCAGTGGCTGGGCATGGTGCTGGGAGTCAGTGGCTGGGTATGGTGCTGGGAGTCAGTGGCTGGGTATGGTGCTGGGAGTCAGTGGCTGGGTATGGTGCTGGGAGTCAGTGGCTGGGTATGGTGCTGGGAGTCAGTGGCTGGGTATGGTGCTGGGAGTCAGTGGCTGGGTATGGTGCTGGGAGTCAGTGGCTGGGCATGGTGCTGGGAGTCAGTGGCTGGGTATGGTGCTGGCAGTCAGTGGCTGGGTATGGTGCTGGGAGTCAGGGCTGGGTATGGTGCTTGGAGTCAGTGGCTGGGTATGGTGCTGGGAGTCAGTGGCTGGGTATGGTGCTGGGAGTCGGTGGCTGGGTATGGTGCTGGGAGTCGGTTGCTGGGTATGGTGCTGGGAGTCAGTGGCTGGGTATGGTGCTTGGAGTCGGTTGCTGGGTATGGTGCTGGGAGTCAGTGGCTGGGTATGGTGCTGGGAGTCAGTGGCTGGGCATGGTGCTGGGAGTCAGTGGCTGGGTATGGTGCTGGGAGTCAGTGGCTGGGTATGGTGCTGGGAGTCAGTGGCTGGGTATGGTGCTGGGAGTCAGTGGCTGGGTATGGTGCTGGGAGTCAGTGGCTGGGTATGGTGCTGGGAGTCAGTGGCTGGGTATGGTGCTGGGAGTCAGTGGCTGGGTATGGTGCTGGGAGTCAGGGCTGGGTATGGTGCTTGGAGTCAGTGGCTGGGTATGGTGCTGGGAGTCAGTGGCTGGGTATGGTGCTGGGAGTCGGTGGCTGGGTATGGTGCTGGGAGTCGGTTGCTGGGTATGGTGCTGGGAGTCAGTGGCTGGGTATGGTGCTTGGAGTTGGTTGCTGGGTATGGTGCTGGGAGTCAGTGGCTGGGTATGGTGCTGGGAGTCGGTTGCTGGGTATGGTGCTGGGAGTCAGTGGCTGGGTATGGTGCTTGGAGTTGGTTGCTGGGTATGGTGCTGGGAGTCGGTGGCTGGGTATGGTGCTGGGAGTCGGTTGCTGGTATGGTGCTGGGAGTCAGTGGCTGGGTATGGTGCTTGGAGTTGGTTGCTGGGTATGGTGCTGGGAGTCAGGGCTGGGTATGGTGCTGGGAGTCAGTGGCTGGGTATGGTGCTGGGAGTCAGGGCTGGGTATGGTGCTGGGAGTCAGTGGCTGGGTATGGTGCTTGGAGTTGGTTGCTGGGTATGGTGCTGGGAGTCAGTGGCTGGGTATGGTGCTTGGAGTTGGTTGCTGGGTATGGTGCTGGGAGTCAGTGGCTGGGTATGGTGCTGGGAGTCAGTGGCTGGGTATGGTGCTGGGAGTCAGTGGCTGGGTATGGTGCTGGGAGTCAGTGGCTGTGTATGGTGCTGGCAGTCAGTGGCTGGGTATGGTGCTGGTTTCCGGCCCCTGAGCCACCCAACGCGCCCCCCCCCCCCCCTCGCCCCATCGATAGATTGATCGTGAATTGTTCTAGCAGAGCCGAATTACCGGTTCTGGAAATTGGTCTCTTAAAGTAACCAGAGGTGGCTTTTTCCTGCCCCAGGTAACTGTCTGCTCCCTGCCAATGGAGGCAAGCTTCTCACCTTGTGTGTGTGTAATTGTGTGCTGTTTTAACACTACCCTGGGGTTGGCAGGCAGGGAGGAGCTGGAGGGGATGCAGGAACCGGAGGAGCCTCCTACTCTTCTGATCCAGTGAGTGGGCGGCACTGGGGGGAGGTAGAAGAGCATTCCCTATGGGGCCCCTGGGGGCCACTTCTCTACCTCTGCTGGGGAATGTAGTTTGTACACTCTTGTGGCACTTAAAGGGTTAATCTGTTTCCCTTGGAAACTTTAATCCTGATTATTTACCGAGCTGATCTATAAAGTATAGAGCAGTGCTTCCCAAACTGTGGGGCTGGGCCCCGGGGAGAGCTGGGAGCACTGACATGGCAACTCAGTGTAGGGGCTGGGTTGGGGGAGGCTTGGGGCAAAGTCCTTTCTGCAAATGCCCAGATTTTGAAGGTAAATTTAGGACAGAGCAGGTGGTTTTGGGCTGAAAATGTTGTGGGGAGTGTGTAGGATGGAAACGTGCTGAGACTGCAGAGCTGCCATTTTCCATTGAAATATAAAGGAGCTTCCCCTGTAAATATTCTTTCCCATTTCTCTGTGACACCTACAGTTTTGCACAAACATTCCGTGCTACATTTTACCCATAAAGCCATAGTGCATAGTACATACCAGCAGTATCCCCATTGCCCCCCATTGCAGGCTGATTTTAAATGAGACTTCACATTTGCCTTGGGAATGATTCTGGGTTGAGGGGGGGGGGGGCTGTTTTGAAATCACTGAAAGCTCAGCCTGCCCCCAGCACTGCATGGGGTCAAGTTTTATATGTAAAAAATAGCCCTTTATCATTAAGTGACTTGATTGAAAATGATAAACTCTGTTTGCTGAAATGTATTGCATTTCTTTACTTCCACTCTCATAGCACTTGAGCAGTTGTAGTCCCCTGCAAATAGAGTTTTTCTCTCTATACTCGCCCCCACCCGCCGACATACTTTAGCCGCTACCATACCCCTTGAGTTTTATTTCTGCCTACCCCATCCACTTTTGGTGATATGAATGTATGATCAAGCTTGTTAGCATTGTATGATGTAGCCCCGCCCTGTTCCCCCCCTATCCTCCCTCCCCTCAGCTTTACTTGATGGGAGCAGTTAGAAGGAAGGTGTGCGCTTGAAGAAAGGTTTCTAGCACTGAAGGCACAAACACAGGAATGTTTGTTATTTGTTGTCTTTATTGATTTTATTGATTTTGCCGCCTGTCAGCGGGGCCCCTGCTGAGCCTCCCACACCAACCCACTGCAGGGGACTCCGCTGAGTCTCTTGATTTTTTGTTGTTGTTTGGTTTCGTTGCTTTTATTGCTTTTATTGATTTTGTTGTTTTGTTGCCGCCTATCATCGGGGCCCCTGCTGAGCCTCCCACACCAACCCACTGCAGGGGACTCCACTGAGCCTCTCAATTTTTTTTGTTTTTTGTTGTTTCGTTTAGTTTTTTTTGTTTGTTGTTTTTTTCATTTGTTTTTGTTGTTGTTTTTATTGTTTTGTTGCTGCCTGTCAGCGGGGCCCCTGCTGAGCCTCCCACACCAACCCACTGCAGGGGACTCCACTGAGTCTGTTGATTTTTTTTAGTTGTTTGTTTTTTTTTGTTGCTTTTATTGATTTTGTTGTTTTTTGTTATTTTGTTGTTTTTTTCGTTGTTTTGTTGCCGCCTGTCAGCGGGGCCCCTGCTGAGCCTCCCACACCAACCCACTGCAGGGGACTCCGCTGAGCCTCTAAATTTTTTTTGTTGTTTAGTTTTTTTTTTTTCATTTGTATTTGTTGTTGTTTTTATTGATTTTTTGGTTTTGTTGCCGCCTGTCAGCGGGGCCCCCTGCTGAGCCTCCCACACCAACCCACTGCAGGGGACTCCGCTGAGCCTCTAAATTTTTTTTGTTGTTTAGTTTTTTTTTTTTCATTTGTATTTGTTGTTGTTTTTATTGATTTTTTGGTTTTGTTGCCGCCTGTCAGCGGGGCCCCTGCTGAGCCTCCCACACCAACCCACTGCAGGGGACTCCACTGAGCCTCTCAAATTTTTTTGTTTTTTGTTGTTTCGTTTAGTTTTTTTTGTTTGTTGTTTTTTTCATTTGTTTTTGTTGTTGTTTTTATTGTTTTGTTGCTGCCTGTCAGCGGGGCCCCTGCTGAGCCTCCCACACCAACCCACTGCAGGGGACTCCACTGAGTCTCTTGATTTTTTTTGTTTTTGTTTTTTTCATTTGTATTTGTTGTTGTTTTTATTTATTTTTTGGTTTTGTTGCCACCTGTCAGCGGGGCCCCTGCTGAGCCTCCCACACCAACCCACTGCAGGGGACTCCGCTGAGTCTCTTGATTTTTTGTTGTTGTTTGGTTTTGTTTTTTAGCTGCTTTTATTGATTTTGTTGTTTTTTGTTGTTTTTTTCATTGTTTGTTTTATTTTATTTGTTGTTTTGTTGCTGCCTGTCAGTGGGGCCCCTGCTGAGCCTCCCACACCAACCCACTGCAGGGGACTCCGCTGAGCCTCTAAATTTTTTTTGTTGTTTAGTTGTTTTTTTTTCATTTGTATTTGTTGTTGTTTTTATTGATTTTTTGGTTTTGTTGCCGCCTGTCAGCGGGGCCCCCTGCTGAGCCTCCCACACCAACCCACTGCAGGGGACTCCACTGAGCCTCTCAAATTTTTTTGTTTTTTGTTGTTTCGTTTAGTTTTTTTTGTTTGTTTTTTTTTTCATTTGTTTTTTTTGTTGTTTTTATTGTTTTGTTGCTGCCTGTCAGCGGGGCCCCTGCTGAGCCTCCCACACCAACCCACTGCAGGGGACTCCGCTGAGTCTCTTGATTTTTTGTTGTTGTTTGGTTTTGTTTTTTAGCTGCTTTTATTGATTTTGTTGTTTTTTGTTGTTTTTTTCATTGTTTGTTTTATTTTATTTGTTGTTTTGTTGCTGCCTGTCAGTGGGGCCCCTGCTGAGCCTCCCACACCAACCCACTGCAGGGGACTCCACTGAGCCTCTCAAATTTTTTTGTTTTTTGTTGTTTCGTTTAGTTTTTTTGTTTGTTGTTTTTTTCATTTGTTTTTGTTGTTGTTTTTATTGTTTTGTTGCTGCCTGTCAGCGGGGCCCCTGCTGAGCCTCCCACACCAACCCACTGCAGGGGACTCCACTGAGTCTCTTGATTTTTTTTGTTTAGTTTTTTTTTTTTTCATTTGTATTTGTTGTTGTTTTTATTGATTTTTTGGTTTTGTTGCCGCCTGTCAGCGGGGCCCCCTGCTGAGCCTCCCACACCAACCCACTGCAGGGGACTCCACTGAGCCTCTCAAATTTTTTTGTTTTTTGTTGTTTCGTTTAGTTTTTTTTGTTTGTTTTTTTTTTCATTTGTTTTTTTTGTTGTTTTTATTGTTTTGTTGCTGCCTGTCAGCGGGGCCCCTGCTGAGCCTCCCACATCAACCCACTGCAGGGGACTCCGCTGAGTCTCTTGATTTTTTGTTGTTGTTTGGTTTTGTTTTTTAGCTGCTTTTATTGATTTTGTTGTTTTTTGTTGTTTTTTTCATTGTTTGTTTTATTTTATTTGTTGTTTTGTTGCTGCCTGTCAGTGGGGCCCCTGCTGAGCCTCCCACACCAACCCACTGCAGGGGACTCCACTGAGCCTCTCAAATTTTTTTGTTTTTTGTTGTTTCGTTTAGTTTTTTTGTTTGTTGTTTTTTTCATTTGTTTTTGTTGTTGTTTTTATTGTTTTGTTGCTGCCTGTCAGCGGGGCCCCTGCTGAGCCTCCCACACCAACCCACTGCAGGGGACTCCACTGAGTCTCTTGATTTTTTTTGTTTAGTTTTTTTTTTTTTCATTTGTATTTGTTGTTGTTTTATTGATTTTTTGGTTTTGTTGCCGCCTGTCAGCGGGGCCCCCTGCTGAGCCTCCCACACCAACCCACTGCAGGGGACTCCACTGAGCCTCTCAAATTTTTTTGTTTTTTGTTGTTTCGTTTAGTTTTTTTGTTTGTTTTTTTTTCATTTGTTTTTTTTGTTGTTTTTATTGTTTTGTTGCTGCCTGTCAGCGGGGCCCCTGCTGAGCCTCCCACACCAACCCACTGCAGGGGACTCCGCTGAGTCTCTTGATTTTTTGTTGTTGTTTGGTTTTGTTTTTTAGCTGCTTTTATTGATTTTGTTGTTTTTTGTTGTTTTTTTCATTGTTTGTTTTATTTTATTTGTTGTTTTGTTGCTGCCTGTCAGTGGGGCCCCTGCTGAGCCTCCCACACCAACCCACTGCAGGGGACTCCGCTGAGCCTCTAAATTTTTTTGTTTTTTGTTGTGTAGTTTAGTTTTTTTTGTTGTTTTTTTTGTTTGTTGTTGTTTTGTTGCGGGGCCCCCTGCTGAGCCTCCCACACCAATCCACTGCAGGGGACTCCGCTGAGCCTCTCAAATTTTTTTGTTGTGTAGTTTACTTTTTTTTGTTGTTTTTTTTGTTTGTTGTTGTTTTTATTGTTTTGTTGCGGGGCCCCCTGCTGAGCCTCCCACACCAACCCACTGCAGGGGACTCCGCTGAGTCTCTTGATTATTTTTGTTGTTTGTTGTTGTTGTTTTTTTTATTTTGTTGTTTTGTTGCCGCCTGTCAGTGGGGCCCCTGCTGAGCCTCCCACACCAACCCACTGCAGGGGACTCCGCTGAGTCTCTTGATTATTTTTGTTGTTTGTTGTTGTTGTTTTTTTTATTTCGTTGTTTTGTTGCCGCCTGTCAGCGGGGCCCCTGCTGAGCCTCCCACACCAACCCACTGCAGGGGACTCCGCTGAGTCTCTTGATTTTTTTTAGTTGTTTGTTTTTTTTTGTTGCTTTTATTGATTTTGTTGTTTTTTGTTATTTTGTTGTTTTCTTCGTTGTTTTGTTGCCGCCTGTCAGCGGGGCCCTTGCTGAGCCTCCCACACCAACCCACTGCAAGGAACTCCGCTGAGCCTCTAAATTTTTTTTGTTTTTTGTTGTTTAGTTTTTTTTTGTTTGTTTTTTCATTTGTATTTGTTGTTGTTTTTATTGATTTTTTTGTTTTGTTGCCACCTGTCAGCGGGGCCCCTGCTGAGCCTCCCACACCAACCCACTGCAGGGGACTCCACTGATTCTCTTGGGTTTTTTTTTTGTTGTTGTTTTGTTTTGTTGTTGCTTTTATTGATTTTGTTGTTTTTTGTTATTTTGTTGTTTTTTTCGTTGTTTTGTTGCCTCCTGTCAGCGGGGCCCCTGCTGAGCCTCCCACACCAACCCACTGCAGGGGACTCCGCTGAGTCTCTTAATTTTTTGTTGTTGTTTGGTTTTGTTTTTTAGCTGCTTTTATTGATTTTGTTGTTTTTTGTTGTTTTTTTCATTGTTTGTTTTATTTTATTTGTTGTTTTGTTGCTGCCTGTCAGTGGGGCCCCTGCTGAGCCTCCCACACCAACCCACTGCAGGGGACTCCGCTGAGTCTCTTGATTATTTTTGTTGTTTGTTGTTGTTGTTTTTTTTATTTCATTGTTTTGTTGCCGCCTGTCAGCGGGGCCCCTGCTGAGCCTCTCACACCAACCCACTGCAGGGGACTCCGCTGAGCCTCTTGATTTTTTTTTAGTTGTTTGGTTTTTTTTGTTGCTTTTATTGATTTTGTTGTTTTTTGTTATTTTGTTTTTTTTTTCGTTGTTTTGTTGCCGCCTGTCAGCGGGGCCCTTGCTGAGCCTCCCACACCAACCCACTGCAAGGAACTCCGCTGAGCCTCTAAATTTTTTTTGTTTTTTGTTGTTTAGGTATTTTTTTGTTTGTTTTTTTCATTTGTATTTGTTGTTGTTTTTATTGATTTTTTGGTTTTGTTGCCGCCTGACAGCGGGGCCCTTGCTGAGCCTCCCACACCAACCCACTGCAAGGAACTCCGCTGAGCCTCTAAATTTTTTTTGTTTTTTGTTGTTTAGGTTTTTTTTTGTTTGTTTTTTTCATTTGTATTTGTTGTTGTTTTTATTGATTTTTTGGTTTTGTTGCCGCCTGACAGCGGGGCCCTTGCTGAGCCTCCCACACCAACCCACTGCAGGGGACTCCACTGATTCTCTTGAGTTTTTTTTTTTGTTGTTGTTTGGTTTTGTTTTGTTGTTGCTTTTATTGATTTTGTTGTTTTTTGTTATTTTGTTGTTTTTTTCGTTGTTTGTTTTTTTATTTCGTTGTTTTGTTGCTGCCTGTCACCACCCCACTGTTTTTTTGTTTTTTGATGTTTCGTTTTTTTTTGTTTGTTGTTTTTTTATTTGTATTTGTTGTTGTTTTTATTGATTTTTTGGTTTTGTTGCCGCCTGTCAGCGGGGCCCCTGCTGAGCCTCCCACACCAACCCACTGCAGGGGACTCCGCTGAGTCTCTTGATTGTTTTTTTTTTTTTTTTATTTCCTAACCTATTTTGTTAATTTTTTTTGTTTTTGTTTTTTAATTTCCTATCCTAACTAAGAATCCTAATAACTTGTCCCAGTTGGGAGAAAAGTTATGGATTGATCCTTAACAACCTAAAAAAGAAAACAAACAAAAAGGACATCATTTTGGAAATCTTGGAATGGCTGTTTAACATACAGACTAAGGGCTCTGGCACACGGGAAGATTAGTCGCCCGCGCCATCCCACTGGCGTCTTACATTTTCGCCAGTGAAAATCACGGCAACTAATCGCCGTGTCTGTCATCGCCATAAAGACGCGAAAGCAGCGCAAAGCTTAGCTTCTGGCTTTTGAGTGTTATGTAGAAATGAAAGCATTAAGTACGCATGATGTAGTGAATGGGGTGTATATAAACTAGTGAACTGCACATTAGAGAAAGGGATTTTACCCTACAAAGAATATAGTAATTTAAAGAGGCCTACCTTCAGTTATGTAGAAGTGACAACTTCATTTTATTCCATATCATCTTAACACATTTCAATCCAGCTGGTACTAGCAGACGGGTCAGTAGCCAAGAACTTACCTTCTGGCTTCTTTTTATCCATGATTTAAATGCCCACTAAAATTATATCCATCACCCTACAGATTCTATGTATCATTCACTTCAGTCCCTGCCCCCAGTGGAGCTTACAATCTAAGGACCCTATCACATTCTTATACAGTATCGATAGGTTTTGTTTGTGGGTTTTAAAATAGAAAAAAATGAATCAGTTTTTATGATGTAGTGTATTGCACAGAATGCTAAGGTTTTTCACTCTTTGCATGTTGGGAGGAGCACCCTGATTGATAAAGCCTGGCTTTACCCCTCAATAGAGCAGTGATACTCCGTAGCCTTCATACTCTGAATGAACAGGCACTGCCGTCTGTCTTCCGTAAATGGGGTATGCCTTCTTCCCCCATTACAGTCGAGCCGAAGCTATCAGACGCGAAAGCAGCGAAAAGCTTAGCTTCTGGCTTTTGAGTGTTATGTAGAAATGAAAGCATTAAGTACGCATGATGTAGTGAATGGGGTGTATATAAACTAGTGAACTGCACATTAGAGAAAGGGATTTTACCCTACAAAGAATATAGTAATTGAAAGAGGCCTACCTTCAGTTATGTAGAAGTGACAACTTCATTTTATTCCATATCATCTTAACACATTTCAATCCAGCTGGTACTAGCAGACGGGTCAGTAGCCAAGAACTTACCTTGTGGCTTCTTTTTATCCATGATCTAAATGGCTGCTAAAATTATGTGCATCACTCTACAGATTCTATGTATCATTCACTTCAGTCCCTGCCCCCAGTGAAGCTTACAATCTAAGATCCCAATCACATTCACACACATTAGGGTCATTTTTATATCATGGGTTTTACAGAGACTTTACCCCATTCACTTCAGTCCCTGCCCCCAGTGGAGCTTACAATCTAAGATCCCTATCACATTCACACACATAAGGGACATTTTTATATTATGGGTTTTACAGAGATTATACCCCATTCACTTCAGTCCCTGCCCCCAGTGGAGCTTACAATCTAAGATCCCTCTCTCATTATATAGTAATTTAAAGAGGCCTACCTTCAGTTATGTAGAAGTGGCAACTTCATTTTATTCCATATCATCTTAACACATTTCAATCCAGCTGGTACTAGCAGACGGGTCAGTAGCCAAGAACTTACCTTCTGGCTTCTTTTTATCCATGATTTAAATGCCCACTAAAATTATATCCATCACTCTACAGATTCTTTGTATCATTCACTTCAGTCCCTGCCCCCAGTGGAGCTTACAATCTAAGATCCCTATCACATTCACACACATTAGGGTCATTTTTTTATTATAGGTTTTACAGAGATTATACCCCATTCACTTCAGTCCCTGCCCCCAGTGGAGCTTACAATCTAAGATCCCTATTGCATTCACACACATTATGGTCATTTTTATATTATGGGTTTTACAGAGATTATACTCCATTCACTTCAGTCCCTGCCCCCAGTGGAGCTTACAATCTAAGATCCCTATTGCATTCACACACATTAGGGTCATTTTTATATTATGGGTTTTACAGAGATTATACCCCATTCACTTCAGTCCCTGCCCCCAGTGGAGCTTACAATCTAAGATCCCTCTCTCATTATATAGTAATTGAAAGAGGCCTACCTTCAGTTATGTAGAAGTGACAACTTCATTTTATTCCATATCATCTTAACACATTTCAATCCAGCTGGTACTAGCAGATGGGTCAGTAGCCAAGAACTTACCTTCTGGCTTCCTTTTATCCATAATTTAAATACCCGCTAAAATTATATCCATCACTCTACAGATTCTTTGTATCATTCACTTCAGTCCCTGCCCCCAGTGGAGCTTACAATCTAAGATCCCTATCACATTCACACACATTAGGGTCATTTTTATATTATGGGTTTTACAGAGATTATACCCCATTCACTTCAGTCCCTGCCCCCAGTGGAGCTTACAATCTAAGATCCCTATTACATTCTCATACAGTATCGATAGGTTTTGTTTTTGGGTTTTAAAATAGAATAAAATGAATCAGTTTGCATGATGTAGTGTATTGCACAGAATGCTAAGGTTTTTCACTCTTTGCATGTTGGGAGGAGCACCCTGATTGATAAAGCCTGGCTTTACCCCTCAATAGAGCAGTGATACTCCTTAGCCTTCATACACCGAATGAACAGGCACTGCCGTCTGTCTTCCGTAAATGGGGTATGCCTTCTTCCCCCATTACAGTCGAGCCGAAGCTATCAGACGCGAAAGCAGCGAAAAGCTTAGCTTCTGGCTTTTGAGTGTTATGTAGAAATGAAAGCATTAAGTACGCATGATGTAGTGAATGGGGTGTATATAAACTAGTGAACTGCACATTAGAGAAAGGGATTTTACCCTACAAAGAATATAGTAATTGAAAGAGGCCTACCTTCAGTTATGTAGAAGTGGCAACTTCATTTTATTCCATATCATCTTAACACATTTCAATCCAGCTGGTACTAGCAGACGGGTCAGTAGCCAAGAACTTACCTTCTGGCTTCTTTTTATCCATGATCTAAATAGCTGCTAAAATTATATCCATCACTCTACAGATTCTATGTATCATTCACTTCAGTCCCTGCCCCCAGTGGAGCTTACAATCTAAGATCCCTATCACATTCACACACATTAGGGTCATTTTTATATTATGGGTTTTACAGAGATTATACCCCATTCACTTCAGTCCCTGCCCCCAGTGGAGCTTAAAATCTAAGATCCCTCTCTCATTATATAGTAATTGAAAGAGGCCTACCTTCAGTTATGTAGAAGTGGCAACTTCATTTTATTCCATATCATCTTAACACATTTCAATCCAGCTGGTACTAGCAGACGGGTCAGTAGCCAAGAACTTACCTTCTGGCTTCTTTTTATCCATGATCTAAATTGCTGCTAAAATTATGTGCATCACTCTACAGATTCTATGTATCATTCACTTCAGTCCCTGCCCCCAGTGGAGCTTACAATCTAAGGACCCTATCACATTCTTATACAGTATCGATAGGTTTTGTTTGTGGGTTTTAAAATAGAATAAAATGAATCAGTTTGTATGATGTAGTGAATGGTGTGTATGAAGTAGTGTATTGCACAGAATGCTAAGGTTTTTTCACTCTTTGCATGTTGGGAGGAGCACCCTGATTGATAAAGCCTGGCTTTACCCCTCAATAGAGCAGTGATACTCCTTAGCCTTCATACACCGAATGAACAGGCACTGCCGTCTGTCTTCCGTAAATGGGGTATGCCTTCTTCCCCCATTACAGTCGAGCCGAAGCTATCAGACGCGAAAGCAGCAAAAAGCTTAGCTTCTGGCTTTTGAGTGTTTTGTAGAAATGAAAGCATTAAGTACGCATGATGTAGTGAATGGGGTGTATATAAACTAGTGAACTGCACATTAGAGAAAGGGATTTTACCCTACAAAGAATATAGTAATTGAAAGAGGCCTACCTTCAGTTATGTAGAAGTGGCAACTTCATTTTATTCCATATCATCTTAACACATTTCAATCCAGCTGGTACTAGCAGACGGGTCAGTAGCCAAGAACTTACCTTCTGGCTTCTTTTTATCCATGATCTAAATAGCTGCTAAAATTATATCCATCACTCTACAGATTCTATGTATCATTCACTTCAGTCCCTGCCCCCAGTGGAGCTTACAATCTAAGATCCCTATCACATTCACACACATTAGGGTCATTTTTATATTATGGGTTTTACAGAGATTATACCCCATTCACTTCATTCCCTGCCCCCAGTGGAGGTTACAATCTAAGATCCCTATTGCATTCACACACATTATGGTCATTTTTATATTATGGGTTTTACAGAGATTATACCCCATTCACTTCAGTCCCTGCCCCCAGTGGAGCTTACAATCTAAGATCCCTCTCTCATTATATAGTAATTTAAAGAGGCCTACCTTCAGTTATGTAGAAGTGGCAACTTCATTTTATTCCATATATTCTTAACACATTTCAATCCAGCTGGTACTAGCAGACGGGTCAGTAGCCAAGAACTTACCTTCTGGCTTCTTTTTATCCATGATTTAAATGCCCACTAAAATTATATCCATCACCCTACAGATTCTATGTATCATTCACTTCAGTCCCTGCCCCCAGTGGAGCTTACAATCTAAGATCCCTATCACATTCACACACATTAGGGTCATTTTTATATTATGGGTTTTACAGAGATTATACCCCATTCACTTCAGTCCCTGCCCCCAGTGGAGCTTACAATCTAAGATCCCTATCACATTCACACACATTAGGGTCATTTTTATATTATGGGTTTTACAGAGATTATACCCCATTCACTTCAGTCCCTGCCCCCAGTGGAGCTTACAATCTAAGATCCCTCTCTCATTATATAGTAATTGAAAGAGGCCTACCTTCAGTTATGTAGAAGTGGCAACTTCATTTTATTCCATATCATCTTAACACATTTCAATCCAGCTGGTACTAGCAGACGGGTCAGTAGCCAAGAACTTACCTTCTGGCTTCTTTTTATCCATGATTTAAATGCCCACTAAAATTATATCCATCACCCTACAGATTCTATGTATCATTCACTTCAGTCCCTGCCCCCAGTGGAGCTTACAATCTAAGATCCCTATCACATTCACACACATTACGGTCATTTTTATATTATGGGTTTTACAAAGATTATACCCCATTCACTTCATTCCCTGCCCCCAGTGGAGCTTACAATCTAAGATCCCTATTGCATTCACACACATTATGGTCATTTTTATATTATGGGTTTTACAGAGATTACACCCCATTCACTTCAGTCCCTGCCCCCAGTGGAGCTTACAATCTAAGATCCCTCTCTCATTATATAGTAATTTAAAGAGGCCTACCTTCAGTTATGTAGAAGTGGCAACTTCATTTTATTCCATATATTCTTAACACATTTCAATCCAGCTGGTACTAGCAGACGGGTCAGTAGCCAAGAACTTACCTTCTGGCTTCTTTTTATCCATGATTTAAATGCCCACTAAAATTATATCCATCACCCTACAGATTCTATGTATCATTCACTTCAGTCCCTGCCCCCAGTGGAGCTTACAATCTAAGATCCCTATCACATTCACACACATTAGGGTCATTTTTATATTATGGGTTTTACAGAGATTATACCCCATTCACTTCAGTCCCTGCCCCCAGTGGAGCTTACAATCTAAGATCCCTATCACATTCACACACATTAGGGTCATTTTTATATTATGGGTTTTACAGAGATTATACCCCATTCACTTCAGTCCCTGCCCCCAGTGGAGCTTACAATCTAAGATCCCTCTCTCATTATATAGTAATTGAAAGAGGCCTACCTTCAGTTATGTAGAAGTGGCAACTTCATTTTATTCCATATCATCTTAACACATTTCAATCCAGCTGGTACTAGCAGACGGGTCAGTAGCCAAGAACTTACCTTCTGGCTTCTTTTTATCCATGATTTAAATGCCCACTAAAATTATATCCATCACCCTACAGATTCTATGTATCATTCACTTCAGTCCCTGCCCCCAGTGGAGCTTACAATCTAAGATCCCTATCACATTCACACACATTACGGTCATTTTTATATTATGGGTTTTACAAAGATTATACCCCATTCACTTCATTCCCTGCCCCCAGTGGAGCTTACAATCTAAGATCCCTATTGCATTCACACACATTATGGTCATTTTTATATTATGGGTTTTACAGAGATTACACCCCATTCACTTCAGTCCCTGCCCCCAGTGGAGCTTACAATCTAAGATCCCTCTCTCATTATATAGTAATTTAAAGAGGCCTACCTTCAGTTATGTAGAAGTGGCAACTTCATTTTATTCCATATATTCTTAACACATTTCAATCCAGCTGGTACTAGCAGACGGGTCAGTAGCCAAGAACTTACCTTCTGGCTTCCTTTTATCCATAATTTAAATACCCGCTAAAATTATATCCATCACTCTACAGATTCTTTGTATCATTCACTTCAGTCCCTGCCCCCAGTGGAGCTTACAATCTACGATCCCTATCACATTCACACACATTAGGGTCATTTTTATATTATGGGTTTTACAGAGATTATACCCCATTCACTTCAGTCCCTGCCCCCAGTGGAGCTTACAATCTAAGATCCCTCTCTCATTATATAGTAATTGAAAGAGGCCTACCTTCAGTTATGTAGAAGTGGCAACTTCATTTTATTCCATATCATCTTAACACATTTCAATCCAGCTGGTACTAGCAGACGGGTCAGTAGCCAAGAACTTACCTTCTGGCTTCTTTTTATCCATGATCTAAATTGCTGCTAAAATTATGTGCATCACTCTACAGATTCTATGTATCATTCACTTCAGTCCCTGCCCCCAGTGGAGCTTACAATCTAAGATCCCTATCACATTCACACACATTAGGGTCATTTTTATATTATGGGTTTTACAGAGATTATACCCCATTCACTTCAGTCCCTGCCCCCAGTGGAGCTTACAATCTAAGGACCCTATCACATTCTTATACAGTATCGATAGGTTTTGTTTGTGGGTTTTAAAATAGAATAAAATGAATCAGTTTGTATGATGTAGTGAATGGTGTGTATGAAGTAGTGTATTGCACAGAATGCTAAGGTTTTTTCACTCTTTGCATGTTGGGAGGAGCACCCTGATTGATAAAGCCTGGCTTTACCCCTCAATAGAGCAGTGATACTCCTTAGCCTTCATACACCGAATGAACAGGCACTGCCGTCTGTCTTCCGTAAATGGGGTATGCCTTCTTCCCCCATTACAGTCGAGCCGAAGCTATCAGACGCGAAAGCAGCAAAAAGCTTAGCTTCTGGCTTTTGAGTGTTATGTAGAAATGAAAGCATTAAGTACGCATGATGTAGTGAATGGGGTGTATATAAACTAGTGAACTGCACATTAGAGAAAGGGATTTTACCCTACAAAATATATAGTAATTTAAAGAGGCCTACCTTCAGTTATGTAGAAGTCGCAACTTTATTTTATTCCATATCATCTTAACACATTTCAATCCAGCTGGTACTAGCAGACGGGTCAGTAGCCAAGAACTTACCTTCTGGCTTCTTTTTATCCATGATCTAAATAGCTGCTAAAATTATATCCATCACTCTACAGATTCTATGTATCATTCACTTCAGTCCCTGCCCCCAGTGGAGCTTACAATCTAATATCCCTATCACATTCACACACATTAGGGTCATTTTTATATTATGGGTTTTACAGAGATTATACCCCATTCACTTCAGTCCCTGCCCCCAGTGGAGCTTACAATCTAAGATCCCTCTCTCATTATATAGTAATTGAAAGAGGCCTACCTTCAGTCATGTAGAAGTGGCAACTTCATTTTATTCCATATCATCTTAACACATTTCAATCCAGCTGGTACTAGCAGACGGGTCAGTAGCCAAGAACTTACCTTCTGGCTTCTTTTTATCCATGATTTAAATGCCCACTAAAATTATATCCATCACCCTACAGATTCTATGTATCATTCACTTCAGTCCCTGCCCCCAGTGGAGCTTACAATCTAAGATCCCTATCACATTCACACACATTAGGGTCATTTTTATATTATGGGTTTTACAGAGATTATACCCCATTCACTTCAGTCCCTGCCCCCAGTGGAGCTTACAATCTAAGATCCCTATCACATTCACACACATTAGGGTCATTTTTATATTATGGGTTTTACAGAGATTATACCCCATTCACTTCAGTCCCTGCCCCCAGTGGAGCTTACAATCTAAGATCCCTCTCTCATTATATAGTAATTGAAAGAGGCCTACCTTCAGTTATGTAGAAGTGGCAACTTCATTTTATTCCATATCATCTTAACACATTTCAATCCAGCTGGTACTAGCAGACGGGTCAGTAGCCAAGAACTTACCTTCTGGCTTCTTTTTATCCATGATCTAAATAGCTGCTAAAATTATGTGCATCACTCTACAGATTCTATGTATCATTCACTTCAGTCCCTGCCCCCAGTGGAGCTTACAATCTAAGATCCCTATTGCATTCACACACATCATGGTAATTTTTATATTATGGGTTTTACAGAGATTATACCCCATTCACTTCAGTCCCTGCCCCCAGTGGAGCTTACAATCTAAGATCCCTATCACATTCACACACATAAGGGACATTTTTATATTATGGGTTTTACAGAGATTATACCCCATTCATTTCATTCCCTGCCCCCAGTGGAGCTTACAATCTAAGATCCCTATCACATTCACACACATTAGGGTCATTTTTATATCATGGGTTTTACAGAGACTTTACCCCATTCACTTCAGTCCCTGCCCCCAGTGGAGCTTACAATCTAAGATCCCTCTCTCATTATATAGTAATTGAAAGACGCCTACCTTCAGTTATGTAGAAGTGGCAACTTCATTTTATTCCATATCATCTTAACACATTTCAATCCAGCTGGTACTAGCAGACGGGTCAGTAGCCAAGAACTTACCTTCTGGCTTCTTTTTATCCATGATTTAAATGCCCACTAAAATTATATCCATCACCCTACAGATTCTATGTATCATTCACTTCAGTCCCTGCCCCCAGTGGAGCTTACAATCTAAGATCCCTATCACATTCACACACATTAGGGTCATTTTTATATTATGGGTTTTACAGAGATTATACCCCATTCACTTGAGTCCCTGCCCCCAGTGGAGCTTACAATCTAAGATCCCTATTGCATTCACACACATTAGGGTCATTTTTATATTATGGGTTTTACAGAGATTATACCCCATTCACTTCAGTCCCTGCCCCCAGTGGAGCTTACAATCTAAGATCCCTCTCTCATTATATAGTAATTGAAAGAGGCCTACCTTCAGTTATGTAGAAGTGACAACTTCATTTTATTCCATATCATCTTAACACATTTCAATCCAGCTGGTACTAGCAGATGGGTCAGTAGCCAAGAACTTACCTTCTGGCTTCCTTTTATCCATAATTTAAATACCCGCTAAAATTATATCCATCACTCTACAGATTCTTTGTATCATTCACTTCAGTCCCTGCCCCCAGTGGAGCTTACAATCTAAGATCCCTATCACATTCACACACATTAGGGTCATTTTTATATTATGGGTTTTACAGAGATTATACCCCATTCACTTCAGTCCCTGCCCCCAGTGGAGCTTACAATCTAAGATCCCTATTACATTCTCATACAGTATCGATAGGTTTTGTTTTTGGGTTTTAAAATAGAATAAAATGAATCAGTTTGCATGATGTAGTGTATTGCACAGAATGCTAAGGTTTTTCACTCTTTGCATGTTGGGAGGAGCACCCTGATTGATAAAGCCTGGCTTTACCCCTCAATAGAGCAGTGATACTCCTTAGCCTTCATACACCGAATGAACAGGCACTGCCGTCTGTCTTCCGTAAATGGGGTATGCCTTCTTCCCCCATTACAGTCGAGCCGAAGCTATCAGACGCGAAAGCAGCGAAAAGCTTAGCTTCTGGCTTTTGAGTGTTATGTAGAAATGAAAGCATTAAGTACGCATGATGTAGTGAATGGGGTGTATATAAACTAGTGAACTGCACATTAGAGAAAGGGATTTTACCCTACAAAGAATATAGTAATTGAAAGAGGCCTACCTTCAGTTATGTAGAAGTGGCAACTTCATTTTATTCCATATCATCTTAACACATTTCAATCCAGCTGGTACTAGCAGACGGGTCAGTAGCCAAGAACTTACCTTCTGGCTTCTTTTTATCCATGATCTAAATAGCTGCTAAAATTATATCCATCACTCTACAGATTCTATGTATCATTCACTTCAGTCCCTGCCCCCAGTGGAGCTTACAATCTAAGATCCCTATCACATTCACACACATTAGGGTCATTTTTATATTATGGGTTTTACAGAGATTATACCCCATTCACTTCAGTCCCTGCCCCCAGTGGAGCTTACAATCTAAGATCCCTCTCTCATTATATAGTAATTGAAAGAGGCCTACCTTCAGTTATGTAGAAGTGGCAACTTCATTTTATTCCATATCATCTTAACACATTTCAATCCAGCTGGTACTAGCAGACGGGTCAGTAGCCAAGAACTTACCTTCTGGCTTCTTTTTATCCATGATCTAAATTGCTGCTAAAATTATGTGCATCACTCTACAGATTCTATGTATCATTCACTTCAGTCCCTGCCCCCAGTGGAGCTTACAATCTAAGATCCCTATCACATTCACACACATTAGGGTCATTTTTATATTATGGGTTTTACAGAGATTATACCCCATTCACTTCAGTCCCTGCCCCCAGTGGAGCTTACAATCTAAGGACCCTATCACATTCTTATACAGTATCGATAGGTTTTGTTTGTGGGTTTTAAAATAGAATAAAATGAATCAGTTTGTATGATGTAGTGAATGGTGTGTATGAAATAGTGTATTGCACAGAATGCTAAGGTTTTTTCACTCTTTGCATGTTGGGAGGAGCACCCTGATTGATAAAGCCTGGCTTTACCCCTCAATAGAGCAGTGATACTCCTTAGCCTTCATACACCGAATGAACAGGCACTGCCGTCTGTCTTCCGTAAATGGGGTATGCCTTCTTCCCCCATTACAGTCGAGCCGAAGCTATCAGACGCGAAAGCAGCAAAAAGCTTAGCTTCTGGCTTTTGAGTGTTATGTAGAAATGAAAGCATTAAGTACGCATGATGTAGTGAATGGGGTGTATATAAACTAGTGAACTGCACATTAGAGAAAGGGATTTTACCCTACAAAGAATATAGTAATTGAAAGAGGCCTACCTTCAGTTATGTAGAAGTGGCAACTTCATTTTATTCCATATCATCTTAACACATTTCAATCCAGCTGGTACTAGCAGACGGGTCAGTAGCCAAGAACTTACCTTCTGGCTTCTTTTTATCCATGATCTAAATAGCTGCTAAAATTATATCCATCACTCTACAGATTCTATGTATCATTCACTTCAGTCCCTGCCCCCAGTGGAGCTTACAATCTAAGATCCCTATCACATTCACACACATTAGGGTCATTTTTATATTATGGGTTTTACAGAGATTATACCCCATTCACTTCAGTCCCTGCCCCCAGTGGAGCTTACAATCTAAGATCCCTCTCTCTCATTATATAGTAATTTAAAGTGGCCTACCTTCAGTTATGTAGAAGTGGCAACTTCATTTTATTCCATATCATCTTAACACATTTCAATCCAGCTGGTACTAGCAGACGGGTCAGTAGCCAAGAACTTACCTTCTGGCTTCTTTTTATCCATGATCTAAATAGCTGCTAAAATTATGTGCATCACTCTACAGATTCTATGTATCATTCACTTCAGTCCCTGCCCCCAGTGGAGCTTACAATCTAAGATCCCTATCACATTCACACACATTACGGTCATTTTTATATTATGGGTTTTACAGAGATTATACCCCATTCACTTCATTCCCTGCCCCCAGTGGAGGTTACAATCTAAGATCCCTATTGCATTCACACACATTATGGTCATTTTTATATTATGGGTTTTACAGAGATTATACCCCATTCACTTCAGTCCCTGCCCCCAGTGGAGCTTACAATCTAAGATCCCTCTCTCATTATATAGTAATTTAAAGAGGCCTACCTTCAGTTATGTAGAAGTGGCAACTTCATTTTATTCCATATCATCTTAACACATTTCAATCCAGCTGGTACTAGCAGACGGGTCAGTAGCCAAGAACTTACCTTCTGGCTTCTTTTTATCCATGATTTAAATGCCCACTAAAATTATATCCATCACCCTACAGATTCTATGTATCATTCACTT
This sequence comes from Xenopus tropicalis, assembly GCF_000004195.4. NCBI lineage: Eukaryota > Metazoa > Chordata > Amphibia > Anura > Pipidae > Xenopus > Xenopus tropicalis. The sequence goes on along the minus strand of NC_030678.2, from coordinate 157,887,431 downwards.
CAGTCCCTGCCCCCAGTGGAGCTTACAATCTAAGATCCCTATCACATTCACACACATTAGGGTCATTTTTATATTATGGGTTTTACAGAGATTATACCCCATTCACTTCAGTCCCTGCCCCCAGTGGAGCTTACAATCTAAGATCCCTATCACATTCACACACATTAGGGTCATTTTTATATTATGGGTTTTACAGAGATTATACCCCATTCACTTCAGTCCCTGCCCCCAGTGGAGCTTACAATCTAAGATCCCTCTCTCATTATATAGTAATTGAAAGAGGCCTACCTTCAGTTATGTAGAAGTGGCAACTTCATTTTATTCCATATCATCTTAACACATTTCAATCCAGCTGGTACTAGCAGACGGGTCAGTAGCCAAGAACTTACCTTCTGGCTTCTTTTTATCCATGATTTAAATGCCCACTAAAATTATATCCATCACCCTACAGATTCTATGTATCATTCACTTCAGTCCCTGCCCCCAGTGGAGCTTACAATCTAAGATCCCTATCACATTCACACACATTACGGTCATTTTTATATTATGGGTTTTACAGAGATTATACCCCATTCACTTCATTCCCTGCCCCCAGTGGAGCTTACAATCTAAGATCCCTATTGCATTCACACACATTATGGTCATTTTTATATTATGGGTTTTACAGAGATTACACCCCATTCACTTCAGTCCCTGCCCCCAGTGGAGCTTACAATCTAAGATCCCTCTCTCATTATATAGTAATTTAAAGAGGCCTACCTTCAGTTATGTAGAAGTGGCAACTTCATTTTATTCCATATATTCTTAACACATTTCAATCCAGCTGGTACTAGCAGACGGGTCAGTAGCCAAGAACTTACCTTCTGGCTTCCTTTTATCCATAATTTAAATACCCGCTAAAATTATATCCATCACTCTACAGATTCTTTGTATCATTCACTTCAGTCCCTGCCCCCAGTGGAGCTTACAATCTAAGATCCCTATCACATTCACACACATTAGGGTCATTTTTATATTATGGGTTTTACAGAGATTATACCCCATTCACTTCAGTCCCTGCCCCCAGTGGAGCTTACAATCTAAGATCCCTCTCTCATTATATAGTAATTGAAAGAGGCCTACCTTCAGTTATGTAGAAGTGGCAACTTCATTTTATTCCATATCATCTTAACACATTTCAATCCAGCTGGTACTAGCAGACGGGTCAGTAGCCAAGAACTTACCTTCTGGCTTCTTTTTATCCATGATCTAAATAGCTGCTAAAATTATATCCATCACTCTACAGATTCTATGTATCATTCACTTCAGTCCCTGCCCCCAGTGGAGCTTACAATCTAAGATCCCTATCACATTCACACACATTAGGGTCATTTTTATATTATGGGTTTTACAGAGATTATACCCCATTCACTTCAGTCCCTGCCCCCAGTGGAGCTTACAATCTAAGATCCCTATCACATTCACACACATTAGGGTCATTTTTATATTATGGGTTTTACAGAGATTATACCCCATTCACTTCAGTCCCTGCCCCCAGTGGAGCTTACAATCTAAGATCCCTCTCTCATTATATAGTAATTGAAAGAGGCCTACCTTCAGTTATGTAGAAGTGGCAACTTCATTTTATTCCATATCATCTTAACACATTTCAATCCAGCTGGTACTAGCAGACGGGTCAGTAGCCAAGAACTTACCTTCTGGCTTCTTTTTATCCATGATCTAAATAGCTGCTAAAATTATGTGCATCACTCTACAGATTCTATGTATCATTCACTTCAGTCCCTGCCCCCAGTGGAGCTTACAATCTAAGATCCCTATTGCATTCACACACATTATGGTAATTTTTATATTATGGGTTTTACAGAGATTATACCCCATTCACTTCAGTCCCTGCCCCCAGTGGAGCTTACAATCTAAGATCCCTATCACATTCACACACATAAGGGACATTTTTATATTATGGGTTTTACAGAGATTATACCCCATTCATTTCATTCCCTGCCCCCAGTGGAGCTTACAATCTAAGATCCCTATCACATTCACACACATTAGGGTCATTTTTATATCATGGGTTTTACAGAGACTTTACCCCATTCACTTCAGTCCCTGCCCCCAGTGGAGCTTACAATCTAAGATCCCTCTCTCATTATATAGTAATTGAAAGACGCCTACCTTCAGTTATGTAGAAGTGACAACTTCATTTTATTCCATATCATCTTAACACATTTCAATCCAGCTGGTACTAGCAGACGGGTCAGTAGCCAAGAACTTACCTTGTGGCTTCTTTTTATCCATGATTTAAATGCCCACTAAAATTATATCCATCACCCTACAGATTCTTTGTATCATTCACTTCAGTCCCTGCCTCCAGTGGAGCTTACAATCTAAGATCCCTATCGCATTCACACACATTAGGGTAATTTTTTTATTATGAGTTTTACAGAGATTATACCCCATTCACTTCAGTCCCTGCCCCCATTGGAGCTTACAATCTAAGGACCCTATCACATTCACACACATTAGGGTTATTTTTATATCATGGGTTTTACAGAGACTTTACCCCATTCACTTCAGTCCCTGCCCCCAGTGGAGCTTACAATCTAAGATCCCTCTCTCATTATATAGTAATTAAAAGACGCCTACCTTCAGTTATGTAGAAGTGACAACTTCATTTTATTCCATATCATCTTAACACATTTCAATCCAGCTGGTACTAGCAGACGGGTCAGTAGCCAAGAACTTACCTTGTGGCTTCTTTTTATCCATGATTTAAATGCCCACTAAAATTATATCCATCACCCTACAGATTCTTTGTATCATTCACTTCAGTCCCTGCCCCCAGTGGAGCTTACAATCTAAGATCCCTATCGCATTCACACACATTAGGGTAATTTTTTTATTATGAGTTTTACAGAGATTATACCCCATTCACTTCAGTCCCTGCCCCCATTGGAGCTTACAATCTAAGGACCCTATCACATTCACACACATTAGGGTCATTTTTATATTATGGGTTTTACAGAGATTATACCCCATTCACTTCAGTCCCTGCCCCCAGTGGAGCTTACAATCTAAGATCCCTATCACATTCACACACATTAGGGACATTTTTATATTATGGGTTTTACAGAGATTATACCCCATTCACTTCAGTCCCTGCCCCCAGTGGAGCTTACAATCTAAGGGCCATATCACATTCTTATACAGTATCGATAAGTTTTGTTTGTGGGTTTTAAAATAGAATAAAATGAATCAGTTTGCATGATGTAGTGAATGGTGTGTATGAAGTAGTGTATTGCACAGAATGCTAAGGTTTTTCACTCTTTGCATGTTGGGAGGAGCACCCTGATTGATAAAGCCTGGCTTTACCCCTCAATAGAGCAGTGATACTCCTTAGCCTTCATACACCGAATGAACAGGCACTGCCGTCTGTCTTCCGTAAATGGGGTATGCCTTCTTCCCCCATTACAGTCGAGCCGAAGCTATCAGACGCGAAAGCAGCAAAAAGCTTAGCTTCTGGCTTTTGAGTGTTATGTAGAAATGAAAGCATTAAGTACGCATGATGTAGTGAATGGGGTGTATATAAACTAGTGAACTGCACATTAGAGAAAGGGATTTTACCCTACAAAGAATATAGTAATTGAAAGAGGCCTACCTTCAGTTATGTAGAAGTGGCAACTTCATTTTATTCCATATCATCTTAACACATTTCAATCCAGCTGGTACTAGCAGACGGGTCAGTAGCCAAGAACTTACCTTCTGGCTTCTTTTTATCCATGATTTAAATGCCCACTAAAATTATATCCATCACCCTACAGATTCTATGTATCATTCACTTCAGTCCCTGCCCCCAGTGGAGCTTACAATCTAAGATCCCTATCACATTCACACACATTAGGGTCATTTTTATATTATGGGTTTTACAGAGATTATACCCCATTCACTTCAGTCCCTGCCCCCAGTGGAGCTTACAATCTAAGATCCCTATCACATTCACACACATTAGGGTCATTTTTATATTATGGGTTTTACAGAGATTATACCCCATTCACTTCAGTCCCTGCCCCCAGTGGAGCTTACAATCTAAGATCCCTCTCTCTCATTATATAGTAATTTAAAGTGGCCTACCTTCAGTTATGTAGAAGTGGCAACTTCATTTTATTCCATATCATCTTAACACATTTCAATCCAGCTGGTACTAGCAGACGGGTCAGTAGCCAAGAACTTACCTTCTGGCTTCTTTTTATCCATGATCTAAATAGCTGCTAAAATTATGTGCATCACTCTACAGATTCTATGTATCATTCACTTCAGTCCCTGCCCCCAGTGGAGCTTACAATCTAAGATCCCTATCACATTCACACACATTACGGTCATTTTTATATTATGGGTTTTACAGAGATTATACCCCATTCACTTCATTCCCTGCCCCCAGTGGAGGTTACAATCTAAGATCCCTATTGCATTCACACACATTATGGTCATTTTTATATTATGGGTTTTACAGAGATTATACCCCATTCACTTCAGTCCCTGCCCCCAGTGGAGCTTACAATCTAAGATCCCTCTCTCATTATATAGTAATTTAAAGAGGCCTACCTTCAGTTATGTAGAAGTGGCAACTTCATTTTATTCCATATATTCTTAACACATTTCAATCCAGCTGGTACTAGCAGACGGGTCAGTAGCCAAGAACTTACCTTCTGGCTTCTTTTTATCCATGATTTAAATGCCCACTAAAATTATATCCACCACCCTACAGATTCTATGTATCATTCACTTCAGTCCCTGCCCCCAGTGGAGCTTACAATCTAAGATCCCTATCACATTCACACACATTAGGGTCATTTTTATATTATGGGTTTTACAGAGATTATACCCCATTCACTTCAGTCCCTGCCCCCAGTGGAGCTTACAATCTAAGATCCCTATCACATTCACACACATTAGGGTCATTTTTATATTATGGGTTTTACAGAGATTATACCCCATTCACTTCAGTCCCTGCCCCCAGTGGAGCTTACAATCTAAGATCCCTCTCTCATTATATAGTAATTGAAAGAGGCCTACCTTCAGTTATGTAGAAGTGGCAACTTCATTTTATTCCATATCATCTTAACACATTTCAATCCAGCTGGTACTAGCAGACGGGTCAGTAGCCAAGAACTTACCTTCTGGCTTCTTTTTATCCATGATTTAAATGCCCACTAAAATTATATCCATCACCCTACAGATTCTATGTATCATTCACTTCAGTCCCTGCCCCCAGTGGAGCTTACAATCTAAGATCCCTATCACATTCACACACATTACGGTCATTTTTATATTATGGGTTTTACAGAGATTATACCCCATTCACTTCATTCCCTGCCCCCAGTGGAGCTTACAATCTAAGATCCCTATTGCATTCACACACATTACGGTCATTTTTATATTATGGGTTTTACAGAGATTATACCCCATTCACTTCATTCCCTGCCCCCAGTGGAGCTTACAATCTAAGATCCCTATCACCTTCTCATACAGTATCGATAGGTTTTGTTTTTGGGTTTTAAAATAGAATAAAATGAATCAGTTTGCATGATGTAGTGTATTGCACAGAATGCTAAGGTTTTTCACTCTTTGCATGTTGGGAGGAGCACCCTGATTGATAAAGCCTGGCTTTACCCCTCAATAGAGCAGTGATACTCCTTAGCCTTCATACACCGAATGAACAGGCACTGCCGTCTGTCTTCCGTAAATGGGGTATGCCTTCTTCCCCCATTACAGTCGAACCGAAGCTATCAGACGCGAAAGCAGCAAAAAGCTTAGCTTCTGGCTTTTGAGTGTTATGTAGAAATGAAAGCATTAAGTACGCATGATGTAGTGAATGGGGTGTATATAAACTAGTGAACTGCACATTAGAGAAAGGGATTTTACCCTACAAAATATATAGTAATTTAAAGAGGCCTACCTTCAGTCATGTAGAAGTCGCAACTTTATTTTATTCCATATCATCTTAACACATTTCAATCCAGCTGGTACTAGCAGACGGGTCAGTAGCCAAGAACTTACCTTCTGGCTTCTTTTTATCCATGATCTAAATAGCTGCTAAAATTATATCCATCACTCTACAGATTCTATGTATCATTCACTTCAGTCCCTGCCCCCAGTGGAGCTTACAATCTAATATCCCTATCACATTCACACACATTAGGGTCATTTTTATATTATGGGTTTTACAGAGATTATACCCCATTCACTTCAGTCCCTGCCCCCAGTGGAGCTTACAATCTAAGATCCCTATCACATTATATAGTAATTGAAAGAGGCCTACCTTCAGTCATGTAGAAGTGGCAACTTCATTTTATTCCATATCATCTTAACACATTTCAATCCAGCTGGTACTAGCAGACGGGTCAGTAGCCAAGAACTTACCTTCTGGCTTCTTTTTATCCATGATTTAAATGCCCACTAAAATTATATCCATCACCCTACAGATTCTATGTATCATTCACTTCAGTCCCTGCCCCCAGTGGAGCTTACAATCTAAGATCCCTATCACATTCACACACATTAGGGTCATTTTTATATTATGGGTTTTACAGAGATTATACCCCATTCACTTCAGTCCCTGCCCCCAGTGGAGCTTACAATCTAAGATCCCTCTCTCATTATATAGTAATTGAAAGAGGCCTACCTTCAGTTATGTAGAAGTGGCAACTTCATTTTATTCCATATCATCTTAACACATTTCAATCCAGCTGGTACTAGCAGACGGGTCAGTAGCCAAGAACTTACCTTGTGGCTTCTTTTTATCCATGATCTAAATAGCTGCTAAAATTATGTGCATCACTCTACAGATTCTATGTATCATTCACTTCAGTCCCTGCCCCCAGTGGAGCTTACAATCTAAGATCCCTATTGCATTCACACACATTATGGTAATTTTTATATTATGGGTTTTACAGAGATTATACCCCATTCACTTCAGTCCCTGCCCCCAGTGGAGCTTACAATCTAAGGACCCTATCACATTCTTATACAGTATCGATAGGTTTTGTTTGTGGGTTTTAAAATAGAAAAAAATGAATCAGTTTGTATGACGTAGTGTATTGCACAGAATGCTAAGGTTTTTCACTCTTTGCATGTTGGGAGGAGCACCCTGATTGATAAAGCCTGGCTTTACCCCTCAATAGAGCAGTGATACTCCTTAGCCTTCATACACCGAATGAACAGGCACTGCCGTCTGTCTTCCGTAAATGGGGTATGCCTTCTTCCCCCATTACAGTCGAGCCGAAGCTATCAGACGCGAAAGCAGCGAAAAGCTTAGCTTCTGGCTTTTGAGTGTTATGTAGAAATGAAAGCATTAAGTACGCATGATGTAGTGAATGGGGTGTATATAAACTAGTGAATTGCACATTAGAGAAAGGGATTTTACCCTACAAAATATATAGTAATTTAAAGAGGCCTACCTTCAGTTATGTAGAAGTCGCAACTTTATTTTATTCCATATCATCTTAACACATTTCAATCCAGCTGGTACTAGCAGACGGGTCAGTAGCCAAGAACTTACCTTCTGGCTTCTTTTTATCCATGATTTAAATGCCCGCTAAAATTATATCCATCACCCTACAGATTCTATGTATCATTCACTTCAGTCCCTGCCCCCAGTGGAGCTTACAATCTAAGATCCCTCTCTCATTATATAGTAATTGAAAGACGCCTACCTTCAGTTATTTAGAAGTGACAACTTCATTTTATTCCATATCATCTTAACACATTTCAATCCAGCTGGTACTAGCAGACGGGTCAGTAGCCAAGAACTTACCTTGTGGCTTCTTTTTATCCATGATTTAAATGCCCACTAAAATTATATCCATCACCCTACAGATTCTTTGTATCATTCACTTCAGTCCCTGCCCCCAGTGGAGCTTACAATCTAAGATCCCTATCGCATTCACACACATTAGGGTAATTTTTTTATTATGAGTTTTACAGAGATTATACCCCATTCACTTCAGTCCCTGCCCCCATTGGAGCTTACAATCTAAGGACCCTATCACATTCACACACATTAGGGTCATTTTTATATCATGGGTTTTACAGAGACTTTACCCCATTCACTTCAGTCCCTGCCCCCAGTGGAGCTTACAATCTAAGATCCCTCTCTCATTATATAGTAATTGAAATACGCCTACCTTCAGTTATGTAGAAGTGACAACTTCATTTTATTCCATATCATCTTAACACATTTCAATCCAGCTGGTACTAGCAGACGGGTCAGTAGCCAAGAACTTACCTTGTGGCTTCTTTTTATCCATGATTTAAATGCCCACTAAAATTATATCCATCACCCTACAGATTCTTTGTATCATTCACTTCAGTCCCTGCCCCCAGTGGAGCTTACAATCTAAGATCCCTATCGCATTCACACACATTAGGGTAATTTTTTTATTATGAGTTTTATAGAGATTATACCCCATTCACTTCAGTCCCTGCCCCCATTGGAGCTTACAATCTAAGGACCCTATCACATTCACACACATTAGGGTCATTTTTATATTATGGGTTTTACAGAGATTATACCCCATTCACTTCAGTCCCTGCCCCCAGTGGAGCTTACAATCTAAGATCCCTATCACATTCACACACATTAGGGACATTTTTATATTATGGGTTTTACAGAGATTATACCCCATTCACTTCAGTCCCTGCCCCCAGTGGAGCTTACAATCTAAGGGCCATATCACATTCTTATACAGTATCGATAAGTTTTGTTTGTGGGTTTTAAAATAGAATAAAATGAATCAGTTTGCATGATGTAGTGAATGGTGTGTATGAAGTAGTGTATTGCACAGAATGCTAAGGTTTTTCACTCTTTGCATGTTGGGAGGAGCACCCTGATTGATAAAGCCTGGCTTTACCCCTCAATAGAGCAGTGATACTCCTTAGCCTTCATACACCGAATGAACAGGCACTGCCGTCTGTCTTCCGTAAATGGGGTATGCCTTCTTCCCCCATTACAGTCGAGCCGAAGCTATCAGACGCGAAAGCAGCAAAAAGCTTAGCTTCTGGCTTTTGAGTGTTATGTAGAAATGAAAGCATTAAGTACGCATGATGTAGTGAATGGGGTGTATATAAACTAGTGAACTGCACATTAGAGAAAGGGATTTTACCCTACAAAGAATATAGTAATTGAAAGAGGCCTACCTTCAGTTATGTAGAAGTGGCAACTTCATTTTATTCCATATCATCTTAACACATTTCAATCCAGCTGGTACTAGCAGACGGGTCAGTAGCCAAGAACTTACCTTCTGGCTTCTTTTTATCCATGATCTAAATAGCTGCTAAAATTATATCCATCACTCTACAGATTCTATGTATCATTCACTTCAGTCCCTGCCCCCAGTGGAGCTTACAATCTAAGATCCCTATCACATTCACACACATTAGGGTCATTTTTATATTATGGGTTTTACAGAGATTATACCCCATTCACTTCAGTCCCTGCCCCCAGTGGAGCTTACAATCTAAGAACCCTATCACATTCACACACATTAGGGTAATTTTTATATTATGGGTTTTACAGAGATTATACCCCATTCACTTCAGTCCCTGCCCCCAGTGGAGCTTACAATCTAAGGACCCTATCACATTCTTATACAGTATCGATAGGTTTTGTTTGTGGGTTTTAAAATAGAATAAAATGAATCAGTTTGTATGATGTAGTGAATGGTGTGTATGAAGTAGTGTATTGCACAGAATGCTAAGGTTTTTCACTCTTTGCATGTTGGGAGGAGCACCCTGATTGATAAAGCCTGGCTTTACCCCTCAATAGAGCAGTGATACTCCTTAGCCTTCATACACCGAATGAACAGGCACTGCCGTCTGTCTTCCGTAAATGGGATATGCCTTCTTCCCCCATTACAGTCGAGCCGAAGCTATCAGACGCGAAAGCAGCAAAAAGCTTAGCTTCTGGCTTTTGAGTGTTATGTAGAAATGAAAGCATTAAGTACGCATGATGTAGTGAATGGGGTGTATATAAACTAGTGAACTGCACATTAGAGAAAGGGATTTTACCCTACAAAATATATAGTAATTGAAAGAGGCCTACCTTCAGTTATGTAGAAGTCGCAACTTTATTTTATTCCATATCATCTTAACACATTTCAATCCAGCTGGTACTAGCAGACGGGTCAGTAGCCAAGAACTTACCTTCTGGCTTCTTTTTATCCATGATCTAAATAGCTGCTAAAATTATATCCATCACTCTACAGATTCTATGTATCATTCACTTCAGTCCCTGCCCCCAGTGGAGCTTACAATCTAATATCCCTATCACATTCACACACATTAGGGTCATTTTTATATTATGGGTTTTACAGAGATTATACCCCATTCACTTCAGTCCCTGCCCCCAGTGGAGCTTACAATCTAAGATCCCTCTCTCATTATATAGTAATTGAAAGAGGCCTACCTTCAGTTATGTAGAAGTGGCAACTTCATTTTATTCCATATCATCTTAACACATTTCAATCCAGCTGGTACTAGCAGACGGGTCAGTAGCCAAGAACTTACCTTCTGGCTTCTTTTTATCCATGATCTAAATGCCCACTAAAATTATATCCATCACCCTACAGATTCTTTGTATCATTCACTTCAGTCCCTGCCCCCAGTGGAGCTTACAATCTAAGATCCCTATTGCATTCACACACATTATGGTCATTTTTATATCATGGGTTTTACAGAGATTATACCCCATTCACTTCAGTCCCTGCCCCCAGTGGAGCTTACAATCTAAGATCCCTCTCTCATTATATAGTAATTTAAAGAGGCCTACCTTCAGTTATGTAGAAGTGGCAACTTCATTTTATTCCATATCATCTTAACACATTTCAATCCAGCTGGTACTAGCAGACGGGTCAGTAGCTAAGAACTTACCTTCTTGCTTCTTTTTATCCATGATTTTAATGTCCACTAAAATTATATCCATCACCCTACAGATTCTATGTATCATTCACTTCAGTCCCTGCCCCCAGTGGAGCTTACAATCTAAGGACCCTATCACATTCTTATACAGTATCGATAGGTTTTTTTGTGGGTTTTAAAATAGAATAAAATGAATCAGTTTGCATGATGTAGTGTATTGCACAGAATGCTAAGGTTTTTCACTCTTTGCATGTTGGGAGGAGCACCCTGATTGATAAAGCCTGGCTTTACCCCTCAATAGAGCAGTGATACTCCTTAGCCTTCATACACCGAATGAACAGGCACTGCCGTCTGTCTTCCGTAAATGGGGTATGCCTTCTTCCCCCATTACAGTCGAGCCGAAGCTATCAGACGCGAAAGCAGCAAAAAGCTTAGCTTCTGGCTTTTGAGTGTTATGTAGAAATGAAAGCATTAAGTACGCATGATGTAGTGAATGGGGTGTATATAAACTAGTGAACTGCACATTAGAGAAAGGGATTTTACCCTACAAAGAATATAGTAATTGAAAGAGGCCTACCTTCAGTTATGTAGAAGTGGCAACTTCATTTTATTCCATATCATCTTAACACATTTCAATCCAGCTGGTACTAGCAGACGGGTCAGTAGCCAAGAACTTACCTTCTGGCTTCTTTTATCCATGATCTAAATAGCTGCTAAAATTATATCCATCACTCTACAGATTCTATGTATCATTCACTTCAGTCCCTGCCCCCAGTGGAGCTTACAATCTAAGATCCCTATCACATTCACACACATTAGGGTCATTTTTATATTATGGGTTTTACAGAGATTATACCCCATTCACTTCAGTCCCTGCCCCCAGTGGAGCTTACAATCTAAGATCCCTCTCTCATTATATAGTAATTGAAAGAGGCCTACCTTCAGTCATGTAGAAGTGGCAACTTCATTTTATTCCATATCATCTTAACACATTTCAATCCAGCTGGTACTAGCAGACGGGTCAGTAGCCAAGAACTTACCTTCTGGCTTCTTTTTATCCATGATTTAAATGCCCACTAAAATTATATCCATCACCCTACAGATTCTATGTATCATTCACTTCAGTCCCTGCCCCCAGTGGAGCTTACAATCTAAGATCCCTATCACATTCACACACATTAGGGTCATTTTTATATTATGGGTTTTACAGAGATTATACCCCATTCACTTCAGTCCCTGCCCCCAGTGGAGCTTACAATCTAAGATCCCTATCACATTCACACACATTAGGGTCATTTTATATTATGGGTTTTACAGAGATTATACCCCATTCACTTCAGTCCCTGCCCCCAGTGGAGCTTACAATCTAAGATCCCTCTCTCTCATTATATAGTAATTTAAAGTGGCCTACCTTCAGTTATGTAGAAGTGGCAACTTCATTTTATTCCATATCATCTTAACACATTTCAATCCAGCTGGTACTAGCAGACGGGTCAGTAGCCAAGAACTTACCTTCTGGCTTCTTTTTATCCATGATCTAAATAGCTGCTAAAATTATGTGCATCACTCTACAGATTCTATGTATCATTCACTTCAGTCCCTGCCCCCAGTGGAGCTTACAATCTAAGATCCCTATCACATTCACACACATTACGGTCATTTTTATATTATGGGTTTTACAGAGATTATACCCCATTCACTTCATTCCCTCCCCCCAGTGGAGGTTACAATCTAAGATCCCTATTGCATTCACACACATTATGGTCATTTTTATATTATGGGTTTTACAGAGATTATACCCCATTCACTTCAGTCCCTGCCCCCAGTGGAGCTTACAATCTAAGATCCCTCTCTCATTATATAGTAATTTAAAGAGGCCTACCTTCAGTTATGTAGAAGTGGCAACTTCATTTTATTCCATATATTCTTAACACATTTCAATCCAGCTGGTACTAGCAGACGGGTCAGTAGCCAAGAACTTACCTTCTGGCTTCTTTTTATCCATGATTTAAATGCCCACTAAAATTATATCCATCACCCTACAGATTCTATGTATCATTCACTTCAGTCCCTGCCCCCAGTGGAGCTTACAATCTGAGATCCCTATCACATTCACACACATTACGGTCATTTTTATATTATGGGTTTTACAGAGATTATACCCCATTCACTTCATTCCCTGCCCCCAGTGGAGCTTACAATCTAAGATCCCTATTGCATTCACACACATTATGGTCATTTTTATATTATGGGTTTTACAGAGATTACACCCCATTCACTTCAGTCCCTGCCCCCAGTGGAGCTTACAATCTAAGATCCCTCTCTCATTATATAGTAATTTAAAGAGGCCTACCTTCAGTTATGTAGAAGTGGCAACTTCATTTTATTCCATATCATCTTAACACATTTCAATCCAGCTGGTACTAGCAGACGGGTCAGTAGCCAAGAACTTACCTTCTGGCTTCCTTTTATCCATAATTTAAATACCCGCTAAAATTATATCCATCACTCTACAGATTCTTTGTATCATTCACTTCAGTCCCTGCCCCCAGTGGAGCTTACAATCTAAGATCCCTATCACATTCACACACATTAGGGTCATTTTTATATTATGGGTTTTACAGAGATTATACCCCATTCACTTCAGTCCCTGCCCCCAGTGGAGCTTACAATCTAAGATCCCTATTACATTCTCATACAGTATCGATAGGTTTTGTTTTTGGGTTTTAAAATAGAATAAAATGAATCAGTTTGCATGATGTAGTGTATTGCACAGAATGCTAAGGTTTTTCACTCTTTGCATGTTGGGAGGAGCACCCTGATTGATAAAGCCTGGCTTTACCCCTCAATAGAGCAGTGATACTCCTTAGCCTTCATACACCGAATGAACAGGCACTGCCGTCTGTCTTCCGTAAATGGGGTATGCCTTCTTCCCCCTTTACAGTCGAGCCGAAGCTATCAGACGCGAAAGCAGCGAAAAGCTTAGCTTCTGGCTTTTGAGTGTTATGTAGAAATGAAAGCATTAAGTACGCATGATGTAGTGAATGGGGTGTATATAAACTAGTGAACTGCACATTAGAGAAAGGGATTTTACCCTACAAAGAATATAGTAATTGAAAGAGGCCTACCTTCAGTTATGTAGAAGTGGCAACTTCATTTTATTCCATATCATCTTAACACATTTCAATCCAGCTGGTACTAGCAGACGGGTCAGTAGCCAAGAACTTACCTTCTGGCTTCTTTTTATCCATGATCTAAATAGCTGCTAAAATTATATCCATCACTCTACAGATTCTATGTATCATTCACTTCAGTCCCTGCCCCCAGTGGAGCTTACAATCTAAGATCCCTATCACATTCACACACATTAGGGTCATTTTTATATTATGGGTTTTACAGAGATTATACCCCATTCACTTCAGTCCCTGCCCCCAGTGGAGCTTACAATCTAAGGACCCTATCACATTCTTATACAGTATCGATAGGTTTTGTTTGTGGGTTTTAAAATAGAATAAAATGAATCAGTTTGTATGATGTAGTGAATGGTGTGTATGAAGTAGTGTATTGCACAGAATGCTAAGGTTTTTTCACTCTTTGCATGTTGGGAGGAGCACCCTGATTGATAAAGCCTGGCTTTACCCCTCAATAGAGCAGTGATACTCCTTAGCCTTCATACACCGAATGAACAGGCACTGCCGTCTGTCTTCCGTAAATGGGGTATGCCTTCTTCCCCCATTACAGTCGAGCCGAAGCTATCAGACGCGAAAGCAGCAAAAATCTTAGCTTCTGGCTTTTGAGTGTTATGTAGAAATGAAAGCATTAAGTACGCATGATGTAGTGAATGGGGTGTATATAAACTAGTGAACTGCACATTAGAGAAAGGGATTTTACCCTACAAAATATATAGTAATTTAAAGAGGCCTACCTTCAGTTATGTAGAAGTCGCAACTTTATTTTATTCCATATCATCTTAACACATTTCAATCCAGCTGGTACTAGCAGACGGGTCAGTAGCCAAGAACTTACCTTCTGGCTTCTTTTTATCCATGATTTAAATGCCCACTAAAATTATATCCATCACCCTACAGATTCTATGTATCATTCACTTCAGTCCCTGCCCCCAGTGGAGCTTACAATCTAAGATCCCTATCACATTCACACACATTAGGGTCATTTTTATATTATGGGTTTTACAGAGATTATACCCCATTCACTTCAGTCCCTGCCCCCAGTGGAGCTTACAATCTAAGATCCCTATCACATTCACACACATTAGGGTCATTTTTATATTATGGGTTTTACAGAGATTATACCCCATTCACTTCAGTCCCTGCCCCCAGTGGAGCTTACAATCTAAGATCCCTCTCTCATTATATAGTAATTGAAAGAGGCCTACCTTCAGTTATGTAGAAGTGGCAACTTAATTTTATTCCATATCATCTTAACACATTTCAATCCAGCTGGTACTAGCAGACGGGTCAGTAGCCAAAAACTTACCTTCTGGCTTCTTTTTATCCATGATCTAAATAGCTGCTAAAATTATGTGCATCACTCTACAGATTCTATGTATCATTCACTTCAGTCCCTGCCCCCAGTGGAGCTTACAATCTAAGATCCCTATTGCATTCACACACATTATGGTAATTTTTATATTATGGGTTTTACAGAGATTATACCCCATTCACTTCAGTCCCTGCCCCCAGTGGAGCTTACAATCTAAGATCCCTATCACATTCACACACATAAGGGACATTTTTATATTATGGGTTTTACAGAGATTATACCCCATTCATTTCATTCCCTGCCCCCAGTGGAGCTTACAATCTAAGATCCCTATCACATTCACACACATTAGGGTCATTTTTATATCATGGGTTTTACAGAGACTTTACCCCATTCACTTCAGTCCCTGCCCCCAGTGGAGCTTACAATCTAAGATCCCTCTCTCATTATATAGTAATTGAAAGAGGCCTACCTTCAGTTATGTAGAAGTGACAACTTCATTTTATTCCATATCATCTTAACACATTTCAATCCAGCTGGTACTAGCAGACGGGTCAGTAGCCAAGAACTTACCTTGTGGCTTCTTTTTATCCATGATTTAAATGCCCACTAAAATTATATCCATCACCCTACAGATTCTTTGTATCATTCACTTCAGTCCCTGCCCCCAGTGGAGCTTACAATCTAAGATCCCTATCGCATTCACACACATTAGGGTAATTTTTTTATTATGAGTTTTACAGAGATTATACCCCATTCACTTCAGTCCCTGCCCCCATTGGAGCTTACAATCTAAGGACCCTATCACATTCACACACATTAGGGTCATTTTTATATCATGGGTTTTACAGAGACTTTACCCCATTCACTTCAGTCCCTGCCCCCAGTGGAGCTTACAATCTAAGATCCCTCTCTCATTATATAGTAATTGAAAGACGCCTACCTTCAGTTATGTAGAAGTGACAACTTCATTTTATTCCATATCATCTTAACACATTTCAATCCAGCTGGTACTAGCAGACGGGTCAGTAGCCAAGAACTTACCTTGTGGCTTCTTTTTATCCATGATTTAAATGCCCACTAAAATTATATCCATCACCCTACAGATTCTTTGTATCATTCACTTCAGTCCCTGCCCCCAGTGGAGCTTACAATCTAAGATCCCTATCGCATTCACACACATTAGGGTAATTTTTTTATTATGAGTTTTACAGAGATTATACCCCATTCACTTCAGTCCCTGCCCCCATTGGAGCTTACAATCTAAGGACCCTATCACATTCACACACATTAGGGTCATTTTTATATTATGGGTTTTACAGAGATTATACCCCATTCACTTCAGTCCCTGCCCCCAGTGGAGCTTACAATCTAAGATCCCTATCACATTCACACACATTAGGGACATTTTTATATTATGGGTTTTACAGAGATTATACCCCATTCACTTCAGTCCCTGCCCCCAGTGGAGCTTACAATCTAAGGGCCATATCACATTCTTATACAGTATCGATAAGTTTTGTTTGTGGGTTTTAAAATAGAATAAAATGAATCAGTTTGCATGATGTAGTGAATGGTGTGTATGAAGTAGTGTATTGCACAGAATGCTAAGGTTTTTCACTCTTTGCATGTTGGGAGGAGCACCCTGATTGATAAAGCCTGGCTTTACCCCTCAATAGAGCAGTGATACTCCTTAGCCTTCATACACCGAATGAACAGGCACTGCCGTCTGTCTTCCGTAAATGGGGTATGCCTTCTTCCCCCATTACAGTCGAGCCGAAGCTATCAGACGCGAAAGCAGCAAAAAGCTTAGCTTCTGGCTTTTGAGTGTTATGTAGAAATGAAAGCATTAAGTACGCATGATGTAGTGAATGGGGTGTATATAAACTAGTGAACTGCACATTAGAGAAAGGGATTTTACCCTACAAAGAATATAGTAATTGAAAGAGGCCTACCTTCAGTTATGTAGAAGTGGCAACTTCATTTTATTCCATATCATCTTAACACATTTCAATCCAGCTGGTACTAGCAGACGGGTCAGTAGCCAAGAACTTACCTTCTGGATTCTTTTTATCCATGATCTAAATAGCTGCTAAAATTATATCCATCACTCTACAGATTCTATGTATCATTCACTTCAGTCCCTGCCCCCAGTGGAGCTTACAATCTAAGATCCCTATCACATTCACACACATTAGGGTCATTTTTATATTATGGGTTTTACAGAGATTATACCCCATTCACTTCAGTCCCTGCCCCCAGTGGAGCTTACAATCTAAGATCCCTCTCTCATTATATAGTAATTGAAAGAGGCCTACCTTCAGTCATGTAGAAGTGGCAACTTCATTTTATTCCATATCATCTTAACACATTTCAATCCAGCTGGTACTAGCAGACGGGTCAGTAGCCAAGAACTTACCTTCTGGCTTCTTTTTATCCATGATTTAAATGCCCACTAAAATTATATCCATCACCCTACAGATTCTATGTATCATTCACTTCAGTCCCTGCCCCCAGTGGAGCTTACAATCTAAGATCCCTATCACATTCACACACATTAGGGTCATTTTTATATTATGGGTTTTACAGAGATTATACCCCATTCACTTCAGTCCCTGCCCCCAGTGGAGCTTACAATCTAAGATCCCTATCACATTCACACACATTAGGGTCATTTTTATATTATGGGTTTTACAGAGATTATACCCCATTCACTTCAGTCCCTGCCCCCAGTGGAGCTTACAATCTAAGATCCCTCTCTCTCATTATATAGTAATTTAAAGTGGCCTACCTTCAGTTATGTAGAAGTGGCAACTTCATTTTATTCCATATCATCTTAACACATTTCAATCCAGCTGGTACTAGCAGACGGGTCAGTAGCCAAGAACTTACCTTCTGGCTTCTTTTTATCCATGATCTAAATAGCTGCTAAAATTATGTGCATCACTCTACAGATTCTATGTATCATTCACTTCAGTCCCTGCCCCCAGTGGAGCTTACAATCTAAGATCCCTATCACATTCACACACATTACGGTCATTTTTATATTATGGGTTTTACAGAGATTATACCCCATTCACTTCATTCCCTGCCCCCAGTGGAGGTTACAATCTAAGATCCCTATTGCATTCACACACATTATGGTCATTTTTATATTATGGGTTTTACAGAGATTATACCCCATTCACTTCAGTCCCTGCCCCCAGTGGAGCTTACAATCTAAGATCCCTCTCTCATTATATAGTAATTTAAAGAGGCCTACCTTCAGTTATGTAGAAGTGGCAACTTCATTTTATTCCATATATTCTTAACACATTTCAATCCAGCTGGTACTAGCAGACGGGTCAGTAGCCAAGAACTTACCTTCTGGCTTCTTTTTATCCATGATTTAAATGCCCACTAAAATTATATCCATCACCCTACAGATTCTATGTATCATTCACTTCAGTCCCTGCCCCCAGTGGAGCTTACAATCTAAGATCCCTATCACATTCACACACATTACGGTCATTTTTATATTATGGGTTTTACAGAGATTATACCCCATTCACTTCATTCCCTGCCCCCAGTGGAGCTTACAATCTAAGATCCCTATTGCATTCACACACATTATGGTCATTTTTATATTATGGGTTTTACAGAGATTACACCCCATTCACTTCAGTCCCTGCCCCCAGTGGAGCTTACAATCTAAGATCCCTCTCTCATTATATAGTAATTTAAAGAGGCCTACCTTCAGTTATGTAGAAGTGGCAACTTCATTTTATTCCATATATTCTTAACACATTTCAATCCAGCTGGTACTAGCAGACGGGTCAGTAGCCAAGAACTTACCTTCTGGCTTCCTTTTATCCATAATTTAAATACCCGCTAAAATTATATCCATCACTCTACAGATTCTTTGTATCATTCACTTCAGTCCCTGCCCCCAGTGGAGCTTACAATCTAAGATCCCTATCACATTCACACACATTAGGGTCATTTTTATATTATGGGTTTTACAGAGATTATACCCCATTCACTTCAGTCCCTGCCCCCAGTGGAGCTTACAATCTAAGATCCCTATTACATTCTCATACAGTATCGATAGGTTTTGTTTTTGGGTTTTAAAATAGAATAAAATGAATCAGTTTGCATGATGTAGTGTATTGCACAGAATGCTAAGGTTTTTCACTCTTTGCATGTTGGGAGGAGCACCCTGATTGATAAAGCCTGGCTTTACCCCTCAATAGAGCAGTGATACTCCTTAGCCTTCATACACCGAATGAACAGGCACTGCCGTCTGTCTTCCGTAAATGGGGTATGCCTTCTTCCCCCTTTACAGTCGAGCCGAAGCTATCAGACGCGAAAGCAGCGAAAAGCTTAGCTTCTGGCTTTTGAGTGTTATGTAGAAATGAAAGCATTAAGTACGCATGATGTAGTGAATGGGGTGTATATAAACTAGTGAACTGCACATTAGAGAAAGGGATTTTACCCTACAAAGAATATAGTAATTGAAAGAGGCCTACCTTCAGTTATGTAGAAGTGGCAACTTCATTTTATTCCATATCATCTTAACACATTTCAATCCAGCTGGTACTAGCAGACGGGTCAGTAGCCAAGAACTTACCTTCTGGCTTCTTTTTATCCATGATCTAAATAGCTGCTAAAATTATATCCATCACTCTACAGATTCTATGTATCATTCACTTCAGTCCCTGCCCCCAGTGGAGCTTACAATCTAAGATCCCTATCACATTCACACACATTAGGGTCATTTTTATATTATGGGTTTTACAGAGATTATACCCCATTCACTTCAGTCCCTGCCCCCAGTGGAGCTTACAATCTAAGGACCCTATCACATTCTTATACAGTATCGATAGGTTTTGTTTGTGGGTTTTAAAATAGAATAAAACGAATCAGTTTGTATGATGTAGTGAATGGTGTGTATGAAGTAGTGTATTGCACAGAATGCTAAGGTTTTTTCACTCTTTGCATGTTGGGAGGAGCACCCTGATTGATAAAGCCTGGCTTTACCCCTCAATAGAGCAGTGATACTCCTTAGCCTTCATACACCGAATGAACAGGCACTGCCGTCTGTCTTCCGTAAATGGGGTATGCCTTCTTCCCCCATTACAGTCGAGCCGAAGCTATCAGACGCGAAAGCAGCAAAAATCTTAGCTTCTGGCTTTTGAGTGTTATGTAGAAATGAAAGCATTAAGTACGCATGATGTAGTGAATGGGGTGTATATAAACTAGTGAACTGCACATTAGAGAAAGGGATTTTACCCTACAAAATATATAGTAATTTAAAGAGGCCTACCTTCAGTTATGTAGAAGTCGCAACTTTATTTTATTCCATATCATCTTAACACATTTCAATCCAGCTGGTACTAGCAGACGGGTCAGTAGCCAAGAACTTACCTTCTGGCTTCTTTTTATCCATGATTTAAATGCCCACTAAAATTATATCCATCACCCTACAGATTCTATGTATCATTCACTTCAGTCCCTGCCCCCAGTGGAGCTTACAATCTAAGATCCCTATCACATTCACACACATTAGGGTCATTTTTATATTATGGGTTTTACAGAGATTATACCCCATTCACTTCAGTCCCTGCCCCCAGTGGAGCTTACAATCTAAGATCCCTATCACATTCACACACATTAGGGTCATTTTTATATTATGGGTTTTACAGAGATTATACCCCATTCACTTCAGTCCCTGCCCCCAGTGGAGCTTACAATCTAAGATCCCTCTCTCATTATATAGTAATTGAAAGAGGCCTACCTTCAGTTATGTAGAAGTGGCAACTTCATTTTATTCCATATCATCTTAACACATTTCAATCCAGCTGGTACTAGCAGACGGGTCAGTAGCCAAGAACTTACCTTCTGGCTTCTTTTTATCCATGATCTAAATAGCTGCTAAAATTATGTGCATCACTCTACAGATTCTATGTATCATTCACTTCAGTCCCTGCCCCCAGTGGAGCTTACAATCTAAGATCCCTATTGCATTCACACACATTATGGTAATTTTTATATTATGGGTTTTACAGAGATTATACCCCATTCACTTCAGTCCCTGCCCCCAGTGGAGCTTACAATCTAAGATCCCTATCACATTCACACACATAAGGGACATTTTTATATTATGGGTTTTACAGAGATTATACCCCATTCATTTCATTCCCTGCCCCCAGTGGAGCTTACAATCTAAGATCCCTATCACATTCACACACATTAGGGTCATTTTTATATCATGGGTTTTACAGAGACTTTACCCCATTCACTTCAGTCCCTGCCCCCAGTGGAGCTTACAATCTAAGATCCCTATCACATTCACACACATTAGGGTCATTTTTATATTATGGG
Organism: Xenopus tropicalis; assembly: GCF_000004195.4. Classification (NCBI taxonomy): domain Eukaryota; kingdom Metazoa; phylum Chordata; class Amphibia; order Anura; family Pipidae; genus Xenopus; species Xenopus tropicalis. The sequence goes on along the minus strand of NC_030678.2, from coordinate 157,865,654 downwards.
TTTTACAGAGATTATACCCCATTCACTTCAGTCCCTGCCCCCAGTGGAGCTTACAATCTAAGATCCCTATCACATTCACACACATTAGGGTCATTTTTATATTATGGGTTTTACAGAGATTATACCCCATTCACTTCAGTCCCTGCCCCCAGTGGAGCTTACAATCTAAGATCCCTCTCTCATTATATAGTAATTGAAAGAGGCCTACCTTCAGTTATGTAGAAGTGGCAACTTCATTTTATTCCATATCATCTTAACACATTTCAATCCAGCTGGTACTAGCAGACGGGTCAGTAGCCAAGAACTTACCTTCTGGCTTCTTTTTATCCATGATCTAAATAGCTGCTAAAATTATGTGCATCACTCTACAGATTCTATGTATCATTCACTTCAGTCCCTGCCCCCAGTGGAGCTTACAATCTAAGATCCCTATTGCATTCACACACATTATGGTAATTTTTATATTATGGGTTTTACAGAGATTATACCCCATTCACTTCAGTCCCTGCCCCCAGTGGAGCTTACAATCTAAGATCCCTATCACATTCACACACATAAGGGACATTTTTATATTATGGGTTTTACAGAGATTATACCCCATTCATTTCATTCCCTGCCCCCAGTGGAGCTTACAATCTAAGATCCCTATCACATTCACACACATTAGGGTCATTTTTATATCATGGGTTTTACAGAGACTTTACCCCATTCACTTCAGTCCCTGCCCCCAGTGGAGCTTACAATCTAAGATCCCTCTCTCATTATATAGTAATTGAAAGAGGCCTACCTTCAGTTATGTAGAAGTGACAACTTCATTTTATTCCATATCATCTTAACACATTTCAATCCAGCTGGTACTAGCAGACGGGTCAGTAGCCAAGAACTTACCTTGTGGCTTCTTTTTATCCATGATTTAAATGCCCACTAAAATTATATCCATCACCCTACAGATTCTTTGTATCATTCACTTCAGTCCCTGCCCCCAGTGGAGCTTACAATCTAAGATCCCTATCGCATTCACACACATTAGGGTAATTTTTTTATTATGAGTTTTACAGAGATTATACCCCATTCACTTCAGTCCCTGCCCCCATTGGAGCTTACAATCTAAGGACCCTATCACATTCACACACATTAGGGTCATTTTTATATTATGGGTTTTACAGAGATTATACCCCATTCACTTCAGTCCCTGCCCCCAGTGGAGCTTACAATCTAAGATCCCTATCACATTCACACACATTAGGGACATTTTTATATTATGGGTTTTACAGAGATTATACCCCATTCACTTCAGTCCCTGCCCCCAGTGGAGCTTACAATCTAAGGGCCATATCACATTCTTATACAGTATCGATAAGTTTTGTTTGTGGGTTTTAAAATAGAATAAAATGAATCAGTTTGCATGATGTAGTGAATGGTGTGTATGAAGTAGTGTATTGCACAGAATGCTAAGGTTTTTCACTCTTTGCATGTTGGGAGGAGCACCCTGATTGATAAAGCCTGGCTTTACCCCTCAATAGAGCAGTGATACTCCTTAGCCTTCATACACCGAATGAACAGGCACTGCCGTCTGTCTTCCGTAAATGGGGTATGCCTTCTTCCCCCATTACAGTCGAGCCGAAGCTATCAGACGCGAAAGCAGCAAAAAGCTTAGCTTCTGGCTTTTGAGTGTTATGTAGAAATGAAAGCATTAAGTACGCATGATGTAGTGAATGGGGTGTATATAAACTAGTGAACTGCACATTAGAGAAAGGGATTTTACCCTACAAAGAATATAGTAATTGAAAGAGGCCTACCTTCAGTTATGTAGAAGTGGCAACTTCATTTTATTCCATATCATCTTAACACATTTCAATCCAGCTGGTACTAGCAGACGGGTCAGTAGCCAAGAACTTACCTTCTGGCTTCTTTTTATCCATGATCTAAATAGCTGCTAAAATTATATCCATCACTCTACAGATTCTATGTATCATTCACTTCAGTCCCTGCCCCCAGTGGAGCTTACAATCTAAGATCCCTATCACATTCACACACATTAGGGTCATTTTTATATTATGGGTTTTACAGAGATTATACCCCATTCACTTCAGTCCCTGCCCCCAGTGGAGCTTACAATCTAAGATCCCTCTCTCATTATATAGTAATTGAAAGAGGCCTACCTTCAGTCATGTAGAAGTGGCAACTTCATTTTATTCCATATCATCTTAACACATTTCAATCCAGCTGGTACTAGCAGACGGGTCAGTAGCCAAGAACTTACCTTCTGGCTTCTTTTTATCCATGATTTAAATGCCCACTAAAATTATATCCATCACCCTACAGATTCTATGTATCATTCACTTCAGTCCCTGCCCCCAGTGGAGCTTACAATCTAAGATCCCTATCACATTCACACACATTAGGGTCATTTTTATATTATGGGTTTTACAGAGATTATACCCCATTCACTTCAGTCCCTGCCCCCAGTGGAGCTTACAATCTAAGATCCCTATCACATTCACACACATTAGGGTCATTTTTATATTATGGGTTTTACAGAGATTATACCCCATTCACTTCAGTCCCTGCCCCCAGTGGAGCTTACAATCTAAGATCCCTCTCTCTCATTATATAGTAATTTAAAGTGGCCTACCTTCAGTTATGTAGAAGTGGCAACTTCATTTTATTCCATATCATCTTAACACATTTCAATCCAGCTGGTACTAGCAGACGGGTCAGTAGCCAAGAACTTACCTTCTGGCTTCTTTTTATCCATGATCTAAATAGCTGCTAAAATTATGTGCATCACTCTACAGATTCTATGTATCATTCACATCAGTCCCTGCCCCCAGTGGAGCTTACAATCTAAGATCCCTATCACATTCACACACATTACGGTCATTTTTATATTATGGGTTTTACAGAGATTATACCCCATTCACTTCATTCCCTGCCCCCAGTGGAGGTTACAATCTAAGATCCCTATTGCATTCACACACATTATGGTCATTTTTATATTATGGGTTTTACAGAGATTATACCCCATTCACTTCAGTCCCTGCCCCCAGTGGAGCTTACAATCTAAGATCCCTCTCTCATTATATAGTAATTTAAAGAGGCCTACCTTCAGTTATGTAGAAGTGGCAACTTCATTTTATTCCATATATTCTTAACACATTTCAATCCAGCTGGTACTAGCAGACGGGTCAGTAGCCAAGAACTTACCTTCTGGCTTCTTTTTATCCATGATTTAAATGCCCACTAAAATTATATCCATCACCCTACAGATTCTATGTATCATTCACTTCAGTCCCTGCCCCCAGTGGAGCTTACAATCTAAGATCCCTCTCTCATTATATAGTAATTTAAAGAGGCCTACCTTCAGTTATGTAGAAGTGGCAACTTCATTTTATTCCATATATTCTTAACACATTTCAATCCAGCTGGTACTAGCAGACGGGTCAGTAGCCAAGAACTTACCTTCTGGCTTCCTTTTATCCATAATTTAAATACCCGCTAAAATTATATCCATCACTCTACAGATTCTTTGTATCATTCACTTCAGTCCCTGCCCCCAGTGGAGCTTACAATCTAAGATCCCTATCACATTCACACACATTAGGGTCATTTTTATATTATGGGTTTTACAGAGATTATACCCCATTCACTTCAGTCCCTGCCCCCAGTGGAGCTTACAATCTAAGATCCCTATTACATTCTCATACAGTATCGATAGGTTTTGTTTTTGGGTTTTAAAATAGAATAAAATGAATCAGTTTGCATGATGTAGTGTATTGCACAGAATGCTAAGGTTTTTCACTCTTTGCATGTTGGGAGGAGCACCCTGATTGATAAAGCCTGGCTTTACCCCTCAATAGAGCAGTGATACTCCTTAGCCTTCATACACCGAATGAACAGGCACTGCCGTCTGTCTTCCGTAAATGGGGTATGCCTTCTTCCCCCTTTACAGTCGAGCCGAAGCTATCAGACGCGAAAGCAGCGAAAAGCTTAGCTTCTGGCTTTTGAGTGTTATGTAGAAATGAAAGCATTAAGTACGCATGATGTAGTGAATGGGGTGTATATAAACTAGTGAACTGCACATTAGAGAAAGGGATTTTACCCTACAAAGAATATAGTAATTGAAAGAGGCCTACCTTCAGTTATGTAGAAGTGGCAACTTCATTTTATTCCATATCATCTTAACACATTTCAATCCAGCTGGTACTAGCAGACGGGTCAGTAGCCAAGAACTTACCTTCTGGCTTCTTTTTATCCATGATCTAAATAGCTGCTAAAATTATATCCATCACTCTACAGATTCTATGTATCATTCACTTCAGTCCCTGCCCCCAGTGGAGCTTACAATCTAAGATCCCTATCACATTCACACACATTAGGGTCATTTTTATATTATGGGTTTTACAGAGATTATACCCCATTCACTTCAGTCCCTGCCCCCAGTGGAGCTTACAATCTAAGGACCCTATCACATTCTTATACAGTATCGATAGGTTTTGTTTGTGGGTTTTAAAATAGAATAAAATGAATCAGTTTGTATGATGTAGTGAATGGTGTGTATGAAGTAGTGTATTGCACAGAATGCTAAGGTTTTTTCACTCTTTGCATGTTGGGAGGAGCACCCTGATTGATAAAGCCTGGCTTTACCCCTCAATAGAGCAGTGATACTCCTTAGCCTTCATACACCGAATGAACAGGCACTGCCGTCTGTCTTCCGTAAATGGGGTATGCCTTCTTCCCCCATTACAGTCGAGCCGAAGCTATCAGACGCGAAAGCAGCAAAAAGCTTAGCTTCTGGCTTTTGAGTGTTATGTAGAAATGAAAGCATTAAGTACGCATGATGTAGTGAATGGGGTGTATATAAACTAGTGAACTGCACATTAGAGAAAGGGATTTTACCCTACAAAATATATAGTAATTTAAAGAGGCCTACCTTCAGTTATGTAGAAGTCGCAACTTTATTTTATTCCATATCATCTTAACACATTTCAATCCAGCTGGTACTAGCAGACGGGTCAGTAGCCAAGAACTTACCTTCTGGCTTCTTTTTATCCATGATTTAAATGCCCACTAAAATTATATCCATCACCCTACAGATTCTATGTATCATTCACTTCAGTCCCTGCCCCCAGTGGAGCTTACAATCTAAGATCCCTATCACATTCACACACATTAGGGTCATTTTTATATTATAGGTTTTACAGAGATTATACCCCATTCACTTCAGTCCCCTGCCCCCAGTGGAGCTTACAATCTAAGATCCCTATCACATTCACACACATTAGGGTCATTTTTATATTATGGGTTTTACAGAGATTATACCCCATTCACTTCAGTCCCTGCCCCCAGTGGAGCTTACAATCTAAGATCCCTCTCTCATTATATAGTAATTGAAAGAGGCCTACCTTCAGTTATGTAGAAGTGGCAACTTCATTTTATTCCATATCATCTTAACACATTTCAATCCAGCTGGTACTAGCAGACGGGTCAGTAGCCAAGAACTTACCTTCTGGCTTCTTTTTATCCATGATCTAAATAGCTGCTAAAATTATGTGCATCACTCTACAGATTCTATGTATCATTCACTTCAGTCCCTGCCCCCAGTGGAGCTTACAATCTAAGATCCCTATTGCATTCACACACATTATGGTAATTTTTATATTATGGGTTTTACAGAGATTATACCCCATTCACTTCAGTCCCTGCCCCCAGTGGAGCTTACAATCTAAGATCCCTATCACATTCACACACATAAGGGACATTTTTATATTATGGGTTTTACAGAGATTATACCCCATTCATTTCATTCCCTGCCCCCAGTGGAGCTTACAATCTAAGATCCCTATCACATTCACACACATTAGGGTCATTTTTATATCATGGGTTTTACAGAGACTTTACCCCATTCACTTCAGTCCCTGCCCCCAGTGGAGCTTACAATCTAAGATCCCTCTCTCATTATATAGTAATTGAAAGACGCCTACCTTCAGTTATGTAGAAGTGACAACTTCATTTTATTCCATATCATCTTAACACATTTCAATCCAGCTGGTACTAGCAGACGGGTCAGTAGCCAAGAACTTACCTTGTGGCTTCTTTTTATCCATGATTTAAATGCCCACTAAAATTATATCCATCACCCTACAGATTCTTTGTATCATTCACTTCAGTCCCTGCCCCCAGTGGAGCTTACAATCTAAGATCCCTATCGCATTCACACACATCAGGGTAATTTTTTTATTATGAGTTTTACAGAGATTATACCCCATTCACTTCAGTCCCTGCCCCCATTGGAGCTTACAATCTAAGGACCCTATCACATTCACACACATTAGGGTCATTTTTATATTATGGGTTTTACAGAGATTATACCCCATTCACTTCAGTCCCTGCCCCCAGTGGAGCTTACAATCTAAGATCCCTATCACATTCACACACATTAGGGACATTTTTATATTATGGGTTTTACAGAGATTATACCCCATTCACTTCAGTCCCTGCCCCCAGTGGAGCTTACAATCTAAGGGCCATATCACATTCTTATACAGTATCGATAAGTTTTGTTTGTGGGTTTTAAAATAGAATAAAATGAATCAGTTTGCATGATGTAGTGAATGGTGTGTATGAAGTAGTGTATTGCACAGAATGCTAAGGTTTTTCACTCTTTGCATGTTGGGAGGAGCACCCTGATTGATAAAGCCTGGCTTTACCCCTCAATAGAGCAGTGATACTCCTTAGCCTTCATACACCGAATGAACAGGCACTGCCGTCTGTCTTCCGTAAATGGGGTATGCCTTCTTCCCCCATTACAGTCGAGCCGAAGCTATCAGACGCGAAAGCAGCAAAAAGCTTAGCTTCTGGCTTTTGAGTGTTATGTAGAAATGAAAGCATTAAGTACGCATGATGTAGTGAATGGGGTGTATATAAACTAGTGAACTGCACATTAGAGAAAGGGATTTTACCCTACAAAGAATATAGTAATTGAAAGAGGCCTACCTTCAGTTATGTAGAAGTGGCAACTTCATTTTATTCCATATCATCTTAACACATTTCAATCCAGCTGGTACTAGCAGACGGGTCAGTAGCCAAGAACTTACCTTCTGGCTTCTTTTTATCCATGATCTAAATAGCTGCTAAAATTATATCCATCACTCTACAGATTCTATGTATCATTCACTTCAGTCCCTGCCCCCAGTGGAGCTTACAATCTAAGATCCCTATCACATTCACACACATTAGGGTCATTTTTATATTATGGGTTTTACAGAGATTATACCCCATTCACTTCAGTCCCTGCCCCCAGTGGAGCTTACAATCTAAGATCCCTCTCTCATTATATAGTAATTGAAAGAGGCCTACCTTCAGTCATGTAGAAGTGGCAACTTCATTTTATTCCATATCATCTTAACACATTTCAATCCAGCTGGTACTAGCAGACGGGTCAGTAGCCAAGAACTTACCTTCTGGCTTCTTTTTATCCATGATTTAAATGCCCACTAAAATTATATCCATCACTCTACAGATTCTATGTATCATTCACTTCAGTCCCTGCCCCCAGTGGAGCTTACAATCTAAGATCCCTATCACATTCACACACATTAGGGTCATTTTTATATTATGGGTTTTACAGAGATTATACCCCATTCACTTCAGTCCCTGCCCCCAGTGGAGCTTACAATCTAAGAACCCTATCACATTCACACACATTAGGGTCATTTTTATATTATGGGTTTTACAGAGATTATACCCCATTCACTTCAGTCCCTGCCCCCAGTGGAGCTTACAATCTAAGGACCCTATCACATTCTTATACAGTATCGATAGGTTTTGTTTGTGGGTTTTAAAATAGAATAAAATGAATCAGTTTGTATGATGTAGTGAATGGTGTGTATGAAGTAGTGTATTGCACAGAATGCTAAGGTTTTTCACTCTTTGCATGTTGGGAGGAGCACCCTGATTGATAAAGCCTGGCTTTACCCCTCAATAGAGCAGTGATACTCCTTAGCCTTCATACACCGAATGAACAGGCACTGCCGTCTGTCTTCCGTAAATGGGGTATGCCTTCTTCCCCCATTACAGTCGAGCCGAAGCTATCAGACGCGAAAGCAGCAAAAAGCTTAGCTTCTGGCTTTTGAGTGTTATGTAGAAATGAAAGCATTAAGTACGCATGATGTAGTGAATGGGGTGTATATAAACTAGTGAACTGCACATTAGAGAAAGGGATTTTACCCTACAAAATATATAGTAATTTAAAGAGGCCTACCTTCAGTTATGTAGAAGTCGCAACTTTATTTTATTCCATATCATCTTAACACATTTCAATCCAGCTGGTACTAGCAGACGGGTCAGTAGCCAAGAACTTACCTTCTGGCTTCTTTTTATCCATGATCTAAATAGCTGCTAAAATTATATCCATCACTCTACAGATTCTATGTATCATTCACTTCAGTCCCTGCCCCCAGTGGAGCTTACAATCTAATATCCCTATCACATTCACACACATTAGGGTCATTTTTATATTATGGGTTTTACAGAGATTATACCCCATTCACTTCAGTCCCTGCCCCCAGTGGAGCTTACAATCTAAGATCCCTCTTCATTATATAGTAATTGAAAGAGGCCTACCTTCAGTTATGTAGAAGTGGCAACTTCATTTTATTCCATATCATCTTAACACATTTCAATCCAGCTGGTACTAGCAGACGGGTCAGTAGCCAAGAACTTACCTTCTGGCTTCTTTTTATCCATGATCTAAATGCCCACTAAAATTATATCCATCACCCTACAGATTCTTTGTATCATTCACTTCAGTCCCTGCCCCCAGTGGAGCTTACAATCTAAGATCCCTATTGCATTCACACACATTACGGTCATTTTTATATCATGGGTTTTACAGAGATTATACCCCATTCACTTCAGTCCCTGCCCCCAGTGGAGCTTACAATCTAAGATCCCTCTCTCATTATATAGTAATTTAAAGAGGCCTACCTTCAGTTATGTAGAAGTGGCAACTTCATTTTATTCCATATCATCTTAACACATTTCAATCCAGCTGGTACTAGCAGACGGGTCAGTAGCTAAGAACTTACCTTCTTGCTTCTTTTTATCCATGATTTTAATGTCCACTAAAATTATATCCATCACCCTACAGATTCTATGTATCATTCACTTCAGTCCCTGCCCCCAGTGGAGCTTACAATCTAAGGACCCTATCACATTCTTATACAGTATCGATAGGTTTTTTTTGTGGGTTTTAAAATAGAATAAAATGAATCAGTTTGCATGATGTAGTGTATTGCACAGAATGCTAAGGTTTTTCACTCTTTGCATGTTGGGAGGAGCACCCTGATTGATAAAGCCTGGCTTTACCCCTCAATAGAGCAGTGATACTCCTTAGCCTTCATACACCGAATGAACAGGCACTGCCGTCTGTCTTCCGTAAATGGGGTATGCCTTCTTCCCCCATTACAGTCGAGCCGAAGCTATCAGACGCGAAAGCAGCAAAAAGCTTAGCTTCTGGCTTTTGAGTGTTATGTAGAAATGAAAGCATTAAGTACGCATGATGTAGTGAATGGGGTGTATATAAACTAGTGAACTGCACATTAGAGAAAGGGATTTTACCCTACAAAGAATATAGTAATTGAAAGAGGCCTACCTTCAGTTATGTAGAAGTGGCAACTTCATTTTATTCCATATCATCTTAACACATTTCAATCCAGCTGGTACTAGCAGACGGGTCAGTAGCCAAGAACTTACCTTCTGGCTTCTTTTTATCCATGATCTAAATAGCTGCTAAAATTATATCCATCACTCTACAGATTCTATGTATCATTCACTTCAGTCCCTGCCCCCAGTGGAGCTTACAATCTAAGTTCCCTATCACATTCACACACATTAGGGTCATTTTTATATTATGGGTTTTACAGAGATTATACCCCATTCACTTCAGTCCCTGCCCCCAGTGGAGCTTACAATCTAAGATCCCTCTCTCATTATATAGTAATTGAAAGAGGCCTACCTTCAGTCATGTAGAAGTGGCAACTTCATTTTATTCCATATCATCTTAACACATTTCAATCCAGCTGGTACTAGCAGACGGGTCAGTAGCCAAGAACTTACCTTCTGGCTTCTTTTTATCCATGATTTAAATGCCCACTAAAATTATATCCATCACCCTACAGATTCTATGTATCATTCACTTCAGTCCCTGCCCCCAGTGGAGCTTACAATCTAAGATCCCTATCACATTCACACACATTAGGGTCATTTTTATATTATGGGTTTTACAGAGATTATACCCCATTCACTTCAGTCCCTGCCCCCAGTGGAGCTTACAATCTAAGATCCCTATCACATTCACACACATTAGGGTCATTTTTATATTATGGGTTTTACAGAGATTATACCCCATTCACTTCAGTCCCTGCCCCCAGTGGAGCTTACAATCTAAGATCCCTCTCTCTCATTATATAGTAATTTAAAGTGGCCTACCTTCAGTTATGTAGAAGTGGCAACTTCATTTTATTCCATATCATCTTAACACATTTCAATCCAGCTGGTACTAGCAGACGGGTCAGTAGCCAAGAACTTACCTTCTGGCTTCTTTTTATCCATGATCTAAATAGCTGCTAAAATTATGTGCATCACTCTACAGATTCTATGTATCATTCACTTCAGTCCCTGCCCCCAGTGGAGCTTACAATCTAAGATCCCTATCACATTCACACACATTACGGTCATTTTTATATTATGGGTTTTACAGAGATTATACCCCATTCACTTCATTCCCTGCCCCCAGTGGAGGTTACAATCTAAGATCCCTATTGCATTCACACACATTATGGTCATTTTTATATTATGGGTTTTACAGAGATTATACCCCATTCACTTCAGTCCCTGCCCCCAGTGGAGCTTACAATCTAAGATCCCTCTCTCATTATATAGTAATTTAAAGAGGCCTACCTTCAGTTATGTAGAAGTGGCAACTTCATTTTATTCCATATATTCTTAACACATTTCAATCCAGCTGGTACTAGCAGACGGGTCAGTAGCCAAGAACTTACCTTCTGGCTTCTTTTTATCCATGATTTAAATGCCCACTAAAATTATATCCATCACCCTACAGATTCTATGTATCATTCACTTCAGTCCCTGCCCCCAGTGGAGCTTACAATCTAAGATCCCTATCACATTCACACACATTACGGTCATTTTTATATTATGGGTTTTACAGAGATTATACCCCATTCACTTCATTCCCTGCCCCCAGTGGAGCTTACAATCTAAGATCCCTATTGCATTCACACACATTATGGTCATTTTTATATTATGGGTTTTACAGAGATTACACCCCATTCACTTCAGTCCCTGCCCCCAGTGGAGCTTACAATCTAAGATCCCTCTCTCATTATATAGTAATTTAAAGAGGCCTACCTTCAGTTATGTAGAAGTGGCAACTTCATTTTATTCCATATCATCTTAACACATTTCAATCCAGCTGGTACTAGCAGACGGGTCAGTAGCCAAGAACTTACCTTCTGGCTTCCTTTTATCCATAATTTAAATACCCGCTAAAATTATATCCATCACTCTACAGATTCTTTGTATCATTCACTTCAGTCCCTGCCCCCAGTGGAGCTTACAATCTAAGATCCCTATCACATTCACACACATTAGGGTCATTTTTATATTATGGGTTTTACAGAGATTATACCCCATTCACTTCAGTCCCTGCCCCCAGTGGAGCTTACAATCTAAGATCCCTATTACATTCTCATACAGTATCGATAGGTTTTGTTTTTGGGTTTTAAAATAGAATAAAATGAATCAGTTTGCATGATGTAGTGTATTGCACAGAATGCTAAGGTTTTTCACTCTTTGCATGTTGGGAGGAGCACCCTGATTGATAAAGCCTGGCTTTACCCCTCAATAGAGCAGTGATACTCCTTAGCCTTCATACACCGAATGAACAGGCACTGCCGTCTGTCTTCCGTAAATGGGGTATGCCTTCTTCCCCCTTTACAGTCGAGCCGAAGCTATCAGACGCGAAAGCAGCGAAAAGCTTAGCTTCTGGCTTTTGAGTGTTATGTAGAAATGAAAGCATTAAGTACGCATGATGTAGTGAATGGGGTGTATATAAACTAGTGAACTGCACATTAGAGAAAGGGATTTTACCCTACAAAGAATATAGTAATTGAAAGAGGCCTACCTTCAGTTATGTAGAAGTGGCAACTTCATTTTATTCCATATCATCTTAACACATTTCAATCCAGCTGGTACTAGCAGACGGGTCAGTAGCCAAGAACTTACCTTCTGGCTTCTTTTTATCCATGATCTAAATAGCTGCTAAAATTATATCCATCACTCTACAGATTCTATGTATCATTCACTTCAGTCCCTGCCCCCAGTGGAGCTTACAATCTAAGATCCCTATCACATTCACACACATTAGGGTCATTTTTATATTATGGGTTTTACAGAGATTATACCCCATTCACTTCAGTCCCTGCCCCCAGTGGAGCTTACAATCTAAGGACCCTATCACATTCTTATACAGTATCGATAGGTTTTGTTTGTGGGTTTTAAAATAGAATAAAATGAATCAGTTTGTATGATGTAGTGAATGGTGTGTATGAAGTAGTGTATTGCACAGAATGCTAAGGTTTTTTCACTCTTTGCATGTTGGGAGGAGCACCCTGATTGATAAAGCCTGGCTTTACCCCTCAATAGAGCAGTGATACTCCTTAGCCTTCATACACCGAATGAACAGGCACTGCCGTCTGTCTTCCGTAAATGGGGTATGCCTTCTTCCCCCATTACAGTCGAGCCGAAGCTATCAGACGCGAAAGCAGCAAAAAGCTTAGCTTCTGGCTTTTGAGTGTTATGTAGAAATGAAAGCATTAAGTACGCATGATGTAGTGAATGGGGTGTATATAAACTAGTGAACTGCACATTAGAGAAAGGGATTTTACCCTACAAAATATATAGTAATTTAAAGAGGCCTACCTTCAGTTATGTAGAAGTCGCAACTTTATTTTATTCCATATCATCTTAACACATTTCAATCCAGCTGGTACTAGCAGACGGGTCAGTAGCCAAGAACTTACCTTCTGGCTTCTTTTTATCCATGATTTAAATGCCCACTAAAATTATATCCATCACCCTACAGATTCTATGTATCATTCACTTCAGTCCCTGCCCCCAGTGGAGCTTACAATCTAAGATCCCTATCACATTCACACACATTAGGGTCATTTTTATATTATGGGTTTTACAGAGATTATACCCCATTCACTTCAGTCCCTGCCCCCAGTGGAGCTTACATCTAAGATCCCTATCACATTCACACACATTAGGGTCATTTTTATATTATGGGTTTTACAGAGATTATACCCCATTCACTTCAGTCCCTGCCCCCAGTGGAGCTTACAATCTAAGATCCCTCTCTCATTATATAGTAATTGAAAGAGGCCTACCTTCAGTTATGTAGAAGTGGCAACTTCATTTTATTCCATATCATCTTAACACATTTCAATCCAGCTGGTACTAGCAGACGGGTCAGTAGCCAAGAACTTAACTTCTGGCTTCTTTTTATCCATGATCTAAATAGCTGCTAAAATTATGTGCATCACTCTACAGATTCTATGTATCATTCACTTCAGTCCCTGCCCCAGTGGAGCTTACAATCTAAGATCCCTATTGCATTCACACACATTATGGTAATTTTTATATTATGGGTTTTACAGAGATTATACCCCATTCACTTCAGTCCCTGCCCCCAGTGGAGCTTACAATCTAAGATCCCTATCACATTCACACACATAAGGGACATTTTTATATTATGGGTTTTACAGAGATTATACCCCATTCATTTCATTCCCTGCCCCCAGTGGAGCTTACAATCTAAGATCCCTATCACATTCACACACATTAGGGTCATTTTTATATCATGGGTTTTACAGAGACTTTACCCCATTCACTTCAGTCCCTGCCCCCAGTGGAGCTTACAATCTAAGATCCCTATCACATTCACACACATTAGGGTCATTTTTATATTATGGGTTTTACAGAGATTATACCCCATTCACTTCAGTCCCTGCCCCCAGTGGAGCTTACAATCTAAGATCCCTATCACATTCACACACATTAGGGTCATTTTTATATTATGGGTTTTACAGAGATTATACCCCATTCACTTCAGTCCCTGCCCCCAGTGGAGCTTACAATCTAAGATCCCTCTCTCATTATATAGTAATTGAAAGAGGCCTACCTTCAGTTATGTAGAAGTGGCAACTTCATTTTATTCCATATCATCTTAACACATTTCAATCCAGCTGGTACTAGCAGACGGGTCAGTAGCCAAGAACTTACCTTCTGGCTTCTTTTTATCCATGATCTAAATAGCTGCTAAAATTATGTGCATCACTCTACAGATTCTATGTATCATTCACTTCAGTCCCTGCCCCCAGTGGAGCTTACAATCTAAGATCCCTATCGCATTCACACACATTAGGGTAATTTTTTTATTATGAGTTTTACAGAGATTATACCCCATTCACTTCAGTCCCTGCCCCCATTGGAGTTTACAATCTAAGGACCCTATCACATTCACACACATTAGGGTCATTTTTATATCATGGGTTTTACAGAGACTTTACCCCATTCACTTCAGTCCCTGCCCCCAGTGGAGCTTACAATCTAAGATCCCTCTCTCATTATATAGTAATTGAAAGACGCCTACCTTCAGTTATGTAGAAGTGACAACTTCATTTTATTCCATATCATCTTAACACATTTCAATCCAGCTGGTACTAGCAGACGGGTCAGTAGCCAAGAACTTACCTTGTGGCTTCTTTTTATCCATGATTTAAATGCCCACTAAAATTATATCCATCACCCTACAGATTCTTTGTATCATTCACTTCAGTCCCTGCCCCCAGTGGAGCTTACAATCTAAGATCCCTATCGCATTCACACACATTAGGGTAATTTTTTTATTATGAGTTTTACAGAGATTATACCCCATTCACTTCAGTCCCTGCCCCCATTGGAGCTTACAATCTAAGGACCCTATCACATTCACACACATTAGGGTCATTTTTATATTATGGGTTTTACAGAGATTATACCCCATTCACTTCAGTCCCTGCCCCCAGTGGAGCTTACAATCTAAGATCCCTATCACATTCACACACATTAGGGACATTTTTATATTATGGGTTTTACAGAGATTATACCCCATTCACTTCAGTCCCTGCCCCCAGTGGAGCTTACAATCTAAGGGCCATATCACATTCTTATACAGTATCGATAAGTTTTGTTTGTGGGTTTTAAAATAGAATAAAATGAATCAGTTTGCATGATGTAGTGAATGGTGTGTATGAAGTAGTGTATTGCACAGAATGCTAAGGTTTTTCACTCTTTGCATGTTGGGAGGAGCACCCTGATTGATAAAGCCTGGCTTTACCCCTCAATAGAGCAGTGATACTCCTTAGCCTTCATACACCGAATGAACAGGCACTGCCGTCTGTCTTCCGTAAATGGGGTATGCCTTCTTCCCCCATTACAGTCGAGCCGAAGCTATCAGACGCGAAAGCAGCAAAAAGCTTAGCTTCTGGCTTTTGAGTGTTATGTAGAAATGAAAGCATTAAGTACGCATGATGTAGTGAATGGGGTGTATATAAACTAGTGAACTGCACATTAGAGAAAGGGATTTTACCCTACAAAGAATATAGTAATTGAAAGAGGCCTACCTTCAGTTATGTAGAAGTGGCAACTTCATTTTATTCCATATCATCTTAACACATTTCAATCCAGCTGGTACTAGCAGACGGGTCAGTAGCCAAGAACTTACCTTCTGGCTTCTTTTTATCCATGATCTAAATAGCTGCTAAAATTATATCCATCACTCTACAGATTCTATGTATCATTCACTTCAGTCCCTGCCCCCAGTGGAGCTTACAATCTAAGATCCCTATCACATTCACACACATTAGGGTCATTTTTATATTATGGGTTTTTACAGAGATTATACCCCATTCACTTCAGTCCCTGCCCCCAGTGGAGCTTACAATCTAAGATCCCTCTCTCATTATATAGTAATTGAAAGAGGCCTACCTTCAGTCATGTAGAAGTGGCAACTTCATTTTATTCCATATCATCTTAACACATTTCAATCCAGCTGGTACTAGCAGACGGGTCAGTAGCCAAGAACTTACCTTCTGGCTTCTTTTTATCCATGATTTAAATGCCCACTAAAATTATATCCATCACTCTACAGATTCTATGTATCATTCACTTCAGTCCCTGCCCCCAGTGGAGCTTACAATCTAAGATCCCTATCACATTCACACACATTAGGGTCATTTTTATATTATGGGTTTTACAGAGATTATACCCCATTCACTTCAGTCCCTGCCCCCAGTGGAGCTTACAATCTAAGATCCCTATCACATTCACACACATTAGGGTCATTTTTATATTATGGGTTTTACAGAGATTATACCCCATTCACTTCAGTCCCTGCCCCCAGTGGAGCTTACAATCTAAGAACCCTATCACATTCACACACATTAGGGTCATTTTTATATTATGGGTTTTACAGAGATTATACCCCATTCACTTCAGTCCCTGCCCCCAGTGGAGCTTACAATCTAAGGACCCTATCACATTCTTATACAGTATTGATAGGTTTTGTTTGTGGGTTTTTAAAATAGAATAAAATGAATCAGTTTGTATGATGTAGTGAATGGTGTGTATGAAGTAGTGTATTGCACAGAATGCTAAGGTTTTTCACTCTTTGCATGTTGGGAGGAGCACCCTGATTGATAAAGCCTGGCTTTACCCCTCAATAGAGCAGTTATACTCCTTAGCCTTCATACACCGAATGAACAGGCACTGCCGTCTGTCTTCCGTAAATGGGGTATGCCTTCTTCCCCCATTACAGTCGAGCCGAAGCTATCAGACGCGAAAGCAGCAAAAAGCTTAGCTTCTGGCTTTTGAGTGTTATGTAGAAATGAAAGCATTAAGTACGCATGATGTAGTGAATGGGGTGTATATAAACTAGTGAACTGCACATTAGAGAAAGGGATTTTACCCTACAAAATATATAGTAATTTAAAGAGGCCTACCTTCAGTTATGTAGAAGTCGCAACTTTATTTTATTCCATATCATCTTAACACATTTTAATCCAGCTGGTACTAGCAGACGGGTCAGTAGCCAAGAACTTACCTTCTGGCTTCTTTTATCCATGATCTAAATAGCTGCTAAAATTATATCCATCACTCTACAGATTCTATGTATCATTCACTTCAGTCCCTGCCCCCAGTGGAGCTTACAATCTAATATCCCTATCACATTCACACACATTAGGGTCATTTTTATATTATGGGTTTTACAGAGATTATACCCCATTCACTTCAGTCCCTGCCCCCAGTGGAGCTTACAATCTAAGATCCCTCTTCATTATATAGTAATTGAAAGAGGCCTACCTTCAGTTATGTAGAAGTGGCAACTTCATTTTATTCCATATCATCTTAACACATTTCAATCCAGCTGGTACTAGCAGACGGGTCAGTAGCCAAGAACTTACCTTCTGGCTTCTTTTTATCCATGATCTAAATGCCCACTAAAATTATATCCATCACCCTACAGATTCTTTGTATCATTCACTTCAGTCCCTGCCCCCAGTGGAGCTTACAATCTAAGATCCCTATTGCATTCACACACATTACGGTCATTTTTATATCATGGGTTTTACAGAGATTATACCCCATTCACTTCAGTCCCTGCCCCCAGTGGAGCTTACAATCTAAGATCCCTCTCTCATTATATAGTAATTTAAAGAGGCCTACCTTCAGTTATGTAGAAGTGGCAACTTCATTTTATTCCATATCATCTTAACACATTTCAATCCAGCTGGTACTAGCAGACGGGTCAGTAGCTAAGAACTTACCTTCTTGCTTCTTTTTATCCATGATTTTAATGTCCACTAAAATTATATCCATCACCCTACAGATTCTATGTATCATTCACTTCAGTCCCTGCCCCCAGTGGAGCTTACAATCTAAGGACCCTATCACATTCTTATACAGTATCGATAGGTTTTTTTTGTGGGTTTTAAAATAGAATAAAATGAATCAGTTTGCATGATGTAGTGTATTGCACAGAATGCTAAGGTTTTTCACTCTTTGCATGTTGGGAGGAGCACCCTGATTGATAAAGCCTGGCTTTACCCCTCAATAGAGCAGTGATACTCCTTAGCCTTCATACACCGAATGAACAGGCACTGCCGTCTGTCTTCCGTAAATGGGGTATGCCTTCTTCCCCCTT
This sequence comes from Xenopus tropicalis, assembly GCF_000004195.4. Lineage (NCBI taxonomy): Eukaryota > Metazoa > Chordata > Amphibia > Anura > Pipidae > Xenopus > Xenopus tropicalis. The sequence continues at coordinate 157,847,323 of NC_030678.2, read as the reverse complement.
TACAGTCGAGCCGAAGCTATCAGACGCGAAAGCAGCAAAAAGCTTAGCTTCTGGCTTTTGAGTGTTATGTAGAAATGAAAGCATTAAGTACGCATGATGTAGTGAATGGGGTGTATATAAACTAGTGAACTGCACATTAGAGAAAGGGATTTTACCCTACAAAGAATATAGTAATTGAAAGAGGCCTACCTTCAGTTATGTAGAAGTGGCAACTTCATTTTATTCCATATCATCTTAACACATTTCAATCCAGCTGGTACTAGCAGACGGGTCAGTAGCCAAGAACTTACCTTCTGGCTTCTTTTTATCCATGATCTAAATAGCTGCTAAAATTATATCCATCACTCTACAGATTCTATGTATCATTCACTTCAGTCCCTGCCCCCAGTGGAGCTTACAATCTAAGATCCCTATCACATTCACACACATTAGGGTCATTTTTATATTATGGGTTTTACAGAGATTATACCCCATTCACTTCAGTCCCTGCCCCCAGTGGAGCTTACAATCTAAGATCCCTCTCTCATTATATAGTAATTGAAAGAGGCCTACCTTCAGTCATGTAGAAGTGGCAACTTCATTTTATTCCATATCATCTTAACACATTTCAATCCAGCTGGTACTAGCAGACGGGTCAGTAGCCAAGAACTTACCTTCTGGCTTCTTTTTATCCATGATTTAAATGCCCACTAAAATTATATCCATCACCCTACAGATTCTATGTATCATTCACTTCAGTCCCTGCCCCCAGTGGAGCTTACAATCTAAGATCCCTATCACATTCACACACATTACGGTCATTTTTATATTATGGGTTTTACAGAGATTATACCCCATTCACTTCATTCCCTGCCCCCAGTGGAGCTTACAATCTAAGATCCCTATTGCATTCACACACATTATGGTCATTTTTATATTATGGGTTTTACAGAGATTACACCCCATTCACTTCAGTCCCTGCCCCCAGTGGAGCTTACAATCTAAGATCCCTCTCTCATTATATAGTAATTTAAAGAGGCCTACCTTCAGTTATGTAGAAGTGGCAACTTCATTTTATTCCATATATTCTTAACACATTTCAATCCAGCTGGTGCTAGCAGACGGGTCAGTAGCCAAGAACTTACCTTCTGGCTTCCTTTTATCCATGATTTAAATGCCCGCTAAAATTATATCCATCACTCTACAGATTCTTTGTATCATTCACTTCAGTCCCTGCCCCCAGTGGAGCTTACAATCTAAGATCCCTATCACATTCACACATATTAGGGACATTTTTATATTATGGGTTTTACAGAGATTATACCCCATTCATTTCATTCCCTGCCCCCAGTGGAGCTTACAATCTAAGGACCCTATCACATTCTTATACAGTATCGATAGGTTTTGTTTGTGGGTTTTAAAATAGAATAAAATTAATCAGTTTGTATGATGTAGTGAATGGTGTGTATGAAGTAGTGTATTGCACAGAATGCTAAGGTTTTTCACTCTTTGCATGTTGGGAGGAGCACCCTGATTGATAAAGCCTGGCTTTACCCCTCAATAGAGCAGTGATACTCCTTAGCCTTCATACACCGAATGAACAGGCACTGCCGTCTGTCTTCCGTAAATGGGGTATGCCTTCTTCCCCCATTACAGTCGAGCCGAAGCTATCAGACGCGAAAGCAGCGAAAAGCTTAGCTTCTGGCTTTTGAGTGTTATGTAGAAATGAAAGCATTAAGTACGCATGATGTAGTGAATGGGGTGTATATAAACTAGTGAACTGCACATTAGAGAAAGGGATTTTACCCTACAAAGAATATAGTAATTGAAAGAGGCCTACCTTCAGTTATGTAGAAGTGGCAACTTCATTTTATTCCATATCATCTTAACACATTTCAATCCAGCTGGTACTAGCAGACGGGTCAGTAGCCAAGAACTTACCTTCTGGCTTCTTTTTATCCATGATCTAAATTGCTGCTAAAATTATGTGCATCACTCTACAGATTCTATGTATCATTCACTTCAGTCCCTGCCCCCAGTGGAGCTTACAATCTAAGATCCCTATCACATTCACACACATTAGGGTCATTTTTATATTATGGGTTTTACAGAGATTATACCCCATTCACTTCAGTCCCTGCCCCCAGTGGAGCTTACAATCTAAGAACCCTATCACATTCACACACATTAGGGTCATTTTTATATTATGGGTTTTACAGAGATTATACCCCATTCACTTCAGTCCCTGCCCCCAGTGGAGCTTACAATCTAAGGACCCTATCACATTCTTATACAGTATCGATAGGTTTTGTTTGTGGGTTTTAAAATAGAATAAAATGAATCAGTTTGTATGATGTAGTGAATGGTGTGTATGAAGTAGTGTATTGCACAGAATGCTAAGGTTTTTCACTCTTTGCATGTTGGGAGGAGCACCCTGATTGATAAAGCCTGGCTTTACCCCTCAATAGAGCAGTGATACTCCTTAGCCTTCATACACCGAATGAACAGGCACTGCCGTCTGTCTTCCGTAAATGGGGTATGCCTTCTTCCCCCATTACAGTCGAGCCGAAGCTATCAGACGCGAAAGCAGCAAAAAGCTTAGCTTCTGGCTTTTGAGTGTTATGTAGAAATGAAAGCATTAAGTACGCATGATGTAGTGAATGGGGTGTATATAAACTAGTGAACTGCACATTAGAGAAAGGGATTTTACCCTACAAAATATATAGTAATTTAAAGAGGCCTACCTTCAGTTATGTAGAAGTCGCAACTTTATTTTATTCCATATCATCTTAACACATTTCAATCCAGCTGGTACTAGCAGACGGGTCAGTAGCCAAGAACTTACCTTCTGGCTTCTTTTTATCCATGATCTAAATAGCTGCTAAAATTATATCCATCACTCTACAGATTCTATGTATCATTCACTTCAGTCCCTGCCCCCAGTGGAGCTTACAATCTAATATCCCTATCACATTCACACACATTAGGGTCATTTTTATATTATGGGTTTTACAGAGATTATACCCCATTCACTTCAGTCCCTGCCCCCAGTGGAGCTTACAATCTAAGATCCCTCTCTCATTATATAGTAATTGAAAGAGGCCTACCTTCAGTCATGTAGAAGTGGCAACTTCATTTTATTCCATATCATCTTAACACATTTCAATCCAGCTGGTACTAGCAGACGGGTCAGTAGCCAAGAACTTACCTTCTGGCTTCTTTTTATCCATGATTTAAATGCCCACTAAAATTATATCCATCACTCTACAGATTCTATGTATCATTCACTTCAGTCCCTGCCCCCAGTGGAGCTTACAATCTAAGATCCCTATCACATTCACACACATTAGGGTCATTTTTATATTATGGGTTTTACAGAGATTATACCCCATTCACTTCAGTCCCTGCCCCCAGTGGAGCTTACAATCTAAGATCCCTCTCTCATTATATAGTAATTGAAAGAGGCCTACCTTCAGTTATGTAGAAGTGGCAACTTCATTTTATTCCATATCATCTTAACACATTTCAATCCAGCTGGTACTAGCAGACGGGTCAGTAGCCAAGAACTTACCTTGTGGCTTCTTTTTATCCATGATCTAAATAGCTGCTAAAATTATATCCATCACTCTACAGATTCTATGTATCATACACTTCAGTCCCATCCCCCAGTGGAGCTTACAATCTAAGATCCCTATTGCATTCACACACATTATGGTAATTTTTATATTATGGGTTTTACAGAGATTATACCCAATTCACTTCAGTCCCTGACCCCAGTGGAGCTTACAATCTAAGATCCCTATCACATTCACACACATAAGGGACATTTTTATATTATGGGTTTAACAGAGATTATACCCCATTCATTTCATTCCCTGCCCCCAGTGGAGCTTACAATCTAAGATCCCTATCACATTCACACACATTAGGGTCATTTTTATATCATGGGTTTTACAGAGATTATACCCCATTCACTTCAGTCCCTGCCCCCAGTGGAGCTTACAATCTAAGGACCCTATCACATTCTTATACAGTATCGATAGGTTTTGTTTGTGGGTTTTAAAATAGAAAAAAATGAATCAGTTTGTATGATGTAGTGTATTGCACAGAATGCTAAGGTTTTTCACTCTTTGCATGTTGGGAGGAGCACCCTGATTGATAAAGCCTGGCTTTACCCCTCAATAGAGCAGTGATACTCCTTAGCCTTCATACACCGAATGAACAGGCACTGCTGTCTGTCTTCCGTAAATGGGGTATGCCTTCTTCCCCCATTACAGTCGAGCCGAAGCTATCAGACGCGAAAGCAGCGAAAAGCTTAGCTTCTGGCTTTTGAGTGTTATGTAGAAATGAAAGCATTAAGTACGCATGATGTAGTGAATGGGGTGTATATAAACTAGTGAATTGCACATTAGAGAAAGGGATTTTACCCTACAAAATATATAGTAATTTAAAGAGGCCTACCTTCAATTATGTAGAAGTCGCAACTTTATTTTATTCCATATCATCTTAACACATTTCAATCCAGCTGGTACTAGCAGACGGGTCAGTAGCCAAGAACTTACCTTCTGGCTTCTTTTTATCCATGATTTAAATGCCCGCTAAAATTATATCCATCACCCTACAGATTCTATGTATCATTCACTTCAGTCCCTGCCCCCAGAGGAGCTTACAATCTAAGATCCCTGTCACATTCACACACATAAGGGTCATTTTTATATTATGGGTTTTACAGAGACTTTACCCCATTCACTTCAGTCCCTGCCCCCAGTGGAGCTTACAATCTAAGATCCCTCTCTCATTATATAGTAATTGAAAGACGCCTACCTTCAGTTATGTAGAAGTGACAACTTCATTTTATTCCATATCATCTTAACACATTTCAATCCAGCTGGTACTAGCAGACGGGTCAGTAGCCAAGAACTTACCTTGTGGCTTCTTTTTATCCATGATTTATATGCCCACTAAAATTATATCCATCACCCTACAGATTCTTTGTATCATTCACTTCAGTCCCTGCCCCCAGTGGAGCTTACAATCTAAGATCCCTATCGCATTCACACACATTAGGGTAATTTTTATATTATGAGTTTTACAGAGATTATACCCCATTCACTTCAGTCCCTGCCCCCATTGGAGCTTACAATCTAAGGACCCTATCACATTCACACACATTAGGGTCATTTTTATATTATGGGTTTTACAGAGATTATACCCCATTCACTTCAGTCCCTGCCCCCAGTGGAGCTTACAATCTAAGATCCCTATCACATTCACACACATTAGGGACATTTTTATATTATGGGTTTTACAGAGATTATACCCCATTCACTTCAGTCCCTGCCCCCAGTGGAGCTTACAATCTAAGGGCCATATCACATTCTTATACAGTATCGATAAGTTTTGTTTGTGGGTTTTAAAATAGAATAAAATGAATCAGTTTGCATGATGTAGTGAATGGTATGTATGAAGTAGTGTATTGCACAGAATGCTAAGGTTTTTCACTCTTTGCATGTTGGGAGGAGCACCCTGATTGATAAAGCCTGGCTTTACCCCTCAATAGAGCAGTGATACTCCTTAGCCTTCATACACCGAATGAACAGGCACTGCCGTCTGTCTTCCGTAAATGGGGTATGCCTTCTTCCCCCATTACAGTCGAGCCGAAGCTATCAGACGCGAAAGCAGCAAAAAGCTTAGCTTCTGGCTTTTGAGTGTTATGTAGAAATGAAAGCATTAAGTACGCATGATGTAGTGAATGGGGTGTATATAAACTAGTGAACTGCACATTAGAGAAAGGGATTTTACCCTACAAAGAATATAGTAATTGAAAGAGGCCTACCTTCAGTTATGTAGAAGTGGCAACTTCATTTTATTCCATATCATCTTAACACATTTCAATCCAGCTGGTACTAGCAGACGGGTCAGTAGCCAAGAACTTACCTTCTGGCTTCTTTTTATCCATGATCTAAATAGCTGCTAAAATTATATCCATCACTCTACAGATTCTATGTATCATTCACTTCAGTCCCTGCCCCCAGTGGAGCTTACAATCTAAGATCCCTATCACATTCACACACATTAGGGTCATTTTTATATTATGGGTTTTACAGAGATTATACCCCATTCACTTCAGTCCCTGCCCCCAGTGGAGCTTACAATCTAAGATCCCTCTCTCATTATATAGTAATTGAAAGAGGCCTACCTTCAGTTATGTAGAAGTGGCAACTTCATTTTATTCCATATCATCTTAACACATTTCAATCCAGCTGGTACTAGCAGACGGGTCAGTAGCCAAGAACTTACCTTCTGGCTTCTTTTTATCCATGATCTAAATAGCTGCTAAAATTATGTGCATCACTCTACAGATTCTATGTATCATTCACTTCATTCCCTGCCCCCAGTGGAGCTTACAATCTAAGATCCCTATCACATTCACACACATTACGGTCATTTTTATATTATGGGTTTTACAGAGATTATACCCCATTCACTTCAGTCCCTGCCCCCAGTGGAGCTTACAATCGAAGATCCCTCTCTCATTATATAGTAATTTAAAGAGGCCTACCTTCAGTTATGTAGAAGTGGCAACTTCATTTTATTCCATATATTCTTAACACATTTCAATCCAGCTGGTACTAGCAGACGGGTCAGTAGCCAAGAACTTACCTTCTGGCTTCCTTTTATCCATGATTTAAATACCCGCTAAAATTATATCCATCACTCTACAGATTCTTTGTATCATTCACTTCAGTCCCTGCCCCCAGTGGAGCTTACAATCTAAGATCCCTATCACATTCACACACATTAGGGTCATTTTTATATTATGGGTTTTACAGAGATCATACCCCATTCACTTCAGTCCCTGCCCCCAGTGGAGCTTACAATCTAAGATCCCTATCACATTCTCATACAGTATCGATAGGTTTTGTTTTTGGGTTTTAAAATAGAATAAAATGAATCAGTTTGCATGATGTAGTGTATTGCACAGAATGCTAAGGTTTTTCACTCTTTGCATGTTGGGAGGAGCACCCTGATTGATAAAGCCTGGCTTTACCCCTCAATAGAGCAGTGATACTCCTTAGCCTTCATACACCGAATGAACAGGCACTGCCGTCTGTCTTCCGTAAATGGGGTATGCCTTCTTCCCCCATTACAGTCGAGCCGAAGCTATCAGACGCGAAAGCAGCGAAAAGCTTAGCTTCTGGCTTTTGAGTGTTATGTAGAAATGAAAGCATTAAGTACGCATGATGTAGTGAATGGGGTGTATATACAGTATCTCACACACAGTCAAGGACACAGACAAAGAGTAGACGGTCGAAACTGTTGTTATATGGAAGTAAACAAAAACATAGCAATCAGTAAGTAAAAACATAGCAAATAATGGATGTAAAAAAACACAGGCAGTCATTATTGGGGGTCAGTCTATGGGGCATTAGGTTACCAATATATTTATACATTAATATTCCCATTTGTTTAATGGAATTAAATGCTTTGATATGGGGCAATGTAGAGCGCAACGTTTAAAAACTGAAATGAAATCTAATTCATAGAAGCGATCTAAGTATTTATTTTTCTTAGGAGTAAAAAGTATATTTTCTAGTTAATTAAAACATTTGAGATTTTCCAACTCATCGAAAATGATTGGGACCGTGAGATTTTGGTGTGAGTGCAAATTAGAAGTGTAACATGGAGGAGCCCATAGCAGGGACAACTTACCGTTTCTGCTGTTAAAGTGATCTGAAGTGTTTAGCCAAGCTGTAACGGTTATGCACGCACGGGTGGGGTGATGACATCAATGTTGCCATGGGAACCCATTGTGACATCTGCAGGCTTCCTTGAGCTAAATGACCTGAGCTGCAACAGTTTTGCAATGGGTGGTCTAATGACATCAGTGTTGCCATGGGAACTCACGATGACATCACCGGCAGGCCCTTGAAAAAAAATTAACCAACTGGCCAGGATGCATAAAGTAAAAATGATAATGAGAAATCTTTAAAAATATATTATTTTTGGGTTCATACACATTTTTCACTGTACTTTATTTTTCAAACACACTTTAAAAAGTGTCATAAAATCTAACTCCTAACATATCCATTCCTTGAGTTATTAATTTGCTTTTAAACCATTAACCGTTTATGATGACAAACAATTCTTAATCTATAAACCAGCAAATTATAAGAAGGAGACACCGAGCTTTTGTGCTAATCTCGCTGGTTTTTAGCGCTGAATAAAAGCGTGAGAGCCCATAGGGGCTTTTGTAATAAAGGGAAACTTTGTCAATTTTAGGTTTCAGGCTTTATTGCTTGGAAACTCACGGGGGTTTCCTTTATGATGTACCACAAATTATTGTCATTATTCTTTGACATATTGATTGTTTGTATATTTGTTTGTTGACCATAATTAAAGGAAAACTATACCCCAGAATGAATACTTACAGATGGTTTATGTTAAGTGACCTATTAAAGACTCTGGAATATATATATCAGTAAATATTGCCCTTTTACACCCTTTCCCTTGAGCCGCCATTTAGTGATGGGCTGGGTGCTCCCTCAGAGATCACATGACCAGAAATAATGCAGCTCTGACTGTAACAGGAAGTAGGGTGGGGGCAAAAAACAGAACTCTGTCCATTCATTGGCTGATGGGGCCTAGCATGTATGTGTGCCCTTGGCTTGTTTGTGTGCACTGTGAATCCTATGATCCCAGGGGGCGGCCCTTATTTCTATTTAGGATTACCCAATAGCATTTACTACTATAAAAGTATATTTCTATGAAAATGGTTTGTTTAGATGAAGCAGGGTTTTACATAAGAGCTTGTTTATGCAATATATATTTATAGAGACCTAGCCTGTTTAGAGGTTTAGATTCCCTTTACAATTGTTTCTCATTACTTACTTACTTCCATAACTGCCCTCTCTGCAAGTGGGGATGACAACCCCATTAAAATATATACATACAGTATGGGTTTGAGAAAAGGCCATTTTGGGCCTGAAATGGTGCTTGTATTTTCCTTGATGTAGCCACTATGGAATAAAGGCTTTTTTATATAAAAAATGGTGCTGTTCACTACATATATAGTTTGAGTTACACTTTAGCTGATCCTGATCTCCCACTCTCTACATATTCTCATTGTGCCCTTGCTTCATGGGACTGCATCTCCCACCCCTGATCAGGTACTACATGTGTAACTGAGGTGCTCATAGGCTTCAGAGTTCTGCACCTTCCCATCCAGATCCAGAGCACTGCATTTCAGCCCCCGCTACATGCACATTTATACCCTCTTCCCTCAGCTTTCAGTAGCTGTACCACATTGAGGGTTGGGTCTGGCTCTGCTCAGCATTGGCAAGTACCTAATCAGGTCTGCAGGCAAATAGAATTTTGCGAAGCTCTTGCCCCTGCTGTGCCACATCCATATTCCCTTAGCTATTAATGGCACGGCATGATCAATGTTTATAATGCTGCGCTAAGGTTCTAATGCTGCGCTTAGGGGCACCAGCGTTGGGCTCGGTTGCCAAAGGTGAATTAAGTGGTGTGAGATTATCCTTTTTGTTTCTTTGTTCTCTCCTGTGTACAGCTGAGTAATGAATTCTCAGGTACAGTGGTGTAGGTCTCCCTGTGTATAGGGGCAGGCACTCAATGAGCAGCCCAAAGCAGAGGCAGCCTGACTTGTTTTGTGTTGTCATAACACTCAGGGGCAGATTTGCTAAGACACGAACGCTCGGAGCATTCATTCGAAAGCTCCAAGCGTATTTTCACCGAATTTTTCGTCATTTCGCGACTTTTTCGTACACTTGTGCGAAAAAATCAGAAAGGTTTTCCCGCAGTTTACAATCATTCGGTACTAAAATTTACTGACTTTCGGATGGCCAATACGATATTATCGTGACTAATACGATTTGTTTGTAAGCATTTTTGTGATATTTGCGATCTTCAGAAATTTTCCTATACAACCTGAATTTATCCCATTCGGGATTCAAACTCGTGATTTCATGAATGTGCCCCTTAGCCTTAGGCCAGAAGTGAACTGCTATAACAAGGTACTTAAAGGCATGTCCAGCAATCACATCATACGTTGGTACAACCAGTTATGTGTGCAGAATACTGTGCACCTATCAGATTACAAAGGTAAAGTGTCAATCATCATTGGGGCACGCCTATGAAATGACATCATATTTGTGCGCCCAGCGTTGGAAACAATTCACAACAAAGACAATTACAATAAAATAAAGCCCTGGTTGTGTATGTGTTGGCATTGTGTTGAACAGATGCACAGTACAGCGGATACAGGGGGCAGGGAGTGGGCATAGATGGGGCAACAAGGACTAGTAGAGCAGCAGAAAGGGATCATGGGAAGAATGTAACAGCGGGAAAATGTGTAATCCTGAGATTGAATTTGAATTGCACTGAGAAATATAAGTATATAATATCTGCAGCTTATATTGCAGGTATCGGGAATTTCGGGAAATCTGCAGAAATCAGAAGGAGCTGTAGAATGTCTGCATTTTCGAGTCACCTGACAATAAACACAGGTAAGTGATTTTCAGCCACATATCAGGCAGGCAGGCTCTCCTGAGAGACCCGTATACAGTATGTGCCAGTAAGCTGCAGGCTTGGCCTGGGGGGGCTGAGGGGGCACCTTTATTGGCTTGTGCAGGGCCTTAACTAGGGTTGCCACCAGTTGGGAATAAGCTTTCCAGCCAGCAGGGGGCAGCAACAACAGGGGCAGTCAGTGACGTAGGAGGGGCATGGTGGTGAGGAAAGGGGTGGAGCAATGACGTCACAGAAGAAACGGGAAAGGAGAACAAGGAAGAGGAAGGGTAAGTTTGGGGTGGGTTCTGTGTAGATTAAAGGCTATAGGGGTGAATAGAAAGCTTAAGAGGGTAGGCCACGGGCTGAACTTCAGGGTATTACATATTTACCAGCAATTACATTGCCAGTATAATTATAAAACTGGCCCCAGCCTTGGCAGGTGTTTTACCAGCTAGGCCGGAAATATTCCAGCGGGGTGGCAACTAAGGTTGTAACCACACCCTTTTACTATGAACCTCATGTTGTGCTGAATCCACATCCTGCATGGCTAGTTAGCAGTTAATTTACATGCGTGCTGCATGGCTGCTCATAAATCACTTCAGTCTGCAGCATGCATTCACACTCATTTCTGATTAGCCATGCAGGATGCGCATTTAATATGTGTCCGGTATTAATGGGGTGAGGTGGCAACCATAACCTTAACTCAAGTCCCCCCCAGAGGGAAAATGCAAAGATTCAAGTGACTATTAGCCAAGGGCCAATGTACAGCTTGCTCTGTTTCACCCTTAAACCTGTAAATGCCTTTTAAAGTTGTGCTGACAGCAGTAGGGAGTCAGCAGCTGGCAGTTAGGTGTATAAATGTACAATGGCAGGCTGATTGTAACAGTTTTAAATTGCTAGCTATAAATAAAATGGCTGCAGAGGAGACCTGTAGCTACTTACAGCCTGAATGTGGGGGTAGTTTCAGGGCGCCATTGCAGACTTGCCCCTAAGGAATCAATGGCAGAGGGTAAGTTAATGCCGAGCGCTGGAAGTGACACAGTCCCCACTCCAACAGTTTGGGACACAGTTGTGTGCAAGCACAATTCCACACACGTTAACCCATCGCACACCGTTGGATAACTAAGCACTATGAAATGAACCTGTAGGTGGCAGCAAACCAGCAGACAAAGGGGGAGGGATTGTCATAATGGACATAATTGACAAAGAAAAATATATGGAAGAATGTGAGAAATTATTAGGAGATAAGGATACATATAAAAAATTAAATCAGGATCCAGGACAAGTTTTTAAAAGGAAACTTGAAATAATGGTAAATAGAGCAGAGGGTGCAGGAGCCATAACAAAGAAGGAGAAAGAATTTTTAATGGTAGAATACCCTAGGTTACCAGTCTTCTATATAATCCCGAAAATCCATAAGGACTTAAAGAATCCCCCAGGGCGACCAATTATATCGGGGATCAATTCTCTGACTAGTAATTTATCTCAGTTCTTAGACATTAAGTTGCAGAACTATGTGAAACAACTACCCTCATATTTAAAGGACTCAACACAGATTTTAAACATAATGGAGAAAGAAGTTTGGCAGGAGAATATGTTACTGGCAACTTTAGACGTTAAAAGTTTATATACATCAATCAAACACGATCATGGGCTAATAGCAGTAAAACACTATTTAATGAGAGATGGGAATATAGAGCCAACATTAAAGGAGTTTATTGCAGATGGAATAGAGTTTATATTGGGTCGTAATTACTTCTGGTTTAATAATGAATTTTACTTACAGACGTGTGGCACCGCCATGGGGACACGAGTCGCCCCCAGCTATGCCAACTTATTCATGGGGATGTGGGAAGAAAACTCCCTGAAAGGCTGGGAGGCGAACCTCTCCCTGTGGCGGCGCTACATAGATGATATTATTATAATTTGGAAGGGAACAGAAAATGAGCTCAAAAAGTTTGTCACCCACCTTAATGATAATGATATGAACCTAACATTTGATTTAACTTATAGTTCGGAAAGAGTTAGCTATTTAGATTTGGAGTTTTTTATTCAAACCGGTTGATGTTAATAATTATGTGATGGCCTCTAGCAACCACGATCCCTTATGGCTGAAAAATATACCTTATGGCCAGTTTCGGAGAATTAAATAAAATTGCAGTGAAGAATCTGATTTTAAAGATCAAACAAAGATATTAAGTGATAGATTCAAACAAAGAGGATACAAACACAAAGATATCGTGAGAGCAAGGGGGGAAGTGATAAATATTGAAAGAAGAGATCTATTAGAGTATAAAAATAAAGGAAAGGAGAATATACCAACAGATAGGATAGATTTTATTACACAATATAACCCCCAATCAAAGGAAATAAAGAAAATAATAAAGAAACATTGGGGAGTTTTACAGCTAGATAAGGAATTGTTTTCCCAATTACCAAAAGAACCAGGAGTGATATTTAAAAGGGCAACAAACGTAAAGCAAAGAATTACACATAGCTGTATACCCCCCCAAAAAAAGAATACATTTTGTGGGGAGTTAGCGGGATACTATCCATGCTCCTTGTGCAAATCCTGTAAATATGGCGTTAAGGTCAAAACATTTAAATCGAGAGTGACAGATGAGAAATTCGAAATAGAAACATTAATAAAATGCACAACAAATAATGTGATCTATATACTGGAATGCCCATGTGGCTTGCAGTATGTAGGCAAAACTAATCGTACTATAAGGGAAAGATTGGGAGAACATGTGAACAACATTAAAAAAGGCTTGGAAACACATAGTGTCTCCAAGCACTTCAAGTTAGTTCACAATAGCAACCCTAGTGGATTAAAATGTTCTGGCATAGAAAAGGTTAATTTGGACTGGAGAGGAGGAGACATAGTAAGAACCACATTACGTAGAGAGTGTTGGTGGATTTATAAATTGAAAACCCTAACCCCTTTTGGCCTCAATATAGATTACAATCTTAGAGCTTTTTTATAATGGTTTTACAATTTATTTATTTATATATTTTTTCCTCTTTTATACAACCTATGTTATTCAATCATGGTTTGTAGCATTACTACCTAATACTAAATGGGATTCAGCTGGAGGGTGCAATCAAGAGACTTTTGGACTGATAAAGTTTTTTAAAAACTTTAACTGTGGGACCCCTTAAATACACAGACCAAGGGACATGACATCATCGCTCAGAGGAAGCCAGTCGGCGAAACGCGTCAGCGGTGGAGAGAGACGCCAAAGGGAGAACGCGAACGGAGAGATTTGCAAGCCAGGATCAAAGCGAGTACTGCAGATCGCATAAAGAGACTGATAAGCAAGCAAGGATCCAACGCTGTTTACAAAAGGACTCCCGATGGGCGCAATTTTTATGGCGTTTGTGAGTTTAAACTTTTAATATGTTTTAGAATAAAGTTTCAGGATTTTACACATGTCCGTTGTATATTTGTCCAGCAGCAGGAGAAAGTGGAAAAAGAGAAGCTGGGAGTTATAGTTCAACCACGAGGGAATTTGTTACAAGCTCCAAGCCCACAGTGTTGGTCTGTAAGTATATGCACAATTGGCTAAGGATAAAAAGAAGTCACGGAAAAGTGTGAAATACGGAAATTCACTTATTTAAATAGACACGAACTTTAAACATTTCGCGGTGGATTGTATTTATGTGTTTTCACAGAAAAGTGAAGTAAATTTAGTAGCGGTGTTCAGTAGATTTGTTTTAGATATAAACACGTTTTAGAGGGGTGATTATTAATATCTCATTACTGTATTACGCTATTTTTTTATTTATTTTACTTTACCCCATAAGACCTCATCTGGGAAGTCTGGACAGAGGAGGGCGCTCCAGAGTTAAGTATTTTTTTTGTTTAAACCGAAGCACAAGGTATCTGGAGTGGGTTATACATTTCATTCACACTGAAAAATTGTTTTGTTTCATAAAAGGTGGCAGCAACAGCGCAGAAATACAGAACTGCAGCTAACTGGCACAAAGATTTTCCTTCTGGAAACAGAATTTAATTACTTAACAAATGTTAACATAAGAATTGTGATCGACCCCCAGTGCCCATGTTTGTTATTCAGTTCCATTCTCCTCTAAACCAGTTCCAGATACTAAGCCACAGACTCCAGTTCTTCCCAGAGGCTTCCCACGTGGCTAGTGGCTACTGCTTTATATCATGCTATATAAGTACATTCTTTAGCTATTGGGCTGGGCTTTCCCTGCTTGCTCCTGCTAATATTATGACGTTTAGAAGTGTAAGCCCAGCAGAATGCCGATATGAAAGTCCATGCAGAACGAATAGAATTTGCCCGATGGATCACAGTCTGTCGGAGATGCTGAGGGAACAGATAATGCCTTCTTGAGGAGTACGAGTATCAGTCTCACAGCATCCAGCGTGCCTATGGATCTGGCTGTATTAATTTATCCAATACTATAAAGCTTCTGCATCGCAGAGCCCACTCAGGCCCTTGTCACCAGTTGGCCAGGAGCACAGTAACTCTGAAATTATTGTGAAAGACTTATAAGGCAGTCAGGTTATTTACAGGCAGCGTAAAAGTACTGACAAGTTGAATCTACCTCTAACCTAAAGTCTAACAGCCAGAAACCGAGTACAAAAGGCGCCGCTAAGCACTTCTCCAGATTCAGATAGAATGGCTACGACTCCAGAAAGAAGGGCAAAGAGATGGAGAAGTCCTATTAGGGCAAAAGACTTTGACAGGGTATTAAAAATAATGAGAAATGTCACCGATGGGCATTGGAAAAGAGAGGGGAGTAGGTGCACATCTCCGGCCCCCGAGGAATCCCATAGAAGTAGGCCCAACAGTCGCTTGCATGACGATTACCCCCAGAAGAGTGTCAACAAATACAGACGGAGGTAGTGCTTTTATTGCCCCGTCCTCGTTCCGCTGGCTGTATGTCTTCTTAGCTATACCGACTCCAACATGGATTATCCGGAATTTCTGTGAAATCTGTAGAGAGGAGACAGTGTTCTGGAAGCCTCTGAACAGAACCCTGTAATAAATCTGATAATCTGAAACCAGTTGGATAATGAGGTTTTCTATGCAGACGGTGAGGAACCAAAACCTCACACTCCCTCTGCCACCGGTACCCCTGTCAGACCCACCGCTCCTAAGCCTCAGAGCCCCAGTATGGAACTGTACAAATCAGCCATTTCCATCCATTGCCAAAATCACAGCACTTTGTCACTGAGCTCAAGGGAACGTGAAGAAAGAACAGAACCAACTGCCCCTAAGGTTGAGCGGAGCCCCCCGTCCTTTAAAGCCTCTGCAAAGCCAAGTTACTATGAAGATGGAAGGTGGAAGTCTCAATGTGGTCAGAAAAGAAAAACAATAAGGGCTTTGGCACACGGGGAGATTAGCCACCCGCAACAAATCTCCCTTGCCGCGGGCGACTAATCTCCCTGAAATGCCATCCCACCGGCGAGAATGTAAATTGCCGGTGGGATGGCATACGCGGTGCCGTGATTTCCCCGAAGTCACGAAAGTTGCCTTGAGAGGAAACTTCCGCGATTTTCGCTGCGTATGCCATCCCACCGGCAATTTACATTTTCGCCGGTGGGATGGCATTTTGGGGAGATTAGTCGCCCGTGACAACGGAGATTTTTTGTGGGCGACTAATCTCCCCGTGTGCCAGAGCCCTAAGGGGTAAGAATAAGAGAAGAACCACACTGAAAGCCAATTAGGAGCTCTTGTTTGTGTTGAGTTTAAATGACCCCTTTGTATACTTGCACTGGTTTTGTGATTTCCCTTCTGGATTATTATGAGAATAAGGTGTTGAAAGTGGATGGTAGTAGTATTACACATACATGTATGGGGGGCAGGATGTGTTTATACAGGTATAGGACCCGTTATCCAGAATGCTCGGGACCAAGGGTATTCCGGATAAGGGGTCTTTCCGTAATTTGGATCTCCATACCTTAAGTCTGCTAAAAAATCAATAAAACAGTAATTAAACCCAATAGGATTATTTTGCATCCAATAAGAATTAATTATATCTTAGTTGGGATCAATTAAAAGGTTCTGTTTTATTTCTACATAGAAAAAGGAAATCAGTTTTAAAATTCTGAATTATTTGATTAAAATGGAGTCTATGGGAGACGGGCTTTCCGTAATTCGGAGCTTTCTGGATAACGGGTTTCCGGATAAGGGGTCCGATACCTGTACTGCATCTTGTGCAGCCTTCCCTGGAGTCACATGACTATGGTAACTCCATGCAAACACAAAACATATAATGTAACTTATCAGGAGTACTGTAAAGTCTATTTTTCCTTGAAATGACACTACTTTATATAATGCTACACATTGATCTGTAGGTGTTAGTGGAATATTTTCTGCCAGCGCTGAGCTTTTAATTTCTGATAACATTTAGGTGTTTATTATTATTATTATTATTATTAGCTGTAGCAGAGATTTCGTTAGTTAGCTGTGTCAAATTGTCAACAAATACAATACTTTCCCACTATTTGAATGGAATTATGTATTATTGAGTTAATCTAAAGCAGGAATTTGGAATTGTTAGGGTGTGTGTGTAACGGTGCAGTGATCTCCGCACACAAGTTTCTGATTGCAGAAAAGAAAGTATTGGAAACACTGACTGAAATGAATTGTATCACATCCCAAGAAAGGGAGCATCCATACAGAACAAAGCAAGAATTGGTGGTGTAACTTTTACTGTGCTGCTGCCCTCTTGTGGTCAGTATGGGCAACAGGGAATATAGGTACATAAGTTATAGGACCTGTTATCCAGAATGCTCAGGACCTGGTATTTTCTAGTTAAAGGGTATTTCTGTAATTTGGATCTCTATTACTTAAATCTGCTAAAATACATTTAAACGTTAAATAAACCAAATAGCAATGTTTTGCCACTAGTAAGGAATAATTGTAGCTTAGAATCAACTACAAGTTACTGTTTTATTATTACAGAGAAAAATGTATTTTTTAAAAATTAAATGATTTGATTAAAATGGAGTCTAATTTGGAGCTTTCTGATTAATGGGTTTCTGTATAACAGATCCCATACCTGTATATATTCCCACGGCCGTCGTGATGTGTTTCTAGGAGCAGCTCTCTAAAATCTAAAGGCTAAATGTATTTTGTTCAGAAATAGGGCCCTAGAAGGAAGGCAGAAGGAGGAAGAGGGTCGCTCGCAGGTACCCCAGGCCGGCACTGGTTTCTACTAACAGGAACACCGACCCAGGGTGTCAGGTAAGTGATCATAATCACTGGGGGGTCCTAACATTTTGGCAACCCCCAGTGATACCAGTAATCATACCTTTCCTTCTCTTTTAGAGCAGGATTGTGTATTAGGTGGCACAGTGATCATGATAACTATCGTTCCTTGGTGGGAACGGCTGTAACACAATAGCTTTCTGTGTGAGCCATGGATGCCATCCTGCAAGTAAGGAATAGGGTTTATCCCAGCCATCTGGTGAGTAGTGAATAATATAAGTCCTTCTTAATTGGTGAATTGGTGCCTGTAAGTGACCAGACTGGTGTGGCTGTTGTATAGCAGGTATAGTAGGGAGAGATGGTGCCTATAGTAGCAGTGGGGATAATAGCCTCTGGGAAGGGACTGGGGCTGTGGGATAGCAGGTATAGTAGGGAGAGATAGTGCCTATAATAGCAGTGGGGGGGATAATAGCCTCTGGGAAGGGACTGTGGGATAGCAGGTATAGTAGGGAGAGATGGTGCCTATAGTAGCAGTGGGGAGATAATAGCCTCTGGGAAGGGACTGGGGCTGTGGGATAGCAGGTATAGTAGGGAGAGATGGTGCCTATAGTAGCAGTGGGATAATAGCCTCTGGGAAGGGACTGTGGCTGTGGGATAGTAGGGAGAGATGGTGCCTATAGTAGCAGTGGGGGGATAATAGCCTCTGGGAAGGGACTGGGGCTGTGGGATAGCAGGTATAGTAGGGAGAGATGGTGCCTATAGTAGCAGTGGGATAATAGCCTCTGGGAAGGGACTGGGGCTGTGGGATAACAGGTACAGTAGGGAGAGATGGTGCGTATAGTAGCAGTGGGGGATAATAGCCTCTGGGAAGGGACTGGGGCTGTGGGATAGCAGGTATAGTAGGGAGAGATGGTGCCTATAGTAGCAGTGGGGGGATAATAGCCTCTGGGAAGGGACTGGGGCTGTGGGATAGCAGGTATAGTAGGGAGAGATGGTGCCTATAGTAGCAGTGGGGGGATAATAGCCTCTGGGAAGGGACTGGGGCTGTGGGATAGCAGGTATAGTAGGGAGAGATGGTGCCTATAGTAGCAGTGGGGGGATAATAGCCCCTGGGAAGGAACTGTGGCTGTGGGATAGCAGGTATAGTAGGGAGAGATGGTGCCTATAGTAGCAGTGGGGGGATAATAGCCTCTGGGAAGGGACTGGGGCTGTGGGATAGCAGGTATAGTAGGGAGAGATGGTGCCTATAGTAGCAGTGGGGGGATAATAGCCTCTGGGAAGGGACTGGGGCTGTGGGATAGCAGGTATAGTAGGGAGAGATGGTGCCTATAGTAGCAGTGGGGGGATAATAGCCTCTGGGAAGGGACTGGGGCTGTGGGATAGCAGGTATAGTAGCGAGAGATGGTGCCTATAGTAGCAGTGGGATAATAGCTTCTGGGAAGGGACTGTGGCTGTGGGATAGCAGGTATAGTAGGGAGAGATGGTGCCTATAGTAGCAGTGGGGGATAATAGCTTCTGGGAAGGGACTGTGGCTGTGGGATAGCAGGTATAGTAGGGAGAGATTGTGCCTATAGTAGCAGTGGGGGGATAATAGCCTCTGGGAAGGGACTGGGGCTGTGGGATAGCAGGTATAGTAGGGAGAGATGGTGCCTATAGTAGCAGTGGGGGGATAATAGCCTCTGGGAAGGGACTGGGGCTGTGGGATAGCAGGTATAGTAGGGAGAGATGGTGCCTATAGTAGCAGTGGGGGGATAATAGCCTCTGGGAAGGGACTGGGGCTGTGGGATAGCAGGTATAGTAGGGAGAGATGGTGCCTATAGTAGCAGTGGGATAATAGCCTCTGGGAAGGGACTGGGGCATAGCAGGTATAGTAGGGAGAGATGGTGCCTATAGTAGCAGTGGGGGGATAATAGCTTCTGGGAAGGGACTGTGGCTGTGGGATAGCAGGTATAGTAGGGAGAGATGGTGCCTATAGTAGCAGTGGGGGGATAATAGCTTCTGGGAAGGGACTGTGGCTGTGGGATAGCAGGTATAGTAGGGAGAGATGGTGCCTATAGTAGCAGTGGGGAGATAATAGCCTCTTGGAAGGGACTGGGGCTGTGGGATAGCAGGTATAGTAGGGAGAGATGGTGCCTATAGTAGCAGTGGGATAATAGCCTCTGGGAAGGGACTGGGGCATAGCAGGTATAGTAGGGAGAGATGGTGCCTATAGTAGCAGTGGGGGGATAATAGCTTCTGGGAAGGGACTGTGGCTGTGGGATAGCAGGTATAGTAGGGAGAGATGGTGCCTATAGTAGCAGTGGGGGGATAATAGCCTCTGGGAAGGGACTGGGGCTGTGGGATAGCAGGTATAGTAGGGAGAGATGGTGCCTATAGTAGCAGTGGGGGGATAATAGCCTCTGGGAAGGGACTGGGGCTGTGGGATAGCAGGTATAGTAGGGAGAGATGGTGCCTATAGTAGCAGTGGGGGGATAATAGCCTCTGGGAAGGGACTGTGGCTGTGGGATAGCAGGTATAGTAGGGAGAGATGGTGCCTATAGTAGCAGTGGGATAATAGCCTCTGGGAAGGGACTGTGGCTGTGGGATAGCAGGTATAGTAGGGAGAGATGGTGCCTATAGTAGCAGTGGGGGGATAATAGCCTCTAGGAAGGGACTGGGGCTGTGGGATAGCAGGTATAGTAGGGAGAGATGGTGCCTATAGTAGCAGTGGGGGGATAATAGCCTCTGGGAAGGGACTGGGGCTGTGGGATAGCAGGTATAGTAGGGAGAGATGGTGCCTATAGTAGCAGTGGGGGGATAATAGCCTCTTGGAAGGGACTGGGGCTGTGGGATAGCAGGTATAGTAGGGAGAGATGGTGCCTATAGTAGCAGTGGGGGGATAATAGCCTCTGGGAAGGGACTGGGGCTGTGGGATAGCAGGTATAGTAGGGAGAGATGGTGCCTATAGTAGCAGTGGGGGGATAATAGCCTCTGGGAAGGGACTGGGGCTGTGGGATAGCAGGTATAGTAGGGAGAGATGGTGCCTATAGTAGCAGTGGGGGGATAATAGCTTCTGGGAAGGGACTGTGGCTGTGGGATAGCAGGTATAGTAGGGAGAGATGGTGCCTATAGTAGCAGTGGGGGGATAATAGCTTCTGGGAAGGGACTGTGGCTGTGGGATAGCAGGTATAGTAGGGAGAGATTGTGCCTATAGTAGCAGTGGGGGGATAATAGCCTCTGGGAAGGGACTGGGGCTGTGGGATAGCAGGTATAGTAGGGAGAGATGGTGCCTATAGTAGCAGTGGGGGGATAATAGCCTCTGGGAAGGGACTGGGGCTGTGGGATAGCAGGTATAGTAGGGAGAGATGGTGCCTATAGTAGCAGTGGGGGGATAATAGCCTCTGGGAAGGGACTGGGGCTGTGGGATAGCAGGTATAGTAGGGAGAGATGGTGCCTATAGTAGCAGTGGGGGGATAATAGCCTCTGGGAAGGGACTGTGGCTGTGGGATAGCAGGTATAGTAGGGAGAGATGGTGCCTATAGTAGCAGTGGGATAATAGCCTCTGGGAAGGGACTGTGGCTGTGGGATAGCAGGTATAGTAGGGAGAGATGGTGCCTATAGTAGCAGTGGGGGGATAATAGCCTCTAGGAAGGGACTGGGGCTGTGGGATAGCAGGTATAGTAGGGAGAGATGGTGCCTATAGTAGCAGTGGGGGGATAATAGCCTCTGGGAAGGGACTGGGGCTGTGGGATAGCAGGTATAGTAGGGAGAGATGGTGCCTATAGTAGCAGTGGGGGGATAATAGCCTCTGGGAAGGGACTGTGGCTGTGGGATAGCAGGTATAGTAGGGAGAGATGGTGCCTATAGTAGCAGTGGGGGGATAATAGCCTCTTGGAAGGGACTGGGGCTGTGGGATAGCAGGTATAGTAGGGAGAGATGGTGCCTATAGTAGCAGTGGGGGGATAATAGCCTCTTGGAAGGGGGTGTGGCTGTGGGATAGCAGGTATAGTAGGGAGAGATGGTGCCTATAGTAGCAGTGGGGGGATAATAGCCTCTGGGAAGGGACTGGGGCTGTGGGATAGCAGGTATAGTAGGGAGAGACACCTACTAACAGCAGCTAATGCCTCCCACCACCACAGCCTAAACACAGCATTGGTTGGTGCAGCTGGAAAACCGGGGCCCAATTCGTTTATTGTCTCTATAAATAAAAGCCATTCACTTGTTTTCTTATTCTAGCACTTTTGCAATCATTATCTACACACATTGCTGGGACGGAGGCTTAGGGCTGTGCAGCCTGTAGCACAAGGCCAGGGCGGCTCTGACACACAGGATTAAGCTCACGCTGCCTATGGAGCTGCTGGAAGCCACAGGGTGTTGCTGTTTTATTTCAACTATAAAATGTGTCTTTTCTGAAATATGTGAAAATAAAATGTCAAAATTGCTGCTTGTCGGTTGGGCAATGACTGCTGGCTACATTCTGCCTCAGGAATTTATCAAGCTCTTCACATAAGAAATATAAATGTATGTCTAAGTTGAAAAGCATCCAAAGTATTATTGAAAGAATGGGACCTGGCAAGAATCCCCTCCCCTCAATCCTCATAAAGCATTCCATGTGAGAGCAGCACAGCCATTAACTCCTCACGTACTGGTTGTGCTACATTTCCCATTGCGTTATTACTAAACCCCAGAAATGCAGAGGAATGTACCTAAAGAATATGCCGGCTGGTAAAACCCAAGATTTCCTTCATTGTTTAAGCAGATAAATTGTGTGGATTTGAAATAATGGAAAATAAATCCACTCCACACTTTTTTCAGGCGGCTTGAATGGATGTTTCCCAGGTGTCCCCTAATGGCGTGTTTAGGGTTCCACCTCACCAGTAATACACCGGCCCAGCCAAGGCTGCCATTACCAGCAATATACATGGCAGCAAACGCCTAATTCCAAGTCACCTAGAACCTGCCAACCAGCCAAATCTGACAGGGTTTGTCCATTCGTGGTTCAGCCCCCTCCCATTATAACTCCGCCCTCAAACATCAGCCCGCCCCTGCAGAGCCACAACTCTGCCCCTTTCTGTTTCATCACCCCTCCATATGTATCAGCCGTACAGCCAGGAATAAAGGTGGCAATCCTAGCAATGGTTGTTAGACTTTATAAGTTCAAGCCCTTATTTGAAAGTTTAACCTATGGTCAGGGCCCCCCCCCAGCTAATAACAAGCTATATCCAGGGTCTACATCACGAACCACATACTAATACTACATGTTGTTACGTTAGCCCCAATCATTTCCCACTGGTGACATGGGCTCCCTGAGGGGTGGGGGGGATCTCTGATAAGGTTCTAAGATCCTGTTTCCCACTTTTACACACAAAGCATGAGGTGCAAAAACTTTTGACACACCCACTTCTGGAAAAAAACCCTAATTTTGTAGGCAGTTATAAATAATATACGGTGCTGGTTTCACATTGTGCTAAAAATGAATCCTATCTGTAAAAATGGCCCCTTTATTGTTGCTCCCTATAGATCCTATCACTTCTCTGTTCATATTTGAAATGAAGGGTGGGTGTGTCCTAATGGTTTCTGCCAGAAGCACAGTAGGAGGAGAAGAGCCAATCACAGCCCTGCAGTCACACAAGCAAAGGCGTCAGTTCCCTATCAGGTCAGCCTAGCTGCTGATTGGTTCCTGTCCTACAGCGCTGTGTACTGAGGTCTGTCGTCCCCTCCCCATCCAGAGAATTCAGCCAGCAGGAAGTGGCACAGGTGGGCGGGACTAGTGGGGTGTTGGTGGAATTTCTCAATAAACAAGTCTGAAACACAACTTTTTTTTTTTTTTTAAGCATGATCCTTCTATATCTAGGAGTATAATTCACTGGTAAATTTATAATTTTTTATAGGATTTGTCTCCCTTAATATATTTACCTCCAAAAAAAAAATGGTTTTACCCATATCGAAGGATGTAGGAGGAGCCAAGGGGGTCAGGTGACAGAAGATCACTCAGTCTTCCTCCTGTCCTGGAATAGCAATGATTGGCTGGGGGACGACTCTCTTGCCATGGGGACAGCTTTAAGAGGTGGGATTGTTTCATGGGGTCAGCCCCCCTAAAACTAATGGTAACCTGCTCACTAATACAGATACATTCTATTTTCTTATGCATCTTTCATACTTTAAAAAGAGAATCCCCCCCCTATGTGCTATAGTGGGCGTTTCCATGCTCTTCATTGCTAGCAACCGTCACAGAATGAGGCACAACCAGGTTTATTTTATTTAGATTTTTTTTTTTTTTAATAAATTGTGCCAGTAAAAGCTTTCCAAAGGCGATGATATATCAATAAATAACAGTTCCTGAGAAAGAAACTACCAAAAATAAAGGCTGTGGGATAGGTGGAAATGACAATAAAATGGCATTATTATTATAAAAACAAAAAGGATTAATACTGAATGTTACAATGTCACAGCACAAGCACAGAATAGGGCAAGGCACAGCTCTCATACCAATGTAAACAAGAACACAAGGGTTATGGGTTCTGCTTTATAGCAAAATAACATGTAGCTGCTTCGGGAGCTCGATGGCGACTAATATACGTTACACTCACTAAAGCATTTTATACAGAATAACAGAAAAACTGTTTATAGAAAGCAGGTCATTTAAAGTTGTGAAAACCCCCCCCCCAACATGAAATCGGTTTGGATATAAATGAGACCTAATGAACACTTGGCTCTGCCCTGGATACTTACCTTTTAAGACTGGCATGTTGGTCCTTTACTAAATTAGAATTACCCATGAAGCACCTTGGGCCTAGTCACAAACACAGTCTCTTCTATAGGGGCCTAAGAAACACACTGCGAGCCAAACAGTCAGAAAGACTCCTTTGTACAATAAGGCAGGTCTAGTTTGTGACAGGGGAGTGTAAGTCACATCTGTCTGATGGTTTTATTTGATTTTGAATTCAGGCCCCTGATTGGATCAGCCAGGCACACCCCCTATTCATAGGAAGCTTTCCACTCAACCCCCAAGGGAAGGCTGTGAAGTAAGCGTTATGATGTAAAAATCCAGCTCCATTAACTGTAATTAATATGTTGGTGGTTAAACATCTCAGGCACGCAAGGGGTTAAACCACAAGGCCCATCCACGGGCTTCTATTAGTCGGATGTTAATTGCACCCATTTTGGTTCATAAACAGAAATGCATTTCCTGTTTTCTGCTCGCCTGGGTATCTCCTGCCAATCCTGTGACCCAGGACACTTCATTCCTCTATATCCAGATTTATACACGTTTCACTAATTAGGAATGAATTAAGGCTGCAGAGTTTAATTACATGCTATATGGAGTATGGCCTCCAAATGAAGCGGCTTCTAGCCATTTAGCCTATGGTACAGGTATGGGATGAATTATCTGGAAACCCATTATCCAGAAAGCAAATTACAAGAAAACCTTCTTCCTTAGACTCCATTTTGAACAAATATTTTCATTTTTTACAAATGATTTCACTTTTCTAATAAAACAGTACCTGTACTTGATCCCATCTCACATAGAATGAATCCTTATTGGAGCCAAAACAATCCTATTTGGTTTATTTAATGTCTACTTTTTTTTTTGTAGACTTAAGGTATGGTGTTCCAAATTACAGAAAACCCCAGGTCCCGAGCATTCTGGATAACAGGTCCCATACCTGTATATGGTTTAAAGGTGGCACGTGCCCCGTCAGGCACAAGATAGAGGGGGGAAAGCTACAACATTAGCCCCTGCTGATAAGGGACATTTTGCCTATTTATGTTTGTTATCCCTACTGCCTGTAAATAACTGGGGGGCTTCTCACTGTGACCGGAGAAAAGATTTTCAAACTGTGGGCTACAAGGCATTTGGGCTTGTGAGTTCCTTTAGGGTACTGGCACCAAATGCCCAATGGACCATGACCCTAAAGGCTGATAATGGGGTTCAATAATATGAACCCCATTTGCAACCTACATCTTTTGGTATAAATAAGGAGACCAGTTGGTAAAGTCACATGACTTCCAGGAAATAACCTTCCACCCAAACAGAAAAAAAAAGTCCCTTGATTTCTCTACGCTTTATACAATGTTTTTCAGGAATAAATGAAATGTCTGAATAAAGGTATACTTCCTTATATACCAAGGGGATGGAGTTACCTTCAAGCATTGAAGCAACAACTGAAATTTAATAAAGAACATAATGAAATATATTTGTTAAGGGGAGGGGTAAAACACAAACCCCCTCGGTTACCTGCTAAACAGCTACAGCAAAGAACAATAACAAAGAAAAACAAAAATATCTGTTTATTGAAAGATGGCATTCATCAACAGCACATACTCCAAGCCTCGCCATCGGAGCCATCTCCTGGCCTCCTCTTCTGCAAACTGTCACCCAACGCACAGCACGCTATTAAATATATATATCCCACGCTTCTCCTCTCTAATGAGAGCGCCCCCAGGGCCGGCCTGGGAACCCGCAAGGAGTTACACGTAGACCCATGCAGTACTCACACCAAACACTTGCACACACTCTGCAGTAAGGATGGCAACATTCATGGAACGCCAGCCCTCGCCAGAGTTTAACTCCCAGCAGAGCCACAAGGCCGGCAGCTGGGAGTTGCATCTTCACAAGTTGCCCCCCCCCCCCATAACATCCCAGCATTCTAAGCAGCAAGTCTCCTCTGCGGCGCTCGAGAGCTCCATTGTTGTGTTAACCCCTTGCATGCCAGGGAAGACTGCAACATATATAGCTTATCAGCAAAAGCACAGTTGTTGGACTTCTTGTCACCCAGAGGTTCAAACACTTCTGAAATGCAAAAAAATGTGAATTTAAAAAAAAAAAAAAAAAGCAAAAGCAAACTCTTTTAAAGCAATATTGCACAGAATATATATATATATATATATATATTTATCACATGTTCTGGGGTTAAACGTTTCTGTTTCTGGTGTGGTTTTTAGGTGCAATCCAAATGTTGGCAATATATATATCTATATAATATAAAGATTTCTGGTATATTTTACAATTTACAATAAGTTTTTTTTGTTGTCATATTATTACTACCCAGCGAAGTCCTGCAGCATTAGATTCAGTACAGCCAAGCGCTTTCTCCAGGGTCTTTTTCAGATTTTTTTTTTTCCTTCATTTTCTATTTGTTTAATTTCTTTTTTTTTTTATATATATTTTGTTCTTAAAGCTAATTACAACTTTGGAAAAGATATACTGGGAACTGCAGGTATGTAGCTTTATCTATCACTCCATTTGCAGGCTACAGTCGCTTACAGGGATATTCTCAGCCTGCAGATGCTCCAGCTGTATACAAAGGATGGCACTTAGGCTAATGCCACATGGGGCTCATTCTCAGTCTATGGAGAGATGCAGGCCAACAATCAGCCCCTACGCTGGCATCAAACTGTACCTGTACCCAAAGGGAAAGGCTGATGCCAACATAGGGGCCAATTCTCAGCCTGCATTTATCCACTGCCCAAGAATCAACCCCCTGTGACATTAGTCTCCATTCTTCAATTACCTTTTAGCATGTTATAGTTAATGAATTATTTGCCTCTCTCATTGGCCTGTTTCCAGCTTGCAATTTAATATGCTGTTGTGGGTTGCTGACTCTGGAAGCCAAAAACCTATTGCTGTATGAGGCTACACTTGTGTTACCTTTTATTACTTATGGTTCTATTTAGTCCCTCTTCTATTCATCTCATTCCAACCACTGACTGGTTCCTATGGTAAAGTGGACCCTAGCAGCTAGGTTCCACACTGGAAAGCTGCTGGACATAAATCCAAACAATAAAAACTGAAGACCAATTGCAAACTGACTCTTTTAGTATCTGCCTACATTAAAGTTAATATATAAGGCCAACAATCCCAAAAAAGCTGGATCTTATTAAAGGGTACTAAACTGTAGTAGATGTTTAATCAGTATCACTTTTTTAAGCTTTTTCCCAGATATTTATTGTTTTGTGATTTTTTTTTTTTACCTTATTTCCTACTGCAATAGGTCACAGACTGACTTTTTGGTCTAACGATATTGTCCAGCACGGATGGTTTGGAATGCCCAGTCAGTGTGAGCTAGGCTAATGCCAGACGGGACAGATTCTTGGCCTGCGGATAAAGACAAGTCGAGAACCAAGCTCTATGCTGGCATCAGCCTGTCCCTGCACCCGGAGCCATTGCAACAGCCCAGGGCGGGCCACATGGAGCAGATTTCAGTAGCGAAATGCATATTTGCACATTTCAGTGCTAAAATCTGCTCCAGCCTTGCTAGACATACATCTCGAGCTTGTTTGCTGTTGTGTGAGGACTGTTAGCACATCAATGTGGTTCTCATATAATGGGATTTTCAGACCTGCCCAATAAATATCTTTTTTTTTTTTTTTTTTTTACCGGATATTGATTGGGCATGCGAAAAAAGGACCAATAAGCTGCTCAGTTTGGAGGGGCCGAACCAACAGCAATTAACAACTCAAAAAATAAAACCTATTTGTCATACATTAAACATTCACTAAAGTTTGTGTATATGTTTATAGCCAGGCCAGTTTCCCCTTAATAACAATGACCTGCTAGCTTAATCTACAGTACAAGGAAGAGCCATACATTTTTCAGGAATCCATTTTGTTCTTTACATGTTGCCCTTGCCCTGTATATTGCTTTGCATAATAATAACTAGTAGTTCTGAAGGGCTTAAGCCTAAAAGGCCCATATGTTCATCTTCTACTGTAGAATTAAGTGCTGATGTGAATATCAAATGTTCAGTTGACGAGGATGTTTGTTTCAAAGTTACATTTCCATGTAGATGGTAGAAATATGGGTATTAGAAAAGTGCTTTCTATTATTATTAGGTTATTGCTGAGAAAAAGCACTATTAGAGCGAGTTATCTCAACCAACATGGAATAAAATCTGGAAGAGTCTGGAAAACCACAGATCCAAAGATCCAGTTCATGGCGAAAGCTTTTCTTGCTGCCCAACTCATAGCCTGTAGAAAAACCACTTTGCTGGTTGGAAATGCATCTCTCTTAATATTCCCAGCACAGATAATAAGGATCTGGCTGGAGAGAGTCAATGATAGATCCCAAATACACCATTACCTGTCCTGGTGCAGGGGGTTAAGTCCATTGAGACTGAGGAACATCCTCACAACCTGAAGGAGTAAAAGAGCAACGTGCAGAACATGCAAGCACGGGAAGGGGACAGTATTTACATGCCCCTGATAACAACGTGACATGCTTGTCTCTCTGTAGCTGTGCAGCTATCTGTTACGCGGTACTGTAGTGCTTTTGTGTGACCAGCTAAGAATTCCCAGAATTCCACTCCACCCAAAGGAAGCGAGTCCATCTCCACCACCCAAACGCAGACTGATTTGCTTTGGTTTATCAGTGAGGAATTCAGATGTCCTGTCTTTGTGCATATTTGACAATGAGTTTACATTTCTAATGATGAGGGAGTGTTCATCTGTACCTGCGCGCACACACGTGCACCACAGGAAACATACTCCACCGAACACTTTATTCTTTAATACTTCTGCAGTACTTATGATATTGCACCACTAAAACTGACATATGTTAACCCCTTCTGCTATGAGAAGGCTTTTGAGCCTTGTTATCAAAGAGCATCTTCAAATGAGCCCTAGAAACACACAGGCAAGGCATGAATTTAAGGCACCAGTAATGGTCATGGCTAAAATATAATATTCCACCGGAAGAGCCAAGCACCTTCAACAACGTGAGGGTAATTCAGTGTGAGCATAATATCCATTCTGAGCTCTCACACATACACAGGCTGGCAGCCTTCTGACTCCCTGGAGGCATTTTTATCTTCCTCCTCGGTTTCCTCGCACGACGAGGTCTCTAATTTGGAAGGCTTGGGATACCGAAAGGGGTAGCCATGATCATCGAAGAACCGTCGGAAAGTGAACTCATAAAAGGCATGCTCGGTGTGTTTGTTTCCTGAACTCATAAGAGTGTCCCAGGTCACAGTGCTGTCTCCACTGTCATTGCATGGATTTTCCTCCTCCACCGGGTCAAAATTAGAGGTATCCATTGGGTGACTGATTTTCGGAACATAAGGTGCTGGTTGATGTCTAATATCAGAAGAAAAATCCATTGAGATAAAGAAGGGGTGGGCCTTAATTTCATCTGGCCCATTTCTTCCAAGTCTGTCTTCAGCCCCGCAGCACAACGCTGTGATCAGATTGGTCGCCTCGGGACTCAGGTTGATCTGGGAAGGAATGTGAAGGGTGTTCTCCCAATGTATGACCTGGAAAAGTAAACGGATTGCGGTTAGAGCAAGAAACAAAGAAGCAGTAAAGGGTGTACAAAAAAAAGGTACATTTTAAAATCATATACACTGTATATGTCAAGGCTGTTTTTTTTATTTATTTTTTTTGGAGAGTGATATTACAGCTATAGAAAACTGCAGGAAAACAGCTATTAATTATATAAAAGGCAACTGGCTCCACTGTAAATGGTCATGTAAACAGTAATGTTAAAACTACCCTTTTTATATTATATCATTATATATTGGGGCCTAATTAGTTTTGAGTGGATAATTAATATGCTCGATGGGAAAACTTAAACATCACCGTACTAAGGCTGTAAATCTGAGGTCGGAGGATATATGGTGGACTTTTATAATTAGGCACTTAAAAAGAATCTTAGCCCATGATGTAAGCAAAAAACCCCTGCACAGACCCCTCTGCCCAACCAGACTCTCCCTACCTGAGCAGAAGAGGCAGAAAGGTGTATCTGGGTTGGCAGCTGCCATGTCTGGTTGCATTGTGTCCTGCCCCTGGCTCCCAGGCACTGATCACTTAACAGGAGCATGTGTAGTAGAAGCCAATCTGTTGCTTCTGGTGTGCATGCTCCTGGTCCTAGATCACTGCCACAGACATGGACAGGAAGCAACGCAGTCATTTCCTGGTACACGCAGTGCTTTGTGTGTTAAAAATGGCAAAATACCTGCCTGTTGAGTGTACAAGAGGTTTACTTGTTCATTATGTTCATTTACGCAGCACTGTTGCAAAAATTATCATTCCATTCCCATCAGTCCCTGCCTCAGAGGCAGAGGTCCTTGTCACAGTCACACACTATGGGGCACGGGGAGAACATATACAAGAGCAGAGGATGCCCCGCCCTTTCCCTAAATACGTGCTGTAGTGTGGATGTGCTGGAGGAGATCACATGAATGGATCAGCACTTACCTTTAGCTGGGTTTCAGTTGGATTTGATGCAAGGAAGGGTGGCTGTCCCACCAGCATCTCAAACAGAATGACACCTACACTCCACCAGTCACACAGCTGAGTGTAACCTGCACAAGAACAACAGAGAGCAATTAGTGTCAGTCACAAAAACAAGAGGTTCTAAAATCAACCCTATAAACAGAAGAATTTCCAGGTCATAAAGGGAAAATACTCTATATAAGCAGAGTTTATCTATATAGTTCTAAGGTGTTCACAAGACTATGAAAAATCCTCAGTAGAACCGAGTAAACCAGCCTTTTCTCATATACACCTGGCCACCCAGGGCAGCACAAGTGATAAGCAAGATTGGGGGGTTAAGGAAGCAAAGAAGATCAGACCAAGGTGTAAAGGAAGTGGCTTTGCCCAATAGAGGGTTCCCAAGTGTTTTGGCCGTACTTATCCGTCCAACGTATTCATTATACCTTTGCGCAGCAGGACCTCTGGGGCTATATAATTAGGCGTGCCCACTAAAGAATGAGCCAAACATCTATGATGCTGCCTTTTAGCTCGCTGTTCTAAAGTCTTTAGCCGGTCTCCACATCTGCAGTTGGATACATCATCCCACAGCTCACTAGGCTCCATGCTGTCTTGTCGGGCGTGGTTCCCTAGAGAGGAAGCGACAAGAATTGTTCTTTATTATATGGAAACGGAAACGGCAATTTAAAAGCCTGGAAGGAATCCACGCAAAGTCTAAGCTGCCTTCAGGGTTTTTAAATACAAACCTGCGTGGAGTCGACTATGAGTAAAATAAATAGCCAGCAATTATCAGCCCATTCTTTTGAGAGCTGGCATATCCTCCCCCAAAAAATTATAACATGTACTGCAGACTGGTATATTGCAAGGTAAGAGTAAAGCAAATACTTCACACCTCATTTTTGTGCACAGGAAGTAAAATGACTTTCAGATTAATTAAAAAAAAATGTTTAATTTGCTGGCAGCACTGTACTATATTGAACGATTTAGCTACATGCCCAGTGTAACCCTGGCCAGGCCAATGGCTCTAGAAGGATAGACAGTATCACTGCAATGAGCTTTGTATGGACATAAATACACTTTCTATTGACTTTTTACAAACTTTTAAGCAATGGCAAAGCTGTCGCGAATTCCATGGCCCTCATTTACAATATGTATTTAAGTTACTGCTTTCCCTATTAGGTCTGCTTGTATGGTGACAGCTTTGTGGGTCTTTATCTCTGAGCCAATTAGAGACAGTCTGATCATTTGGAACCCATTTGGGCCATTGATCAGATCATAATGGAGGCTTAGGAAACCCATCATTATGGTCAATGACTTGGTGAAAAATTGGAACTACTTCGCAAATAAGACTTTGCTTTTATTTTATGACTGAAAATGATCTGAGCCAATGCCATTGGTATGCAGTAATCTGGCATGCCATGTTCTTAGAAAGCAAGGATAATACAAAAAAAAGTCCTGTCCTCATACAGGCTAGAGCCATACGGGTGCACTGTGAAGGCCACATCCAGCACCCAGGTGTCCCATGGAACAATGCTAAACTAAAGCCTCTTTGTATTCGGGCAAAACATAATCCTTAGGATTAGAGCCTGTAGCAGTAACCGCTGGGTTCACACACAACCTGTTCTACAAACTAGCAATATATTTTACTTCTTACCTTTTTGGTAATATTTTGAGTTATGAGTCCACCTAAAGCCAGTGCACAGGCCAAAGTCAGTCAGCTTGATATGCCCATCTAGATCTATGAGGATGTTGTCCGGTTTGATGTCCCTATGGATAAATCCCATTTTGTGGACACTCTCAATAGCGAGGGTTAGCTCCGCAATGTAGAACCTGGCAAGGTGCTCTGGAAACACCTCCATGCGTATGAGAAGGCTCATCATGTCCCCACCTGGGATGTAGTCCATCACAAAGTACAAGCTATCTTTGTCCTGGAAAGAGTAGTAAAGTTTCACTACCCATTCATTATCAGCCTCGGCCAGAATGTCCCGTTCTGCTTTTACATGGGCTACTTGGTTCCGGTTCAGCACGTCCTTTTTCCGCAGGGTTTTCATAGCATACAGTGCTTTGGTGTCCACTTTGCTTGCCAGACACACTTCCCCAAATGCTCCTATTCCTAGCGTCTTGATTTTTACAAATAAAGACTTATCCATTTTAGCCCTCTTTAATCTGTTATAATTGGACTCCTTTTGATACAGGATTTTCCGCATTTGCTCTTGAATGGCTTCACAGAGGCCAGCCTGTCGGATCAAAATGATAATTGTTACTACACTTGGCAACAACATTGTTTTAAAGTTTCCAAGTGGGCTTCACGTAGATGCTAAGCACCACTGGGTACAAGGGCATAATACATGTAATATAACAGCCTGGAAATCTACCCTGGAACAGCAACCAATGGCAATCAATCAGACATTTACTTTCATTCTTCCAAAGCTGGTCATACATCTAAAGATCCTCCCATTTATGGAGGTAGCCTTATCTAGCCACACATGTGCAAGTTGGTCATATGCAATCATTTGTCCCCTGGTCCAATGATACAGTCATACAGTGGGCCAATGGAGACCCCAATGGTCAGAAAAGGACTGCATCAGTATTCCAATGCAGTCCACACCAAATGGGATTTTCAAATTGGTGCAATATTTGTCCAGATATAGGTTATGTAGGCCATCGTGCCCAGGTCAATAAGCTGACAACTCTGTAAGGGCCAAGTCAGCAGCTGTCTATGGCCACAAAAACTACTCAAAGATTGGTTGCTCCAGGTTTCTGTTCCAAGGCATTTGCACCAGGTTTTTTTGAGTTGTATTATATAATTACAAACATAATGAGGTTCATTGGATAAAACTGTAACAGACACTGTTCTAGAAAGTTCCTAGATTCTCTTGTTAGCAGTAAGAAGCCTACCGTGTGCCCACAACAAATCAAATGGCTATAAATGAGCGAGCCTATGTTTGGTGCTAAAGTCACGGGACACGGAATGAAGTATTTTGTGGTCTGATGTCATAGCCACAAACAGGAAGGGCTTGCATTCTCAGTGGTTTATTCCTTCTCTGCGACTGTCCCGTCTTTGGGTTAGACAGTCCAAATAGAAATGATGCCATAAACAGCACCTAAATATAGCAAACCCGACCTCCTGATTAAAGCTATGGCTATTTCTGAGTTCTGCAAATGCCCAAAGCACTGCTAAACGAACCAATGACACTCTGGCTACTGACTGGCTAGCGTGTCAGTAAGGGGCACATTTTGTGAGGCTGCAAACAGCCTCTTTGAAATCTTTTAATACCTGCCAATCTAGTTGTTCAAAGGCTAATAGTAAAGCAGCAGCATCCCTTTCCTTTTCCTCCTCTAACCCACTCGGCCCCCTCCTGTAGGAATTTGCTTTGGCTGTTGGCTACTGAGCATGCTCAGTTCCAAGCTAAGGCAGTGAATCTTTCAGCTCAGATTACTAAACACGTCCCCTTTATTCTAGCCACCAATAAAGAGATGGCAGTGCTGGTTCCTATAGAAACTGTGCTCTAACTTTGATGATGTGTCAAAGGAAAAATGGCCACCGGGTGAGCTGCCATTTGTTTTAGGAAAATGTGATGGTGCTGGCAAGCGGAGGGGATATATAGTAACATAGTAACATAGT
The DNA here is from genome assembly GCF_000004195.4 of Xenopus tropicalis. Lineage (NCBI taxonomy): Eukaryota > Metazoa > Chordata > Amphibia > Anura > Pipidae > Xenopus > Xenopus tropicalis. The sequence goes on along the minus strand of NC_030678.2, from coordinate 157,812,817 downwards.
AAGTTGGGTTGAAAAAAGACATACGTCCATCAAGTTCAACCATAATGCCTATATATAACCTGCCTAACTACTAGTTGATCCAGAGGAAGGCAAAAAACCCCCATCTGAAGCCTCTCTAATTTGCCGCAGAGGGGAAAAAATTCCTTCCTGACTCCAAGATGGCAATCGGACCAGTCCCTGGATCAACTAGTACTAAGAGCTATCTCCCATAACCCTGTATTCCCTCACTTGCTAAGAATCCATCCAGCCCCTTCTTAAAGTTATATAATGTATCAGCCAGCACTACTGATTCGGGGAGGGAATTCCAGAACTTCACAGCTCTCACTGTAAAAAATCCTTTCCGAATATTTAAATGGAACCTCCCTTCTTCTAAACGGAGTGGGTGCCCTCGTGTCCGTTGGAAGGACCTACTGGTAAATAAAACATTAGAAAGGTTATTATATGATCCCTTTATATATTTATACATAGTTATCATGTCACCTCTTAAGCGCCTCTTCTCCAGTGTAAACAGCCCCAACTTGGCCAGTCTTTCTTCATAACTGAGACTTTCCATACCCTTTACCAGCTTAGTTGCCCTTCTCTGGACCCTCTCTAACTCAGTAATGTCCCGTTTGAGCACTGGAGACCAAAACTGAACAGCATATTCTAGATGGGGCCTTACCAGCGCTCTGTAAAGGGGAAGAATAACCCCCTCCTCCCGTGAATCTATACCCCTTTTAATACAGCTCAAAACCTTGTTTGCCCTTGCAGCTGCTGCCTGGCATTGCTTGCTACAGCCAAGTTTATTATCTACAAGGACTCCAAGGTCCTTCTCCATTATGGATTTGCCTAGTGCAGTCCCATTAAGGGTATACGGGGCTTGCATGTTTTTACATCCCAGGTGCATGACCTTACATTTATCCACATTAAATCTCATCTGCCACTTAGCTGCCCAGATTGCCAGTTGGTCAAGATCCTGCTGCAGGGATGTCACATCCTGGATAGAATTGACTGGTCTGCAGAGTTTTGTGTCATCTGCAAACACTGATACATTACTCATAATACCCTCCCCTAAGTCATTTATGAACAAATTAAACAAAAGTGGACCCAGTACAGAACCCTGAGGGACCCCACTGAGGACCTTATTCCAAGTAGAGAATGTACCATTAACAACCACCCTCTGTACCCGATCCTGTAGCCAGTTTTCTATCCATGTGCAAACGGCTTCACTAAGACCAATAGACCTTAGCTTAGAAAGCAGTCGTTTGTGGGGAACGGTATCAAATGCTTTGGCAAAATCCAAATAGATGATATCTACTGCATCCCCACTGTCCAGCTTCTTACTTACCTCATCATAAAAAGCAATTAAATTGGTCTGACATGACCTGTCCTTCATAAAGCCATGCTGATTACTGCTCATAATGCCATTCTCCACTACATAATTTTGAATGTGATCCCTTAACAAGCCTTCAAATAACTTGCCCACCACGGATGTCAAACTTACAGGCCTATAATTGCCAGGCTGAGATCTTACTCCCTTTTTAAATATGGGAATGACATTCGCCTTCTTCCAATCCCTAGGTACCATACCTGATGAAAGAGAGTCTGAGAATATCAGAAACAAGGGCCACTGCAATTCTGCCCCTAGCTCTCTCAGTACCCGAGGGTGTATTCCATCTGGCCCAGGTGCCTTGTTTACATTTATCGTGTGTAACCCTTTAAGCACCATATCCTGCGCCAACCACTGTGTAGTTGGAGCTGAGGCAACAGTGCAGCTATTGGGTGGGACTTGGCCCACTGGCTCCTCTACTGTATACACAGAAGAAAAGAACTGGTTAAGCACATCTGCCTTTTCTGTATCCGCTGTAACCATATTGTTATTATAACTCAATGGGGCCACACCCTCAACCTGCATCTTTTTACTATTAATATACTTAAAAAACTTTTTGGGGTTAGTCTTGGCCTCGGCCGCGATGCGCTCCTCATTTTCTATCTTTGCCTTCCGGATTGCTGTTTTACAACACTTGTTATAGTGTTTATAATCATTAAACGCAGCTACTGTCCCCTCTGACTTATATTTCTTAAAAGCTTTCCTTTTTCTCCCTATTAACTTCTTTACCTCAGAGTTAAGCCACATAGGGTGATTCTTAACACTTCTACTTTTTCTTATTAATGGAATAAATTGAGAACAGTAATGATTTAATATCATTTTAAATGACAACCATTTCTGCTCTGTGTTTTTATCAGAAAACATAATGCCCCAATCTATGCCCTGAAGCGCTGCCCTTAAGGAGCTAAAATTTGCCTTCCTAAAATTCATTGTCTTTGTTGCCCCCGTGTAAATTTGTTTCCTGCACCAAACATTAAATGAAATAACATTATGGTCACTATTACCCAGGGGTTCAACCACTTGCACATTTGCTATACGTTCTGGGTCATTAGAGATCACTAGATCTAGTATAGCATGGTTCCTGGTTGGCTCCTCAACAACCTGTGACATAAAGTTGTCATGCAGCAAGTTTATAAACTTGTTCCCATTTACTGTCCTGGCAGTACTATTGCCCCAGTCAATATCAGGGTAATTAAAATCCCCCATTATTATCACTTGCCCCAAACTAGCAGCCTTTTCTATTTGCAACAGGAGCTGGGCCTCCTCCTCCTCACTTACATTAGGGGGTCTATAGCATACCCCTACAATTAGTTTGGTAGATTCCTTACTATCTGTGAGAAGCTCAACCCATAAGGATTCAGCTCCCTCTGTTAACCCCATCACTTCCTCCCTAATATTTGCTTTTAATTCCTGCTTAATGAACAGACACACTCCTCCTCCTTTTCTATTGCCCCTGTCCCTCCGAAACAATGTATACCCCCCAATATTAACTGCCCAGTCATGAGACTCATTCAACCAAGTTTATACTGTACAAATTATGCTGTTTTGGTGGGGAAGATGTATCCAATTTATATACATGGTAGGCAAACTTAGGTTTTACATGTCCTTTAATATACAACTGTTGCTAGTAATAGAAAACAGCACAAGATTTTGAAGGTATCCATGTTTGGAATCAATCAATCAATAAACAGTGCGTAGTGAGTTATAATCAGTACTTAGTGTCACATGACTCTCTGAAACATGTGTATTATGATAAACAATGTACTCCCATTGTAAAATATGAGGATATGAAAAGTTAATTTGGAGTTCCCTGACCTGTATAGAAGTAACCCAGCTTCAGCTTCATGCTTTTATAAGGTCAGGGAACTCGTTAGTGACTTATAATACCATTATATTTTACAATGAAGGGTAAATTATTCACTATATCAAAGCAGAGCCATGACTATCCTGTATTGATGTAATAATGAGTCACATGACTCACTCAGACTTATCTTATAACAAATAATATAAATATTAGAGAATATTAGAAATACTGGAGTTCCATGACCTGTATAAAAATGGTTTGTGGCCTGGTAACTTTATATGGTCATGGGACTGACTATGTTATCAAAGCTAAACCAACCGATATCCATGGTACATGGGAGCTTCTTAGTAGATTGGTAATTAGTTTCATCAACTTCTCTTCAAGCCCTGATCATTCAGCTCATGTTGAAAAGGGGTGTATACTGTCCCTTTAATCATGTATAAAGGGCAGCTTACTAATCCCTGGCACTTACTATAAAACACTGATCAACAGTGTAACACACAAAGCAAAACCTGATATAAAAGAAGTAGAAAAAATAAAGAAAGCAAATACTTCGGCCATTTCTTGTTCCAGTTGTAGTCTCCTGTTGATTTTCTGCTGGTAGGTCTTTAGAACATTCTCCACGTGTTGTTCCATGTAGAACTTATAGGCAAAAGGCGAGTAGCTTTTTATTCTGGACTCTCTCTTTTCCTCATCTCTGCTGTTTTTGCGCACGGGAACGGGTGATGTTTGAATCTGCTTTTTATCCTTCCCTGATTTAACAACTTTGGGGGTCTTGCTCACTTTGCTAGGTTTTGGTTCCCCATTGGCTTCATCTACTGGACCACACGGTACATTCTCAGAAACACGAAGGTTCTGGTCCATTCCCTTGCATAAGGCATTTAGTTCATGCTGTTCTGGGTTGTTCTGAAGCAAGAGATGTTTTGGATAAGGAGGTGGTGGAAATCTCATATCTTGATTGCCATAACCTACATCCATGCCATACGCATTTGCTGCTCCCATTGATGAGGTGTGTGGCTCCACCATCTCTACCTTCTGTGTTTCTAATTTTTGTGCTTGAGCAGCTAGCCAGCTAGGATGTGAGGGGCCTACAGCAGTTTGTGGCTCAGGTCTCGCCACCCTCATGCTCTTTACCGGCTGGAGTATATGAGTAGATGTGACAGTAGTGACAGTATTAGGTGCAGTCATGGAAGAGTCAGGTTTGTTGGGTGGGGTCTGTCGCATCACCACTTGCTTTTGTTGTTGGTGGTTATTGAAGGAATTAGTACGACTTGGCACCTGTGAGTCCGGTCTGAAGGACACATGCTGCCTCGGAGAAGAGTCTAAACCTGGGCCTTGCAGAGAGTCCCGGCAAGGCTGTGAGTTTTGCCATGCATTGCCAATATCATAGAGATCCATGTTCAAACTATTTCTTGATGGCGTCAACAGGGCTTGTGGAGTGTCTGAAAACTCATTACCGTATGGTGAACCTCTGGATATCACATGCATCTGATGAGAGGGAGGACTCGTTTGCTTGTGGTGAGTGTGTGGCATGTACAGACCAGAAGGAGCCTGTGTATAGGCATGTCCTGGACTGGTCTGGGGTATATTAACATAGCCTCCATCTTGCTGCATCTTGTTTTGAAATGATGGTGTTCTCTGCACGCTATAGCCCATGGGATCCCCTTGCACCATCATGTGCTGCCGGCTATAGTGTGGACTACTTGAGGCATGAGGCGTTTGTATTGGCAGACCTGGGCTGTTGTGACTCCCAATAACATAATTAATCACAGCAGACTCTGCGTTTGTTACATATCCCTTCTGCTGGTGGCTGACAGGGGAGTTGTGAGCACCTACTACAGGGAGAGGCCTTTGAGACGGGCCATTCAGTGTGGCAGGCTGAGGTGAAGAAAGCAAGTAGTCCATGTACTGCCGCGGTACCTCACTGAGGACATTGGCACCTTCTGCTGCAAAGCCAGGCCCTTCATAAGCTGCATTGTTCACCGGATGATAAGGAGAAAAGGTCTCATTTGATCCTTCAAAGTTTGCTCGGTGAGATACACTATTAGGAGGTGTGACTTTTCCTTAAAGTAAAAGAAAAGATAATCAGTAAAAACCTTAATCCAGCAGTGCTATATTTGTTCACAGCAATAAATGGCCACTATAGCCAGTTTCTCAGGACCCTTTTTGAAGGACTTGTCATAGTTCCAACAAGAGTGATACAATGTGTGGACCTGCCATGCCAAGAAAGAAATATTTTGTTGTTTATTAAGCCCAGGTTAGCCCTGTTGGGGCATCAGAAGCCCAGACGTCCACCGGATTTGTGGATGACAGCCCTTATCACTTCAATTAATATAACCCTATGCAGTGCTTTAACTTACATACCGATCTAATCTCTTTTCTTCCCTCAGGCCTTACCAACAGTATGTGTTTGCTGGATATCCTCATAGCAGCAGCAAATGAAAAGGGAAACCGTGACAGATCCACCTGGGCTACTGATTGATCTCTCTCGGTTACTATGTGGGTTCCACAAAACATGCACTGTTGGTGAGGATAAGAGACAGGTTGGAGACTTGTCAGAAAGGAAAAATAATAAACCTCTCAATAATGGATTTATGCCACATAATTGTCATGGCTTAAAGATTCCATGATCGGAAAAATAAGTAGCACTGGCTGTTTTTGTGTCTTTTTATTATAGTCGCTAATGTAGTGTAGTAGGGGGCAACTCCAGGGTATAATGTCTATACACATAAATGTAGCCAGGCATTAATGTCACTCTAGCAATTATAAAAGGAAAATTAAAGTCTTTCATTAAAAAAAAAATATTTTCACAGTGAATCTTATTTTAGCTACATCTGAATATTGGATAAAAGTTTTGTACAACTTTATAAAAAAATAGTATATCTAGAATCTCGGCCATAAAGAACTTCTGTAGTCTGCCGTAATGGAAATAGAAATAGCCACTACTTAATATAACATTACACATTATTTGCAGGCAGCTATAAATATTTTTTATTCAGACAATAGTGTTATTCTTGATAAGGGCAAGTTAACCACAAACTATGATGTAACATGGAATACCCTTCACACTTGAGCAGTAGCAATAGGCTTTTACTGTGGCAAGCAGCATTATATTTCCTCCAAAGATAACATGGCACACGTCAGCCAAAAGACCATCCAAAGGCACATTATAAGCGCTTAAGATAGCCAGAGTTATATTAGGCTAGGCTGATGCAGGCCAGTGGAATCCAATAGTAATAATGTTAAAAGAGATTATTAGACCACACTGTTGTTGGATAACAAAAACCAAAACTCTAGTTTGGCACTGATCCCCCTCGGCGAATGCGTGGGTTTACTGGCAGAGGCACATAGGGTTGCACACTGGCAATGATCAAATCAATATTCAAACGATCAAGTAAAGTAAATCAGCCTGTGGACAACATGAATGGTCAAGTATAGAGGTAGAAACGCATTGACCAATTACAGAGAGCTGTAAGGCCTTCCTTTGAGGCAAGTTAGTTCCAATACAGAGTGTTCTGACCCACGTGTGTGCTATATCCGTACCTGGTGATGTCTGCTTGATCACTCGAACAATCTGCTCATTCCTCGGGTCCAGATAACCCATCTTACTAATATACTCCAAAGCAGCTTCAATGCTCCTGCTCCCAGTCTGCTTCAGAGCGCGTACTGCCATTTCCTAAGGGTAAACAAAAGCGCATATAGTAACTGTGCGACACCAATGTTCTCTCCAGGATTTTGGCTCGGGAAATGTGCAGTCAAATTATGTTAACATTTTTCAACTTAAGAAATTATTTTAATTAATAAATAAATCAGCATAAGGGGATAATACAGTGTTTTCCCCCAAAAGTACACATCCCAAACACTGTCAGTTTGCCCATGCTTGACTGAACTGGTATTTGACCAATTCCATCACCTTCTGTTGAGCATGTGATCAGGGTTTGTTTTCATATCAATTGGGCTCTGCAGAAAATCTCATCCATTTAAGGCTATACTGGCCATGGATAAGGTCTGGAGCCTTCAACTGTACACAGGCCCCCAAAATAATCTGATTTTAGGCCCAGGGACAGAGATCCCCTCATTTGGTGATGATGCCGGTTGAGCAGATCTTTATGTGTATGGGCAAGCTTTTTGGATCAGACTCAAATGCTCAAACTTTAAAGGCCTAAATAATTAGAGTTACAGAACTGCCGGACTTATAAACTAAACAGCTGAACATCCTTGTGGATTACCTAGTTTGCTCTTCCTAAAATCACTCTTCTTTTTACCAGATCATATCCTATAGCTAACTGGATGCTAATGTTAACTGCACCAGGGGCAAAAGTAAGTTCCAACTGTTCTATCATATTGTTACCCTTCCCAACTTAGCTGATTGGTACAGGGCAGTAACTCTATGGACTTCAATCAAGATAAGGCAGAATGAAACCTAAACCCCTCTTTCCCTGCAGAGCCCCCTCCCCCCTTAAACCAGTTAATCTTAATACTGCCCCCAACTCATACGTTGCCAGCTGCCATCTATATCTGTCTGACATCTTGTCTCTGGCTTTCTAGTGGCCAGAGCCAGCACAGTTGCTCCAAGCCAACATTAGCTGCCAGAGAAAAGAGGTCAAGAGGCCAAATACGATGGATGCCAAGCCTTCTTATGCCTTTATCATGGGGTCCAAGAGAGTGGGGCTGTACTGGGGAGTGAGTGGCACAGTCCAAGACAGAGAAGGAAGGCTCTGCAGGGGACTGGAGTGGTATAGAAGTGGGATCTCACGGTTAAAACCAAACTAAGGGGTGCCACTCCTGCTGTATCCAACTCCCACCGGCCTGTTTCCAGTTGCCCACATCCAAACCTAATCAGGTCATAGTTTATCCGTGATACTTTACCACTAAAATAATCGGCTAAACATTATATACAATCACATATGGCGAACAGACAGCAAAAAGCAAATAAGTGTTTTTACCATTTTCTGATTTAAGGGCAAGTTCCTCTAGCATGATGTACGCTGGTGGGATTCTAGGAATTTACGGTTGGTGTGTGTATAACTTTGTGTTCTGCTGTTCTCTAGTCTGAAATGACATTTCATCACTCTCACTAACCCCGGTAACCAGGCAGTCGGCTGAATGGCCGACAGAAAGATCATTAGATACAAACATTGCACTTTTTAATGTTATTCATTAAAGGGCTGGTTCACCTAATTTCCAGCTCTCAAATGAGGGGCCACTGACCCCAACGGCAAAAATACTGTGTGAAGCTACAATTATATCGTTTTTACTACGGTTTTATTATTTATCTTTCTATTTAGCCCCCAGACTCTTATTTAGGCCACATTCTGGTTAAGAGGGTAAATAGAACCCTAGCAACCAGATAGCTGCTGTGTTTCCAAACTGAAGAGCTGCTCAACAAAAAGCTAAGTAAAAAAAACAATAAAAAAATGAAGACCAACTACAGACTGTCTCAGAATATCACTGTCTACATCATAATAAAAGTTAACTACTCCTTTCAAGGAGCTTTCCTTGTACTGCTGTATAGATGTGCTACGTGCCGTGGTGGTGGAATCGTGCACAAGTGTGCCTATTCTGGCAAACCCTGGAACTAACGCTACCCAGAATTCCATGGTTCCCATAGCAGGTTGTGTCAATAGCTGCAACAGACCTGCACCAAAAGCAGCACAAACTAATGCCATTTTACTACTCAATGCCAGACGCAACCCCCACTGAAAAAATGTTAGCCATGGTTGTGGCCGTTTTGACGCATCAGACACAACCGCAATGGACGCTACCCTGCTGTTGACTGCAATAGCAATGGAATTCTTCTGCACAGTGATTATTAAGGGTGAATTTTCTGAATACTAGTGAATCCTTTGGGGAACGGAGTTAAGAAGAAATCTAGATTGAGACCATGTGTGACGAGCAGAATTACGAGGACGGTCTATAAATTGTGGAGCGTGCTCATTCTTGCCATTCTCCTGTGGGAAAGTCAACATTTCATACCTACTTATTGAAGACAGATTTCTAGGAACTGTATATATTGGAAGGGAAGTGCTAGTGTGAGCTTCTGTCCTCTCAAATGCAAAATAAAATTGGTTGAGAAAAAAAAAAAGGTTCATTCTTGTCTTAAACCCTAGCGATGAAACCTTTCAACTTCAATGGTATGGACTTTATTCAGCAAAATCTCTCAGTTTAGCTCAAGAAATATTTATATAAAAGACAAGAGGGATCATTTATGGCAACCTGCAAGGGGGATAAAACATGGCCACTGCACCGGAAATTGCATTTTGCTCACTGCGCTTGTAGACATAATGGGTTGAGAGAATTTTCTTACACAAGAGGCACAAAGTATGTTTGGCACAAGCCCTCTTTAGTTACACTGAACAAACGGGTATACTGCCCCTTTAAACTGAAAAGTTAAGAAAAGTAAAAGCTTCCATTGATTAATAAAAAATAAATATCAGGATAAAAAGACTTAAATGGGTTGTTCCCCTTCAAGTCAACTTTTAGTTTGTTATAGAATGTCCTGTTCTCAGGAAGTTTTCAGTCGGTCTTCAATTTTTTAGTTTTTTTTCCCCTTTCTCTTCAGCCTTTCTAGCTTTCAAATAGGGGTCGCTGACCCTGGCAGCCAACAAATTATAGTTTTGTGAAGCTAGAGTTTTATTGTTATAGGTATGGTCACCTGATTACTTTCTGTGGATTTCAGTTTGGGTAATGGGAGGGCGAGCGTGTGGCTAATTCTACAATCAAACTGGGGTCTTCTGAAAGGTTTATAAATATGATCCAGATGAAAATAAAACAGAATACTAAGCATGCACTGCCCCCTCCCACTATTTAAAAATGGAAGTTCTAATTTCTACTATTTCCTAAGGTTTTGAATGTTTTCTCTTTTTACAGCCCCAAGCCTTACTTTATTTTTACTTTGCTTTTTAAAATGTTACTCTTGAACCAACAAATGTATTGATTTTAGCTGTAATATTGGTGTGTAGGCGCCATCTCAGTGCATTGTGCCTGAGTCTGAGCTTTCAGAAGGAGCCAGCGCTACACATTAGAACTGCTTTCAGTTAACCTATTGTTTCTCCTACTCCCATGTAACTGGAGGAGTCCCAAGCCAGACTTGGATTTCTTACTATTGAGTGCTATTCTGATATCTACTGGGAGCTGCTATCTTGCTCCCTTCCCATTGTTCTGCTGATTGGCTGCTGGGAGGGGGGATATATCAACTTGCAGCGCAGCAGTAAAGTGCCACTGAAGTTTATCAGAGCACAGGTCACATGGCTGTGGCACCCTGGGAAATGAAGAATATGGCTAGCCCCATGTGAAATTTCAAAATTAAAGTTTTTGAAAAACAGATTACGATGCAGGATTCTGCTGGAGAAGCTCTATTAACTGATGGGTTTTGAAAAAAACACGTTTTACCATGACAGCATTACTTTAAGCTGCCAGTGGGCTGGCCATTAGTGTCAAGGCTTAGCAACCCAAGGATCTTATAGCAACTGTAGATGTCCTCAGTCAAACCAGGTCATAAACAGCACTGTCCATTGTAGGGATAATGTATATCTTGCACGGATTATGACCTTAAAGTAACATGGAAGATATCTTGTGAGCAAGAAGGTTTGTGAGAAAATATTTCAATGGGGTATTTCACACAACCCTGGGATACATGTATAATAATATATATATATATATATATATATATATATATATATATATATATATATATATATATATATATATATATATATATATTATATATATATATGGGCATTGACCCAGCAACGGTTGGTAAACCAATGACCCAGTCAAGCTTGGGTTAAACCAGGGGTGGCCAATACATCGATCACAGTTCACCAGTCAATCCCCCGTGGATTTCTGGTGGAATTGTGATGAAGCCTGGGATGCGTAAGTGCTGAGTGAATACATACGTACGCATTCACGCCGCACTTCCGCATCCTTGGTCATCGGCAGATTGCCGATGAAAAAGGTCTGGCTACCCCTGGGTTAAACCAATCAAGCTTTCACTTCAGTTTTCACCTCTGTATTAAAACTCTGCTGCGTAATACTATGGAATGCATGAGGGCCACCCATGTGTTTTAACAAAAATACTGTACTTGTTGGCATCATAGATCACAGGATGGTCCCTGAGAAATTGTTGCATTTGATCATACCACATCTGAACGCATGGAGAACAAACTCCATGTTTAATTTAAAAATATATTAAAAGGGTAACTATGCTATATAAGAAGATTGTGCGGCTATCTTTGGAGCCTGAATTCTTTTGCAGAATGAGTTGTAAATGTTGCGCGTTGGACACATAGCTACATAGCTGGGAGTGCAACCTGACTAAGATGGCACAGCCTGACCCTGGGAGACAGATGCTTGCCACAATGGGTGGCCTTTCTATAATTAGATTTCTGCCCTTGCACCATGCATTTCGCACTTTGTACCCTGCCCCACAGGTTGCGCAGGTCCGTGCACTGCGGTATGTTCCATGGGATTTGCACGTGAGTCCGAGTGCCTCAGACACGTAGAAATGCAATTTATTATTGAACAGGAAAGGAAAGTATATTTCACTTGACAACCGATTATTTCTGCACAGAGCGCCCACGCTGAAAGGAGTTACCCAGTAGGGATTTAGCAAACAATATAGGGTGTTTGTTTGGCTAGTTTACACTAAACATGTTTCTATTAAAACAAGGATACTCCTGTGAAAGACATGCATAGTTGTAAGGTTATTGCCCTGGGGTAAAACAAAGCAGGCATTCTACCATTTGACTTGATTTATTGGGCTCCATGTAGGTTTCCTTTGAACTTGCCAGAGCGAGCAGTACGGCTTCCATGAATTACTATAGTATGCATGAGCCCTGCCCTAGCCACTGCAAGGGACACCTGGGAAATGTTGCCGCCACATTCTCCTATAGTAAAGGTTTCATTTCCCTGTATTTTGTATTGTATGGCTAAACCTTCTCAAGATAACAAATTCCTATATATAAATATGGCAGCGATGTGCGGAGTCCAGTCACGGGTTTAACCTTTGGTCAAGTGGGATAGGGGTGAAATTTGGGCAACCATGGAGGTTTTGGGTTGGGTGCGGGTCAGACAGTTTGCGGGTTAAGGTGGGTAGAGTTTTTTCTGACCCGCACATCACAAAAATAAGGTACCTTTTCTATTGTCTTGTCTACTTTACTTTGTTTGCACCCTACTAGCTTTCCATTCAAGATTTCCTTGCAATCTGACATAACCCAGGGCTTTGGGCTCACTCTCAAAAAGGATCCTTAAAAAACTCTATCCTTAGTTACGCATGCCATTTTCCATTTCTGCCTCCAAACCCCATTTATTTCAAGGTAATGTTGTCAATGAACTGGAATACCAGTTCCACACACCACTCCCTGACTTGGCATGGTGGCCCCCTTTGCTAGGGAAACATGCAAGCTATCTCACACAATTGTGCCTTACAGGACCATATGTTAGGTGTATGGGTTTTGTTCTCCTTTAAGGACCTAAGTTAGGACCCCAGGAGTGGCTACCTGCCCCAACTGCATTACTGTACTCCCCAAACACTGGACCTAGCTTCAACTGTGCCTGAACATATCCAAGAAAGAAGCATGGTGACAAACCCCACTGCACTACTGTACTTTGAGAACAGCGAGGGCAAAGGGGTTTGTGCTGGGGAAGCAGCGGTGTGCCATGGTTTGGGAGGGTGGAGGCCACTATAGGGGTCCTAACTTCTGTACATGGGTTTCCTTCTCCTGTAAGCTGAAAGGTAATAAAAAAACAACTCATCAGCTTACATTCCAATTGTGAAATCTCAAACTCAAAAATTCCACCAGTTGATGAAATCACATCTTACAATCCTAAAGTTCAAAAACAAATGGAAGAATGTATGGAAAATCCCCTCCTCTACTACTAAACACCTCTAGTTCCTTAAGAACGAATGCACAGATGCACCCGTTGCCTTTCTGCACTACTATGCATCTGTTGCACACTCAACACTCTATTGTGCCAGTCTAGTCTTAAGAAGGAAGCACCAAAAGACAGCAAACAAGCAACAGCATTGCTACTAGCACTTTACAGCCACAAAACATCAGTTTAATGGGCCCAGTAACCTGGTTGGAACAGAGGTGCCATTAACAATGCGGTAACTCTTGAGTGAGTGAAAAAATACACAAAAACACCAAAACTAAAAAGCACCAGCAAAAGTTTACTTTTTTTTGTTTAATTTGATAAATCTCAAAAATTTGCAGCTAAAAAAAAAGGGGGGGGGAGCTGCCAATAATTGCTTTTTTGCCATAACGATTTGAAAGAAAAAGCTTTAACACATTTTACAACATAAAAATCATCCTTGATTTTGAATAAATCAGCCCATACAAGTTAGGAGAAATAAATATATGTGTATGTATGTCATTTTGTCCACTTTTAATTTTTTGAGCACACTAGATTAATGGAGAGAAAATATTCCAAGGTCAAGGTATTTGCACACAGAGCTGCAACTGAAAAATGACTGAAATTCTTCATACATAGCTGACCAGATGAAGATTCCACAGGGAGGCCAAACCCGATCCTTTAGGGAGCAGCTGTAGGCTCCTGAACACCCGAAGGTTGGAACAAAATAGTCTTTTATGTTACATTCTCTGTTAATAGAGGAGAGGAACAACTGACGTGAGGTGGGTGTAAAGGTAAACGATAGGTTGGGGGGGGGGGGTATGGCCAGCTTAACAGAACATCAACTTGCCATGTGTAACAGCCCTAAAGGTGAAGGACACACAGAGCTAATAGTAGCTGCTACTAAAATAGACAATGCTAATAATTTACTGATCATTTTCCCTACGTGTGTTTTAGCAGAGGCAATTCTCAATATTGTCTTTGGCAGGGTATTTGCTGTTGTTTAGTAGCCATGAAAAAATAGCTGCTACTAGTAGTTCAGTGTGTCTTCATCCTAAGGGTTCTACTACTGTCTTGAGCTGCATGGCATTAAAGTGCCGCCTTTTCTAGAAAATAACAACCTTCCTACCTTTTTGACCTTCTTCTCTAATAATTACATTGGCATCAAGCACCATTTTATCTGCCAGGTTAAAAAAAAAAAAAAAAAACCAGGTGGCAACCATATCAAATGGAGTTTGCAGCCTTGAATTTATTGAGTTTATAATAACAAAAGTAATATTTTGCAAAAATAAAAAAGTGGTCCCTTCAGTGAAAAGTTGCAACTAGTACTATTCTAATATAAATGAGAGGACTAATGTAACTGATACTTATGATACTCTTGTTTTAAAGAGGAAATGGTTTTATACTGGGAAAAACTACTTTAAAACCGAGATGACAAGTCTGTATTCAGCAATGGTTCAGTATCTTAAGGGTGAAGACACAGAGCTACTAGTAGCAGCTACAAAAACAGAGAATGCTGTGTTTTACCAGAGGCAATTCTCAGTATTGTCTATGACAGGGTATTTTCTGGTATTTAGTAGCTGTGACAAGTAGCTGCTACTAAGTAGCTCCATTTGTCTTTGCCTTTAGTCTATAACAAATAAAACTGACTATCCAGTATGGCCAATGTTCTGTCACACAGCAGAGCATCAGGTTGTGTGACGTCCCTGTAGGATCTTTTATTAGGTTGGCATCTAGTAAATACCTTCAGAATACTCAGGTTTCAGGCCAGATAAATTAATTTTTGTAGCTGGCTTTCAGAAAATACGCATATCCAGTTGGGGTCAGGGACACAGCAAATCATTATACTGATGTCACTGCTGGGTCTCTTGACGATTGGTCCTTAAGGTGGCCATACACGGGCCGACTATAGCTGCCGATATCGGTCCCTTGGACCGATTCGGCAGCTAATCGGCCCGTGTATGGGGAGAGCAGATCGGCCTGGCCGACCGATATCTGGCCTGAAATTGGCCAGATCTCGATCGGCCAGGTTAGAAAATCTGGTCGGATCGGGGACCGCATCGGCTCGTTGATGCGGTCCCCGATCCGACTGCCCCATTGCCGCCCACATAATCCGATCGTCTGGCCCCAGGGCCAAACGATCGGATTATTATTTTTTTTACCTAAATGGTCCCCGATATCGCCCACCCGTAGGTGGGGATATCGGGGGAAGATCCGCTCGCTTGGCGACATCGCCAAGCGAGCGGATCTGCTGGTGTATGGCCAGCTTTAGGGTTGTTTACAAAGATATAGTCCAGAAATGCACAGATCTCAGCCTCACTGTTGTACTGATCTAACTCTCAGGAAGACAGGGGAGAGGGAACTTCCTCAGTTTGAAATCATGGAAATCATTTCTTGCCTCTTTATTATAGGATTGTCGACTTTTCAATCCCCGTCAAATTTCCAGTTTGACTTACATTATTGTAAACATAACATAACAAATATAATTATCCAGCTTTTCATTCTTACAGTCAATATTCTGTATGTTTTTGTGTGTTTTCTACCCCTGAAGCTGAAACAGAGGCCATCGCAGCTAGGAGGAGGGTTTAAAACCAAGCAACAAACAAACAAACAAAAAAAAGCTATGAGTAACCTGTAAAAAACATGCTCATAAATAATGCTTCGTGGGGCCATTGGTTCTAAAAGGTGTTTTTTTTCTAGAAAAAAAAAAATACCCACATTTCTATTTTTTTCTTTTTCGCTTTCTTCTCTTTTGATAACATAACATGGATGTATGTCTAGGAAGATTTTCATTTATCCGGGTGGTGATATGCAGTATCTACTAGAATTAAGCCTAAAGTAAAAAGTACAGTTGTTTAATACTTAATTCTACTAGATTACTGAACATGAATGTATAACAAAGAGGGATCTTTCAATCATCTAACAACCAAGGGCTATAGAATAATACAAAGTGGATGCACCATAGTTTAGAAAAGGGATCATATAAGGGCCCTTGCAGTTTAGTAGGTTCTGGACTGCATTCATGGCCCAAACTGGATTTGTGGTCTAGACTGATCAGAATATGACACGTAAAGATGACTGTTTTTGTACCGTACATGAGCCGACTAGCTTCTAGTTGGTTTAAACGATAATGAATCAGCAACTGGTACCGGCCCTGTGTTGTATAAAGGAACTGTGTTTTTATACGGTCACATAGTTCCTCAGTGATTAATAATACCCTTATAAATTATTATTCTTTATTTATTCCTAGGCACATTACATAGGTTATACATGAGTTAAGAGGGCCGTACACGTAACAATTATGGTCTTTCGTTCATACCTTCCACTGACATTCAGGGATGAGCCAGATATGGAGGAAGAAACAACAGGAATTCTACCCCTAGCTCTAAACACAGCTTTTGTTCAGGCGCTGTTGAAGGCACCCAAGCAAAGGCTGCGTTTAAGGCTGAATCAAAATCTTTTGTCCCATTCGATCAATGAGATGACCAATATTCAATGATTTTGCGATATTGGTTGTCTCATCAATCCACCATACACGCACCGAATATCGTATGAAACCTCGTTTCGTACAATATTATTGATGCATATATGGCCAGCTTAACATCAGTCCCTGCCCAGTGGAGCTTACAATCTAAAGTCCCTATCACATTCCCATCAGCCCCTGCCCCAGTGGAGCTTACAATCTAAAGTCCCTATCACATTCCCATCAGTCCCTGCCCCAGTGGCGCTTACAATCTAAGGTCCCTATCACATTCCCATCAGTCCCTGCCCCAGTGGCGCTTACAATCTAAGGTCCCTATCACATTCCCATCAGCCCCTGCCCCAGTGGAGCTTACAATCTAAGGTCCCTATCACATTCCCATCAGCCCCTGCCCCAGTGGCGCTTACAATCTAAGGTCCCTATCACATTCCCATCAGTCCCTGCCCCAGTGGAGCATACAATCTAAGGTCCCTATCCCATTCCCATCAGTCCCTGCCCCAGTGGAGCTTACAATCTAAGGTCCCTATCACATTCCCATCAGCCCCTGCCCCAGTGGAGCTTACAATCTAAGGTCCCTATCACATTCCCATCAGCCCCTGCCCCAGTGGCGCTTACAATCTAAGGTCCCTATCACATTCCCATCAGTCCCTGCCCCAGTGGAGCATACAATCTAAGGTCCCTATCCCATTCCCATCAGTCCCTGCCCCAGTGGAGC
Source organism: Xenopus tropicalis (assembly GCF_000004195.4). Taxonomy (NCBI): domain Eukaryota; kingdom Metazoa; phylum Chordata; class Amphibia; order Anura; family Pipidae; genus Xenopus; species Xenopus tropicalis. The sequence continues at coordinate 157,795,593 of NC_030678.2, read as the reverse complement.
TTACAATCTAAGGTCCCTATCACATTCCCATCAGTCCCTGCCCCAGTGGAGCATACAATCTAAGGTCCCTATCCCATTCCCATCAGTCCCTGCCCCAGTGGGGCTTACAATCTAAAGTCCCTATCACATTCACACACACACTAAGGTCAGTTTTATCAGAAGCCAATTAACCCGCCTGTATGTTTCTGGAGTGTGGGAGGAAACTGGAATACCCAGAGGAAAGCTACCTAGACATGGCCCCATCTACAGTATTTGCTGCATGGCCAGAATGAGAGAGGTGACTGTTCAGAGGCCTCCCACCGTGCGCTGCAGCCCGAGGGGTTAATTGCAAGTATTTTGCATTCCAACTATAAAGCTTCCAGTACACTTAGAACAGTGTGGTCCTGGAAGCGTGTGCTTTGTGGGGGGGGGGGGACAATTTCCTTATAGCTACACCAGCATACCGTAATGTCAGGGGAAACATGTCAGGATAATTACTAGCATTCCTACGCTTTTATACAAGGAGGCGTTGTCTCTTCCTTAGGACTGAATTGGCTCAATCAGAACTAAGCATGCTAAGTCATCTATAGCAAAATCTAAGCTGCCCTAAAAGTGCCAAAACTTGTTCAGATCCCACAGGGAGATAAATACAAAGCCTACACGCCTAATGGGCAATCATGCCTTGTTCTTAGCTAATCAGGATTTATAATGTCTACAGTTATGTTTTTATAAGGAAATGATGGCGGATTCACTGCTTGAGGTATCAAACTGTATCAGTAGGGCCCCAGAGACATGGAAACAATAGGGCATATGTATCAAAGAATGAAAATACAGCTAGCTACAGTTCATCTTTGGGACATTTCACAGCTTTCTATTCATTTTTATAGGATTTTTATAGTGATATTTATCGAAGGGTGAAAATACAGTTTCCTCTATTTTCATCCTTTGATAAATAGAGAGCTAGGAATTTCCCTCTGAGGACACGTTGATGTCTACATGCCAGACACACAGTACTTTTTTTTTTCCCCAAGTGTCCAATGTGGAAATTAGTAAGGGCTAATGATATTTTGGGGTCTCTACATGACACTGGTTGGTAATCCTAGGCATTTGGGGCAGCAGCCTGTTCAGTGGACCCATGGCAATCACATTTAGCAAGTTAAATATTTGTTACCTAATGATATATGGAGATAAGACGTAAAGGTAAAGTGCAAGCTTTAAAAAAAAAAAATCTAAAAAAAATCGAGAACTGGAAATGGAACGAATTCTGATATCTAAAGTCTGACACAGAGGGAAATAGGATTGCCAAGAGCAAAAACTACAAAGTTGTGTCATTACGTGACAACGTGACAATATTCAGACAGAAACAAATGCAGTAAGAGACAGAAAGGTTAACCGAATTTGAAACTCAATTGCAAACCAAAAATACATAAAGTGTTCCACCCTGCTCCCATTGTGCGGGAGTTTCCTGTGCCACAGCAAGCATTTCAGAAATTCTCATCACATGCACTTTTTTTACGCATGGATCAAAGAACACATTAAAGTCTCTTATTTCCAAATCCAAAAAGTCCCTGTAATGACACTTTTCTTCCTGAATATTATGCTGATATACTGGCTCACCCAACTAGGTCAAATAATGGTTCATACCAATACCGATTACAGACACGTGACAAAAGGTTAAGTAAAATACTGTCCTTTTGGTTTTTACTTAGTACTTTGTCTCCGACTAACAATTGTTCCAACTGTAACAATTAATCTCTTTATTTTTTTAAAGAATAACTTCTGCTCCACTTCACTTTTTGCAGTTCTAATGATTCAGATCATCAGACAATTAAAGTTGTCCAAGTGGCCCACAGGCTGAATGGTCAGATACAGTGAAGGATCGCCCCGTGTATGGGCGCCAATAGAAAGATAAGCTAAAAAAAATAATAGATTTGCTAACAAATGCCCACAAGCAGCTGACAGGGGCACAACTTGAGTGCTGATGGACCACACTACTCGCTGTATCCATTGAATGTTTGAAGCTTTTCTCTGTCCAGGGTAACTGTGGCAAGTGCTACTTTCTGTGCAGGGCTGAAGACCAATTTGTATTGGCCACATCCTTACAGAAAGAATTCATAGGGACAGGCTACAGAGGTGTGACCACATGCAAATAAATCATTTGAAATAACAAATGAAGCCAGACTCGCAACATGAAGAAACCCCTTATCCTTTTTTGGATTGTCAAGATTGTAAGTAAACCTGCTGCTAAGCAATCTGTAAAGCAGGGGTCCCCAACCTTATTAACCTGTGAGCAACATTTAAATATAAAAAAGTTGGGGAGCAACACAAGCATGATAAAGGTTCCTGGGGGTGACCAAAAAAGGCTTTAATTGGTTATTTTGTAGCCCCTATGTGGATTGGCAGACTATAGGAGGCTCTGTTTGGCAGTACCCATGATCTTTGTATATTGTAAGCTCTTTTGGGCAGGGCTTCACCTCTTGTATCGGTTATTGATTGCTTTATATGTTACCATATGCCAGAAAGACAGACCTGGTGTTGCATGCTTCCAGCTTTTAAAGGACATGTTAACCCCCACAAAAAAAATTAATCCGTGAACAGCCTCCAAACACACCCTCCAGTCTAGCAGCCAATGAAGAGGTGGCACTGTTGGTTTCCATAGAAACTCTGCTCTAAATGTGCACTCTGCTGGAGAAACATGGTTTTTCTCAAAAGCTCCTCTCCTGAGCTCAGTTCTCATTACAGGGCACAATCCAAGCAGGATTTTCAGCAAAGTTACCTCTGCCTGTGTAAGCCTGCATTCTTCATTGCATGAACTTAATAGCACACATGTGCTGAAATTTAAACAGAAAAACTTCCCGTAGGGCTACAGAGTTAAAGGGGAACTCACAGCAACAGGTTACCAAGTCGATGAAATTGGTAACAATATCAGACTCTTGCACAGACCATGAATGTAAATTATTCAAACCCTAATCAAGACAGGCAGCGAGCAGAACAGCCTGCTAATGGCATCAATGATCAAAAAGCCTTTATGCAATCATAAAGATAGGCTAAGGGTGCCACAGTAATATTAATGGGCAGATTTACTTACCTACACAAAAATGTAAAGATCGCCACCCAAAACCTGGCAAGCCTTTAATTTGTCTCAAAAACTCCCTTGTGGAAAAAAAACATTTTTTTTAATGTCGTTTGGCAGCAAGCCGAAGCAATCGACTGCTGAAAAAAAGGTTCATGCCCCACAACAGGTGGCCAATGTTAAGTGTATCTGCCCCTAAGTGTAAGATCTACTGTTGACAGTCTACTATGCATTTATAACCATTGTATAAAATATAATTTAGGGGCGCTGCAGCTACCCCGGGCTGGTGCTGTTCTCTCCTAACAGGGGCACCAGCCCGGGGTAAAAGGTAAGTGATTGAAGTCAATTGGGGGTGCCTAACATTTTGGCACCCCCAAGTGACTTTGCCTTTCTTTCTCCTTTAAATGAAAGCAGTGACAAGCAGGCTTGGTGCCAAAATGCACTTGTGCTCCTAGGTCCACCTTTTCTTCCTCCTATTAGCTAGCCATACACAAGCCACTTAAAAGGGTGGTTTACCTTTAAGTTACTGACCCCAGCAACCAAAAAGGCTAATGCTCAGTAAGGCTACAATTTTACCTTAATTACTATGACAAACACAAGGCCGCAGGCTCCATTTATAACTACACAGTTTACAGAATATTAAAGGCCTGACAACGATCCCCAGCAGATCGAAACGCGTAGATATGGAGGTCTAATAAAGTATCTATGGTTGGACTTTATGCCGTGAGTGCCGTTTCTGAAGGTATATTATATATATATACATATATATATATATACATATATATATATATATATATATATATATATATATATATATATATATATATATACATATATATATATATATATATATATATATATATATATATATATATATATATATACACACACACACACATACACAGACAGTGAACCGCACTCACCAGGACGCAACACCGGGATTTCTTGCCGTTTATGCAACTTTAAATATATGTTTTGATTTTTTCACAAGAAATCCTGGTGTTGATGGTCTTTTTTATACTATTGGAACCTTTTACCGAGCACCCGACATATGTTATGTAGCGGTGTGCCATCCTTTGTATATATATATATATAAACTATTATTATTGTATCTGTACATCCAATATTTCTGTCCACATTAGGGCCTTTATCAAGGAAAAAGCACAAGTAAACACACTAGTGATTTTATACCCAAGCCTCCCTCAGTTCAAAAAATGGCACCCCAATTATATGACATCACACATTCCAAAGTCAAAATCAATTAACTGTCAACTGTAAAACAGGACCTAAATATGACTTAAACATATATATAGTATGCCATATTAAAAAAAAAACACCTCATAAGCAGAGGCCTAATTTAATAGCCCATTAGGTAAAACCATTTAATATGCCTGGGTGCTGCTACATTTAAACACAACAAAATTATAACTGCAGGCGAGACCGAAGGACTTTAGATAGCCATCAATAAAAATAAAAGTAAGCTAAGCCTTGAATTCCGAGACCAAAATGTAATGGAGATGACAAGATAAAATAGGCTCTGGCTAGCTGCAGCTTAGTGTGAATGCCTCCTGTCTGTGATGTGGCCCCCTGAAACAGAGCAGAGAGCTGAAGCATATACAGCCTACTGTGCGCAGGAATGCAGACGGATTAGCCGAGTTAAGCTGCCGACTCTCCCCTCTGCCCCCCGAGGAAGGAACTTGTACAGTGTATATGTACATATAGAATGATGACTTTCATATATATGATGCAATAGACACGCAGGGAAGGAAAATGTAAAACTCTAATTCAAATTTTGAGCATGGGCTCCCCTTCCACATGCAGAAAGCACTCATGTTACAAGGGTCTTTATGGGATTGTGTGCTCTTAACATAAGGATGTTTCCAGGCTCCTGAATAACTTCTCTTTCATTTCTGAGTCCTTTTACTTATGCCCTAGTTTGTCTGGGTTATCTGCCCGACCTACACTTGCCAAAAACAATATGACATTTCACTGGTAAATGTACGACCATGTTTACAAGAATGGCTTTTCCAAATGGGGTTGCCCCAGTGTGGCCAATCATTTTCTTCTATAAAGATGGAAGGGAATCGGATCACAATCCAAATCAATGACAAGGTGGAGGTAACTCTAACATAAGTGACTGTCATGCAGCATTAGTCCAGCGCCAGCACATTTCCCTGCCCCAGGATTGGCAGATATTTTAGGTTTAAATCCCTCTTTCCAATATACAATCTGTTCAGGTTCCCTTATCTCATATCATGGTCCCAATGGTCATAGAAACATTAGTTACTATTATGCTACAATTTATTTGGCAGCACCAACCCACTGCCGCCAAACACGACCAACCTAACAGTCTAACAGGACATTGAAACTCTGCACATAACAAATGAGTTTGACTCTTTCTACGTTGGCTCAGGGCATTGTACAAAGCAGATTCATCAGTGCTTGAGATAAACATCTTCTAACCCCTAACTTATTCCTATTTAAGGCTTTTAACCAAACTTTCAGTATTTTTAGCATTTAAATGGTTATTTGCCTAGTTGCCTATTGTTTTAACCAGGAAAAATCAATGTTTTTTGTTATTTATTGAGCTAAACGGGGAAACTAAAGCTGCTCCATGTTTGGTCCTTGTCAGGTAGTAAAACAGTAAAACACTCAATAAGGAGCAAAATAAAATCCTATTGTCTCTCCCATTAAGAGTGCAAGCACTCTAGTGCCCTTTATTGTAGTATTATTCAAGCCACGGAGTGTAGGATGTGGCAAGTCCACATTTTAAAGATTAATTTTAAAGATGAAGAGCCTACCTGGTCACAACCCACATTCACCAGCTCTTGTAGCATCTGCCTGTTCACTTCCACAGCTGCCGCATTCCCCGATTCGTTGGCAAAGGGCAGCAGGGAGTACCTGATTTCTCGCAAAGCCTTTTGATAAGGTGCAAACTTTGCCGGCTGGCGAAGCTGTTGCTGCTGCTGCCTGGCACCATCTTTGCTCTGCAGAACTTTAGGATCCAGCAGGGTTTCTTGGGCTGGCCCAACAAGCAGTCCCTGGGTTGGAGGTTTCGAGGGCTGTTTTAATCCCTCGCGTATTTCCTGCAGTCTCTGCCTGCTGTTGCCAGAATACGTTGTGGCAGGAAAAGTCTTTGGCCTCATGGCTAATTCAGTTTAGTCTCTACATACACTTCTTATTGCTGTGCTGCTACGCTCTATGGAAAATGGTCCATGTTTATACATCTGCAGTATTGACGCATGACGCCTACAGGTCGGTTGCTCTTCTTATTGCCGAATGACTAAATTCACAGCACCACTGTGGTTCATTTATGTCACACATCCTTATTTTCAGCCTGGAAAAAAAATTAAACACGTTAGTGTGATGAGTGTGTAAATTTAATTATCAGAAATTAGGCCTTCTATAGCCTCTCAGCAATAGGCCTCCCTAGAATAGGGTCCATACGACTTGTATAGTCACACAGGGCCCAAAAGCAAAATGTAACAATGTGCAACTTTGAAACCCAGACCTGACCCAGATCTAAAACTTGCACTTGGACCTCCAACCCACATTTTTATCCACTATCCAAACTGCAACTACCTTACCTGCAGCATGACATGCAACATGATCAAAAGTGGGCATGGTGGGGAAAAAAACCCAGCAAGTTGAAACGAGTAAAACCTATACACGCATGGGGCATCGTCCTTGGCTCAGTTACCATTTGGTAGCAGATATGGGCACCTATTAGATCGTGATCTCATTTGCAAACAGCTAATCCTTCTTGGGACAGTTAACAGCAGACGATTTATAGATTCTCAGCACTAAATCTCACTGATGGAATTAACCAAAAGCAACCAATCAGATTTTTGATTTAATCATAGCAATCAGATCTTTTCACCGGAGCAACATGACAGAAGATAATGTTATTTACCAATTTAAAATTGCCATATTGCAAGGAATGACAGCAGCTGGATACAGCCATTTCACCGACGGCAGTGCTACCACACCATAGCGGCCACTGGCAGTCAATGCAGCCACCAAGTTCCCACTTCATACAGGCTGTAGAAACGTACACTCACCCGATGGAGCACGCTGTTAGGCTACTTTACAAAACTAAGGTGAATATGGAGCATGGCGAGGCCTGCTAGGGTCCCCAACACAAGTTAGTATCCCATAAGCAGGAAATGTAACCGTCACATTTACACATGGGGCTTTGGGTACATAATCCCAGAATTTCATACACCTATGAAATGGATTTCCTGCACATCTTCTTTCAATTACACCCATACAAGTAACTTCCACACGCTCGGTAACGGGTCAGCGAGGAAGGTTATAGCCACATCTGGTTGCATTCTTCCACGTGCATTGGTACTGGTGCTCCCTGCTCACAAGCAGCATGTACACCGCTGCCTTTACACACTTCCTCCTGATGCTAAACCCATTAACGGTCAATGCGCACATCCTACAGGGTAATAAATGGGCTCCATCATAGGAAATCAAAAATAGAAACAGGCAGGCACTCCGGATTTTTTTTCCTCAAAACGTAGAAAAAGGCAGCCAAATGGAAGTTTACATTAAAAAAGTATAAATTTTATTAGATCCATATGTAAAAACAAGAAGCCTTACGCGTTTCGTACCATGAGGTACTTAATCATAGGCTCATAATAAATGGGCTCCAACTGCACCCAATCACCCCTGTGCAGACACCCACTCTGTGTAACAGGGGTACAACTATGGCTTCTGGCTCAAGTGAAGATTACAACTACACCAATGCCACATGGCTGGTCTCTTGCTGTATTTAATCACATCAGAAAAGGACTCTCTCTATAACCTGCTAAGAATGCACTAGTCTAGTGACTCAGAAAAGCAGTTTCTAAATCCACTATTACAACAGATCACTTCCCCCAAACATTTGTAAATATAATCACCACTAAAAGCAGTATCTGTCTGGGCTGTTTACATGTTGTGCGTTCCTGGTCCTGACTCCTGAAACAATGAAGCAGAAGCCAACTCATTGACAGATTTCAAGAGCTTGGCTTCTGCCAGGTTATTTCAAGCCAGAATCAGACAACAGGAAAGGTTAAGCAAATAATGTTAAAAATCACTGAATATGTATCAGTGTATAAAGGTATGGGCCATGTTATCCAGAATGCTTGTGACCTGGGGTTTTCCAGATAAAGGATCTGTAATTTGGATCTCCATATATCTTAAGTAAACTAAAAAATCATTTAAATATTAGTTTAATCCAATAGGATTGTTTCCTTCAGTAACAATCAATTATATATTGGGTTGGATCAAAAAAAAATAAAGAAAAAAGGAAATCATGTTTAAAAATCTGAATTATTTGATTAAAATTGAGTCTTTGGGAGACAGGCTTCCCTGAATTTGGAGCCTGAAAAGTTCCTTAGCATGACATTTACTTTAATTTTTATTAAAAAAAACAAGACGGTTTGGGTGCCAAAAAGGCAACCTTCTGTGCTCCAGCTTCTGCTGACCTCCAGCCAGAGAAAGAGGGTTTGGTGACAGTTGTAGTTCAGCTGAAGCAAAACAATTTTGTTCTTCCTTTAATTATATAATTCCACTAAGCTGAAATTGCTGTGGTTTTTATCCTTGGTCAAACTCCAATACATTTACTCGGGGGCCCACCAACACATGGGTGCTAAGAAGGCCCGAGCAGTTAGAGGATGTTTACAGAGTGTTGACAAATGTGCTTTAAACACCAATCCAAACAAAAGTCCAGGCAGAAGAGTCAGGAGCTTTGAATGTTACCTTTGCTGGTCTCCCTGAGCTCCTTGCGCTGCTGTCTCCTTCTTCCCAACATTTCCACAGAATAAGCCTTTGTAGATTATAGGGAAACACAGAAATAGGACGGCTCCCTTTCTCTTTGGGATAGCGCTGGAAGTTCTGCTTTTCCTCCTCCTCTGCCGCCTCCTTTTTCCTCTTGGCGTCAGCTCCTCAGTCACAGAGGCACATTCCAGGCTGGGGAGAATTTACAGTCTGATTAGAGATCCTAAGCACAGGCAAAAAAAAAACCATGTGCCTTCCATTCATAGGAAATAATCTGGGCCTAAACAGCCAAGCACAGGGCTTTATTTTTATTGTTGTTTCCTACTGAAGGAGAGCAGCCACCTTCCACCAGAGAAAACACACCCCACATGTTTAACAGATGGATAGAAATGCAAAGAGAAATCCCTTAAGATTACCCAGAGCAGGGACTCTCCACATGCTTTGAGCTAAAAATGCCAGAGGTCCTGCAACTGTGGCATAGCAGGTATAGTAGGGAGAGATGGTGCCTATAGTAGCAGTGGGGGGATAATAGCCTCTGGGAAGGGACTGTGGCTGTGGGATAGCAGGTATAGTAGGGAGAGATGGTGCCTATAGTAGCAGTGGGGGCATAATAGCCTCTGGGAAGGGACTGGGGCTGTGGGATAGCAGGTATAGTAGGGAGAGATGGTGCCTATAGTAGCAGTGGGGGGATAATAGCCTCTGGGAAGGGACTGGGGCTGTGGGATAGCAGGTATAGTAGGGAGAGATGGTGCCTATAGTGGGAGTGGGATAATAGCCTCTGGGAAGGGACTGTGGCTGTGGGATAGCAGGTATAGTAGGGAGAGATGGTGCCAATAGTAGCAGTGGGGGGATAATAGCCTCTGGGAAGGGACTGTGGCTGTGGGATAGCAGGTATAGTAGGGAGAGATGGTGCCTATAGTAGCAGTGGGGGGATAATAGCCTCTGGGAAGGGACTGTGGCATAGCAGGTATAGTAGGGAGAGATGGTGCCTATAGTAGCAGTGGGGGGATAATAGCCTCTGGGAAGGGACTGTGGCTGTGGGATAGCAGGTATAGTAGGGAGAGATGGTGCCTATAGTAGCAGTGGGGGGATAATAGACTCTGGGAAGGGACTGTGGCTGTGGGATAGCAGGTATAGTAGGGAGAGATGGTGCCTATAGTAGCAGGGGGGGCGATAATAGCCTCTGGGAAGGGACTGTGGCTGTGGGATAGCAGGTATAGTAGGGAGAGATGGTGCCTATAGTAGCAGTGGGGGGATAATTGCCTCTGGGAAGGGACTGGGGCTGTGGGATAGCAGGTATAGTAGGGAGAGATGGTGCCTATAGTAGCAGTGGGGGGATAATAGACTCTGGGAAGGGACTGTGGCTGTGGGATAGCAGGTATAGTAGGGAGAGATGGTGCCTATAGTAGCAGTGGGGGGATAATAGCCTCTGGGAAGGGACTGGGGCTGTGGGATAGCAGGTATAGTAGGGAGAGATGGTGCCTATAGTAGCAGTGGGGGGATAATAGCCTCTGGGAAGGGACTGTGGGAAAATTGACAATAGCCACAATTAGACCTCTGTAGATAGGTTCCTGTGGTCTGAAAACATTTAGCTGAATTGCCCAGTATCCAATAACAGCAAACTGCTAAGGCCTTTACTCCAATCACAGTTCTATGTAACTCCATATTAATCCAATACTTTGCCATACATGCCTGTTCCCTGTTGTACAGTCCCATTGCATAGGGCAGCAATTACAGACAGATTCATTTCTGTTTATTGGCAGGTTAGTTTGAGGGGATAAACTATATGTGAGCAGAAAAACAACTTTAGGACTGAAAAGGTTATAGCCATGTAGGAATGTATTTCCTGGTAATCATGGGATTGTCTTTATGTTCAACCTGGAAAAAAAAGCAGCAGCCCTGCCATGCAGCTATCCTTCTCACTATTTAAAGGACCTTGCCCTTTGAGGCTGCACAAACAAAAAAACTTGTGTGGCACAACATGGTGCAAGAATACATATTGTAATGCAGAGATAGGGGGTTCTGCTTGGGAAAAAACTGTGACTGTGCTTCCAAAACTTGTCTCCAAGCCAGAGATTTTAAAATGGGCACTGGAGACTGGGAACAACAAAGGAGATGGTGAGCAATACCACTGGTTGGGCATCACTAACATAGATGGTGATATGCAGAGATAATTTGCAATTGGTCCTTTTTTTTTTGCTATTTACCTTTTTCTTCAGCAGCTTTCCAGATTTGAATTTTTAGAAGCTATCTGGTTGCTAGGCTCCAATTTGCCTTAGCAACCAGGCAGTGGTGTGAATGACAGAGTGGAAGAGGAAAGGCTAAAGCTGCCCATAATGCAGTGATATAAGCGTAAATGTAGTTTGATTTTTGGACTGTATGTGGGCTCCAAATGATCCCAATAATACCGAGGTGATCAGTCGTTTAGTCGATTGGACAGGTTAGAAAATGTTAGTGCTTGGGGTGTATGTGACGGCGCGCTTGGGGAGTATGTGACGGCGCGCTTGGGGTGTATGTGACGGCGCGCTTGGGGTGTATGTGACGGCGCGCTTGGGGTGTATGTGACGGCGCGCTTGGGGTGTATGTGACGGCGCGCTTGGGGTGTATGTGACGGCGCGCTTGGGGTGTATGTGACGGCGCGCTTGGGGTGTATGTGACGGCGCGCTTGGGGTGTATGTGACGGCGCGCTTGGGGTGTATGTGACGGCGCGCTTGGGGTGTATGTGACGGCGCGCTTGGGGGGGGGTCACTTTCCTACCATTGGTGTCTGACAACTATTTCATGTTCAGAAATTCCTCTGATTTGATATTTTTAGGGCTTTAACTTACAATTTCAGCCCTAACATTAGTTCGTTGCATTTAAACATACGATCGATATCTAAACGTTCATCAGAAGAAGGCTAAAATCTGAACTTGGATGGCCGGCTTCAAACAGAGATATAAGTACCAATAACGGTGTAGCCTCACAGAGCAACAGATATTTGTGGTTGCTAGGGTCTGAGACCCCTAACTAACTAACCCAAGCACATGGAGGCAGAGGGGTAAATAGTGTCAGAACTATAACAATTCACTATGAAGCCCAATGGAAAAGTTGCAAAGCACAGGGCATAGGGTAGGGAAGTGGTAGGGAGCCTTGGCGGGGGCTAGGGCCATGCTGTCACTGCTCCTGAGGGAACATTCGGGGTCGGACGCGCACGGACAATACGTGTCATTAGCTTGTTCCCCCGGACCCCAGCGCCCTCCCCCCAACACCCGCAGCTCTAGCACTAGTCAGTTTACCGGAGTTCCGCTCGGTGCAAGCCAACAGACGGTTCCGCTCTCCGCCCGTCCCCGCCGCCGCCGCCGATAGAATGTAGCGGGTTGGACTTGGGCGCCCGCCGCATTGTTTGCATTCCATTGCGGTCACGTGGGAGCCCCTGCCTGCGTCATCGACGTGGAGAAGCGGGGATTGGCCGGTGTGTGAGGGGGCGTGGCCCCGGGAATCCTTCGCTTTCCCTCTCTCCGGCCTGTGGCGCGATTAACTTGTTCTGTGCTGAGCTCTCAAAGTTACCACAGAGGCCGCCTGATGGCTGTGCGCTTTATCCTTCTACCATTCACCTCTACAGCACCATTCTGCCTTCTGTAACCCTTCCAACCCTCAGCTTTAGCGTCTTCACAGCCCATTTGCGCCAGCCCATCTATTAACGTGATACTGACACTGCTAGGGTTTCAATTACTGAGCAGCACAAGGAGTGGTTTGACCAGAGACTAATATGTTTATAGAAGATGGACCTAAACAGAAAAATAAGTAATAAAAAGTAACTGCTGGGGTCAGTGACCCCCATTTGAAAGTTAGAAAGAGTCAGAAGAAGGCACATCATTTAAAAAGTATAAAAAATAAATAAGGACCAATTGGAAAGCTAAAATTATAACTAACATACAGACAATGCTATGATAGATGTAAAAAGGGGTTAATTTTTTGGTGTCAGTATCTCTTTACCACCCCCAGCATCCTTAATTGAGTACATTAACCCTTTCTACCCCAATGCTGTCACACCTATCCATATGGACTGTAAACTATCATAATAGCTCCCTGTGGCTATCTTGTTATTGTAATGACGCGTCTCAGTGCCCTCTGAAAAAACAGGTTGCTATATGGCTTTGCTTAGTAACCCCCCCTCTCCCCTGCCAGCAGCTATAATATCACTCTATACACTGTTTGGACTAATTATATGACCCTCTAAGGCAGTGCTGTCTTATTACAAGTAGTGGGCCAATTATATCTGGTAGAGTCTATGTGAAGTGAAGTCTATGGAGCCTGGGGACCATAAAAATCCTTTGGAGCACCACATGCAGTGGTGTAACTACTCTGTGCTGCCCCCAACCCCCCTGCAAAAACCTTCAGAGGGGCCCAGTGCAGAGTAGTAAACTTACATAGGCTCCTTGGTCAGAGACTTTGTTACAAGGGGGTCATTGGTCAGAGAACCCACTAAGAGGCTATTTAGTCTTGTCTATGTGTGTTCTCTTTCCATCTCATGCCTAATGTGCTCACTATTTCCATTTAACAGGTATGTGAAAATCTGGTCTCATTTCTAAACATAAAGTCAAAGCTCAAAATTGAAATCCACAAAGGTATTTTGTTGAATACACACCCCTTTGTACTAGCCTCTGCCACCTCTCACTTGCCTTGAGGAGATAGTGCTTGCAGGCGTGTTTGCTTGCACGTGGAACTAACTTGCACCCAATTAATTAGTTACTTACATTTTTTATGCACTTACAAATGCCAAATGCATGAGAGTCAGGTGTTTCAATCAATGGGATGATAATCAGGTTTGAGCGTGGGATGCCCGGCGTTAATTACATAACGGAAATCCGGCTCCTCACTATCCAAGTCTGATCTTTGCAACAAAAGTTTGTAGAAGTCCTGCAAATCCGCCAATGCAAGAGACATGTATCATGGCTGAAACAAAAAAGATTTCTGAGGACCTCCAAAAATCACTTGTTATTGCTCAGGCTGGAAAAGGTTGAAAAACTAATTATAGAGAATTTGGACTCCATCAGTCAGGCAGGTCATGTACAAATGGTGGCAAACAAAAGTCACAACAACAGCAAGCATTTTGGGAGATCTAAAGAAATAAAAATGGCCTATAATGAACTAAAGTAGTCTCTGGCATTGGCCGATGTCAATATTCATGGGTCCACTATCAAAACAATGGTGTGCATGGCAGGGTTGCAAGGAGAAACCACTGCTATGCAAAAAGGAATTCTACCAGCAAATTTGAACCTAAAAACAAAGTCCACCAAAGAATGGATGAACAGAAGAAAGTTTATGTTTTGGAACAGCCAAGTCAAAGTCCTGATATTAATCCTGTAGAAATGTTGTGGAAAATTCGGAAGCAGGCAGTCTATGCGAGGAAGCCTGACAACATCCCTGAGTTGAGGTTGTTCTGATTTCAGGAATGGGCTAAAATTCCCAAAAACTGATTTGCAGGACTGATCATCAGCTCTCGGAAATATTTAGTGGTAGTCATTGCTGCCCAATGGGGGCACACCATTTATTAAAAACAAAGGTTCACATAGTTGTGCCCTACACAAAATGTAACATAGGGTCCTTTTTCTCAAGAGATAAATGAACACACATTATGTTTTTGACTAATTTGTTTAATGGGATTCTCATTATCTAGTATTAGGGCAAAATGGTTTGCAAAATTTCAGACACCACTGTATGGGCTATTGTAGTTCCTACACTTGTGTGCACTTGTACAATGCAGGTTAGTTAGTTGATAAGATATCCTACAAACTCTTGTTGTTTAACTATTTGCTGCCTGATGGGCGAAATGCTCTATATCTGCTACAGCTTGGCTATAAGGGAGTTGTTAACCTTGAGACTGTGTGTACATTGCCTCTGTAATGCTTGTGATAAGACATTGCTGAAGTTCCATTTCACTGCAGCTGTTGCAATCTTTTTGGTGACTGAAGGCTGACACGCATGGGCCAGTCGTTCAGTTTTGGGAAAGTCTGGTATTTGTTCTGAGGTATCACAATAAAGCAGGCACCTTCCATATGTGTGGGTCAGCTGAGATAATCTCTCATGTGTGAACAGAGAATAATCAACTCAGTTTGGTTGTTCTTTCTGTCCAAGGGGATGAAAATGTGAAAGCTGGCAGTATGCTTCCAGAAGCATTAAGCATGCAGCGGTACAAGTATTAAGGGTGAAGACACGGAGCTACTTATTAGCAGATACTTGTCTTGGCTACTAAAAGCCAGACAATACTGAGAATTGCCTCTGCTAAAACTCACATAGGGGCCCATTTACTTACTCACGAACTGGCCGAATGCGTCCGATTGCGTTTTTTCGTAATGATCAGTATTTTGCGATTTTTCGGCTAATTGTCGCAACTTTTTCGTTGCCATTCCGAATGT
Source organism: Xenopus tropicalis (assembly GCF_000004195.4). NCBI lineage: Eukaryota > Metazoa > Chordata > Amphibia > Anura > Pipidae > Xenopus > Xenopus tropicalis. The sequence continues at coordinate 157,780,372 of NC_030678.2, read as the reverse complement.
TGCGCAAAATCTGGCGATTTTTTCATAGCGTTAATACTTGCGCGAAAAGTCGCGACTTTTTCGCAGCTTTCGCGCCGAGTACGAAAGAATCGGATTCATTCAAGCTTCAGTATGGTGACTTTTCTTGGGCCAGGTTGGAGCTGCAGGGTGCCATTGAGTCCTATGGGAGGCTTCCAAAATCATGTTAAATCTGAAAGTTTCGCCCGCCGCTTACGAGCGCTCAATACGAAAAAGTCGCGACAAGATACGAGCGCATCGTAATGGCTACGAAAAACTCGCGTTTTTTCACGCAAATCGTATTGGTAACGAAAAAGTCGCGACAATTTCCGCAAAGTCGTAAAGGCGCCGAAAATTCGCAAAAAATACGAAAAAGTCGCAAAATGTTCGTTTTCCAATCGGAATTTTCCCAATTCGGATTCGAATTCGTGTCTTAGTAAATGTGCCCCATAGAGTCAATTACGTATCAGTAAAAGTAGTTGCTACTAGTAGCTCTGTGTGACTTCAACCTAAGGGCAAAGACGCACGCAGAGATTAGTCGCCGAGACTTTTTATAAACACAGTCGCGGCAACTAATCGCAGTGACTGTCCCACCACAGAATACTACTGAAGAAGCTGAGACTAATTGCTCGCAAATTTCGATGCACGGATTAGTTGCAGTGACTTTTTAAAAAGTTGTGGCGACTAATTGCTGCTTGAGTCTTTGCCCTTAGGGTGTAGCCGCACCAGAGCAGATGTAAATAGTGCTGCAGCGAGAAGCTGCCTTTTCTAGAAAAAATTAGATATGGTGACGGGGGCAAAATCAGTTAACTCCCCCCTCCCTCCTACAAAATTGGAGGGGGGTTTAAAAGCTATGCACCTCAGAAAGCAATGAAATTGGTGGGCCCAGTACTACCCCTTGGGCTTATGCAACCCCACCCTCACCTTGTATTGTTGTGAAGTGATGGATTCTGGGACCTGGAGTACCTCTTGCTTTCCATAGTGGATGATGGATGGATTCTCTAGAAAAGTCCCAAAATCCATCACTTGACAAGGTTTGACTGGGGTGGAATGATACATTGATAATTTATTTATATATAAAATACATGTATATAATGTATATATACAGTGTGATCTATTAGCCAGAATGCTTGGACCCTGGAGATTTCCACATAAGGAATTTGTTTGTAATTTGGATCCAGGGGCATCTCTTGCTCCTGAGCTGCCTGAGGTGGCCGGAGGGGGGGGGGGGGGCGCATCGCAAATAGCTACCAGATGCTGCTATTTGCTGCCCCTGGTAATTTCGGGGGCACTGCTACCTGAGGCAACCTCATTGTAACAGTGCCCCTGTTTGGATCACCATACCCTTAGGGTAAGATTTATTAAATGTTTTCCCACAATTTGAGACTGTACTTGAGAATATTTTTTGGAAAACCGAATATGTCAAAAATTGATGTTAAAAAGACTGGCAGGTAAAAACTGCCTAGTTTCTATAGACGTCAAAGGGACATCAAGCAGTGGTATTTTATTATTTTCCCGTTTTTTATTAACTGTTTTATTAACAGATAGAATTTTGTGGTTTTTGTGTGCTCGGGAATTAAAAACAATGTTGTGTGTAATAGAAAGGTGCCCTATGCTACAGGTCTAGTGACCCACAGCAACCAATCAGCAGGTAGCATTTACTGGTCAAATGTTTAATAGCAAACATCTTATTTGTCACTTTGGGTTACTGCCTCTTGGCAAATTTGCCTTATACAGTATTGCCTTTTATCATGAAATAAACTCAAAATGCACAAATGATATGCACCTAAGGAATCTCTCGCTAATGCTGTTGAACAGTGGGAAAGAAACCTGTAGAGACAGGCATTGCAAAATGTTAATAATGGGTTTCAAGGTACGCTTATATCAAGGCAAAAGATATCTAATATTGGTGCCACTGGTGCCTTGCAAGGCCAGAACAGTTTCTATATTTCAGCTATAATTACAATTAGACTGTGGCACAATTGTCCAGTCGAGCTGCACCATGGCTGTTATATTGCAAAACTGTTAATGCTGAACATCAGTGGAGCCAAGGTTGTAACTGGCACGCATGTAATGCCTTGATAAGGCTGCATTCCTTGGAAATGTATTAATGCCCTTCTGCAAAACAGAATGCGACACACTATTCCATGGCATCAGAGGGAATTCCTGCCAGTAAGATTACATTTATTATTTGAGCCATATTTCACAGAGACTTTGGTAAATGCAGCAATCCATATGCCTTCCCACTGGAAATTTACTTTATTTCCAGTGGAAAGGCATTTCAGTTAGTTGATTGCTGTAGGCAAGATTATCCGCGGGCGACTCATCTTTCCGTGGGGCATCACCCTTTGTGTTAAAATACATTGTGTTAAAATCCAAAGGTGTGTATTCATGCCGTTCATGTGGATGTGAATGTAGATCTAATTCAAGGGTTCTCACAATGGGTTCTGTCGGTAGACTCAACAGACGTATAGCGTGTAAAGAACCAAGCGCTTAAGGCAGTTAAATGTTTCTCTCCACAACTGATGCTATCGCACCAAATCATCAAATGGCAGAGAGGCTGCTGTAAGATGCCATAGACAAATGTTTGGGCCTCTGTGTACTTAAAATACCAGAGTCAGTTTTGAATACCAGTCTAGATGTTATCCTACCTCTGGAAATTTTGACCACAACTTTGGCTCCAGTCGCACATTCAAGAGCATATGTATTGACGCATCAGGCAAAATTTGGGCAGGTGCAAAGCAAAGGTGGGCCACAATGACACAGGAAATCTACAGAAAGCACTTTGCCTTTTGAAAACGGAATTTTCACACTGTGCTGCATACCAGTAGCCATGGTGGGGTTGGACCCCTAATCCTCCATCCTATAGCAGCTGGAATAGTGCTGAGGAATGTAAATGAACTGCCTGCGATAGATCTTTGATATCGCAAATGACTAAATGCTCCGAAATGCCTTTCCACCAGAAACAATAGTCGCCAATGGAAAGCCTTTAGCATTGCGTTGGTTTTTCCGAAATCGCACAAAGTTGCCTGCAGCAGGAAACTTTGCACGATTTCAGAATACCGAAGTGATGCAATGGCCTTTCCACTGGTGACTCCTTTTGTTTCAGGTGGAAAGGCATTTCAGAACAGTTACCTGCGATAGCAGAGATCTATCTTAGGCAAATGAACCGTTCTGTGAGACATCAATCTTACAGAGGTCATGGAACACCAAGGTGGCTCCTAATATCCTTATATTTTACAACAGGGGGTACATTATTTCTTATAATACCCAAGATTCAGTGAGTCATGATATAAATTACATCACTAAGCACTGATTATAAGTGATCATATCAACAAGCACCGTTTATACACATAAAATGTATAGGATTTTTATGGCTCTTGTGTAATTTAATGTTATCGGCTATCATGGGGTTCATTATCAGATATTTATTTAAAAAATATATATAACAATGTCCTATTAAGGCTCCATTACAAGTGGAAATTATTTATTAAATGTGTATAAAATGTATATTAAAATCAATTTTTAGGGGGAGCAAAATATTCCTGGGGGAAATTAACAATTACAATCTCTTTTGGTTGATGGGCCGAGCTAGTTCCTTGGCAAGTCATATTCCAGTGCCCCCCCACATTCTGTGCAGTGGGCCCCCAGAGCTTCCAGAACTGGGACCAGCCATAGGGAGTAACTTTATGCCTCATTCTCCATGAATACATACTATTGTCACACAGCATAAATTCGCCAGATTTTGTTGTCGCTTTCGGCAATTACATTACCATTCTGACTTCTTTCTATTCAAGGCCATGTCGAATCATTTGGCCAGCGGAGTCTGAAAACAGAGCCTTAAGCAAGAAGCGTGTACACTATATCCATTGTTTGACTCACATCATTTCCTGAATCTCTTTCCTCATACACCCCCCACACCCCATGTGACTGGGGCCCCTGCTCACCAATTCAGCCCTTGGTTTCTAAATAGATTAAAACAAACATTCTTGCCACTGTAACCCATTCAGGCCCAGAATGGAAGCACAATAGCCAGGAATGTTAAGAATGCAAGCGAGTGACATTCCAGGAGAGAATAGCAACTTTTGCAATTACAGTCACCCAATATCAACAATTGTGGGATTTGTACGTTGGGCCCAAGGCATTCTTTTAAGGCTATTCAGCAGGGGATATTTACCAAGTAAGCTGCTCTTCCTAGGAGAATAGGGCTTCCGGCTTTTCAGCGTGCCACCTTTCACAAGGTGAATGTTAAGAGACACTTTATTTAGTTATTACACATTTAAAGCTGTTGCTGGGCATAACTGCCTTTGCTTCTGATGATTTCAAAGGCAAAATATTACTTCAATATGGAATTCACATTTATATAAATCAGTGTTTCTTTTTCTACATTTTGATGCCAGCCTAACTTATTTGGCCACCCAAAAATTAGCCTGATTTAATCATTGAACCCATCAGGAGAGGATATCTCTGTGGCCCTATACTGAGCTCATCTAACTAGCCGTCACCATCAATAACCTGATCAGACATCATTTCGGTAGGCTGTCATTTTGTTCCATATAAAGACTAATACCGTCCCACTCCCTCAGAGTTGGCAGTCAATATTGTCCCATGTACGTCTAAGCTTCAGTAATCCCATTACGTTGGCTCTTCACTTTCTGGCCCAGAAAGAGATACTCATGAGAAGGTAAATTAGTGTTTTCCCTATGACTGACATGAAGCAGATGACTGCCCCCTAGTGTATAAAGGAAGTGGATGAGTCTCTTGGCTTCCCCTGAAGAAAGATGAGAGGCTGGTGTTCCAGCCCGGTAAAAGTGGTAGTAAAGATTGTTAAAGCTTCAAGGACATGTAAACCCTACCATGTATAAAGGTTAGGCACATCTTGCCCACCCAAACTAAATAATTTGTACTGCATATATCACCTCCATTCATGAGAACCACACACAAACATTCACCAAAAAATAGCAGCATTCCCCTGGTGGCCATTTTTCTTCTGACACATAAAGATGTTTCTCCCGCAGAGTACAGCTGAGTTCCTAAGGAAACCATCAATGCCATCTCTTCAGCGGCTGTTAGACTGGAGGGTGCGTTTAGTTACCTGAGTTGAGAAAAACTGAGCATGCTCAGTAGCCAACAGCCTAAGGCCCCGCCTAAGGAAAGGGCTGAGTGAGTTAGAGGAGGAGAATGAATCCCAAGTGATTAAGGCAGCGGTTCTCAACCTGTGGGTTGGGACCCCTTTGGGGGTCGAATGACCCTTTCACAGGGGTTGCCTAAAACCATTTGAAAACACATATTTCCGATGGTCTTAGGAACTGAGACACTGGTCCTCTATGGTTGGGGATCACTACAACATGAGGAACTGTACTAAAGGGTCGCAGCATTAGGAAGGTTGAGAACCACTGGATTAAGGGGATGTTGCAGTTTAACTATTAACCTTTTAACACCCAGTGTGGATTAAATGTTTCTGTGGGGGTTTACACATGCTTTCAGTATCCAGCCCTTGTAATTATCTAGGCCTAATAAGTGGAAAGGAAAAATGAGTCCACATGTGACTTATTTATTAATAATTAACATGGCTTTTTAGCTTGGCGGTTAGTCGCCGTAACTGAATTTTAAAAATCGCGGCGACTCACCCCGTCTGTCTTCGCCCTAAAAAAGTGGTAGGTTGAGGGGAAGGCAGGGGGCCAGGTAAGTTTTAATCTCTGTTCCAGGCATCCCTGCAAAAAAGTCTTTTAAAGAGCCTGGCGCAAAGTTGTAAACTTACCTAGCCCCCTGCCTTCCCGTCAACCTGTACGCCACTGTATACAGTATATTCAGTGGAGTGATTCACAAGTGTCTGTAACAGTAAAGCAGGGGTCCCTAACCTTTCTTACTCGTGAGCCACAGTCAAATGTAGAAAGACTTGGGGAGCAACACAAGCACCATAAAAGTTCATGGAGGTGCCAAATAAGGGCAGTGATTGGCTATTAGGCAGCCTCTATGCACCCTATCAGCTTACAGGGGGTTTATTTGGTAGGAAATCTTGTAAAACTTGCCCCCAAGTCAGTAATTCAAAAATAACTCCCTGGTTTGGGGGCACTGAGAGCAACATCCAAGGGGTTGGGGAGCAACATGTTGCCCCCAGCCACTGGTTGGGGATCACAGCAGTAAAGTAAGCAATTAATAATTGGGTGATACTGACTCAAATGTGTTTGTGTAGTAAGGCAAATTTGCAACCATGGCAGTATAAAACTAAGCATCAGGGGTGTAACAATAAAATAGCAGATGCCGCAGCCCTGGGGCCAGGGCCAAATTAGCAATAGATGGAGAAGTCCTAGGCACAGGAAGTAAAGAACTTGGCTAACACTATTATCATGTAAATGCTTTGCTTTGAGCAGATGCATTAATATAAATATCCTTTTATACCATCTATTTATTTTTAATTCTAAAACACACTATTTCATCTCATTTGTATTCTCTTTGGTTGGCTGCCTTGCCATGCATGTATGGCTCAGATAAACAGAACAGTGGGTATGTACATAAATGAAAAGCTAAATATACCTGAGAAGCCATTATGTGGGAAGGGTTGGGCTCCTATTCCATTTGGACACATAGAACCCTGCAGTGATGAGCTCTTCCCAACTCAATCATTAGGAGTCATTCTTGAACCCGAAGCCCTTAGTGCTCATTCTAGGATCATTTGCGCCCCCTGGTGCTACGCTCTTTACTTGGTGCCAAATGAAAAATCCAGCACAGCATCAGAAGGTGCTGCTAGTACTGTTGTTACTGCCTGCGTGGATAGGGCCCCCAATGCGGGCTATGCCTCCTGCAGCTCCATATGGGGTAGGAGAGGCCTATGTGCCTCCCCTGTCCACCCTTCACTTATACAGCATCATGCAAAGTGCAAAAAAAGCCTTTTAATGCAGTTTGCTCGCTGCTCTTAAGGTGGCCATACACGGGCCGACTATAGCTGCCGATATCGGTCCCTTGGACCGATTCGGCAGCTAATCGGCCCGTGTATGGGGAGAGCAGAGCGGCCTGGCCGACCGATATCTGGCCTGAAATTGGGCAGATCTCGATCGGCCAGGTTAGAAAATCTGGTCGGATCGGGGACCGCATCGGCTCGTTGATGCAGTCCCCGATCCGACTGCCCCATTGCCGCCCACATAATCCGATCGTTTGGCCCCAGGGCCAAACGATCGGATTATTATTTTTTTTACCTAAATGCTCCCCGATATCGCCCACCCATAGGTGGGGATATCGGGGGAAGATCCGCTCGCTTGGCGACATCGCCAAGCGAGCGGATCTGCTCGTGTATGGCCACTTTAAGGCTCACAAATGATCCCTATTGTCTTTATGTGACACCACACCAGCGGTGCTAGCTAATGAAAGATAAAGTACAAAGCAAAGTACAAACCAAAAGCAGAGTTATGGGTGTTACTATCTCCCTGATCAGATATAATCTACACACGCTGCACAGGTGGCACCTAGATAGCAGTACATTTAGATAAATGCTGAAGACGGCACCAAATTCAGCGCATCTAAATGTATTGCCAATTGGTAAATCCATGCAAATCCAAAGGGGAAGTGGTTACCGTTATACAGTAGACATTATGATACACAGAACACATTCTAAAGCAGGCCATACACGCACTAATATTATCGTACAAAACGAGGTTTCGTACGATATTCTGTACATGTATGGTGGAGGCGACCCATATTGCAAAAGCCTTGGATATCAGTCATCTTGTTGATCGGGCACAAAAATTTTGACCTGAGCAAAGACAAGCGTTTAGGGCTGAATCATCAGATAGAGGTAGAATTTCTACCTCCATATCTGATGATTCTGCCCTCAATGTTAGTGGAGGGTGTGACCAATGGTCACAGGAAAGATCGTAATTGTAACGCGTGTGGCCGCCTTTATAAGCGATTGTTGTGCAAACAAAACCCAATATATACTTATTGCGTAACAACACGGAGAAGAACCTTATTTCATTTCTAACATTCTTTCTAGGCCTCCATAGAGGAAGCCTCGGCAACGCCAAGAACAGACAGGGGATGCAACTGACTGTGCAGTTTAGAACCCAGCTTATTTTAGTTACTCAGTACCATTGCCTGGTCGCTAATGTGGCTTATTGTTCTGCACTATTTCTTGTTCTTTTCTTCCTGCCTTGACTGATAATCTCACATAACTGTACCCCTGCTATCGCATCTTCTTGGGGGGGGGAGGGAACCACATAGTTCTGTAGACCTCCTGATACTGTGGATTGTTGCCAGACCACAGGAATTATCCTAAAAATGTTTTTCTACTTAAATCTGGTAAGAGGTCTAACTAGCGCAGAGGTTTAGTTATGAAGCACCAACATATACCCGTAGGGAAATTGGAAACACAAATTAATACATGGCTTGGTATAGAAGATGTTGGAAATTGTAAAGACAAAAAGTGCAAAGTGCTAAAAATTGTGGGGGTTGCTCTATTTACCTTTGTCTGGTTCTGATGTGTTTCCTGCTTCCTGTCTGTCTTCCCAAGAAATTAGTGCTTCAACAACATTTGGGTGCATCCATTTCTCCCAGGTAGACCTGAAGCGTTAAATGACAATGATACTGACGACTTTCCTGGGCAGACACCTTTCTGTTAGGTTGGTAGGTTGAGGAAACTCAACTTGGGGCACAGAGAGGTATAAGGAGCCCAGTGGGGAGCTGACTGATATTTTAATATTTAATCATGAAAAATGTCTTATTCCCATATTTTAGAGGGGCCCTACAATTTCGCTACAGGGTCCAGTAAGCTATTCCATTGTTTCTATCATCCCTGTCTAACAACAGGAAATCATTTCATATGTAAGCAGAGGTGGGGTTGTTTCATGATCAGCAAAGAAAAAGGTTTCAGTGGCATAACTATACCCGAAGCCCTTCACTATACTAAAGCAGACCCTGTGGTTGCAGGGGAGCCTCAGGGAGAAGGGGTTCCAGTAAGGAATGTGCTGCCCCACCTACTCACACTAATGTTTACACAAGCAGAGGGTTCATGCGCAAGCAGAAGGGTGGGGGGCTCTGACCTGTAGCACACACCCATATAGGACAACAGTGTGTGCCAGTGTGAAAGGGGGGTCAGTAGGTGGTGGCACTAAGGGGGGGGGCATATGTTTCTTGCATTTGCTGTAATTCCTTGAAATGCTGTCATTGTGTGGTTTTTGTCAATTAATTTTATTGCCCTACAGGGATTTCTGCTGGGGTCTAACTATGGCACTAAGGGGGCCCGAGCAAGTGATTTGACAGCCCCTGGAGGTAACTTACCCCCATACATGTTAGCTACACTTCCAATTCAGTATGGGGAACAATGAGATCTTGTTAATGAATTGAAAGGCTGAATTCCCAGTAAATTCACTGAGGGAATTTGTCTCCATAAAACTGTTGTTCATGAATAAGGAACTTCCTGCGAGCTGCGTCCCATTCCAGCCATGATTCCACATCAGCTGAAGTGCAGCTTAGCAGCGGGACAGACTTTCCTACACACACTGGCTGCCTAGGAACAGAGGAGCAACAGTGGAGCTCTAATGAATTCCAGATTCTCTCCCTGGCACGTTGCATCCATCACTTTTATTTGCTGGGCTGCTCTTCTCCTGGGGGACAGGGGTTTCAGCAGCAAGGAACACATGATGTTAATATGGGTTGGTTGTGCAAGGCTTAGTGAGCCTTTAGTAAAGCAGGGAAATTATGGCTGGCACAGTGGGTGATTGCCTGCTGCACTCTGTCAAATAAATTCTGCTTTCCAACTGCATGCTTTGCAAGGGGAGGAATGTGGCGGACGTATGGAGGGGGCTGCTCTGGAGGCAAGCCTGCAAAGATCCCAGGAGAGTGGAAAAAAAGAAATCAACCCCACAAAAAGTGCAGTTCTATAATTCTACAGTCGGCTGAATGGCACCGGCAATAGTGGCGCAGTCCTGTGCCCGATTCGGCCACAAACCACTGCTTAGACTGTGTTCATTCTGCAGAGAGCACTTAAAGGGGAACTCCACCATGTAAGAAAAAGACAGATTATGTTTTCAACATTTACATATTCTTTTACTGTGCACACAGCAGTTTTGGGTGGAGGACCCCTGTAAATAAACAGTATAGCCTATTGATAATGGATTCTGTTGCATTTGTTTTCCATTAAACTGGTAGATAAGATGAGGCACAGGTAATTTCAACTGTGCTGTCATCAAACTTAGAGTTTCCTCTAAACCAGTGATCCCCAACCAGTGGCTCATAAGCAACATGTTGCTCCCCAACCCCTTGGATGTTGCTCCCAGTGGCCTCAAAGCAGATCTTCATTTTCAAATTTCTGACTTGGAGGCAAGTTTATGAGGCAAAAAGACCACGGGTACTGCCAGAGTCTCCTGTAGTCTGCCAGTTTACATTGGGCTACTAAATAACCACAGCCTATATTAGTCAACCCCAAGGGACTGCTCTAAACCCTCCGGTTTAATTAAAACATTTTATGTATTGCCATTTACATAAGTATTACTATGTGTTTACAATTTCCTTACAGATGGCTGTGAAGGGGGTCTGCTTATTAGAAAGGGGTTGTTACCCTTTAAAGGGAACATATTTTTTCTTAGAAGGGATACAAAGTGCCTTTTATGTTTTAGAGCTTAAAAAAATATATGTAATACCTCCATCACATGAACAAAGACCAGAGATCCAGGTGTACAAAGAGCAGGTAGATTTCTCATTGGAGGATACTACACTGGCCCTGAAGAGCTGGGGGAAAAGAAACCAACCACAACATTTTAGACTACAACTCCCTGTGTGCTTTCAGTGGGGTTCTTCAGTTTCCCCCCACACTCCCAAAACATACGGGCAGGTTCATTGGCTCCTGAGGAAATTGGTCCTTGTGAATATAAAAAGGATTGTAAGCTTCACTCAGGGCTGTGTTTATATAAAGGCACCCGTAGGCCTGTGCCTAGGGCAGCAGCTTTGCCCACTGGTGCTTATTTATAAATATGAAAAAGTAAATGTTAAAAAATAAAAATATCTTATAAATGTCTGTTGTTGGGTATTATGGTCAAATTTGGCAAGGGCACTGGGGTGGCACCTTGAGACTGGAACAGGCACGGTATGAAAACGCTATGGCGTTTGTACCCATTGCTAAAGGGCATTGGTGCTATCAGCTCTACTGCGAGAGTTGCACTGAAGGAAGCTTCTCTGGGGCAGAGACTGGTGGAAATGGTGTATAATTTCTATACAGCACTGTGGAAATGTGTCAGCACTATATAAATGAACTATAATAATGTGAGGGAAAGCAGAGGTTTGTGGTCAAGAAACCATTAAAAATGATTTATTATACATAGGGTTAGGGTTGCTATATATTTTTGTTGAGATTTGCATTTCTACCGCTTAAACTGCAACAAAATGTATAATATTGCAGCTCAGGGAGGCGGACAGAATGATGCAATATGTATGCATGTATATCTTTATTTATAAAGTGCTACTTATGTACGCAGCGCTGTACAGAAGAAAGAGAAAGAGGGCAAAGACAATATATACAGTATGGTGCCAAATACTGCCCCATTCTAATACTAAATATTGACTGCATATTTGGAAATCTTGGGATTTATTAGTTGTTGCCAATTTTTTTTACCATAGATTTAAGTGGATATAACTATAAAGGGGCACACTATCTTTATTTTTTATACTGATGCCTTCTTTAAGTGATTTTTCCTTTTATCATCAACCTTTTATCTCATGTTATGATACATTTTGCTTTAGCAATTATTCGCTATATCAAGCATTTTGTTTAAATAGTTTATTTGAAACAAATCTTTCTTTTTAACGTGAGATGTAAAAGGATTAGGCTGATGCCACACGTGGCGTTTTTACGCTGCGTATTTTCTAATTCTCTCAGCGGCTGAAAAACGCCCAATATCATCATCCATAGAAATAACTTGAAAAGACTCGAAGCAAACCACACAAAGCGTAAATACGCTAGAAAACGCCTTAGCACGGATTTTTCAAGCGTTGGCTGAAATACGCCAGTATTTGCACAGCCAGCTATTCCTATGTATACACAAAGGCAGCTGCCAGACCTAGCGGAAATACGCAGCGTTTTTTACTATTTCGCACTATTAGCTCCATGGAAAAGGGATTTGCTATGTCACCAGTACTAGGCTGAAAAACGCCATAGTCAGGGGCTGTGTGGCTTGTGCGGCGTTTTTAGGCTGAGAAAAAACGCAGCGGAAAAACGCCGCGTGTGGCATCAGCCTTACAGAACATTCCTTTACCGGTGCTCCATCTGCTGCTATGCTCTCTGTACCTTTTGCTTAATTGTTACTAGTAATTTCTCTTTGTTTTCATACAATTAAAAATATTCTATAACTATATAAAAAAGGATTTCTAGTGGATTTGTTGATTTAAAAAAAGAAATCAAATCATTATCTTCTGAAACTAAAGCACCAGTGTTGCCCGTTCAGTTCTGTACTTCACACTGTGGGTCGAACACTAGTGGGTCTGACAAGATGGCACTGCAGCCAGGTGTGTGTTTTGGAAAGAAGAGCTCAGCAGGACCCCCAGATACAGAAGAACGGCCCCTGCCTCAGCACAAGTGACCCCCTTCCTTACAAATCACTCAGTACAGTGTTATTTAGTACTTGGGCAGCAGCCCATAGCAACCAATCAGTGATTAGTTTTCTCCTTCCAGCTGCAGGTACAATACAAAAATAACAATCTGATTGGTTGCCATGGGTTACTGCCCAGGAACAAAAACTTGCTCTGTTTGGCAAACTTTACTCCCGCGTCTCCACACAAACAGCGCCTAGATCGTTTAAGAGCGCACACTAACACCAGGGGGCGGTAGCGCTAGTGTTTCCGTGTTCCAGGCGGGCTGGTTTGATGACGTATAGTCGACGCGCCGGAAGTTAGTCGCCTGAGTGCAGAGCGCTGGACTTCGTGGTGTTTGTAGTTCTATTAATCGGTAAGGCTGGCTCTTTCCACCAAACTGGAGAAGATGGCGGTGGAATCGCGGGTGACGCAGGAGGAGATAAAAAAGGAACCGGAGAAACCAATCGATAGAGAGAAGGTAATGGGAGAGTTCATTGAATGGGATCCGGTCCCAAATACAGCCGTGTTGTTACTCTGAGCGGAATCTCTCAGGCACCACATAGAACCCTGCCTAGAATTACTAATACCAATGCCTAGAATTACTAATACCAATGCCTAGAATTACTAATACCAATGCCTAGAATTACTAATACCAGTGCCTAGAATTACTAATACCAGTGCCTAGAATTACTAATACCAGTGCCTAGAATTACTAATACCAGTGCCTAGAATTACTAATACCAATGCCTAGAATTACTAATACCAATGCCTAGAATTACTAATACCAGTGCCTAGAATTACTAATACCAATGCCTAGAATTACTAATACCAATGCCTAGAATTACTAATACCAGTGCCTAGAATTACTAATACCAATGCCTAGAATTACTAATACCAATGCCTAGAATTACTAATACCAGTGCCTAGAATTACTAATACCAATGCCTAGAATTACTAATACCAATGCCTAGAATTACTAATACCAGTGCCTAGAATTACTAATACCAGTGCCTAGAATTACTAATACCAATGCCTAGAATTACTAATACCAATGCCTAGAATTACTAATACCAATGCCTAGAATTACTAATACCACTAAGCGCTACATGTAAGCGAAATGAATCACTCATGGTTAGTGTAGTGCCTAGGGCTCTATTGCCAGCACTTTTGAGCAATTAAAGGAAAACTTAACCCTTAGAAGGAATATGGGAAGAAACTGTATTTTATATACTGAATGTAATACAAAAGCCGGAAGGTTCAGCATCTCTATGATTCTCTATGGCTTCAATGAGCCAGGCCTTCTGAGTTATCATAGGAGCTCCCCATGTTGGATTTTGTTAGAGGTGTCACTGACACTGCACATGCTCAGTGTGCTCTGAGAAGCTAAAGCATAGGGGTTGTTACAAATCATGAAGTTCATATAAGTTGTTGCTGCAGGGCTGATTATTAAAGGAACAGTAACACCCAAAAATTAAAGAGTTTTAAAGTAAAAGAAATATAATGTACTGTTGCCCTGCACTGGTTAAAGGTAAAAGTTGTGTGTTTGATACAGTAACTCTACTATAGTTTATATAAATAAGCTGCTGTGTAGCCATGGGGGCAGCCATTCAAGCTGGAAAAAAGGAGAAAAGGCACAGGTTACATAGCAGATAACTAATAAGCTCTGTAGAATACAATGGTGTTTTATCTGTTATCTGCTAAGTGCCTGTGCCTTTTCTCCTTTGAATGGCTGCCCCCATGGCTACACAGCTAAATTCTTTATATAAACCATAGTAGTGTTTCTGAGGCAAACACACCAGTTGTACCAGTGCAGAGCAGCAGTACATTATATTGGAATTTCTTTTATACACTTGAATTTTTTTGGTGTTACTGTTCCTTTAAACTCAGAAGCTGACACTTGAGAATCTGAATTAATTACTAATCAGCTCAGGTACAGGACAGCAGCATAGTATGGGCAGTGAATCAGCAGGAAAGAAGATGGGGGGGCTACTGGGGGTACAGATCTTCCCTGCTAAAGGGTCGTGGTTGTGTTGCACAACATTTCTAACCTATTTTTTGTTAAGCTTTAGTTTTCCTTTAATGTGCACAAAGTGGGCAGTGTAACACAAGTGTAAATGTAACAAGCTTCTTCGCCAGATTCCCACATATCTACCATCCAGCCCAGTGTTCTGAACCAGATCTGCCTCAACCCATTGCCATTTTCTTCCTAGACCTGCCCTCTTCTCTTGAGGGTTTTCACAACAAACAACGGGAGACACCATCGCATGGATGAATTTTCGAGGGGAAACGTGCCATCCAGTGAGCTACAGATCTATACCTGGTGAGATAAGCAGTAAAGGTATTATGTTATGGGGGAAAATCCTGCTAGAATGTAAGGAAAGTGGGGGTCATTCCTGCTCTGCTCCAGTCTCACACAGAGTTCAGATAATGTGCCCATGTGGCAGACATGCTGCTATGCCACTACCCATGGGTTCTGCTCAGCAAACATGAGCCCTATAGTAAGCTAT
Source organism: Xenopus tropicalis (assembly GCF_000004195.4). Lineage (NCBI taxonomy): Eukaryota > Metazoa > Chordata > Amphibia > Anura > Pipidae > Xenopus > Xenopus tropicalis. The sequence continues at coordinate 157,765,310 of NC_030678.2, read as the reverse complement.
GCTATTACCCATGGTTTCTCTGAAAATTTTGAAAAGAGATTCTGATTTGAGCCACTAGGCCCCCTGTGTTTTTATAAATATTATGGAAATGCACTCCTGAGCACAGGTTTGGTATTTGGTTCAGACTGTAACCATATTTATAGAGCAGCGTGCATTTATGTATATAATATGTGAATTTAGTTTTTTGTAGTTCTTGTTTATGATATATATGATTTCATGTTTATCTGCTTTATTGCTTTTAGGATGGATGCCACGCTGAAGGAATTAACAAGCTTAGTTAAAGAAGTTTACCCAGATGCTCGGAAAAAAGGAACTCATTTCAACTTTGCTATTGTCTATCCGGATCCAAAGCGATCAGGCTACAGGTTTGGCTACATTTAGGAATTCTATTTTTATTTCTAACGGACCAGGCAGAAATATATCTGCAGTATTCCCAAAATGCAGAGTAGTGAGGTTCCCACTTCCCTCTGAAACAATTGCTCACTATTGCAGTAGAAGCCAGGTCCTAATCGGCTTTAGCTGCGAATGCTCAATGATGGCATTTGGTCTAGAGAAAAAAATGAAGCAATGGGAGATGGAGCACACCAACCCTGCTGCACTGCCCTGCACTTTGGGAACAGCAAAGGCAAACTGAGCTGTATTAATCTGCCAAGGAGCTGGTGAATAGTTAATATCATTTGCTGAAAACGCGCTGGCTTGGGATAACATGCTAATGAACACTGCACCACCATCTTCCCTCCTGTCCCAAAGATCCCTTGTGGCTTGCTGTGGCAGTGCGTATGTGCAGTAATTCACTGGGGCGCTGGAGAGGCAATTTGTTATGTACCCCCAGAGAATATACTTACTAACTCTAGTGCTCCTCTTGGCTGAAAAATGAACCAGCCCAGACTGTATTTCTTTGGAGTGCTTTATTTCTACTTCCCTGCTGTTAAAATGCAATACAGAAAAATATGGGATGACTATGCATGTGATTGGTCCATGACAGCCACAAGGGATCACTGGGTAATTCAGATGGGCCAGTGAATTTTTCAGTGAAAAGTAGGGGCCTGGGTGTGGCAAGTGAAGTGTTTTCCTGTCATGAATTTGTGCTGAGATATTCACTCGTCTATTCATTTGGGAAACACTCTGGGTCAGCCATTGCCAAGGATTACTGTTGAAGCTTTAATCATGGGTGCCAGGGGCTCACTGTGCTTTCCATTCAAGTGAAGTGGAAGCTAAATGAAAAACTAAATCAGTAATATAAGAAACACCATATAACTGAACCTGGTATGAATGTATTGGTGTTATAGGATGTAGTGTCCCTTTAGTGGTTTCCTGCTGCTAGCTAATGGCAAGTCATGTATAAATATTATATAAAATGTATTTCAGATAAAGCAATGATTATTTCATCAATGTTTCCTGCAGGGTGAAGGAGATTGGGAGTACAATTTCAGGCAGAAAGGGTTCAGATGACTCCATGACACTTCAATCACAAAGATTTCAGATTGGAGACTATCTGGACATAGCAATTACACCTCCAAACAGAGCTCCACCTCCTTCAGGGCGCATGAGGCCCTATTAACACATTTTTTTTTTTTTTTTTAAAGTGGACATTTTGCTTTTGTGATATCGGTTTTAAGGTCCTGAAAAAAGCAATGATCTTCAGTTTCAATTTATTTGGTTTTGTGCATTTTAAAATCTTATAAAGTCTTTGTTTTTTTTTTTCTTAAACTTTTTGTGTGATTATTTTGTATCTGAATGAACAGAAGTGGTGGCTCTGCACAGAGAGACAAGCCATTCATAGTAAAAAAACTGTAGCATTGGGACTATAGGCGCTTGGGGGGGCAGTGCAGTGAGGCAGCAGCAAGCAGGGGGTTGTTTATTTTGTTGCACTGGTTGCTGAGAGGGAGGTAATGCTGTGGTGGTGAGTGGGCGGGCACTTGCCATTGGCCTCCTTACCTATTGGCTTGCACAACCTTCCACTTCTCCGGGGCCAGCACTGCCAGCAGGGGGGTTACCTGAGCTAATACAGATGTCTCCTATATGGAGTGGTGTAAATCAGACTTCAAGGAAGACACATCTTTATAGATGCAAGATGTGTTTTCCTTGCAGTCTGATTTACACTGGCAAATATCACAGCTTGCAAGGCTAATCAGAGACAAGCTGTACAGAATGGTGTTTGACAGGGGCTTAGTGCCACTTAAGGCTGATGCCACACGTGGCGTTTTTTCTCAGCCTCAAAACGCCGCACAAGCCACACAGCCCCAGACTGGTGACGTAGCAAATCCCGTTTCCATGGTGCTAATAGTGCGAAATAGTAAAAAACGCTGCGTATTTCCGCTAGGTCTGGCAGCTGCCTTTGTGTATACATAGGAATAGCTTGCTGTGCAAATACAGGCATATTTTGGCCAACGCTTGAAAAATCCGTGGTAAGGCGTTGTCTAGCGTATTTCTGCATTGTGTGGTTTGCTTCGAGTCTTTTCAAGTTATTTCTATGGATGATGATATCGGCCGTTTTTCAGCCGCTGAGAGAATTAGAAAATACGCAGCGTAAAAACGCCACGTGTGGCATTAGCCTAAGATTGAAGTAAGGCTGATACCACATGCGGCGTAGGGCTGATTTTTTCGGCAAGCGGAAAAACGCTTGCCGAAAATTCAGCCCTACGCCTGCTACTTGTGCCTGCACCCAAATGAATGGGATACGCTCGGGTGCAGGCACATGTAGCCGATATACGCACGAAAACGCGAGACTTTGCATTCTCTCGCGTTTTCATGCGTATATCGGCTACATGTGCCTGCACCCGAGCGTATCCCATTCATTCGGGTGCAGGCACAAGTAGCAGGCGTAGGGCTGAATTTTCGGCAAGCGTTTTTCCGCTTGCCGAAAAAATCAGCCCTACGCCGCATGTGGCATCAGCCTAATGCCTGAATACTCTGGCAGCTTAAATGAATGAGTATATTATTTTTTTTTTATAGATCTGGGCACTAACTTTCAACTCTGGGCCATCTGATTTGTTGACACTGATGCTGAATGAGAACTAAGCTGCTGCCTCCGTTGGCTGCTTTTTGTAAAGATGTGACTCACCTACATTGTAACATCCTGTCTCATCTACAGCTATCCTGCTAGTACAGTATATGGGACTCCTTGTACTTTCAAGCACACCCATGTTTCCTCCCTCTCACCGGCACCTATACATAAAGAGGTACCTGCCATGCTAGTGCCGTATGTGCCAGTGCTAATAAAATAAGCTCAGCTAAAACTTGTTAAAAGAAATAGTTTAGTGGTTGAATGATGGTCCATTCCCAGAGAATCCAAATGTCTACATTTTCTATTTGCTCCTGACTCCATGGTTCATCAGTGACTGCTCAGCAGTTCTACTGTGAAAGGATTCCTTAGCCTGAATTTAGAGGGAAAGACCTACTGTGTTACCAGGTAGAGTGTGCATAGTTCAGCAGTGCTGTGTGTGTTCAGGCAGAGCCCTGTGCTTTACCCATATACCACTTCCACTTTGCAGTGAAACATTGGTCAGGTTTCCCACTTATGTTTATATATGCTGTTTACTAGTTTGCTTGCATTTCTGGCTGTAGCATTTGCTCTAGCACATCCTTTTGGAATGTTTAAATTTAAATCACATATAAACCACAAATCGCTGGTCCCATGACGGGTTAATCATTTATTGTGCAAGAAAAAAAAGATGCCTGTCCCAGACAGGACACACAGAAAGTGAAGGGTTGATCTAGATTCATAGAAAGGATTAGTGTGTGGTCATATGTATTTGTTCTGGGCACAGTCAGACTAATATTTCCAATCAAAGTGATCAGTTATGCACACAAGGGACCTCACACAATCTGGCAGATCTCTAGTGTGGCTGCACCAGCTGTGCATTGCCAGAACTGAAAATGAAGCCAAGCTTTAATGCCCCCCGCACCCATGGCTTCATTGTCTCACTCAGAACGACATAATGACTGAACCTACAAAACCACAGGCCAACACATATTTAGGGTCAGATTGTAGAATATCCCCAAAGCTGACTGCTGATGCTGTAGAACTACAATTCACAGAATGTTAAAGGCAATAACATAACTAGTAAGCGAATGACAATTTCAAGCCTTCTGTAAATATTGCTCAGTCTATAAAAGAAACACTTGCAGTGAGTGGCATGGGGCCAAAACTCCATCTTCTTTACAGAGAACTCCGAATCAATACAGTCTGCAGGGAAAAGGAAATCAGATTGTTATCCTGTAACACAAGGGACAACACTATTACCTATAATATGCATGGAGTAGATTTACTGTTACTAAATCTGTTAGCGGGCAACCACCTGGCCATTTTATGCAAACTAAAATTACCTGAACACTAGTTAAAGGGGTTGTTCACATTCAAATTGACTTTTAGTATGATGTAGAGAGTGCTATTCTGAAACAATTTGCAATTGGTTTTCATTTTTTATTATTTGTGGTTTTCCCGTTATTAAGGTTTCTGTTCAGCAGCTCTCCCGTTTGTAATTATAGCCACTATGTGGTTGCTAGGGTCTTGTTTTCCTTAGCTACGAGTCAGTGGGTTGAATGAAAGACTACAATATGAATAGAACGCGACCGGAATAGAAAGATAAGAATACAGGTATCAAACCCCTTATCCGGAAACCCATTATCCAGAAAGTTCCAAATTACGGAATTTTAATCAAAATTTACATTTTTAAAAATGATTCCCTTTTCTCTGTAATAATAAAACAGTACCTGTACTTGATCCCAACTAAGATATAATTACCCCTTATTGGGGGCAGAACAGCCCTATTGGGTTTATTTAATGGTTAAATGATTCCCTTTTCTCTGTAATAATAAAACAGTACCTGTACTTGATCCCAACTAAGATATAATTACCCCTTATTGGGGGCAGAAAAGCCCTATTGGGTTTATTTCATGGTTAAATGATTCCCTTTTCTCTGTAATAATAAAACAGTACCTGTACTTGATCCCAACTAAGATATAATTACCCCTTATTGGGGGCAGAACAGCCCTATTGGGTTTATTTCATGGTTAAATGATTCCCTTTTCTCTGTAATAATAAAACAGTACCTGTACTTGATCCCAACTAAGATATAATTACCCCTTATTGGGGCAGAACAGCCCTATTGGGTTTATTTCATGGTTAAATGATTCCCTTTTCTCTGTAATAATAAAACAGTACCTGTACTTGATCCCAACTAAGATGTAATTACCCCTTATTGGGTTTATTTAATGGTTAAATGATTCCCTTTTCTCTGTAATAATAAAACAGTACCTGTACTTGATCCCAACTAAGATATAATTAATCCTTATTGGAGGCAAAACAATCCTATTGGGTTTAATTACTGTTTAAATAATGTTTTTAGCAGACTTTAGGTAGGAGATCCAAATTATGGAAATTATCCAAAAAAACCCCCAGGTCCTAAGCATTCTGCATAATGGGTCCCATACCTGTACTTAAAAGTAAAAATAATAATAAAAATGTAGATTCCCTGAGCAAAAGGTTTTTGGATGCTGGGGTCAGTGACCCCCATTGGAACACTGGGAAGATGTAGCAGAGGAAGGCAAATAATTCAAAAACTATAATTAATAAATAACGAAGATTAATGTCAAAGTTGCTAGCAATAGTATATTCTAAGAAAAAACACCATTATTACCTGTTTTCTTTGTTCTCATATTCTGTGCTTATTTTTCCAAATGGAGCTCCTGCTTTATCCCATATCCCATCGGCCGGATTCATATTATTGTCACAATACTTGGACAGTATCTGAGGGAAAGCAATGACAAGCTTTATATTCTTTTTACAAATACAGTAGAACCCCTATTAAGCGTATATAATATACATTTACACAGCGCTTTAGAGACACCCCAGTGGAGCTTACAATTGAAGGTCCCTACTATCACATTCACACACACTGCAGTTAATCTCATCACAAGACACAGTAAACACATATAGAATCCTTTCACATAGTTCCCTGGATAGAATCAAACTCAGGACCCCAGGCTCCAAGAAACAAGTGTTACTTACTAAAGGTCCCCATACACGGGCCAATTCTAGCTGCAATATTGGTCCCTTAGACCGATTTGGCAGCTAATCAGCCCGTATAGGGCACTACCGACGGGCCTGCCCGACCGATATCTGGCCTGAAATCGCCCAGATATCGATCGGACAGGTTAAAAAATCTAGTCGGATCGGGGGTCGCATTGGCTCGTTCATGCGGTCCCCATACCGACTTTGCCTATACCCGTCGTTATAATTGGATTCTCCCGATATTGCCCACGAGCGGATCTGAAGGTGTATGGGCACCTTAAGTCACTGTGCTGCTTTAGTGTACAGAAGGCACAGCAATGAGCCAGATTTCCTTTTTTGTGTTCTAATAAAACTGTAACTTGTACCTTTAGCTTAATATCCCAATGTTTTAGTAACCTTAAGGTATGGAATGAAAGACTCATTATCTGGAAAACCCAAGCATTTCATATAACAGATCCCCTACATGTAACTAATAAACAATTAAAGGGACAGTGTGACTGTTGCATGTAGCTGAAAGTGTTGCACATCACTATTAACAGTGGGAATGCTGCTCTGCTTGGCTGGCACACTGCTCTATTCACTTCTATTCTAGTGCGCATGTCAGTACCTGGGAAATATCCTCTGTTATGCAGGACGTCATTTCAGGGCGTACGGGGGTCCAAAGCATGTTTTCATACTCTGACACCTTAGGAGGAGATGATGGCTTCACATTATACTGAATGTGGAAAGAAATAAATTATAGTTTAGGGTGGAGGTTTAGGCATTCCACTTTGCAGTGGTCAAAACAACCTGTGTGGCATTCGCTTAAAGAAAACCATATACACAATTACTTTTAAAACAGTGTAACTTTTCCTGTTTGCACAGTCTAATTTAAGTCTATTTCTTTCACAAAGCAGCAGTTCCATGATGCTTTATAGTTGAGATTCTAACGATCCAAAGCTTATAGGGTATAGTGGGTCTTAAAATGCTCTGGCAACCACTCAAACACATAAGAAATGAACCAACAGCCAACTGTACTCCTAACATGTAGTTTCTATTCATATGATACAGAAGTTCCATTTTTTACAGCCCATTTTACTGGCTGATACAGTACATTAGAGAGAGGCAGCATTCAGAGCTGTTGCTGAAAGTTGCAGAACTGCAGTGGCCTGACTCAGTACCTTAAACAGATCCTCTGTTAAAGAGACAGTCATTTCTGGGCGAGGAGGTGTTCCCATGCAGTAATCCCTCATTGCTGGGGCTTCATATTTATTAGAATTTAGAACCAGTGTAGGGGGTTCCTCCAGGCACTGCCTGTAGGAAAGGTCCGGCCTAGGGACTGGTTCTGTAATATCCAAGCCTTTTTCCTGAGGAAATAAGAATAGTTTAGAAACATAATATGATTTGAATAACTCCCAAATTCTATTAATAGCCCCCAGGAAACAGTACATTATAGCTTGGCAGTCCATCCTGCATCCACTGGAGAAAAAGGCAGCTACTATTCTGCCTGCCCGACATAAGCCTTACCTTAGCATCACTCTTCAGCCAGTTGGTTTGAAAGGAAGGCAAAGGCGGAGTGTCAGTGCAGCCCGTTCCCTTTGGTTCTGTAGGGTCTGCTAACACAGAGCTGGTTTCTTTCTTGTGCACTTTGAGCCCTGGGGTGCAGAAGACAGGGGGCCGTGGAGAGTACACACTATTGATATCTAAAAAAAGAATATATTAGTTGCAACTTCAGTGCATTTATATTGTTACAGAAGTAACTAACTGCACTGGAGAAACATACATATTAGCACTGAAGAGATGGCTACAAGGAAGGAATACACACACAGGCATATGTCTCAAGGTGAAGTTAATGTTCTGTTTCCTCAATAATTGTTCAGTAACCCCCCCATGGCACATGGTCTTGGCACATGAACCCACCCGGAAAATGTCACTGAAAAGAAGCAACCGGAGCCCACAGTCATGAGGTAATGAGCTATCCATTCAGGAATTTCAGATGTAATTGGTCCTTTATAAATCATTATAAGCCTAGTTGGTGCATCCTGTGTAGTGTATACGTAGGCAGGAGAGCTATCCTTTAGAGCAGGAAGGGGTAAGTTACAACCAAGGAACTCTTGTGTTAAGTTTGTGTAGCATTTTATAACTGGGCAGGAGAATCAGCTCTGTAAAATAGACACACAATTTATTGGGTTTCATTTGTCATTAAAACAGGTTTATCTTTTTGCATGTAATGATTAACCTTTCTCTGCAGGTCTGCAGCTACACATACAAGTAGGGATCCATTCCTTCCTGCCCAACCTGGAGCTTTCTTTATAGCTCAGAATTTTTTCAAGCAACATGGCAGCACCATTGCAAATGTTGAAACGCAAAAAACAGAACAAACAAAAATCCCAGAATGGATATCCTTTGCTACTATGATTACTAAAGTAATCATTGTATCTCCATGTATGAGAAAATACATGTGAGGTTATATCATATATTATATATACACATACATACATACATACACGTAGATATATCTCATAAGGAATAAAACCACATCAGTTATTTAGATACTTACTAGAACCGAGAGAGAGATAGGCAGGTGCAGCTGAAGTGCTTTTAAAGTCTATTGCTGGCTTCACGGCAGTGCATTCATAATCACTGATAAACAGAAATAACACACACATTTTAGAATATATTAATTCACACAGACATTTATATATTTAAATATAGAGGCAGGATAATAGGTTCAGGCTTTTAGGACCTTGGGGCTCAGTGCAGTAACCTTTTGCAACCAATCACTGAACAGTACTGCAAGTTAGAAACGACTGACCAGTGTTTGTAAATGAGCCCCCATTGTGCTATATGCATAGTATAATACGTAGTGTTAATCCAGTGCTTATAAGGTCCATGGCCTGAGGTATTTATTAGGACATGCACAGTTTTATATATATTTACCCCAGTAAAACTTACTCTTCTAGATGGGCACTGTCAGGGTCGTTCCTATCACAGGTATCAGAAGGTAATGTAGTGTTGTTTGCATTCAGGCCTTTCTTTTCCGCAGGCTTCCCAGGCAGTGACATTTTTTCCTTTTTATGAACCTTTAAACCAGGGGTACAGAACACTGGTGGCAGAGGAGAGTCAACCCAATCTGGGTTTAAAGATAAAACAGAAAATAAACTGAAGTTAGCCAATTCAGACTCCTTTAAAGCAGTGAAAGATGCGTTAGAACTGTGATTGGCTGAGGTATAGGCATTGGAATCAATGAGATTCTCTACTCCAACTGTTTTCATCAACACCCCTTTTAGACACTGGGCTTTCTGCGACTACTTCACCCACACAAGGATGTCCAGGGTTACGGTAACTGGTGCAAGCAATATAGGCTGAAAAAAGCAAAGTTGTAATGCTAACTAGGCTGGGGTCAATTTTACAGAGAAGTGGGGCCCAAACAGCCCCCCACCATCCCACTAAACAATGACTGGCTATGGCATTCTACAGCAGCCCCTCTGGCATTTCCCAGAATCCACAGATTGACAGTCCAGGCCTGATTCTTAACCCTTGTCCCACATTTGCCCGTCCCCCTGGCTGTTACACTACAACTCCCAGAAGCAGTCAGCAGCCATTTGTTGGGAACTGTAGTTTAGTGACATACCCATTCGATGGCTCAGATGGGAAGGAGTCGCTAGAAGGCTTTTCAGGTTCTTTGGTTGGCATGTTTCTTTTGCAGCATTTTCAGTAACACTATAAAAGGGGAAAAAATGCTCATTTGGTATATCAACATGTCCTTTACTTAGTACAAATATTGCTTTTAGGCTAGAAACCATCTATATGCTTTAAAAGGGTCAGCAGCATAATAAGGGCCATAAATAGATTAGTTTCAAGGTATTGTGACTTTTCCCTTCACATCTACAGGGACATTTTTACTGATGTGAATTCTTTGCTGAAGGCCAAAACAAGCAGATCTCAAAAGATGTTAGTGAGGCGTGGTCCTTTTCTGTTATGAATAAGCAATAACCCCTTGAAGTGCTGCTGTTGGCATCAGAAGACAACTGTCTGTCTGGATATACAGACTGTATTTGAATTAGATCATAGGACTGTCTGACAATACTGCTACACCATGGCCTCTGCTCTGCTGTGTGTGTGGCAGTAGAAGAACTACAGAAAACATACATTGTAGTGACAGATGGACTACGTGTGCTTTAGATATTTCACTTCATACTTACTTTTGGTTTTTCTGGAATTTCTTGTTGATCAGGGCCATGGTATAATCATCATTCAGATTAGTGCTGCAATCACTAATGCCAAAATGCTGGATCTGTGAAAAATCCTCTTCAAGCCTAAGGGCACATTTTGGGGTTTTAGCAACATTCATTGGTTCTGGATCCTTCAACATGATCCTTGGTTTCTCCTCCTCTGGGTCCTTCTTACACGGTTTCACTTTTGGTGGTTCCCATGCTGTCGGTAGTTGATAATGGGCAAGGCCAAAGTCAGAGAGCTGGGGAGCCCGCAGTATATCCCATGAGGTACTTGCTGTCTTCTCCAGGGTAGGCAGAGCCTGCAGGTCCTCTACATCTGCCTTATTGGGGCTCACTCCATTCTCCTTAGGCTTACCGCTTTCCTGTGTTTGCTCCCTCTCTATAAAATTAGTAGATGTAAGTTTGCTGAACACTGAGCACAATTCTCTGTGCCACAACACGGCCACCCACACCAGTGTGGTCCCCTATTACCTGCACCTCTGGTGGGGGAAACAATTGTAGGGTGACAGATGCCCTTTAATCCTATCAGAAAAAAAACTTCCATATTTGTTGGGCTACAGAATATATTATATAAATATATATATCCTTTGGTACAGCAAATATGAATGAACCAGTGATTGTATAAATCCTACAGCAATAAAACACTGTCTGACTGGCTTAAGTCCCCATTACATATCTTCAGTGTAACTAATTGTAAGCTTAGAGGAAGTGCGCCCTAATAATATTGTCTTATTATAATTACCGGAATTGGCATTACACTGAGGTTTATAGCCGTAGGTCTGAAATGTCTCTTTTATCTGCTCTATATCCGCTGCGGTTCTCTCGTGCAAGACTCTGCATGCTTTTATGAAGGCGGAGAGTTCCTGGCCTCTGGCAAGCCTCTTATTGAGAGTGCTTTGAAAATCACCCTGTGGGGAATAAATAAAATGATACAGTCAGTAAAAAGCCGCCGGACCTTTGTTGCTTTACTTTCCCTTTGCATTTGACTAATGGTTCGTCATAAAATGAAGTTGTATTATAAACGCTCCCTTACAAGAAGTCAGAAAGAGTGTGGCCTGACATTCCAGGGTGCAAGGTTGGGTACCATTCGGAGCAAAGTTTGGGCTGTAACGGAATCATCTACAGCAATGAAATCATCCTAGGCTCAATGCCTTTACTGAGATTTACAGTAGACTACTACAGTGAAGCTATTTTGAGAGTATGGTGGCCCTATATAATCAAGAGAATAACCGAGTCACAGGCACCCTCAAAACTAAAAAAAAATAAAATGATTGTACCTTCAAAACCATTATGTCAGAACGCAAGTCATGCAAGACCCGCATTGGCGATTCCTCTTCATATTCTAAAAAGATGGAATAAAATAAAGTAAGATGTAGTTAAAGGTGTGGTTGATAGAATAGCCTATTCTTAGCAACTTTTTTTTTTATTTGCAGTTTTTGAATTATTTGCCTTCCTCTTCTGACTCCTTTCAGGGTTCAAATGGGGGTCCGCAACAAAGAAAAAAAAATGAAAGAAAAGGCTTTGTGAGGCTACAATTTGATTCTTATTTTTTTTTTAAGCCCTCCTCCAGTCATATTCCTGTCTCTTTAACTGGAGAACTGCTGAACAAAAAAAACTACATCATTCAAAAACTGCAAATCACAAAAGACTGAAGACCAACTGCAAAGCTACTGAAATGCCAAACTGGGGAGCTGCTGAACAAACCACAACAAATACAAAATACAGTCTGATTGCAAATTGTCTCAAAACATCAATGTGTACACCATACTAAAAGTTAACTTATAGGACAACCCCAGTTAATATGACCATGGCCGGATAGTGGATCCAACTGCTCTCATTTGGGCAAGGGTTTGGGCAGGGGCAGGGGCCAGCTCACAGAGAGTTATGGGGAGTGGGATGCAGAGGTCTCTGCCCAACCCTCCCACCTACAGAACATTGTATGAAGTGACAGACTCACCATTATCTTCACTGCTGAACAGCTGCTCCAGTTGGCCCGTCTCCTTCTCTAGGGTGACTGCCAGAGATCTTAATTTACTGAAGAAGTTTCCAGTCACAGACATGGCTGTCATTGCAGCAGCTGAGGGAACACAAATACAACTTACATTCAGATTTCCACCCGCCACAATATGTAATATAAATATATACATACACCCAGTGTGTTTGTTAAACATGATACTACTATACATTATCCCAAAAGGCTTGGGAGCCACAACAAACCCCAAGTTACTCAGACTGCAACAGCCGCTTGCTGTTAGTAAGTACTCGGCTGCCAGCGGCCGAACCAGGGACGCACAGAGACAGCCAGAGATGCACAGAGACAGCCAGAGATGCACAGAGACAGCCAGGGAATCACAGAGACAGCCAGAGATGCACAGAGACAGCCAGAGATGCACAGAGACAGCCAGGGAATCACAGAGACAGCCAGAGATGCACAGAGACAGCCAGAGATGCACAGAGACAGCCAGGGAATCACAGAGACAGCCAGGGAATCACAGAGACAGCCAGGGAATCACAGAGACAGCCAGGGAATCACAGAGACAGCCAGAGATGCACAGAGACAGCCAGAGATGCACAGAGACAGCCAGAGATGCACAGAGACAGCCAGAGATGCACAGAGACAGCCAGAGATGCACAGAGACAGCCAGGGAATCACAGAGACAGCCAGAGATGCACAGAGACAGCCAGGGAATCACAGAGACAGCCAGGGAATCACAGAGACAGCCAGGGAATCACAGAGACAGCCAGGGAATCACAGAGACAGCCAGGGAATCACAGAGACAGCCAGGGAATCACAGAGACAGCCAGAGAATCACAGAGACAGCCAGAGATGCACAGAGACAGCCAGGGAATCACAGAGACAGCCAGAGATGCATAGAGACAGCCAGAGATGCACAGAGACAGCCAGAGATGCACAGAGACAGCCAGGGACTCACAGAGACAGCCAGGGACTCACAGAGACAGCCAGAGATGCACAGAGACAGCCAGGGAATCACAGAGACAGCCAGAGATGCACAGAGACAGCAAGGGACGCACAGAGACAGCCAGGGAATCACAGAAACAGCAAGGGATGCACAGAGACAGCCAGGGACTCACAGAGACAGCCAGAGATGCACAGAGACAGCCAGGGACTCACAGAGACAGCCAGGGACGCACAGAGACAGCCAGGGACGCACAGAGACAGCCAGGGACTCACAGAGACAGCCAGGGACTCACAGAGACAGCCAGGGACTCACAGAGACAGCCAGGGACTCACAGAGACAGCCAGGGACGCACAGAGACAGCCAGGGAATCACAGAGACAACAAGGGACGCACAGAGACAGCCAGGGAATCACAGAGACAGCCAGGGAATCACAGAGACAACAAGGGACGCACAGAGACAGCCAGGGAATCACAGAGACAGCCAGGGACTCACAGAGACAGCCAGAGATGCAGAGACAGCCAGGGAATCACAGAGACAGCCAGAGATGCACAGAGACAGCCAGAGATGCACAGAGACAGCAAGGGACGCACAGAGACAGCAAGGGAATCACAGAAACAGCAAGGGATGCACAGAGACAGCCAGGGACTCACAGAGACAGCCAGAGATGCACAGAGACAGCCAGGGACTCACAGAGACAGCCAGGGACTCACAGAGACAGCCAGGGACGCACAGAGACAGCCAGGGACTCACAGAGACAGCCAGGGATGCACAGAGACAGCCAGGGACTCACAGAGACAGCCAGGGACTCACAGAGACAGCCAGGGACTCACAGAGACAGCCAGGGACGCACAGAGACAGCCAGGGAATCACAGAGACAACAAGGGACGCACAGAGACAGCCAGGGAATCACAGAGACAGCCAGGGAATCACAGAGACAACAAGGGACGCACAGAGACAGCCAGGGAATCACAGAGACAACAAGGGACGCACAGAGACAGCCAGGGAATCACAGAGACAACAAGGGACGCACAGAGACAACAAGGGACGCACAGAGACAACAAGGGACGCACAGAGACAGCCAGGGACGCACAGAGACAGCCAGGGACTCACAGAGACAGCCAGGGACTCACAGAGAGAGCCAGGGACGCACAGAGACAGCCAGGGACTCACAGAGACAGCCAGGGACTCACAGAGACAGCCAGGGACTCACAGAGACAGCCAGGGACTCACAGACAGCGCTCCGCCGTAGCCACAAGCCGGGCCTATGTGCTGCCCACAAGCCGGGCACTACCCTGCGCCACTAACCTGAAAGACTCTTCTTCCAGCTGTCACCAACCAATCCCGCCCAAAAGTTTAATTTTTTTTTAAAAAGCTTTTTGCTACAGAAAACTTTATTGAGAGCCCTTCCTACAAACACACAAACACTACAGCGCACATGCCCGGCCCCACTTTCTGTTATGGAAATGCCGGCGCCATCTTATGGCTGCTTATAGTCTGTGCCGGTGCGATGCGACTTGTGTAGCGAAAGTGCAACTGAGTAGGGAGCTGAGCGCAGGCAGGCGTGTGGCCGTGCTGTCAGATAGATTTTTTTTTGGGCTGGAAGGGGGGGAAGAGCTCAGGGCCCTTGTGACTAGAGTGGGTTACTTACTGGGGCTAATAACTTGGGCCCTAGGGCAACTGATGGCAGTCCTGCATTGAGGGTAACATTGGGGCGTTATCTTTCTCTCAAAACCCGTTCCCCTTCACTGGGCAGGGGGACAAAAAAAGCTACATAATTCTGTAAATCACAAAATAACTAAAGACCAACTGCAAAGCTGCTGAAATGCCAAACTGGAGAGCTGCTGAACAAACCACAACAAATACAAAACATACAATTGTGCATGAATGGCAGCATTATCAAGAGGCCATGTAGTATGACGCAGTGGCACAGAGCTTGGCACAGCCCCATTTTTAAACCCCAACCATCAGGGCCCCTAAAAGTTATAGATATGAGCCCCCCCATCAAAACGTGTGTAGGTGTATGCAGTACCACAGTCTTTGCCCACACCAATTTTGTGGGACAAAAGCTTGAACTTGTTGGATGTACCTTTTTCAACCACAGTTACTTTAATACAAACTCACCAATTATTTTACAGAAAAGTAGGGGTGTAACTATAGAAGGAACAGACCCTGCAACTGTGGGTGGCCTAGGAACTATGGGGGGCTGATAAGCAGCTGCAGTATATGTTAATGGAACTTATGTTACCAAAGTTTAGGGGCCAAATGATGTAGCTGCGGGGCCCAATAACGACATTCCACTGCTGAAAAGTTCATATATACCAGATATAGTGAAGTACAGAGAAGTGGCCGCCCCAAGGTTGCCCCTGAGGAAGTATGTACATACATACGAAATGAGCTATTGAAAATCAAATTTGAAAATCAATTTTCCTGATTGCATAATCCTGTGTGCTCGCTCCCCCCCAAAGCTTTTCTAGCTTCGATTTTTAGGAGACTGCGGAGAAGGACTTCGACCACATGACTTTTGTTTTTATTATATTGAAAATCTATATTGCAAGTCTAGGCAAACATTTTGGCAATTTATTTTTACAGCTCTCACAGTTAAAAATCCTTTCCGAATATTCGGACAGAACCTCCCTTCTTCTAAACAGAGTGGGTGCCCTCGTGTCCGTTGGAAGGACCTACTGGTAAATAAAGCATTAGAGAGGTTATTATATGATCCCCTTATATATTTATACGTAGTTATCATGTCACCTCTTAAGCGCCTCTTCTCCAGTGTAAACAGACCCAACTTGGCCAGTCTTTCTTCATAACTGAGACTTTCCATACCCTTTACCAGCTTAGTTGCCCTTCTCTGGACCCTCTCTAACTCAGTAATGTCCCGTTTGAGCACTGGAGACCAAAACTGAACAGCATATTCTAGATGGGGCCTTACCAGCGCTCTGTAAAGGGGAAGAATAACCCCCTCCTCCCGTGAATCTATACCCCTTTTAATACAGCTCAAAACCCTGTTTGCCCTTGCAGCTGCTGCCTGGCATTGCTTGTTACAGCCAAGTTTATTATCTACAAGGACTCCAAGGTCCTTCTCCATTATGGATTTGCCTAGTGCAGTCCCATTAAGGGTATAAGTGGCTGCATATTTTTACATCCCAGGTGCATGACCTTACATTTATCCACATTAAATCTCATCTGCCACTTAGCCCCCAGATTGCCAGTTGGCCAAGATCCTGCTGCAAGGATGTCACATCCTGGATAGAATTGACTGGTCTGCAGAGTTTTGGGTCATCTGCAAACACTGAAACATTGCTTGTAATACCCTCCCCTAAGTCATTAAGTTAAACATAGTGACCCAACTCTGAGTAGAGAATGTACCATTAACAACCACCCTCTGTACCTGATCCTGTAGCCAGTTTTCTATCCATGTGCAAACGACTTAGACCTAAGACCAATAGACCTCAGTTTAGAAAGCAGTCGTTTGTGGGCAACGGTATAAAATTACTTTGGCAAAATTCGAAAAGATCACATCTACTGCATCCCCACTGTCCAGCTTCTTACTCACCTCATCATAAAAAGCAATTAAATTGGTCTGACATGACCTGTCTTTCATAAAGCCATGCTGATTACTGCTCATGCCATTCTCAGTAACATAATTTTGTATGTGATCCCTTAACAAGCCTTCAAATAACTTGCCCAACACAGATGTCAAACTCACTGGCGTATAATTGCCAGGCTGAGATTGTAATCCTTTTTAAAATATAGGAATGACATTAGCCTTCCTTCAATCCATAGGTGCCATACCAGATGAAAGCGAGCCATTGTAAAACTGAACCTAGTTCTCAGTACCCGAGCCATAATGCATAGTACATAACCGCAGTAGCACCAGTGCCCTAACAATTATAAATGCAGGCTGATTTGCACCTGATTTCAAATGCTCCAGTATATGAAATGAGACTCAAATGTTTGCCCAGGCAATTACCCTGTGTTGGGAGAGTGGCTGTTTTTAAATCATTTAAAGCTCAGAATATCTCCAGCACTGCAGGAAGTCATGCCATTTATATATTGAAAAATGCCAATTTATCCATAAATTATTTCATTTAATGCTGTAAACTCAGTGAGGGCAGATACATTGGCGTAAGCTCCCTGCACCGAGGCAGTGAATTAGAGCTCACTGCTAGCTGGTTATGGCAGCAGCCTACACTGCAACAGGACACAGTGCACCCCACAATATCACGGTACCACCACTGTATATGTGGGCAACCCAATATTACACAAAGAAAAATATGAAAGCACACTAGAATCTTGCCTATATCTATATGGCCTTTACTGTGCAAGCACATTCAGAGAGTCTGGGGCTAAGTGTAATACAGCATAAATGCCTGAAGCCACCCATGCTGCTTCCTATTAATATATATTAACACACCAGTTGTAGGCAGTTGTGAGGTTAGAGCTTAATATATAGAAACCCACGTTCTGTTCATTTCTATAGGATTTATAGGAGCGTATTTATCAATTGGCGAGTTCTAACTTTTACCCATTGATAAATACACTTCTAAAAATCCCATAGAAATGAACAGACTGTGGGTGAGTTTTTATGTATTAAGCTCTAAACTTACATTTTGATAAATCTGCCCTTAGTATTTTCCCCTGCTATGAGCTAAGCCTATACAATCTAATTGGCTGAGGTAATGGCAACATTGTCAAAATGTGTTTAAACAGAATCAAGTGGGGCAGGAAAGCTGGCAAGCTTCCAGCAGGGTACAGCAGTGCAGCAAAGTGAAGCTGAGACTACTCTAAGCTCACATGAGGCTTAAATATCTACATGCTAATCCTGGCCACCAAGGAGGATTGACCTAAGGGAGAACTTTTTCCTCTGGGCTCGGCCCCCTTTTGGTTTTCTCTTACACATGAAGGGGGGGGAGGAATAGGCTGGGTATGCGGTCGCAGGCCTAGGGCATCATAACTTCAAAATCCAGCCCTGTGCATGTAGTTATAGTTTGTGCAAGCCCTATAGGCATGACTGCTTGCAGGCAAAGTAGCAGGTTCATGTATGGATTCCCACTGCTTTCCATATTGCATCCTTGAATACAAAGTCCTCACAGACCCACACAAATGTGACATAAGAACAGAAAGACCAGCCTCAGCTTTCCCCCCACCCAAATTCCACTTCACAGGTGTTTTAATAGTTGACTTTAATTGCCAATAGAGTAAGCTGAAAAAATCATTATTGTACAGAATTCACATATACAGAAGAGACCTCTGTGCACATACATAAAGAACTCGCTAAGAATTGTTATAAAAAAAGATATAAAAAGCAGTATAAATTAATGTCTCTGATATAAAATCACTCCAGCCGTATACTGTTGTGTTGCACTAAAGCTGGCTGCAAAGGTTTCCCCGGCGTCGCACTGTAACACAATGACATCTCTAAATCATCTGGCATTTGCTTTCATCTCAGCTTTGCACGTATTCTCCTATTTGTAAAAATAAAGGTGGTGGGGAGTCCGTGGGACCCTTACAATTTCTAGTGGGCACAGGAATAAAAAATTGTGCATTTGTGCCAAATTGTGCAATCTCACGTGTACAGGTATGGGATCCCTTATCCAGAAATGTGATAGCCAGGAAGCTCTGAATTATACTAGGTCCATCTCCCATACACTCCATTATAAGCAAATGATTTTAATTTTTAAAAATGATTTTCATCTGTAATAATAAAACAGTATCTTGTACTTGATGGTAACTATGCTGCATGAATCCATATTGGTGGCAAAACAATCCTATTGGGTTTATTTCATGTTTAAATGATTTTTAGCAGATTTATGGTATAGAGATCTAAACTATTATCCTGATAACCACAGACCCCAAGCATTCCTGATAATAGATCCTATACCTGTATCACTGTTGTAGGTTTCCTTAAATCTGACCATATCTAAGAAAGGTCTGAAACTGTTAAGAGGTCATTTTACAGAATCCCAGCATTCCATGTAGTCGCCTATTGGGGAAGACAGACGACATTTAGAAAAAAATTAACACACGTCCAACTCCCATAAGTGAAATCTGAGAATCATCTTAGTGGTATGTCTGTGATCTGTGCTGGGAATGTGACACTGATGATCAATTTGAGTTTGATACATAATAAACATTGCGATTTCAGGAACCGTATGAGATCGATTGGCAAATCGTTCAGTCTCCTCAACCTTCGATAAATGTGCCCCTAAGTTTCTCTGATTAAAAGCCGGCCAAGTATATTCTGGTCCTTCTAGCCAACAGAAATGGCTTTATTCTTGAAAGAAAAAAAAAAAAGAAAATCTGTAAACAGAATCCATGAGACAAGTGTCCGGAGGCAGCCAAGCTCGGTGATATAGCGGTGAGACAAACAGACAGAACATTCCTGTGGACTTCCATAGACTTAAACAAATAAAAAAAGATCCCTTTGGTACAGAAGCCCTGAAATCTGGTAATCATGTGACCTGATAAAAGCGTGGCAAGCTCAGAACTGATACTGTATATTCACACTGGAATGTAACGATCACCCGTTCAGGAAACATTGACTTTGGCTTCTCACTAACGACTGAAGATCGTGTTCTGGAGGCAGATTTATCATTGATAGATGCTGTTTGGCATTACACTTTGCGTCACGGTTGACCCATCTCTGAATGTTAGTTTGCCATTGAATAGAAACGTTTACTGAGGTCTTTAGGGAGAAAAAAAAATGTGCAGGAACAAGGGAAGCAGTGCAATCGGTGGCATCTGGAGATTGCCAGTGATATCATGGACAACAGCGCTGTAAAACCATAGGTACAGATCTCTCTAACACAGCCAATCCTAGCAGCCCTGTTATTACAGTATATATCGGCAGTTACCATTTAAAAAAGGGGGGGGGGGGGAACCCAATAAACCACGCAGCCGCCTTTCTTGATGTAAAATCGCGGTCAGTTTGAAACTTAAAAATAATACATTTTCTGAGCAATGTTTTTCCCAGGCAAGGGGGCAACGGGTGTGTTAAATTGTAAGGCATTAGTTGTGAGTCGTTGTGGTGGCACTTCGACATTCATCAGTGTGCATGGCAGTAGGTTTGTGCGATTTTTATATTGACATTTTTTAATTTTTTTTTGTAGGTGTGTTTGTGGCACATCCACCTGTGGATCTCTGCCGTCTGGATTGGTTGCTCGAGCACAAAAATGTGCTGCGGAATTTCTGGTGGGAAAAGAGAAAAAAAATGAAATGCTAGGCAACATTTAGTGTATAAAATGTGTATACCTGTATATTGTTTTGAATCCTAATATACTGACATTTGTACCAATTTACATTTGAGTTTTTTAATTTGTTGCTCTTAATATGCAACATTCGTTTTGTAACCATAATTCGAATTAGGGAGTTTTTGAACAAAAAAAATAAATAAATAAAAAAATTCATTTGAACACTGATAAATCAGCCCCAATAATCTAATCAAGGTTAGAGGGAAGCATGCAAAAATACTCTGCTGTTTGCAATGTTATATCTTTCTATAAATATTTATCTAAATTATTATCTAAATTGACCTGTATCTCTGTCTCTATCTTTTCTTTTCTATCTTAGAGCACTCAGCCTGCAAAGTGTTTTAAATATTTACTAATTACTTATAGTCAGCATCAAATTCTGTCTCTTAGACCTTTATCAGGACCAAGGATAAACGCTGGTAAGCAATTCGTATATAATTCTAATTGCACTGCTCATACTGCATATGTGGATGGTGAAGCACTAGTAGAATTCTTGTATCTGGCAGCCCAAACTCTCTTTCCCCAAAGATCCATTGTTTTGGCCCCTGATTTATCTCTCTGTAGCTCCGCGTCTCCGCCTGTTTATGAGCTCAGTATTGGGTGGGTTTATAACGGTTCATTACAGCTATGCAAAACCTTGCAAACGTTCCCTCAGCTCCCATATCCCACAAGAATATGAATAAATGAATATAAATAAATGAATTGTTGAGTAATCTTTTTCTCCGTTGCTTGGCTTACCTCTTTCCCCAATTAGAGAAGCCGCTATATGAAAAATTAGCTCTCAATAAGCACAGCAACATGGCTCTCCACACCTGCAAAGTATAAAGCACAGTTTATTGGCTGAAAGGGACACCTATCTGTAGCTGCATGGCTATAATTCTTTCTTGGATTTTGAGATTCCCATAAATAAATCATCTGGAGTTCAGTCCAGAAATCACCTGGCTAACTCACACTGCTGCCATGACAGGCAATAAGATGTCGGCAAGGCACAACAAACACTTGCACATTCCAGTGCCTCTTACTTGTTGCAACCTACATGCAATGTAGAACCTCTTATTGGAAATACTGGGTGACATATGTAAGGGTTAACCTTATCCACCCCAACAGGGCATGCACTTGAATGTAGATTTAGTAATAAACCCTCAGAGGTCAAAGTGCCACCCCATTTCTCCTACCTCATGCCAGAGGGTTGAGAAGTGAAACAGTGCAGGCTTCTCAATATGCCCTATGGCTTTGATGTGTGTAGAAAACTGGTTCGGAGGGTTAGGACACAAGATCCTTACCAATTAACTGGATGGCTTGGACCGTTTGTTTAACACAAAGAAGCTATTCTCTGACCATACTGCTGGTGTGGCAGAGCTGCTGCCAAAATCTGACTCCTGTTAATGCCACTGCCTTCCCAAAGCTGTACAAAACCCAAGGACACATGATGCAAGGCAGCCCTAAAATGATATTGGTTATGCACTGTACCTTTATCAGTGGGTTCCTCCCCTGGCGCGCTGTCAGTCCATTGACTTTCACTTCCTAACAGGCGATTCTGGGACTCACTGAGAGGTCTGGCAGGGAACGTCTGGCTGCTGGGCCCCACACTGTTAGGACATAACCAGAGTGAGTGCACATGTACATTCTACTTTCCATTTTGGGCAACTTGCACAGACCAGAAGCTCTCAAACACACACTTTCTGTGATGCACACGTTCTCTGGACCAGGGAATCTAATGTTTTACCTTCTGTGGGGAATAGAAAATCATTCTTTGCAATAAAAGCAATATAATATCAGTGTGCAGACAAACTGTTGCACCCTCAGTGCACAAAAGTGTTGTGCCCAAAATACCTGACTCTGAGATTTATCAAAGTTTGAAATTAGAGCTCACTACAGAAAAAACTCACTGGACTTTTATTATTATTCCTATAAATAAATAGGAGATGTATTTATCAAGTGGGGAGTTCTAACTTTCACCCATTGTTAAATATGCTCCTAAAATCCCACAGGAATAATTATAAGGTGGGCGAGTTTTTATGTAATAAGCTCTAAACTCACATTCTGATAAATCTCCCCCTTAGGGTAACAGCGTATGGAGGAAACTTGTTGCCTGTGAGAAATCTGCGCTACCCATGGGTGATCTCCTAAAAATACCTTAGCAACCACATTAGTGTAAAACACAAATCATGTAACCACAGGAAAACAGCCGTCTCCTGCATTTTTGGCAGTTACACAATTCATATGTATTGCAATACAGACGGATACCAATGCTAAGGGATTTTCAGGAGATTTGTTGCTGCCTACAGGTAGTGCAGATTTCTCATGGGCGACAAATCTCATCTGCTCTTACACTAAAGGTCCCCATACACGGGCCGATTATAGCTGCTGATATCGGTCCCTTGGACCAATTCGGCAGCTTATTGGCCCGTGTTGGGGCAGAACCGAGGGGCCTGGCCGACCGATATCTGGCCTGAAATTGGGCAGATATCGATCGGCCAGGTTAGAAAATCCAGTCGTTCATGCGGTCCCCGAACCGACTGCCCCATTGCCGTGTGTAGAATTCGATCGTTTAGCTTCGCCTACATGCCTCCCCGATATCGCCCACCCGCAGGTGGGGATATCGGGTGAAGATCCGCTCGCTTGGTGATATCGCCAAGCGAGCGGATCTGCCCGTGTATGGCCAGCTTTATGAGCACAAAGAAAACAAATCAGCATCCCACTGAGAAGCCTCTGTAATAATGAGCTCTTCCTTATCTCACAGCTTGACAGGCTGTAGCGAGGGGAAAGGAGGGGTTTTCTTTATACACAGGCTGCTGATTTGTTTTGATTGTGCTTGTGTGAAGAAGTAGAATTTCCTTTCATTGGGAGTTTTCCCACATTAAAGCAGCAAATGAACCATTCTGTATTATTGTAATTTCTTACATTAACCAAGCCAAAATCTAGAGTGTCTTCCCATATCTTCTAAAGATACATCTCATAAAACTCAGCAGTCACAGGAACACCAGTGTCACAACAACATTAGGGTAAAATGCCCTTTTAAGCTACACGTCTTGACATTTTGGTGTCTTTACTGTAAAATCAAAAGAAATCATATGGCCAATTCATTTGGTCTTCAGGAAACACCCAAGAAATGATTCTTGGATTTTTCCATACCCTTAACAAAAAAAACCCAAAACTGGAGTATGTGTGGGGTCACTGGCCATGGAAACCTTTAAGTTTAAATTTCCTGACTTTAAGTACAACATTTAAAAAAGAAACCTGATCCGTTTCAAGGTTCATTTATTGAGGGAGGTAGTAAAATAAGCACATACTGTTTGGTAGAATCCGTCTGGACAGTGGCAGCATTTTGTTCTGGGTCTCCAAGTACAAGACGAGTAGGAAAAGAACAACCATCTCCCAAGCTGCAAGGAGGAGCAAGAGTCAAATCAGATCTCTAACCAAACATTTATCTTCCTTTCACTGCTCAACCTGCAGCAGGATGAAAAAGCTAAACACCGATTGGTTGTTACTGCCCATGTGCAAATGTGCCCAGTCTTTATAAATGACCCCAGTGTCTGGATACTCATTTATATGTCTAACTATATAAAATAGGACAATATATACAGGAGAAGGTATGGAAAGTAGTAACGCAAAAAAATATGTAGGAGAGTCAAAATATGCAGGTTTGTGAGGGAGGGGTGTAGGGGTAAAATACTGAATAAAGATGGAAAAAGTGGTAAAAAAAAAATAAGATGGCAAAGTGGTATATATATATATATATATATATATATTGTGAGAGATGCAATGGGAAAGGTCCTTATTTGGTGTATTTCCACCAGTATTTAAAGGAACAGTAACACCAAAAAATGAAAGTGTATAAAGGTAACTAAAATATAATGTGCTGCTGCCCTGCACTGGTAAAAGTTGTGTGTTTACTTCAGAAAGTCTACTATAATTTATATAAATAAGCTGCTGTGTAGTATGGGGGCAGCCATTCAAAGGAGAAAAGGCACAGGCACATAGCAGATAACAGATAAAACACTATTGTATTCTACAGAACTTATCTGTTATCTGCTATGTAACTTGTGCCTTTTCTCCTTTTTTCCAGCTTGAATGGCTGCCCCCATGGCTACAGAGCAGCTTATTATATAAATTATAGTAGTGTTACTGTAGCAAACACACCAGTTTTACCAGTGCAGGGCAACAGTGCATTATATTTGTATTACTTTAAAGCTCTTTCATTTTTTGGTGTTACTGTTCCTTTAAGGTAGGATACAAATGGCCCAAGGTAAAATACCTGGTTTTACAGCAGGTAATGCTGTGTTGGAGTAAATCTCCTTTAAGGTTTGAATTGGCCAGCTGTAGGGAGCTGCCTGATTAGGCTGCAGGTGAGCAGCCAATAAAAGGGCTGTATGATTTACACAGGGGTTGGAGTTGGAATTGAATGCTGACTGAGTGAAGGTCACTCTCAGAGCAGGGCACAGAGCAGGAGGGTTGCCTGTGTTAGGAACTCCCAGAAGAGCTGGGGGTGCCACTTGCCACTGCAGGGAGCAGAGGGAGTTCTGACCAAATGGATGAGTGCTGAGAGGGCTCAGCAAGGCTTACTGTGAAGCCTGAGTGTTCCAGAGTGTGGAACCAACCCTGGAAGGTGAGAACCCTGAAGGAGGGACATATCATAACACTGAACTGTTTATGAACTTATGTCTTTATGTTTCTGTTGGGAAGAACTGGCCCTAAATAAACCTGAGTTTTGCCTGAAGACTTGGTGTCCCTGTCTCTATGCTCCAGATCCTCTGCATGCCTGCCTGCCTGCCTACCAATGCTAATTCCCCCAAAATTGCGTGTACAGGCATTCAGCATGTCACAATATATATGTGTGTGTGTGGGGGAAAAAGAATGAAAGAGTTGTGTGTACCTTGTAAACATAGGGAGTAGCCAATACTTCTTCTCATCGCCAAAAACTTCTCTTAGATTTTTGCTGAAACCAAGAGAAAACCCATCTTTCTCTGGACCGTTTCGAAACAAGGGAGCACGGAAGGCCTCTGAAGACACATAATGAGATGAAGATTCAGGGAAACGTCTAGAAAATCCAGCTAGAAGGGCCGCACTGGTTGCAATTAAATGTAAATGCAGTACGTTTTCATAGGCATTCTTAATAAGAGGGAGCGCTGGGCAGTCTTACAGCGTGAAATCTGAAAGTTTGCACTTACCTATAGTCGATCGGTTTTTCCCAACGAGCCAACAGTGATAGCTGAAGAGTGACAATATGCTGATAAAGAACATGGCAGCCACAAAGAACAGGAAAAGGACATGGAACTTGGCGCGAGTGTCGGGAAGCTCATTCTATGAAGAGAATAATGAAAGGCCTCACTAGTGTATTGCTCTTATTACACATCATTACACATGTGATGGCTTATTGCTCTAAATGATCAGGATCTGCAAAGCACACTAAACAAGGCTTTTAAGTTTATATAATGGTTACTTTTGCTCCAGTGAGGGGTACAGCAATATATCTGTACCAGCTCGAGATTTCATTTGCGACTTGGCTATGGTGGATTACAACTCAGAAGTGCTGCTGGCATATATTCTATAGCTATGATCCTGAACCTCTCAATCTCCTCCAAAAGCTAATTGTGTGCGTTAAAGTGACCATCAGTCAGAATTCTATAACTCCTACTCTGCAGAACTATTGTCAGAAAGTCCACAAAACTGTAAATATCCAGGTGAGAGCAGCAAAGCAATAGGGATGCCCTTGGGGCTTGATCTTTATGACCTATACCATTCTCCATTACAAAAGGCAGCAGGTTTCACAGGGTTTTACTGCATCCAAGGTTTATTGTGGGTGTTCCCATTCTATATTACAGAAGCCTAGTGTGTGCGTTCCCCACATTCCAGCATTGAAGACCCTGATTGGCTGAGGTGTTGCCGTTAGTCTACTTTGGCTCTTTTAACTTGTGTGTCTTGCTCTACTTACTTGTGCAAAACTACTGTTTTATATTTATAAAACAAATTAAAATTAAGAGATTCAGCTTTCTACCAGGAAATTCAGATATTCTATGTTTGGGCTATTTTCTGAAATTCTGTTATAAGAAGAGCTGAAATCTGGAGTGCTAATGTTTGAAGATGTTGCAGACTGCAGATTCCAGACATTTAGAGACCGAGTGCATATGCCGGGGGAATAGCTCAGGGTGCATTGATAACAAGCAATATAGACAAAGGAACAAACCCATTAGGAAACCATTACCAGCTCATATTTCCCAGCATACCCAATATAATGCCTCTGGTCCCAGTGTGCAGTTGCAAGTCAGGATTATAGATCATATTGACTTAATGTATAACTATTAAAATCCCATTGACTTTAGAGAGACAAAATTGCCTCGATATGATTTAGGATTAGACGGGTACAGTAAAGCAGCTGCCAAGATCTATTCTAGTCCTTTATGGGGCATAAATACAGTAACACTTGCTCATAAAGGTTCCTCACTGACTTGCAAGGCTGTATTCACCTCCAAATTAGGGATGCACCAAATCCAGGATTCAAATCCTGTTCTAATCAATTACATATAATGAAACACCAAAAAAGCAAAAACAAAAAAAATCAGACTAGTTTAAAAGACCTACATTAAAAGAAAATCCTAGCGTGAAGGTAGCATGAGAATAGGTAATAGCTAAACTGAAAGCAGGTTACTCAGGGCTGGATTTTCCGGTCAAGCCCCATTAGGCAGAAATGACTAAGTGCAGCAGCCCTCCTGCCCACTGGGTGAGCTGCTTTATTTAGCTGGGTTGGTATAATGTTTGCCAGACTGAACTCACAGGTGCCACCTACTGGTGCAGTGGGTGTGTGACATCTCTGATTTGGTTCAGGGACCTGCACATGAAAACCTGAGCTCATTAGAACTCATCTCATGCACAGGACATTTCTACAAACTCAGAGAAATATGTTTCAAGGGAACATTTCTCAATTTTTAGAAATATGTTGGAATTGATAGGATCTATGAAAATAGAAAAAGGAACAGAGACAATAAAACACCCCCACAGCCAATTATAGGGCATGTCACACAAAGGTATTTCAGCACCAGTGTTCTTTTCAGGGAAAACCACAGCCACAAAACTGCATGGAAACTGATAGGAGCTGCTTCCCATGATACTGTGCTGGTCTGGGATCACCCTGCCTATGGCACATAGAATGGGAATCAATGGCAGATCTGTCAAAATCAGGATTAAAGGTCCCCATACACGGGCCGATTGTAGCTGCCGATGGGGCAGAAACGAGGGGCCTGTCCGACCGATATCTGGCCTGAAATTGGGCAGATATCAATCGGCCAGGTTAAAAGATTGTCGGATCGGGGACTGCATCACCGAGAACTGACTGCCCCATTGCTGCCAATATAATTCAATCGTTTGGCCCCAGGGCCAATTGATCGAATTAGCCTACACGCTCCCCAATATCGCCCACCTGTAGGTGGGGATATCGGGTGAAGATCTGATCGCTTGGCGATCTCGCCAAGTGAGTGAATCTTAACGTGTATGGGGACCTTTACACATAGGGACCTACAGATGTAGATAAGTAGGAGTTCAGTGGGCACAGTAGGGCAAAATTGCATTATTTCCCTGAAGTATAATGAGAATTAGCTGCACTGAGAAAATATTGCCAAAACATCAGATACATTAAAACCCCTACAGTATTGCGTCTACCCCACTGAATAAAAGTCTTTAGGTAGGAAAGAAAAAGAATGGAAAATCCAGTCCTGCAACTACAAATAAAGATGCAGCAACAAAACTAAAATGGTGACTATGCAAGGATCACATCTACTACTACAAATTAAACCCCCCATGGAACAGATCATTACTGTGGTGCATGGGGAGTGGCATTAACCCAAAATCTGCCAGAAAGTTTTGCTCAAGTCCAAATGAAGTAGGACCTGAGCCCCCAGGAGATTTCGGGTGGTGCTGTAATGTGGCTGGGCTCTAGCAGGTTGCACTTCCCTGGGGAGGATGGAATGAATGGGTCGAATTATCAGTTATTTTACCTGTGGACAACTCTCTTCAGATTTGCTGCGGCAAAGCTTTACGCAAAC
Source organism: Xenopus tropicalis (assembly GCF_000004195.4). Lineage (NCBI taxonomy): Eukaryota > Metazoa > Chordata > Amphibia > Anura > Pipidae > Xenopus > Xenopus tropicalis. Next base: position 157,736,864 of record NC_030678.2, on the reverse strand, counting down.
AAAGACAATTAATTAGACACCAAAATACATCCTGCGCACAGTGACAGCATGGAAAGCATAGAGACATTGACATGCATGCTGGTGTATGGCCTGGCCAGTATGAATAGTTTGCCTCCATGCTGAATTATATATTATATTCATAGCTTCATTTTATCACCATGTTGTACTACTTGTGTGTTGGAGACGTTGGCACAGTCAGCACAAGGGAAAGACCTCACAAGTGAATGTGCTGGCTGCCATTTGCACAAGGCATGATCCACAGGGAGCCATAACATGTGCTATTCAGTGATATTAGCAGAGCCATCTTCACTTTGCCATCTGCTTGTACTTTAAAAGGTGGTTCCCCTTTAAGTTACACTTTTTGTTATAGAATGGCCAAATCATAGTAAATTTTCAATTTTCTCTGTGGCTACAATGTTATTGTTATTGTCATTTTTTTTATTACTTAGCTTTCTATTCACACCTCTCCTATTCATATTCTAGCCTCTCATTCAAACCACTGCCTGGTTGCGGGGGTATTAATAAAAAATGAAGACCAATTGCAAATTGTCTCAGAATAACACTCTCTACATCATTCTAAAAGTGAATTCAAAGGTGAACAACCCCTTTAAAGAAGAACTAAAGCTTCCATGACCTGTTGAACCGGTGAACCTGTTTGATGGTTTTCAAAAACCCCTAAGCTTAGCTTTTCACCAACAGCCCAGAGCCCACTGAGCATGTGCAGTGTCACTGACACTCTAAAGATGGCCTAATAAGATCCAAGATAGGGTGCTCCTGTTGATAGCTTTAAAAGCCTGGATCATTATTGTTACATGGCTGCTAAACCCCTTTGCAGGTACAGTAAGTCAGTATATAAAATACAGGTATGTGATTCCTTAACCAGAAAGCTCAGAATTACAGAAAGGCCATCTTCCAAAGACTCCATTTTAATCAAGTTACTGAATTTTGTAAAAATGATTTCCCTTTTCTCTGTAATAATAAAACAGTACCTGTACTTGATCCCAACTAAGATATAATTACCCCTTATTGGGGGCAGAACAGCCCTATTGGGTTTATTTCATGGTTAAATGATTCCCTTTTCTCTGTAATAATAAAACAGTACCTGTACTTGATCCCAACTAAGATATAATTACCCCTTATTGGGGGCAGAACAGCCCTATTGGGTTTATTTAATGGTTAAATGATTCCCTTTTCTCTGTAATAATAAAACAGTACCTGTACTTGATCCCAACTAAGATATAATTACCCCTTATTGGGGGCAGAACAGCCCTATTGGGTTTATTTAATGGTTAAATGATTCCCTTTTCTCTGTAATAATAAAACAGTACCTGTACTTGATCCCAACTAAGATATAACTAATCCTTATTGGGGGCAGAACTATTCTGTTAGGTTTAATGTTTAAATTATTTTTTGTTAGACTTAAGATATGGAGATCCAAATTATAGAAAGACCCCAGGTCCTGAGTATTTTGGACTACAGGTCCCATACCTGTAGAGTATTTTTAGTCATATTCATTTTTGGCTTTAGTTCCTCTTTAAGAGATACATAACCAAAACCATTTAAAGGCTAAGATGATCAACCAGCGTGGCAGTTTGCAAATAAAGTGGCTGACCTAATTACCGAATGCACCAAATCCCGAACCCTTTGTAAAGGATTTGGCTGAATACCGAACCGAATCCTAATTTACATATGTAAAATTAGAATACGAAAGGGATAAAAAGTGCCGCAAAAAAAATTTTCAACTTCCATGTTTATGTGACAGTCACGTGAAAGGATTCGGATTCGGTTTGGCCAGGAGTGTGGTTTCAGCCAAATCCAAATCCTGCTGAAAAAGGCTGAATCTTGGCCAAATCCCGAACAGAATCCTGGATTCGGTGCATCCCTAGCTGACTGTTTGTGTGTGTGCGTTCCCTACCTAGCAATTCATTTACAGTCCCAATTATTTCGGACTATAAGAGTCATACTAAATAAATAAAGCTCATAAAACATTGTTGCCCTTAGGAAGGTTACATGTTTTTTGAAGGCTTCTCCCCCCACCAACAAGGTGTAAAGCAGAGTCTGTTTGAAAGTGGATGTTGCCTTGTGTTAACATAAAGGTCTGCCATGCTATAACTTAAGGATACTAAACCTGTTAAATAAAAAATAAACTTTAGATTGCCTTTTATGCAAAAGGAATGTTTTCCTTACAGCATTATCTCGGGATCACTTACCGTCCAGAACTTTATGAAATACTGAAGCACTGTGGCGGCAATAAATAAGCAGTACAGCAAGGAGTACATCAGGAACAGCAGGAAGAATTTGTAATTGGAGAATCCCACACAGTTATTCACCCTGCAAGATAGAGAACTGTATTTATCAGGAGGAAGAGCTGGCTATTAGTTTGCAGGGTTTTTCCTTAGCTAAAGCGGGAAAGTTTAGCCTGAGAATGGCACATCACATGATGGCTTTATCACACTACTCGACATACTGCACAAAACTAAGAGAATAAACTTAATAAATCTCTAGAATTACTCTGTACAGCCCCACAATAACATACCCTCCTCCCTTCATGCATATTTATTTTGTTTCTCTATTACAACCTGCTGAACTGTAACTCTTTTACTGACTTCCTTGTCTAGCATGAAGCTCCACCCCCTTCTTATTTCTGAGCCCTCCTTCTCTCTCTGACTATCAAGATCTCAAAGAGGTGTCTACTAGGCATGATCATTGCCTCTGCTCCAATTAAAATCAATCAGGCATGTCCAGTAGGCACCTCTTTAAAGTTATCATAGTCAGAGAGAGAAGAAGGGCTCAGAAAGCAAAAGGACGCGGAGCTTCACACTAGACAAGGAAGTCAGTAGAAGAGCTGTAGCTGAACTGGCTGTAATAGAGAAAGTAAGTCTGCATGCAGGAAGAGAAGTATCTTATTCTTGGGGTTGTTACGAGTAATTTTATGGGAATTTAAAATAAAAGGCTTACTTATCCCTATAACATACATTGGGGGTCTTTACACAGATTAGGAGTGGCATTGGATTTCTACAGACTATTTTATTATAGAGTGAGTATTATTTATATGCACATCCATTTTAGACATTTGGGGGTTTTAATGCACCTGTTTGGAAGCTGCAAATAAACTGATGGAGCATCATTGGTGGTGTGTATTGCTCCAGATAATCCCTGGACTATCACTATACACGTATACATGGCGTACACACAGAATCCTTCCTCCCTGTCAGCTTTACTAATGCACTTACTGGTCAGCCTATATTCATTTACAGGTGCCAATACCCAGGCAGCTAACTTTGCTTCTCTTAACGGGGTTTGCAGCCTCTTGGCCTATGAATGTTCCCAAAATAACCAGTTCCCCATAGGGTATCTGTCTAGGCCTGGTATAGATATCTGATTAGTCTCAGCAGTAGGTGGGCTTTGTGTGTGAGAAGGATGCACATCCACCCTAACTGATCCAACAGGGCACTAAAGTTTGGATCTGCATGATCTGACCCACCGCCTGCCAGCGAGTACATGGCTGGCTTAGAACACCTTTCAGACCAGGACAGAAGTGGATCCCATAGGTCAGACAAAAGGCTTTTGAATATACAGCAGTTGTCAGAGCTCAGTGAGCTACAATACCCTCTGTATGGGAATTCAATTAGCTATCTACTGGTTAGGCACAAGTTTAGCAAGGGGGCCATATATTCACCGATATAGAAGGTCAGTTTCCTGGTGTACTGATGCCTCTTCTCTGTAGTAGAGTACCAATAAGGCATTATGCACATTAAAAGGGCCCTCAGGGCTCCCTATCACTTCTGTCAGACAAGTGGAAAGGTGACTATAGACAAAAGGCAATATCCCATCATTTGGCCTGTGTGCGGATTTTTTCGGATAACATAAAAATGGCCTATATATAGTTTTAATGTAGATTTTGCCAAGGGCTGTCACCACCAAATCTAATTTTTGGAAAGAAAATACAAACAAAACTTACAGATATAATATATTAACATAAAGAAGGGCTGAACCCTATTCTCCGATATTAGAAATATATTTTTAATGAAAAGGAGTTGCAGACCTCAAAGACACCTACCATGGGCAATGATGGTCCATCTTAAGCACACATCTGTAAGAACAGAAGCAGCAATACATTAAGAAAGGTCACTTGGTTTTCTACAAAAAAATGGCAGGTATTTTCCCTTGAACTGAACAGTTACATTACACTCCCCAGCAGCAGAACAGACTCCACCCAAAAACACGAATGAAAGAAAATATCATTCTAAGTAACTTTCCAATATAATTATTACAATTTTTCATTGGGTTTTAAAGTTAATTTGTAGATGTAAAGGCTATTGAAAGCAGTATTTGTCTAGCTGTTTATATTCTCTTCACTGCTGGTTCTGACTCTCTGAAATAATGTAGTAGAAGTTAGACCTGGAGGAAAACTGACTTCTCCTTCATTGTAAGAAAACAGAGAACAGACTGATGGAGATGCGGTTTTCAGCTGCTATTACCTTTACATATAAATTTAAAACCATGGAAAATCTATAATTAATGTGCATCAAAGAGCTGCTTATAATTATGTTTTTTTTTCATTAGCATCTTTATTTTTTATCTTATTTAAATGTCTTGATTTCTGCCCCTTGACCCGCACATAAGCACCGCAACAATAAATCACCTAATTTAGTTTTCCATTTTCAATCATTGGTTCACTTTCTACAGCATAAAAAGAATGATACTATAATGCACTATACTATTCTGCATCTGCATACTGTTAAACGTGTTTTATGGTTGTGGCTAATGAAGTCACTAAACATGGTTGCCTCTTGTTCTGCTAGCAGATGGTTTATTAATAAAGAGGCCTTTCTGTTTCCATGCAGCAGACGTAACGTTCAGACTACTCTTCTCCCTGAGTGGCACCAGTAGAAACAATGCCATATTATGGGCAGAAAGGTCTGAACAATGCAAAACGTTATCCCAGTGATACTCTCATTGATACTCATAAGCCGAGTTGTACGGAATAGTTGCCTCTGCCAAAACAGCTGCATACTTTCTATCCAGAACTGCCCTAGGAATGTCCCTCTGCCCAATCACTCCCCTACCTGAGTGGCTTCTAGGCTCTGTGAAGAAGACTTGTGGATAGACGGTTCCAGGGCACAACCTATTCCACAACTAACTGGTTATGTATGAGCACTTAAAATAAATAAATAAAAATGGGCAAAAGGCTTACACGTCACAGGTGGAGCAATGGTGACATCGGTCTGGCTTTATCAGCTGGCATCTGTCACAATAACGGATAGCTGCAAAGAAAAACAAAACAACTCATCAAATCCTTGCAAGATATAATATAATATACTGGGCATTCACATGTATACTCATGGGGTTAATGTAAGGTATTTCCATTTTCCAAGAAAATTTCCAGAAAATATACAGCATTCTGGTCTTCCCATCAAAACAATCGCTTACCTTTTACCCCGGGCTGGTGCCCCTGTTAGGAGAAAACTGCACCAGCCCGGGGTAGCTGCAGCATTTGCTCTTCCTTATTTGTTCTGTGTTCGCCTGGGCTGGCGCATGTGCAGTAGAGTGGAAAAGCCAACTTTTTTGTTAAAGATGGAAGATGGAAGAGGAAACACTCGCTGCAGGTACCCTGGGTTAGTGCGGTTTTCTGTTAACAGGGGCACCAGCCCGGGGTAAAAGGTAAGCGATTAAAGTCACTGGGGGTGCCTAACATTTTGGCACCCCCAAGTGCTTAGCCTTTCCTTGTCCTTTAACCTGTATAATGAAATATAAGGCTTATTCTCTGTGTTTGGCTCTTAGACCATTAAAGTCAGCCTTTTTATGAACACAATATGAAAGGCAATGATGTTGCTACACACAGCTTGTTACTAAATGCCCTTTCAGCTAACCACTAATGCCCTAAATCTTTTGGAGTATTAACAGGATAGTGCCAGGCACTGGAAGCTATTTAGCACACCCCGTTAAATCCTATCTAGCAGAGCTGACTCTAGCTCCCAGCTCAGGAATCCTGAATATATATCCCACGTCCTTAATGCAATTACAGGGAGAATGGTTCCTTCAGGGTGCAAGAAATAGATCATATTCTTTGCTGGGCATTTATGGTTCCTAGTATTAAATACTAGGAAAGATCACCTGGTCACGCTTGAAACCACTGAATGTTGCCAGCACAGTGAAAATAAAAACCAAACAGGCTTAGACTGGGACATAAAATAAGCCCAGGCACTTCAAGTACACAGAGGCCCTAAAAGCCCCCACCTGGCTTTGGCATTTTACAGCAGCCACTTTGGCATTTGCCAGAATCCACAGATTATCAGTCCGGGCCTGGAACCAAAGCTGTGCAGATGCCAAGTCCTGGCACGAAATGTCACATTAGTATAAAGGATTGCACTTCTGAACTCACTGCTTCCTACTTGGGTTCTATTAAGTGCTGCCAAGTAACAACCATCAGGAACAAATTCCTTCCACTGTGTATTCCCCCTCTCCACCTTTATTAAACAATAGTGAAAAACTAAATCAAAATGAAGCAGTGTGTATTCTTGTTTGCGAACTTTCAATTGTATTGCTCAGTGTTCCTTATTTATATCATTATTCCTTAAAGCGATGCAGACTTCTAAACTTACAGCATCATTAAATCCCTAACATATGGTTCATACGGAACATATTAGTTCATGTTACATGCTACGTACACTGCTTAAGATTAAAAAGCAGTAGGAGTCCCTGGCTCCTGGGATGTGCGTCTTGGTTATAGAAGAAAGGTCTACTTTCCAGTCAGGGGCCTTTTGGCACCTTGCAAGGCCCAAAGTGGCCATCCCTTCTAAAAATTCAAATTTGACTTTTTTAAAGTTGCTGTACCTGGTAGGGCAAGGTTCTGACTTTGCCTCATGCATCAATTGCCCTCCAAGATTCATATCAACAATGAAAGAATTTTTTCCTGCCATACATGGGCTGATTTGGTATGCTCTCCAACTGATCAGCCCCCATGGCTGCCTTCCTATTTATCCAATCATTCATGCAAAGAGCACTAATAATCAGCTAAGTCTTCTCTTCACTCCCTCTTTTTGCCGATCCCCATGCATTTGCCAATATGGCACATTGGCTGATGAAAGATTAAAACCTGCCAAATCCATGAACCAGCTGATATCCGTAGTACATGGATACTGGCCAGGATTGTCGGGGCATAAGGCCAGAACTAGGGGTAGGAAGGAGAGGCGTGTGTGGGGGGTGCAACATGTTCAGGAGCCATTGGCAGGGGCAAGAAAGAAAAGAGAGCAGCAGTGAGAGCTTGGGGGTAATGGGTTTAGCGTCCTGGGGCAGGTAGGGTACCAATACTACCTGGCCTGGCACTGGGTTGCTATAATACACAAACATATAATCATTAATCATTTATTACAATTTTACCAGTGTATGGGCTTGAGAAACACAAAGACAGATAGGGTAACTCAAGGATAGATGGATACAGGAACCAATACAAGCTACACAAACGAGAGGGATTGCAGTTTGTTAGTAACCTTCTGATCTCTTATGTTGCTTGTACCAATAGCAATTTGTTAGTCGCCTCATCTCATTTGTGCCACAAGTAGAGTTTTACTGCATAAAGCCAGGCGCAAAACAAAGGAATCTCACCTCTCGTTCCAGTCGTGGTGTAAATGGGCAAGTCTTTAGCGGCGCGCTTGAGGATCTCCTGCTGAAACTCTTGCCTCTCCTCTCGCTCATAGAGCTCTTTGTCCGATTTTGATAAGCAAAACTAAAGAAAGACCAAGATATTAAGGAAAGCTGGGCAAGTTTAAATGGCAAATGCACTACAAGAATGTAAAGTCATAAACATGATGAAATAGTTACAGGAATTCTCTCATGATTTTTATGGTATACTTTTTATTCCTAAATTACACTGTTTACATAGCAAACAATTCACTCTACTACTTAAAATTTTATTCTTGAACCAACAAATGTATTTTTTTACATTCAGTGCATTGTGCCTGAGTGTGAGCTTTCAGAAGGAGCCAGCGCTACACATTAGAACTGCTTTCAGCTAACCTATGGTTTCTCCTGCTCAATGTTCTTTCAATAGAACCCAAGTTACATAATAGCTAAACAGGGTTCTTCCTGCTTGGCTGCTATTCTCATGTCTACCACTAGGCGGCTGGGTGGCAAGTGAGCAGGTTTAGCAATGCAAATGTTTTGTCAACTTGTTCTGAACGCTACAATGCTGAAATCCTCCCCAGCCTTCAGGAAACCTGCTTTTTGGAAGGGTAAGGGGGTCTGGGCTGTCAGAAATCATCATCCTTCATTGTATTTAATGTGTTTGGGGCTAAAGTTCTCACTGTATTTAATGTATTTTGGGTGCCATTGCCCTCTGTCTCTCACTGTACTGGTTGTGCTTTTAAAAATGGATTTCAATGCAGGATTCTGCTGAAAAAGCTTTATTAATTGATGTATTTTGAAAAAAATATGTTTTCCCATGCCTTTAAGGAGAAGCAGAGAACACCATTAGAGACAGTATGGAAAGATGCTAGGGTCATTACACAGAGCAGCTCAGGCTACTGAGAACAAGCCATGCTTTTTTGTGTTTCTTAGCAAGCTGTGTGTGACACATGGCACCTGTCACTGCTACACAATAGAGTTGTGGCATCTACAAGCCAAGCGCTGTCTCTGAGCAAAATCTATGTGAGAAATATTGTCTTGCCAAGGATCTACTCAGCGTGCAGATGTCTCCATATTGGGCAGAAGGCTGCCAGTATATGTTTCCCACAGACTTTGCTTAGAAACAACAACAACTGATATTTTCTCACCACAACTTGAATGAAAATATTGCAGCTTCTTGTGTGGCATTCGTCTGCAAACAAGGGAACGCCAGTCTGAGAGATTTTGCACTAAAGGTTCCACTTGGCAAAACCAAGGGAGCATTTGGTCATATCCAATAATTTGGCCCCTGCAAATAAACATGGCACTTATCAGCCTGTGTATGGGGCACTTCAACAGGCCTCCCCAACTGATATCTGGCCAAAAATAAGGCAGATGTCTATTGGACAGGCTTTTTCTGTCGGACTGTGGACCACAGTGGCTCTTTAATGCAGCCCTCACTTATACCTTTCGTATACCTTTCATTGTAATGTGATAATTTGGATCTAGGGAAAAGATGTAGAGAAGGAAAGCAAATACAAAAACTATTAAAAAAAAAAAAATTATGAAGACCAATTGCAAAACTGCTTGGAATAAGACAATATAACAAACTTGAATTGGGGAAAACCTCAGAATTTTAATAAAGTGACCCCTAAGAAAAGATTTTTTCAGCTTTTACACCAATTCATTCCAAGAAAATCAGTATGGTAAAAACCTGAAGGTGCCCCCTATTATTAACCATTATCACTTGGAAACACTCACTGCCATGATTCTGAATGATAATCACCTGACCCATGGGGGCACCAACAGGGTCGAGTCCAGTATAATGAACTGGGACATGCTGGTGGCAAAACTCCCACTGCAATAATCCTTGTGCCCGAGGCCTTCAGGGAATGGAGATGGAATTGGTGCAAAGACAGCAAATTAAATGGAAAATTTGCCAATGTGCAAGGGGATCAGCTAAGATAAGAGATAATAAACATTTATAAGGGGTACCGTAACAAAAACATGCAGCATAAATATGATTATATTTACCTCTTTGGACGGATTTGCAGGACGTGAAAATATCGTCTTCCAATAAGACCATATAAACATAATAAATAATAGGTGGAAAATCACCATGTAGACAGCTGTAATAGCAACAACACACGTTGTTATAGGAACAGAGTAAGGAAAGAACAGAAAAAGTGAATGGCAAGTCCAAGTGCATCTATGTAACCATAAAATAAGTGAATTAGCTTCACAGGCTGCTCATACCTGCTACAAACCGGCGTATGTTCTACACAAAGTATTTCAGTCTATTAGTAAGGTGCACTACTTATTGGCCTACAGTCATCCGGTTCAAATGTTGGCGAGTTCAATAACATACGGACCTTTACCTTATATGTGCACCTAAGGTGGGCAAATATTGGGTTGTTAGGGCAAGGACCGCATCAACAAGTCAATGCAGTCCTTGATCCAACAGGAAAATTAAAGCTGTCCAATCCACATCTGCCCGATTTTCGGCCTGATGTTGGCGTGTATGGGGCACTGTGATGGGCCTACTTAACCAATAACTGAAAATCAGCCAGATATTGATCAGCTTTAAAAATCAAAGTGGTGACAGCATTGGTTTGTTAATGCATTCCTTGTCCCAATGGCCTGTATCCCTGTCAGTGTAAACCAATCATTTGGCCTTTGGGCCTTGGGGTGGGAGAAAGTTTCTTTTGAGCAGATCTTTCAATGTATGGGCAGCTTTAGACAGATGTGTTATATTTTAGGGCTAGGAAAAGTAAATAAAGTAAATGATTACCTTTTTCAGCATTGGATTTAATAGTAACTATAAGAAAACAGAAGAAAAGAAGGTTATTAAACAAATGCTCCTTGGATTGCTGTATTTACACCTATAACAGAACATAGCCAAAACCTACTGCTCTTATTGGCAAACACTATCAAGGAATCCCTGATGCCTGTGGCACCGCTATGTAGTATTTAGAATACAGTATTGCACAGCAGCAGAAAACATGGGCTCATTTATTCCGCAAGTGCAGTGGGCAACTTGTGCTTTTCCCACAATCATTTGTGTGTAAAACTACTTTCATTAAAGGTACTTGCACCAGGACTGTGGAGTCAAAGTTGTGGAGTTGGAAGCAATTTTGGGTACCCGGAGTCAGAGGCACCATAGACTAAGAAATCAGAGTCAGAGGATTTATGTGGGCCTCCACAGCCCTGCCAGGGTTCAGATTCCTGGAGTCGGAAGCAATTTTGGGTACCATAAATTGAGGAGTCAGAATTTATTTACCAACTCCAAAGCCCTGACTTGCACCTAAATGTGCTCCTTGCATTTCCATAGAGGTGCTCCTTGCATTTCCATAGAGGCATAAAGCTGCCTTCTGGGGCCCCCTCTGCATCAATAGGCGCAGCACACTTGTGCCAAAGGAATAGGACGCACACGTCACTCGCACGCCGAACACTGGAAATTATTCCAGACAGATCTTGAAATTATTTAGCGAAATTGCACCCAATTTGCAGCACATGCTATGACCCAATGCGAGTGGCCCACTTGCCACTGTTGTCCATAAGAGGCAATCTATGGAGGCTGGTGAGCACCTTTTTAAAGTAGATTTATGCCTGATTTATGCCTGAAAGCAAAGCTTCACGTTCAGCAGTGGTTTTAGTAACACCCTGTCTGGCTGCATAGGAAAGTGAAATATCTGTACATTCTCTCACAAGGCTTTCCTTTTTATGGCCAGTACTCAGCACCACTTATTTACATCACTGCACGATTTAGTACTCTGGACGGATAACCAAGATAAGAGACCTTGAAAAGCAAATGAAGTAACTTCTACAGATTTAAAATAAGCAATTCTATAGAATGAGGATCCCATCTAGGAAACATAATGATTTGATTCAGAGAGGTAAGGGCTGCCACTTGGCCAGTATCTTAAAGCTATTGCCAGTGAACACATTGCATTTTTTGTAGCTCAGTTACAATCCAAACCTATCGCTACCCTGGATGCGGTCGGTTTGGGCCAGTACGCTACTGTTAAGACACCCCTATTCATACTCCACCATCTTTAGTGATGTAACCACCAAAATTCTGCCCCTCTCTGACATCTTTAAGGGGGGTGGCATAGGTTTAAAATGTGAGTTAGGTTGGGCCTGAGTTGATAAGGGGCAGGTAAGAAGCAGAATATCCCAGCACAATAGCATATCAGTTCCCTGCTCACATAACTGCAAGGCAAGTCATTACATGATCATATAATAAACAACCGCACTGGTCTCCAACATCAGGGCTAATGTGCCAAACAAGTCAGCTGCGTGGACGTGGTATGGCTAATAGGCTTAGGAATGGTATCCTTTTAATTAAAGGAACAAGGCGGTGCTGATGAGTACAGACCCGTCACACAGGCTTTACAATAATGGAAGCAGACGGCTAAGCCAGTGCTAAGCAGGGTGATTAAAGGCTGCCGGTGCTACAGGTAGGGCAATACCGGGGTAAGCAGGCTGCTGTAACTATGCTGAATGCAGCAGGGAGACTGAATAAACAAACACAAGGCTATCCGGAGCAGTTCTATGCAGGGTGGTTCCAGTTATTTCTCAAGTACCGATCCAACAATGAACAAGCAACACGGCCACTAGCCATTTACTATGTTTGTCTGCCATTAAGCCTTTCATGCCAGTTACCGATTTGATTTTCCTGCTGAATAAAGGACCGGATCTGCACATTGATGAAGTCCTTGGCTCGATAACGGCAAATTTGATCCAACTGGATCAACACGATTCTATAACTATATCAACTAAAACAAATAATTACATCAAATAAATCATAAAGACCAGTTGCTAGGAATAGGACATTCTATTACTTGAAGGTGAACCACAAGGCGGAGGAAACATTCCTTGTGATTCAGTTCCAGAGAGAAGAGGCTGCTGTAGGGGTGCATTCTCCTACACAAATAATGCTGTAACTATATATAAACAAACCTGCCCTGGCCAGAAGCACCTTTTCCCTACTTTACATGGGCAGAAAGTGACGTCAGTCAATGGGTGCAGGTGCAGCCAAACAAACACAAGAAAGTTTAACGTAAATCCGCAGAGAAGAATAGTTCCAACAAACAAAAGTGTCTCATCCCCAAACGCTATGGGCGCATTGGGAAGTATGGCCCCGCCGTACTGCACACTGGCTCTTCTGTCATCATGGGGCTCTAATAATAATAAGCTGCCTATTGGCCGCCTAGTGAAGGGTCTTGGCAACAAATAGAATGGGGGCCCCAAAGAAAAGTGCCCATGCTCCTGTCCTGGGAACTTGAGTCTAGATGGCATAACTCCCATAGTAGGTACCCTGGGTTGGTGCAATAAAAGCAAGAGATTTTGTTTCATGGCTCCCAACAAACTGGCATTTCCCGGTGAACCTGATTTTCTTGCCCTTTAATTGCCTCGGTTTTTCTCAGGGAAAAATCCCTGCTAGCACCCCTTTGTAAGCAACGGGACACAAGTCAAACGCTTCAGTTGGATGACAGGGAAATGATCAGCAGTGATTTCTCCCTGATTGCTGCGCACATGTATGAGTATTAGCTTGGCACAGCTTGGCACTGCCAGACCCAACCTCACAAATAAGGACTCTGTGACGCAGAAGCCCAGGAAAGAACTGGCTAAAATAAAAACCCAATCTGCAAATATTTCTCTTATATTATAAGTGAAATTTTATACACATTCACAATGATCTGCATGAACTCTACTGTGGCACGACTACAGTGGCCACTACCTGCTACCTACCTACCCGGCTGGGCAACCTGAGGGCTGTATATAACTTGCCCCACAATGATCCCCTATGACAGAGCAGCTAATGCAGATTAATGCACAGGAATTAACACATTGCAATCCTTTGCTTCTGCTGCTAATCTGCCCTGGCCTGACTTCATCCTGGCATTTCTCTGGAGTTCTGCATCTATGGCACTGACATCTCAAACACATCCCAAAGAGTATGCAGCAAAGTGCTACAATAATGTGACAATTAAAGGGGAACGAAACCCAATAATAACATTTTTACTAACAAAAAAAAATTGTAATTACAGGTATGGGACCTGTTACCCAGAAAACTTGCGATCTGGGGTTTTCTGGATAAGGAATCTTTACGTAATTTGATTAAAATTGAGCCTTCCCCTAATTCGGATAACAGGTTTCTAGATAATAGATCCCATACCTGTATCAGCAAACTTCCGATATACATCAGTGGTCAATAAGTTATAAGTAAATGTAACTGCACATGAAAGCAGCATCTGTCTGTCCCTTGCTACCCCAGGCTCTAGTGATTGTGACTTTTAGGGTAAAGACACATGAATATAATTTCCTCCTGCAGGCAACTTCAGAAACCAAAGCGATGTGAAGGGCTTTCCACCGGCGATTTCTATTGTTGACAGCGAAAAGCCTTTTTGGAGCAGTTACTCGCCTGCAATAGCAGGGATCTATCCCTGGCAAGTAACTCGCTCGATGGGTTCTTACCCTCAGTAGCTGCTACTAATTATCTCCATGTGTCTTTACCCTAAAAGTCACAATCACTACATGGGTTCTACAGTGGGGTAAATACAATACCAAGATCCTCAGCGCTGTGATGAAATTTCAAACCATATGGAGTCAATATAACAGATCATGTGCGTATTAAATTTGCAGCTCCACCTTAGTTCAACCCCATATATGCGCTCCGGCTTTCTACATCATTGAACTACATGGGTTCTAGATGGGTTCTTACCGTAAACGCCAGAAAATCCCCTGCCATAGACAATATTGCGAATTGCCTCTGCTAAAACACACAGACAATTATCAGTAAATGATCAGCATTGTCAGCTGCTTGTCTACACGACAAGTAGCTGCTACTAGTAGCTCTGTGTGTCTTCACCCTTACAATGTAGCAGAAGCCATCTGATCGACAGACCTGTGGAGAATAATTCAAAGCCAACTACTGCTACATTGTTGCAGAAGCAGGCAGCAGCGCAGAAAGAGACAAAAACACTGCTTTCAAGTGCAATTTACAAATAAATTCAGAACCACTGAAAAAAATGTTTAGTCTGTGTGTATGGGAAAGTTGCTCAGATGATATCCCCATCTTTTCAGCATATGTTGAACAGTTGTTATGAAATAAATCAGCATTGTAAGATCCAGATCTGCCTAGGGCTGGCATGCTGGCACCAGCTGGGCCCGAGCGTGACACCAGGCACACACACCGCCTCCTCTCCATGAGCTTCAGGTTGCACGATGTTCAGTACGTAAATGTGAGAACCGTTACAAATGGCAGGAAATGTGTTGCACGCTGAGGGTCTGTGGCTATGAGCAATCAGGGATGGATCACCTTCATTGTGGGCAACTGATGTAATAAGCACAGGCATCAGGCGTAGATATACAGCAACTGTGTAACTGGCAATTGTGGCACGCACAGCAGCTAACGTATGCACAAACACAATTCAGTGCAAGCATGGCATCTATTAACAACCCTGCCCCACTGCCCCCTATGAGCCCAGTGACCCAAAAAGTAATAAACCAGGGGACGGATAATATTTGTGGATTTGATTTATCCAGGGAGCTAAAAATCGTTATTATTTCATTATTTGGTAACCCACAGAGCTTATTATCTAAAAAGAGAAGGGGTATTCTACCTGCAATGGTTGATGGGCATGAGAGGACAGAAGGGTAAGACTTATAACACTACAGACTAGACTGATTCTCAGGCTGTGGATAAATGCAGGCCAAGAATCAGCCCCTGCGCTGGCGTCAGACATTCCCTGGGCCTGCAGCTGGAGCCATGGGGTCAGCACGGGTACAGGCACATGGAGCAGATTTCAGAGCAGAAATGCATACTTTTGTGTTTTGGTGCTGACACCTTGGCTACAGGTGCAATCAAAGGGACGGGCTGACACCATGGCTACAGGTGCAATCAAAGGGACAGGCTGACACCATGGCTACTGGTGCAATCAAAGGGACAGGCTGACACCATGGCTACAGGTGCAATCAAAGGGACAGGCTGACATTATGGCTACAGGTGCAATCAAAGGGAAAGGCTGCCATTATGGCTACAGGTACAATGAAAGAGACAGGCTGACATTATGGCTACAGGTGCAATCAAAGGGACAGGCTGCCATTATGGCTACAGGTACAATGAAAGAGACAGGCTGACATTATGGCTACAGGTGCAATCAAAGAGACAGGCTGACATTATGGCTACAGGTGCAATCAAAGAGACAGGCTGACATTATGGCTACAGGTGCAATCAAAGAGACAGGCTGACATTATGGCTACAGGTGTAATCAAAGGGAAAGGCTGACACCATGGCTACAGGTGCAATCAAAGGGAAAGGCTGACACCATGGCTACAGGTGCAATCAAAGGGACAGGCTGACATTATGGCTACAGGTGCAATCAAAGGGACAGGCTGACACCAGCGCAGGGGCTGATTCTTGGCCTGGATTTATCCACAGCCTGAGAATCAGTCCTGTCTGAAATTAATTGCGTACACAGAGAACTTGCACCAATCACACTCAAACTAGAGTACCAGTGAGACATAACCAGTACCCAGGTTCCACCAGCAGCATACAGGGCAGCCCAATCCCTTTAACTATCCCTATAGGCCTAGAGCAGTAGGTACACACTATTATTAGTACATATGCACTGACGGCAGGCGCATGGCCATTACCAACATGGGACAGGATAACTCCTATGAGAAGGATAACTAGGGAAGGTGACAACTGCACACACATTTCTATGGATCATAAACGGAGGGAATGCATCAATGTCTACCTATTCCCTAGCACACATAGGCTCATTAGCACATACATATCCTGTCACACAGTGACGGGAACCAGACGATACATATTTGCTCGCTTGCAGTCATTTTTGATAACATATACAAGCTGCCATGGGATGATAGGAGCCAGTATAGAACTATTATAGGGATGCACCAAATTCACTATTTTCGGATTCAGGCGAACCCCCGAATCTTTTGTAAAAGTTTCAGCTTAATACTGAACCGAATTTACATATGTACATTAGGATACGGAAGGGTGGAAGAGAGGTGCGCGCAGCAAAAAGTTTTATGTGACAATAAGTCACATTATTTTTAAGGATTCCGATTCAATTCAGCCAGGACCATGGATTCAGCCAGATACGAATAATGCTGAAAAAGGCCAAATCCTGACCCGAACCTTGGATATAGTGCATCCCTAGTGCTGACCATGAAATAATTGGCAGACATCGATCATACAAAAGCGACTTCCTGGAAATACACTGTAGGCCCCCCAAGGATAATGTCAGATACACATGCACAGATATTATCGCTATCTAACCTAAATTTTCTAACCCGTCCAATCCATTAAACGAGCGGTCGCCATGGTAAGAAAATTATCAATAATTCTGAGCCCTTACATGGTCCGAAAATGCTACACACATTAATACACATGCCCATACCCTTCAGTAAATACCATGCCATCTCTATATACAATGGCCATACTGCCCAACAATAATGACATTTCATGTGTTTAAGCAGAGTCAATTCCTAGTATTGTCTATGGCAGGGTATTTTCTGGCATTTAGTAGCCGTGACCAGTAACAGCTAATAAGTAGCTCTGTGTGTCTTTGCCCTAAGGGCCGTGACACATGGGGAGATTAGTCGCGCCGCGACAGATGCCATCCCACCGGCTAGAATGTAAATCACTGGTGGGATGGCATACGCGGCGCCTTGAGAGGAAACTTCGGCAAATCGTGGCGCTGTGTATGCCATCCCACCGGCGATTTACATTATAGCCGGTGGGATGGCATTGCGGGGAGATTAGTCACGCCGCAACAAATCTATGCTGTCACGGGCGACTAATCTCCCCGCATACACGGCGCCACGATTTGCCGAAGTTTCCTCTCAAGGCGCCAGTGGTTTACATTCTAGCCGGTGGGATGGCATTGCGGTGCGACTAATCTCCCCGTGTGTCACGGCCCTTAGGGCAAAGACACACAGAGCTACTTATTAGCTGTTACTTGTCACGGATACTAAATGTCAGAAAATACCCTGCCCGCGACAACGGAGATTTGTCGTGGCATGACTAATCTCCCCGTGTATCACAGCCCTAATTGTACAATGTCTGTCCATGTGTCCCAAAGGTCAGTCAGATACAGTGAATGCTATTGAACGTATGGCTGTACCTACCCAAAATGCTTGCCCCATTGGAGCTGCAGGCTGGCACAGCTCTCCCCGGGTAGCAAATAGAATAATGATTGGCTCCTGCCTGGAGCTGCTGCCGGCTCTGATGCCCAACACATATACAGAATAAGCAGGTTAACTGACTAAAGTGACTCAGGCACTGGGTACTGGGGCAGGGAAAGCCTCTATAGCGCTGTATTATATAATTACAGTTATAATAAGGGCACTGCCGCCTTTTAGTAAAGAATCATGTGAGTTCTGACTGCACAGACTGTTACTGGAAGCTTAGTGTCAGGGGGTCACTAGAGAGGAAGCAAAGCCTTATACTGCTGGGGGGGGGGGGGGCTAACATATGGGCAAAAGCTGCACACACTCAGCAAGAAGCCAGTGATAAGTGGCAGAACCCCCACCTTTTATAAGTAAGGATCCTAATGTTACAACGCTGTGTATCCTGTAGGAGAGAGCACTTTACACCAGCAGGGGAAGCAGTATGGTAGCTCCTACTAACGCACCCCAGCTGAACGCCCAATATCCGGAGAGCTACAGGTTGCCCGGGGCTAGTGGGAGAGGCAAGGGGAACTAACCCGCGTCTGGAACTTTTATGGCAGATTGCTAGTAAGGCAGTCACTGCATAGGGAGCGCAGGGTGTATGGGAGAGAGCACACTGGCACACAGGGAACGTACTAGTCCCATTGGCACAAGGTGCCACACACACTAGCGCCCCACCTTCCCCCTCCCTCTCCCCCCAAACAGGAAGCCAGTTACTCACAGACGCACAGTTCCAGCACAAAGGCGTAGTAAGACCAGCAGGCCACCGCCGTGATGAACAGCACCGGGATCCAGCCCACCACCCTCTGGCAGCAGCGCAGAACGTGTGACGGCGCCATAGTCCCGCTCCTCTACCGGAGCCGCCGGCGCCGCACTAACTCCTGTCACCAGCTGGGAGGGGGGCGGAGTTTAGCAATAAAAGCGCCCATCCGGGCACGCCTCTCTGGAACTAAACTCCACCCTGTAGGGTCCACCCCCTCTGACACCCCGGTAACGCCCATCCGGGCCGGTCCCTTTGGCTTCTGGGCCCCGCCCATGCCACGCTCGGCTCCCAATAAGTACCGGGCCAAGGGCTTCCGCTCTGTAGTTGTATTGGGTCTGTCCGGCCGGAAGTGTCCGACCTAAAGGAGCCCTCACTGCTGCTTGGCGTGGCTTGTACCTCAGCTCGTCTCTCTCCTGTAATATTAGGCTTAAGCAATAGGCAGAGCGATAGTGGCTTACCTACCAGGGTCAGCGACCCCATCTCCATTCAGAAAGTCAGCCCCTTAAGGCAGGGATCACCAACCTTCCTTACTTGTGAGCCACAGTCAAATGTAAAAAGACTTGGGGAGCAACACAAGCACCATAAAAGTTCATGGAGGAGCCAAATAAGGGCTGTGATTGGCTATTAGGGGCCTCTATGCACCCTATCAGCTTACAGGGGGCTTTATTTGGTAGGAAATCTTGTTTTTATTCAACCAAAACTTGCCCCCAAGTCAGGAATTCAAAAATAACTCCCTGGTTTGGGGGCACTGAGAGCAACACCCAAGGGGTTGGGGAGCAACATGTTGCCCCTGAGCCACTGGTTGGGGATCACTGGCTTAAAGGAACAGTAACACCAAAAAATGAAAGAGTTTTAAAGTAAATGAAATATAATGCACTGTTGCCCTGCACTGGTAAAACTGGTGTGTTTGCTACAGTAACACTACTATAGGTTATATAATAAGCTGCTGTGTAGCCCCGGGGGCAGCCATTCAAGCTGGAAAAAAGGAGAAAAGGCACAGGTTACATAGCAGATAACAGATAAGCTCTGTAGAATACAATCGTGTTTTATCTGTTATCTGCTATGTGCCTGTGCCTTTTCTCCTTTGAATGGCTGCCCCCATGGCTACACAGCTAAATTCTTTATATAAACCATAATAGTAGTGTTTCTGAGGCAAACACACCAGTTGTACCAATGCAGGGCAGCAGTACATTATATTGGAATTTCTTTTATGCACTTGAATTTTTTGGTGTTACTGTTCCTTTAAGGTGACCAAGCCCATTTAATGTGGGAGCAGTGAGCTGCATGCGTTTAGTACAGTATCCATACTGATGCCTGGGGTTTTGTGACTGAGCAGGAAGAGCAACACATGGAACTGTTTCTCCCCTTCCAGCTGTAGCTGCACAGTGGCACAGTCATTAGCACTGCCGGGTCCCATTCCAGCCAGGGGTGGGTGCCAGGAGTTGGTATAGTGGGTGGCTAAGGGAGCCAATGTGCCTCCCCCTGAATACAGCGCTGCCAAATGCAGGGAATTCATGGGATGGACACAAGTCTGTGGGCGCCAGGGTTGTTCTGCCTCAGTTCTACTCACAGGGCAGGGAGCAAAGTACAACACATGGTGGGTGGTAGGGCTGCACCTACTTTATGCACTTGGCCCCCTCCCTGCTCCCTCATGGTCTCCCCATGTCTGTGTTGGTTCCTCCCAGTACTCCCACTGCAGCACATACAGGCACAATGATTGGGCCATGAGTTGCCCATAGTGGGACTATAGGAATGAAATATCATCTCATTAGGCAGCTGTGGAATATTGGCACTATATGAATAATAAAAACAATACTCTATCTCCCACCCATTTCCCTTTCCCTCTTTAGCAATTCATTTCTCTGTCCTCTCCTTTTCCTTCATGGTTTATGTCAACTGCCCCTTTGCTTCCCCTTGAGACCTAGTTTCCCCCCCCCCCACCGTATCCAGCTGTAATGCTGTTTGTCTCCTTGTCTAACCACAACTCTGCCCCCTTTAAAAACAAACACAATAAAATGAAAAGGGATTGTTCACCTTTGATTTAACATTTAGTATGATATAGAAATTAATATTCTGAGACCATTTGTAATTGGTCTTCATTTTTATTTGTAGTTTTTTTTAATTAATTTTAACAATTGTTGAGCAACTCTTCAGTTCTAAGGCTGATGCCACACGTGGCATTTTTACGCTGCGTAGTTTCTCAGCCTAAAAACGCCGCACAAGCCACACAGCCCCTGACTATGGCGTTTTTCAGCCTAGTACTGGTGATGTAGTAAATCCCGTTTCCATGGTGCTAATAGTGCGAAATAGTAAAAAACGCCGCGTATTTCCGCTAGGTGTGGCAGCTGCCTTTGTGTATACATAGGAATAGCTTGCTGTGCAAATACTGGCATATTTCAGCCAACGCTTGAAAAATCCACGCTAAGGCGTTTTCTAGCGTATTTACGTATTGTGTGGTTTGCTTCGAGTCTTTTCAAGTTATTTCTATGGATGATGATATCGGGCGTTTTTCAGCCGCCGAGAGAATTAGAAAATACGCAGCGTAAAAACGCCACGTGTGGCATCAGCCTAACAGGAGGGTAATAAGGGATAGGGTACTTGAATACATTGCAGTTCACAATACTATTAGTTTGTGCCAGCATGGTTTTATGCGTAACAGATCTTGCCAGACTAATTTAGTTGCCTTTTATGAGGAGGTGAGTAGGAACCTTGATGCTGGAATGGCAGTTGATGTCATCTACTTGGACTTTGCTAAAGCGTTTGATACAGTACCTCACAGAAGGTTAATGATCAAATTAAGGAATATTGGCCTAGAACATAATATTTGTAATTGGATAGAGAACTGGCTGAAGGATAGAGTACAAAGAGTGGTTGTAAATGGAACATTTTCTAATTGGACCAGTGTGGTTAGTGGAGTACCGCAGGGGTCAGTCCTTGGGCCTTTGCTGTTTAACTTGTTTATTAATGACCTGGAGGGGGGCATAGACAGTATTGTTTCTATTTTTGCTGATGACACTAAATTGTGCAAAACTATAAGTTCCATGCAGGATGCTGCCGCTTTGCAGAGCGATTTGACAAAATTAGATAACTGGGCAGCAAACTGGAAAATGAGGTTCAATGTTGATAAGTGCAAAGTTATGCACTTTGGTAGAAATAATATAAACGCAAACTATCTACTGAATGGTAGTGTGTTGGGGGTTTCCTTAATGGAGAAGGATCTAGGGGTTTTTGTTGATAACAAGTTGTCTAATTCCAGGCAGTGTCATTCTGTGGCTACTAAAGCAAATAAAGTGCTGTCTTGTATAAAAAAGGGCATTGACTCAAGGGATGAGAACATAATTTTGCCCCTTTATAGGTCCCTGGTAAGGCCTCACCTTGAGTATGCAGTGCAGTTTTGGGCTCCAGTCCTTAAGAAGGATATTAATGAGCTGGAGAGAGTGCAGAGACGTGCAACTAAACTGGTTAAGGGGATGGAAGATTTAAACTATGAGGTTAGACTGTCGAGGTTGGGGTTGTTTTCTCTGGAAAAGAGGCGCTTGCGAGGGGACATGATTACTCTGTACAAGTACATTAGAGGGGATTATAGGCAGTTGGGGGATGTTCTTTTTTCCCATAAAAACAATCAACGCACCAGAGGTCACCCCTTTAGATTAGAGGAACAGAGCTTCCATTTGAAGCAGCGTAGGTGGTTTTTCACGGTGAGGGCAGTGAGGTTATGGAATGCCCTTCCTAGTGATGTGGTAATGGCAGATTCTGTTAATGCCTTTAAGAGGGGCCTGGATGAGTTCTTGATCAATCAGAATATCCAAGGCTATTGTGATACTAATATCTACAGTTAGTACTAGTGGTTGTATTTATAGTTTATGTATGTGAGTATAGATTGGTAGGTGTGGGTTAGGTGTGCTGGGTTTACTTGGATGGGTTGAACTTGATGGACACAGGTCTTTTTTCAACCCTATGTAACTATGTAACTATGTAACTATGTAACAGCTATGTGGTTGCTAGGGTCCAAATTACCTTAGTAACCAGGGATGATTGATATATGAATAGCAGAGGGACTGAATAGAAAATAAGTAATAAAAAGTAACAATAAAACTGGAGCCTCACAGAGCAATAGGTTTTGGCTGCCGGGGTCAGTGACCCCCATTTGAAACCTACAAAGAGTTTGAAGAGGAAGGCAAATAATTCAAAAACTATAAGAAATAAATAATGAAGACCAATTGAAAAGTCACTGGGAATTATTCATATAACATACTAAAAGTTAAATTAAAGGTGAACCACCCCTTTCAGACTCTTTGGGCCTCATTTACTTATACTGAACAATGTTTTATGTAAGTAACAGATGCACCAATAAGGGATTAGCTCTCATTAATCCGCCTGCAGTAGACTGAATGAAGCTAACAGGCTGCTGACCGGAAGCAAATTTGCATGCTCGTCATAAATCGGAACCTTATCTGTCAATTTCCCCTGGTTCTGGCTCTATGCACCCACTTTCTTTATCTCCATTATACATGTGGCACTTTATGCCCCTATTATATCCCCCAATCTTCCCTCCCTCGCACGATCCTTCATTTCATATTGGTCAGAGAATCGATCAGGCAGGTTTGAAAATGAGGCCACCTTGAGCCGTTCCTAAACTGCCCACTTTCCACCTGTTTGTATTGTCAGTATCATAACTATAATAATGAATTTAGTGGCTGTTCAGGACAGTACTGTTACTAGGCATCCCCTCTGGCAATGGTACAGCCCAGTTGGCCTTCAGGCTTTCCTGCAGGGGAAGCCCCTCATTATTTGTGCAATGGGATTACATGCGCAGTGAGCGGAAGATATGGCAGGAAATATTTGCTTGTTGAGAAAGTGCTCTCAGTGAGGGGAAATGCATAGGAAGAGCTGGGGCCTGTGCCTAAGTGGCTACTTCCCCCAGTCAGTCACTAGTCGCTAATGGAGGAGATCCAGCCCTAAAGTGCAGGAAACATCGACATCTCTTTCTTATTAACTGTTTTTCTACTTCAGGCCAAGTAGGAGATATCTGCACTCACATCCAACTACTTTGCCTGGAAATAACACCCAATTTATTTCCATGGGGGAACAAACCAATGGCAGACCTGGGCTAACTGGTGGGCCAGTCCCACACTGACTCCAATAAATTACACTCTCAAAGTGTGACAGCAGGATGCTGGGAGTTCTAGCCCAATGCAATAATAATACGGCTGTAGGTTGCCTGTCACTGTAACACTGTATGTGACGTAACTGGGTTATCTTGTTAACACTGCTACGTTTGGGAATTACAGTGCTATATATAATAGAGGGAGAGAGCAACCTTTTATTAAAAGACTAAAGTAGGAATCCCTAGTGTGAAAGGGGTTAGAGTATACTGCTTACTTGGATTGGTCTAAGTAAGCCTCCCCCTAGACTCTAAAGAGGTTATGTAATAAATTGTACTAAGTTTGCCCAGGAGTAGTAACCCATAGCAACCAATCAGCAGGTCACCTATTTAAAGCAAAATCTTAATGGGTTACTGGGCAAACTTAGTGCATTTTATTACATATGGGGGTTAGTGGCAGGAATGGGATTTAGAGTGCGCCTATTACAAACACATTGCTGAGTATGAATGAGGGCAGTTAATAAGCTTTACTATGTGATCTCTCACCCCACAGCACAGGTACAGCCAAGAATTCCAGCTTGCACATCATTTTGCTCTTATTAGATCTCTAGCCTAAGGATTAGAGTGTGATGACCGCTCAGATCCACATACAGCACCAACATACTGTCAACCCAAACTAAAATGGTGCACTGATGCCCTCTAGTGGCACAATCAAACAGTACAGTTATAGCTTTAAAGCAAAAGAACCAGCCAAAAATATCTAACCCAACCTTTCTAAACCCCAACTTTTCTTACTAGTGAGCCACAATCAAATGTAAAAAGACTTGGGGAGCAACACAAGCATCATAAAAGTTCATGGAGGAGCCAAATAAGGGCTGTGATTGGCTATTAGGCAGCCTCTATGCACACTATCAGCTTACAGGGGCTTTATTGGGAGTAAATCTTGTTTTTTTCAACCAAAACTTGCCCCCAAGTCAGGAATTCAAAAATAACTCCCTGGTTTGGGGGCACTGAGAGCAACATCCAAGGGGTTGGGGAGCAACATGTTGCCCCTGAGCCACTGGTTGGGGATCACTGCTCTAACCTATACCCCAGACTTACAAACCTCACTTTGATATAAACATCACTGTATAGGATAAACCCTTGTAAATGGGATTTTTCTAACAGCCTTAAGGAATTTGTTCCCAGAATCCCTTTTGACTTATTTGTATAAGGGAACATAATTAATTCCATCATATTCTAGTCCTAGGATTCCAGCTCAGCAGCATGTATAGTAAACATTAGCTGTGATCTGTGGCCCTAATCAAATAGAGGAGTTTGGTCAGGGAGATGAAATAGTTTTTGTATAGGTTATACAGCTATGGGATCCATTATCTGGAAACATGTTAGCTAGAAATCTCTGAATTATGGGAAGCCCATCTCCCATACATACTATTTTAACAAATACTTTTCTTTTTTTTAAAGTATTCCCTTTTTTCTCTAATAATAAAACAGTACCTTGTACTTGCTCCCAACTAAGATATAATTACCCCTTATTGGGGCCAGAACAATCCTATTGGGTTTATTTAATGGTTAAATGATTCCCTTTTCTCTGTAATAATAAAACAGTACCTGTACTTGATCCCAACTAAGATATAATTACCCCTTATTGGGGCCAGAACAATCCTATTGGGTTTATTTAATGGTTAAATGATTCCCTTTTCTCTGTAATAATAAAACAGTACCTGTACTTGATCCTAACTAAGATATAATTACCCCTTATTGGGGGCAGAACAGCCCTATTGGATTTATTTAATGGTTAAATGATTCCCTTTTCTCTGTAATAATAAAACAGTACCTGTACTTGATACCAACTAAGATATAATTACCCCTTATTGGGGGCAGAACAGCCCTATTGGGTTTATTTAATGGTTAAATGATTCCCTTTTCTCTGTAATAATAAAACAGTACCTGTACTTGATCCCAACGTAATTAAAATCAATCCTTATTGGAGACAAAACAATCCTTGGTTTATTTTACATTTCAATGATTTTTAAGTAGAAAAATTATTAAGAACCAAATTATGGAAAGCCCTCTTATCAAGAAAACCCCAGGTCCTGTGTATTCTGGATAACAGGTCCCGTACCGGTATATGATAGAAGAGCACACCACTGACGCTCTTGTATGCGACTTTGCAAGAAATATGCATTTAGTTCTCATATTCATTAAACCATGAAAATTTCTTCTTGGCAAACCCTTTCTTTTTTTTTTAAATAGGCTTTCTTTAAAATAAAGAGTATTTTTCTTTCTTTTCTCCAAAATAAGATTTCCCCCTCCCCATTCAGTTTGGGCCTGTGCTTCACTAGCGCCACCTAATGTATCTATGTGCCTCCCACTGACACCTGGCAACCCCAAGGTATAAAACGACACAAAGTATAATTATTCATATTTTATTGAATTAACCTTTAGTGAAAAATAATATATTTTACAGATATAAGTAGAAAATAGACATTCATTTGCTGATGGAGTCTTTTGCTTAAATTTGTTAAAAAGACACCCATATAATATAAAAACAACAGAATAATTAGTCACCAAAGCCATTTGTAAAGCCAAACAAAACCAACATTCCTTGGAACATCTATGGAACAGAAGGTGCAGAGCTCAGTGCTTGGAGAAAATGAAGATCAAACTGTGAGTACATGGAACTAGATACACTGGGGGTTATGTAATAAAATTCACTATGTTTGCCCAGGAGCAGTAACCCATAGCAACCAGTCAGCAGGTAGCATTTACTGGTCATCTGTTTAAAAGCAAATGTATTATTGGTTGCTATGGGTTACTGCTCCTGTTTTTTATTACATATAGCTTCACATAATCCTTATACTAGAGCTGCTGGTCCCTTTGTGTCGGCAGTTACTCGCCAGAGACTCCAAGACAAGATACAAGGGGACACGCATTACATTTACAGTATGAATGAATGAATGCTTTGCCTAAAGCCTATTTGCAGCAGTTCATTGCCCATTTTTATAGGCGGAAGAACAGAGAAACTAGGGATAGGTAAAATAAAAATCCAGTTGTAGCTGGAAGCTGTAGGTAGGTGTTTGGGAGGTGAATTCTATGCCATAGCCCACCATAGTGTCCCCTATATAAGAAGTGAGGAGTGGTGGGGCCTGAAGCTGTGCATTTGCTTTGCTAGCGTAACAACCCCAACCTCTAACATAACAGGCTGCACAGTAAGCACGGCGCTAACATGAACCAACGTGCATGGAAAGATATGGAACGAAGGCAGCAGCACGTGCCAGCAGAGCCCGGTACCCAGCTGAGCAGGACTGACGGTGACTTTATGGGGACAGAAGTAGAAATGATACAATTGGTGCTGATTCTGCAGCTGCTGCACCTCTGAGTGTTCTACATTCTATATAATGTTGAATATGTGCAACACAGCACCCTGCTAATCCTGATAGGGAGCAGCCTCTGGGGCCTTCCCTGGCGCAGAGCAGCAAGGCCGATCCTTGTATAACTTACACACACACACACACATATATATATATAAGATATAACATGAGATGCACGCTGTTAGATTGCTGTAAACATTCCCAGATATATACGTAAACAGAAATACATGGAGACTCCACACCACAATGAACCCACAACCAGCACAGACACAGAGCGAAGCTTTGGGAGAGACGTTAGAATGGACTTTTCCCAGTTTGTTTCCAGACCTCATTGGCTCCCTTAATGGTTTCCCTTTTGACACATTTCCAGTATCCGTGCACGCCTTGCTGCTGGGGCACGTGCTGGAACAACAAGGGGTTTATGTTTAGAATGAGAAGCAAATACAACAGCGCTCACGGGATATTAATCCCTTTAAGATTACAAACTGCACAAAAGCACCTAATCTGGATTCACCATCCTTTCTAAAAACGTTTAATATTTTTGTATTTACGTATATATGTATTTAAATACTTCTATTTATATTGATATTTATTTATATATTAATATTTTTCATTTAATATTATATAACAAACAAGAATGTGCCGGTGCATTATACTCATCCAAATACAGAAGGAATTTGCTGAGAAAAAGTTGTATTTTGGGCTGATTTACTGAAAATTTCTGCAAAAACCCTTAGTCCCACCCATCCTTTCTACTTTCTTTTGCCTCCCAGGCTGTACAGTGGGGCCGCTGGCACTCAGCACACTGCATTGTAGGATAGGAACCAATCAGCAGCTACGCTGACCTGATAGGGGACTGAAGCCTGTCTTTGCTTGTGTGCCTGCAGGGCTGTGATTGGCTATTCCCCTCCTACTGTGCTTCTGGCAGGGAAAGGGATCTTGGAAGATACCCACCCCTCATTTGAAACACAAAGAGATCAGAGAGGATCTATAGGGAGCACCATATATCTATTTATATTTAGTTATGCTATATATCTCCTTTACAGGAAACTTAGAAGCATAAAAAAAAAGAGTTTGGCTATAAATTCTGTATTTCATTTCTAGTTCCGGTCATGGCTTTGGTAGCCTTACAACAGTAATGTTCCATGCCTTCACAGCTTTCCACTAGTGATGAGTGAAATTTTTCGCCAGGATGCGCAGCACAAAAATACACAGTCTCCAATAGGTGAAAAACAGTTCTAGTGCAGTAAAAAAAAAAAAAAAAAAAGTCATGCGGAAAACAATGCCCATTGACTTCAATGTGTCTTAAAACTTTTTGCTGTTTTACGACATTTTCGGCAAAGTTAAATGGGATTCACTGATCACTACTGTCCGCACTGCGTTTAATCTTGTAATGCCATCTTTTGTGCAGCAGTGGTACTGCACGTGCTCAGTGTCCTGCCAATAGCTAAAGTCAGGCAGCATCATAAATGAGCCAAACACTGGCAGAAAGTGATTGTGATGCAGAAAAAAACTGGTTTCTATGCTAAAATGAAATGTGAATTTGAATGAAATACAGTATATTGTGAGTGGGCCCCTAAGCTCAGGTAAGTGAGAGCAGCACAGAGTATGGGCAGGGAATCAGCAGAAAAGAAGATGGGGGGTACTGGGGCATCTTTGGGGCACAGATCTTCCCTGCTAAAGGGCAGTGGGTGCCTTGGGCAGTGCCGAGCCTAGCCAGCCAGCTACCTCACCCACCACACAAATCACTACCCCCCCTCCAGCAGTAGTGGGACGAGGGCACAGAGTAGGGGAGTAGAAGAGGTACGTGCCTGGTTCCCCCTCATCATTGCCCCCAAGGCACGTGCCTCTTCTGCCTTCCCCTAGTTCCGGCCCTGGCCTTGTGCTAGTACAGGAGCCTAAAACACAAGCCTGTGAGGGACAGTAAATATTTTCCCATACACAGACTCGGTGCTCTGAGTACCACTATGTAGGCACATTAGTACCTGGTTATGAGCAGAAATAGTGGTGTAACCGAGTGTAAAAGAAAACAGAAAGGAAGTTTTTTTTGTCCTCAATAAGTCTCTTTTTTTCTTAAGTCTTTCTACATTCCACAGGGAGCGATCTAGAGGAGTATGGGCTAATTATAAGAAAGTCAATTAGCAGATCTGTAAAGACTAGGGAACCACGACCTATCCAAGGTTATACTCATTTCTACTGATTTTATCATTCTTCCTTCTGTAATTACAAAGAATAAGAACGATTCGGTAACAAGAATCAAGGGCTTGTTTGGCAGCTGATGAAATCAGACAACTGCAGGGGTGCAGGGATGGCTCTGCTGCTGACAATGCCCTTGTGATGCCTCCTCGTGACTGGCCTTTGTGATAAGGAGAAGCAAATTAACTGCTTCACTCCCCATTCTCCAGAGAGTATGGAACTATTTCCATTGATCAGTTTGTGCAGTTGTGCATATATCTGCAACTCAAGCACAGAAAGGGTGCGTATCGAGCAGTCAGTTGAGCCTCATGTGCAGCCATTCTGCATGGAACATCCCTCTAGATTACACCCCACTTTATAGTAACTGCAATCTGTATTACCTTATCTGTATTATTCTTAGTATAGAGTTATTACCTTTAAGCCCCGGTGAAGCCTGTTCCTTAGAACACCTAAAAACTCCCCGTGGCTTAAACAGTTGTCCCCATCGAGGTCAAAGATCTTGAAGACAGTAT
Organism: Xenopus tropicalis; assembly: GCF_000004195.4. Classification (NCBI taxonomy): domain Eukaryota; kingdom Metazoa; phylum Chordata; class Amphibia; order Anura; family Pipidae; genus Xenopus; species Xenopus tropicalis. The sequence continues at coordinate 157,707,107 of NC_030678.2, read as the reverse complement.
CCAACACGTTGTTTGATAACTCTTGGCCCGTGGCCACTTTCACCGCTCTCTTGAATTCAGCTAATAAGGGAAGCAACACAAAATCAGATGCTGGTCAATAAATAATATTGTCTTTATTGTATACGGAACCACACACATAATTAGAAAACTGAAAAAATAGGGCGGATTCATGTGTGTTCTAGACATTAATAGATGCAGTGCAATGGGTTTCTGTCAATGAATGATTGCTTAGCAGGAACAGATCCATGGCTAAATATACGAGGCCATGCAGTCCCAACAGATTATACAGTAATATTGATACTTATTCCGCTGAAGAATAGAAGAAGGTTCCTGGACCTCTCTGTTTAATAATGGTCCCACACATACACACAAAATAGAAGTAAAAAACTGTAGCAGGGTATCGTCATTTAAACCATGATGCCCCATTTATAGTGAAGAGACATCTAGATGGTCCCATGAAGGCCCATCATACCCTTTCTGACACCAATGGAGTGCACTGATGCTGTGGGAGGGGCCTAGGAAGGAGTTTAGACCCCCACCCACGGCCCAAACCCACCAACCCATGGCCTACAAAAAGGCCATATTTATGCTTAGTAAAATGGTTAAAGAAGCATTATACATTAACAATGGGTCTCATTTATCAATACTGGGCTAATTTGCCCTTGGGCAGTAACCTACAGCAACCAATACATTATTAGCGCTTTTCAGTCAGATGAAAGTGAAACAATAAAAGCGAAAATGTGATGGTCGCCATTGGCTACTGCCCTGGTGTAAATTTGCCCAGTGTTAATAAATGAGCCCAAGTGTTTGTCAACAGTTTTAAATATTCTGTAGTTGAAATAATTTTGCCAGGGGAACCTGGAGATCCACTTTACAGGTCGGCATCCAAAAATGGGTCCCTATTCAGTAAGGTTGAGAATCCCTGGTTTACAATGACGTAACACTAAAAATAAAGACTTTTAGCCCTTCAAGTGGGGTTGTTATAAAAAGGGGCCAGTTACTATCACCACTTACCCATCTTTATAGCTCTGTTTGCACTACTGAACAGTTTCATTGTTATGGAGAAGTCTTCAAGGTTGTTCATAAACTGATAGAAACTCTTGAATTCATCCATACTGATACTCTGCAATCAAACACAGCCGTCAGTTCAGCCTAGATTGGGGTAAGGCCACACAGGACAAGGCACATATGTGTGAAGACACACTGAGCTACTTAGTAGCAGCTACTGGTCACTGCTACTAAAGGCCAGAAAATACCCTGCCATGGACAATACTGAGAATTGTCTCTGCTAAAACACATGTAGAGACAATTGTCAGTAAATGATCAGCATTGTCCATTTCAGCTCCTAGTAGCCCTTAATAGCAACTGGTTGGTGAACTTAAGGACTTCAGAAACTCCCCATAGCAAATCTAAGAGCAAGTAAAAGCTGTTTCTAACCAATGAGCAGCCCAACCCTACAGAATATACCCAGGCACCTACAATATGTGTAAGGGAGCCATTCATGGAATTAGATGGACTGTGGATGCATAATGGAACCTTTCAAAGTCTCCTTTACAGTTTATAAAAATAAATCATGAAGTTCCCAGATCTTTAGATATTAGAAGTGTGACAGTAGATTATGAGTTCAGCAGCTAATGGATCAAATACATGGGCCAAATACACTGCCAACCCAGATGCTCCCCAAACCCATCACCGTGTCCCAAGCGAATATCTAAAGGTCCCCATACACGGGCCGATTGTAGCTGCCAATATTGGTCCCTTAGACTGATTCGGCAGCTTATCAGCCCGTGTAGGGGCAGGAATGACAGGCCTGCCCGACTGACATCTGGCCTGAAATCGGGCAGGTTTGATTTTTGGTCGGATCAGGGACTGCATTGGCTCATTGCTGCGGTCCCTGAACCAGCGGAATTCAATCGATTGCCCAAAGGGCTAAACGACCAAATTAGCCCAATATCGCCCACCCCTAGATGGAAGATCTGCTTGCTTGGTGACCTTTCCCAAGCGAGCGGATCTTAGCCTGTATGGCCACCTTTACATCCAACTTTTCCCAGTTCTTTATATATTCATGCCTGCTCTGCCCCACCCCTTCAGTGACATCAGAGATGGACAGGTTGGCTGTGGGCATGGCCAGGAAAGGTTTGGGTTGGTTCAGGGTTGGCGCTGGTTGACATTTTTTATCTATTCCTTCAAATTTAGCCACTGGGCTTCTCATATTCTGATCTTGCTGGGTCATCTTTTGAGTGTCAGTGACACTGCGCATCCTATCTAAATGACTTATCTGCCTTGTATTACAAAATATAAATACTGTATATTGGGAGTGGGTCCCTAAGGTAAGTGAGAGCAGCCCAGAGCATGAGCAGGGATGGGGAGCTACTAAGGGTCAGTTTGGAGGAACAGATCATGGGCTAAAGGGCTGCCTTGGGCAAGTACAGAAGCCAGTATATAGGGTGCAACACCTATTAGCCTACTGTTTTGTTCAGCTGAAATGGCGCAGCGCATAGAGACCGGGGCACCCACCTCCCCGGGAGGGATCCGAGCCTGCACGTTCTGCCAGTACACGTCATTGTTCTCCTCGTCCGTGAAGAAAAGCAGCCACTCGGCAAAGTCTTCTTTCCTCATAAAGTTCAGGCCTTTGGAGAACTGAATAAATTCCATTTCTTGTACTTCTGTTTGTAAATTTTCCATAAATCTAAAGCCCCCAGGAGAAAAGAATATGAATCAGATATAAAGTGGCAGGAATGTAGCGATGGAATTGCAATAAAACATTTTTATTATTCAGCTGCAGCTAAAACTCGGCAAAAAAATGCACTTTTGCAAAATACTTATCTGTTTTATAAACTGTATTTACAAAACAGGAGAATAAATTGGCGCTGCTCAGTCCTCGTACATTAGCAGGTTTATCAGAGCGGAGAAATAGGTTGATGTTTCCTTTTCCCTTAATAAGCAGCATATATACAATTTATATGTCTGACTGGGGCTGCCATATTGCTTTCCTTCACTGCTGGAAAGATTTGTATGTTGCCATATGAGATGCTATGGCTAGGCCCATGTCTCAAAAAAGAAATATATGCAGGTGTGGGACCTGTAATCCAGAATGCTTAGGAGCTGGAGTTTTCTTTATCTCCATACCTTATGTCTGCTATAAAATTATTTAAACAGTAATTAAACCTAAAAGGATTGTTTTGCCGCCAATAAGAATTAATTATAGCTTAGTTAGGATTAAGATACTTTTGTATTATTATTACAGAGAAAAAGGAAATCATTTTTAAAAATTATAATTATTTGCTTAAAATGGGAACTTTCTGGATAACAGATTTCCAGATAACGCATCCGATAGTGGTACAGGTAGGGGATCCCTTACCCGGAAAACCCATTATCCAGAAAGTTCCAAATTACGGAAAGGCCATCTCCCATAGACTCCATTATAATCAAATCATTCTAATTTTACAAAATGATTCCCTTTTCTCTGTAATAATAAAACAGTACCTGTACTTGATCCCAACTAAGATATAATTACCCCTTATTGGGGGCAGAACAGCCCTATTGGGTTTATTTCATGGTTAAATGATTCCCTTTTCTCTGTAATAATAAAACAGTACCTTGTACTTGATCCAAACTAAGATATAATTACCCCTTATTGGGGGCAGAACAGCCCTATTGGGTTTATTTAATGGTTAAATGATTCCCTTTTCTCTGTAATAATAAAACAGTACCTGTAATTGATCCCAACTAAGATATAATTACCCCTTATTGGGGGCAGAACAATCCTATTGGGTTTATTCAATATTTAAATGGTTTAAATTACAGAAAGATCCCTTATCCGGAAAACCCCAGGTCCTGAGCATTCTGGATAACTGGTCCTATACCTGTAAAACCCATGCAGCATACACTGCCCCTTGTAACAAATATATGGGGTTTCGGTTGCTCCTATTTTATATTCCATACTGTATATCAGTACAGAGCAGGGCCCTCCGTACCTCTTGTATTGGTAATCAGCTGTATTTTTGTATGGAATCTGTATGCTTAATGTATATATGTACAGCTCTGTGGAATATATTGGCGCTTTATGAATACAAGTTCATAATAATGCTCAGTACACAATACACATATTTATTATTACCCCACAATTGTTGCTAGGGTCGGTTTTGGAGATTAGTACTCATTATTTCAACTCCAAGTAACACAAATAAAAAGTTATAGTTTGACAGGAACACCACTAGGGGCCACTATAGTTCTACCACACGTGAACTCCAAGGAAAGTGCTTGAGAAGAAACCCTCCTACGGTGAGAGCTGCACAGCATTATACAACTGTAATGTGTACATTATCTTTTACTCTTTCTATTTCAAGTGAATTTGTACCAAAAAAAGCTGCAATCAATTTTATTTAGCTTTATGCAGAGAGCAACACAATCAGTGCTTGCACTACCTACCTCTCCATGTCAACTCCCGCTGTCATTAACGTCCCCCAAAACCCAACTTCCCTGCTTCATTTGAATGTATAGAATCGACACCCAGAGTGCTCTAATGTGGCCCAAAGCAGTGGAGAGAAAGTACCATGGTGGTGGTAAGGGATTTATAGAGACACCTAGGCCAATAAGTTCCACCTTTTGCTCCACCATATTTCGCTCCACTTCACAAGTGTGGTGCCTGGGCTGGCCAATGGTGTAAGGGCAGGGGACAGGCCCGGACTGGCAATCTGTGGGTTCAGGCAAATGCCAGAGGGGATGCTGTAAGGTGCCATAGACACTCACTATTTATTGGTCTGTTTGGGCCTCTGTGTACTTGAAATGCCAGGGCCTATTTTGAATCCCCAGCCCGGTAGGGGGAAACCTTACATTATAAAACTGATGTGGCACCAAAGTTCCAGGCAATGGAGGGTTCCATTAAAACCCTATATATTATTAGCAAGGCCCCCTTTTCTGGATTTTGGCTTTAAGGAGTGATAAGGATGGTTGTGGGCAGATAGCCTGACAGACAATGGCAACTTAGGCAATTGCAAACTGAGCCAGTAGCTCTATCACGGAAATTAAGGGGAAACAAAACTGCAAGCATATGTCTTACACTGAGTAGACATGGGCAGATAATATGGGGCAATTCTCTCAAAACTGCCATGATAACTGCCAATGTGTTTGCCTTATTCAGCTTAGGATAAGACAGACAGAGAGATAGATAGAGTTTCTTGGGCTGCTGCCGCCTGAGACAGCAGCCTCGACGCCGCCCCCCCTTGGCCATTCTGCACTTCAGCGTCAGAGCGAGTCCAAAGAGTCCAAAGAGTGCTGGGAGCACTATTGCGCTGTCTGGGGCCCATCGGAACTGCTGCCTTGGGGTCCTTTACCCCAGTTGCAACGTCAAGCACCTGCAGTTGGTGGAAGGAGCAGGCCTGGGTTGGCGGGGCCATGGCACCCATGAGGGCCACGGCCAACTGGGTTTTTTCACAGTGCGCCACTGGCCCTTATGGCAGGAGTGGCCCAGATAGATAGATAGATAGACAGACAGATAGATGGCGATAGTTAGACAGATAGATGAAAGTAATAAATATGTACAGTTTCTCTTTAACTTTTCTCCTATATTTATTATATTCCTTCATGTATGGAAAAGGAAAATTCATATCCGTGCCAATCCAGCTGGAAATCCCAGTCCCATGAATTGTTTCCAACCTTACCTAATGCCGTGCAATAATGCAAAGGGAATGCAGTGTAACACAATACGGTACCAGGAATGTTAGTGAAAGTTTAATGAGAAGAGGCAGGATTCGTACGTACTTATTAAAAGTTAGCGAAACTGGCACGCGCCCATCACACTTTGGCACTATGCTTATAAGCCCTAAATTAGCTGATTAAATGAATTATTCATGGTCAGCGCTTGAACAAAGAACATGTCCCTGATATAGTGTATGCTCGCAGAATGTAACAATATGAACACTCCACCCCTGCGGGCAACATTCTCTCTTTCAAGATGTCGAAATCAGTGCAATTAGGGATTTAAGAGGGGGAGGAAGGGATCGGGATGAAGGGTGTCCTCAGACTTAAGGTTTGCAGGATGAACTGCTGCCAGGTCAGGCTCTAAACTGAAATATGTAAGACAGAAATAGAGGTGAAAAACCTAATTATACATTAATACCATTGGGTGATCAGAGAGATTGCTAACACATATGGGGCGCTGGGGTTTTAGAAAGAAATCTCAAGTTGGCCGATGGAAGTCCAGACTTCCTGATTTATATCTAACAAGCCGGGGTGGCCATCAGTGTGGCCTCATACATGAGCCAATAAGCTGCCAACTACTGAGCTGACAGCCCATATTTGCCTGCCCATAGCCAGACCAAAACTGCCCTGTTACACCCTGCCCTGCTCCTTGCACCCAAGGATTAACTCTTTGTGCCAGTGCCACAGTGTAAGTGCCCCCTGTATGGGCCATAAGTGACTCCAACTCCCTGCCAGTGCCTATGGTGCATTATTGTGTACTTGCTGCACGTACCAGTATTCAAGCTTCTGTCACTGTGTAAAGTACAGGTCACAGCCACTCATCCCGCCATTACAGAACCTATAGGGGGTGCCGCATATTGTACTACAACAACATACAAAGTTCAGATCTGAGAGAAAGTGAGCCAATCATTTCTTATGTAGCATAGTGTTTGCACTGCCCTTATCCCACGCCTGCCGTTTAACCTGCCTTTATCCCCCCTTCCCCATACATATGAAAAGTGCAACATTGTTTTCCCATGATGACAAGATCGACTGGCCCTTTAAGGGCACTGGCACCCCGGGAGATTAGTCACCCACGATAAATATTTGCTACCGCCAGTGACTAATCTCCCCAAATGCCTTCACACCAGCAAGAATGTGAATCACCTGCAGGAAGGTTTATGTGTCGCTTTGGTTTTCCGAAGTTGCCCTCGTGAGGCAAATGCCATCCCACAGGCAATTCACATTCTTGCTGGTGTGAACACATTTCGGGGAGATTAGCTCCCCCCTTCCCGCTAGTGAAGATTTACTGCAGGCAATTAATGTCCTGCTGAACCAGTGTTTGATGTACCTTTATCTACAGGGGTACAGGTAACTGTGTATTCGCTCAGGGCCTTTAGCATTTATGTATTATTAATCATAGCTTTTTTTATACATCCTGTAGGAAAGGAAACTGAAAAGAAAGATCATAGAAACCAAGAAGGGAGGTGAGAAGGGAAATCAAACGTGGGAACCGCACCCTCGCCCAGCACTAAGGGCCATGTCACCCAAGGGGTACTCTCTGCCAGCATATCTACACCAGCGCCAATCCCAAGTTTAAGCGACTTTCACACTGGAGTTTTTAGATGTAGTTAGATAGCTAGAGGTGCGCCTTCATCTCCCCCTTATTAGCCTTCAGGCTGAGATCTCCTGCCACTGCTTACCCATACATGAATAGATCTGCTTGTTTGGTAATTTCGCCCCCAGGATTGGGTCGCCACTAGTATCAGAAAGATTCCCATTGAGTACCTGATAAAGCTGCAATGCCACGTTTGGGTGCTTCTCTACCAGGGTCTTGATTCTCTATGGGCAAACCCAAAACCTGAAGCTTCTTTGACTAAAAACACTCCCAAACCTTACAATAGTCTCAGAATCACTGAATGCCCATCTGTACCACATGTGCCTATCCAATGACAAAAGGGTGCCTTGGTGGGATTCTGTACAGCTGCACGCTGTATGGGGCCTGAGTGGAAATATTATTGTATATATTAGTGCAATGTCACAATCCTATGGAGAGCTACCCTAGAGATATACAGGACAGTAAAACTGCCAGGTTTCCTTCTATATGGCTATTTACATCTCCCAGTCACCCTCATCCTGCACTGATGTAGGCACTTATCGTCTATTCTCCTCTGTGTACAGAGCTTTCTGAACCTGTCAGCGCTGTTAGCTCAAGGATTATCTGCTCTCTCTGCTGTTGGTCTTTCCAAAGTAAAGGGGAACTCCTCCCAAACACAACTTAAGCTTTCTGAAAAGTAAACACAATTTCAAACAACTTTGCAATTTACATAAATTAAGTAATATGCAGCCTTTTCATGATTTTTAATATAATAATATGGTTTTGAACAGTCCCCTAAGCCCCGCCCCCTGCTGATCTGGCTGACTACTTTGAGATTCCAATGAAATGTAACAGTAGTCACCTATCCTCAGCCTGCATCCTCCCAATCCCACAATTCCATGCACACGTTATGCACATGCATTGTGGGTTATGTAGTTCCTGCATGCTGTCTGTAAGCTGTGGAGAAGTTTTAGTCCCTCCTCCCCTGCCAGGATTTCAAACCATTGCATTGTGCCCGAGTCTGAGCTTTCAGAAGGAGCCAGCACTACACATTAGAACTGCTTTCAGGTAACCTATGGTCTCTCCTACTCCCATGTAACTGGAGGAGTCCCAAGCCGGACTTGGATTTCTTACTATTGAGTGCTATTCTGATATCTACTGGGAGCTGCTATCTTGCTCCCTTCCCATTGTTCTGCTGATCGGCTGCTGGGAGGGGGTTGATATCACTCCAACTTGCAGCTCAGCAGTAAAGTGCCACTGAAGTTTATCAGAGCACAGGTCACATGGCTGTGGCACCCTGGGAAATGAAGAATATGGCTAAAATTAAATATAAAAGAATCTGTTTGCGTTTTTGAAAAACTGATTACAGTGCAGGATTCTGCTGGAGAAGCTCTATTAACTGATGGGTTTTGTAAAAAACATGTTTTCCCATGACAGTATTACTTTAAGTAAATGCCAATGGCAGCCTACAGGACAGGCAGTGATAAAACACACATTCCAGCTCAGAGAAGAATAAAATAGAAAATAAAAAAAAAACTGACGTTGTTGAATAATGAGCTAAACGAGACTCTGCACTTAGCCCAGGAACCTTAAAAGTAAGATGTGGGAGTCTGATTGTGATAAGAGGCTTCTATCTGTGTGGCAGACAAAGCCTTTGGCAGTGTCTGGCTGAATGAGGTGCATACTTCTATCAATAGGTCAAAACAGGATTCAGGGGAAGGCAGAGGCATTCCAGGTTATGCTCCATATACAAACAAATCCTATTAAGGCTGCTGCCCCTTCTCTTTACCAGGAAAGCAGGATTCCAATGGGCATTCCACTGGTAGTGGCTTATGGAAAAGGGCTGCAGGGGAGAGAGGGAAAACGGAGAGCAAAGAGTAACGATATAGATGAAACGGCAGTATTCTTCAACTGGGACACTGAGCACAATGTTTGCTATGCCTACTGCCAAATACCCAAACCCAAACCGCCAAAAGCATGAAATCACCCTCCAGGCAAATCTCATAGGAGGCCAACGAAGAATTAATAGGGAAATTCTGGCTACTAAGAACTGGACTGGTGATAACCCCAAATCTTCCCCATACTGCTGTAAATTAGTATAGGAAATCACAGAAACCATCACTGGGACATCAGCAGTGGCATTCATAGGTCCATTAACCAGACTAGAGGCCTACCCCCCCTACACTGAAGAAATGATGGCCCTACTTCTGTCATGTCATATCTGCAAGTACAGTGTGCCACTTGCCCAGTTAATGAGCTATAAAACCCAAAGCTTACAGTGTTATAATGTCCTGTACATAATATGGTCAATAATGTACCCACTACTATAAAATATAAGTATGGAAGTCACCTCAGCGTTACATAGTATCCATGGGCAGAGTGGAAATGTGAGGGCGAATGTTCATATTTGCTATAAGTGGGGTTTCAATAAAACATTTATAGATTTTGTTTTAAAGAATTCTGCCAAGGGGAAAAGCAAGGAGTCTCTAAGACAGCATGGAATGTTACAGTATTGTGTGATTTTGGGCAGACTGTAACACAGTAGGTATGAAACCCCAGACTGTAACACAGTAGGTGTGAAACCCCAGACTGTAGCACAGTAGCTATGAAACCCCAGACTGTAGCACAGTAGCTATGAAACCCCAGACTGTAGCACAGTAGCTATGAAACCCCAGACTGTAGCACAGTAGGTGTGAAACCCCAGACTGTAGCACAGTAGGTATGAAACCCCAGACTGTAGCACAGTAGGTATGAAACCCCAGACTGTAGCACAGTAGGTATGAAACCCCAGACTGTAACACAGTAGGTGTGAAACCCCAGACTGTAGCACAGTAGGTATGAAACCCCAGACTGTAGCACAGTAGGTATGAAACCCCAAGACTGTAGCACAGTAGGTATGAAACCCCAGACTGTAGCACAGTAGGTATGAAACCCCAGACTGTAACACAGTAGGTGTGAAACCCCAGACTGTAGCACAGTAGGTATGAAACCCCAGACTGTAGCACAGTAGGTATGAAACCCCAAGACTGTAGCACAGTAGGTATGAAACCCCAAGACTGTAGCACAGTAGGTATGAAACCCCAGACTGTAGCACAGTAGGTATGAAACCCCAAGACTGTAGCACAGTAGGTATGAAACCCCAGACTGTAGCACAGTAGGTATGAAACCCCAGACTGTAGCACAGTAGGTATGAAACCCCAGACTGTAACACAGTAGGTGTGAAACCCCAGACTGTAGCACAGTAGCTATGAAACCCCAGACTGTAGCACAGTAGCTATGAAACCCCAGACTGTAGCACAGTAGCTATGAAACCCCAGACTGTAACACAGTAGCTATGAAACCCCAGACTGTAGCACAGTAGCTATGAAACCCCAGACTGTAGCACAGTAGCTATGAAACCCCAGACTGTAGCACAGTAGCTATGAAACCCCAGACTGTAACACAGTAGCTATGAAACCCCAGACTGTAGCACAGTAGCTATGAAACCCCAGACTGTAGCACAGTAGCTATGAAACCCCAGACTGTAACACAGTAGCTATGAAACCCCAGACTGTAGCACAGTAGCTATGAAACCCCAGACTGTAGCACAGTAGCTATGAAACCCCAGACTGTAGCACAGTAGCTATGAAACCCCCTAAGTACATGTTGTGTTCTTTGACATATAAACAACAAACGCAGCCACAATGAGACAAACTTTCATCTTTAACCAAAGCATAAAATAAACATTTTCACCCCAAATCTCAAAATAATTAACCTAGAGGACTCCCTCCCATCCAATGCATCTATTCTGTAAGTATGGGAAACGATATACACTTCATTATAGCTTACTGAGCAGTAAGACCCAAGTACGCTACATTTGCTATGTGCAATTTTTCTTAAGGCAGCAAAATGCTTTGCTTTATTGTGCAAAATCTACAAAGTACTTATCACAGCCTGCTGGACTATATACAGGATCACAGTCTTAACTCTCCTTCACATATAGACCCATATACAGTAGCTGTGAATGCCACAACATTAATTCTAGTTGTATAATCCCTTTCTAGCCACTCTATCTGCACGCTAGCAGCTGGAGGGAAACACTATTCCGTGTGCTGCCTAGCATACATGCAAAGGAAAATGGTCAGGGGTATTATTGGCTTATTACAAAATATAGTATGTGTTTTTCAAACTTGCTTGATAGATACTTGAACTGGTAAATTTGGAAGTATTGGCAGCAGTCTGAGTTATAGTGTAAACACTTTTCTAACTGTCAGGAACATTTGGGCTGGGGGGATTGGTTCAGGGGGACAGTGGGAACGATCTGGACATAATTAGTAATAGATGAGTGGATTGAACCTTGTGGCCAGGTAGAGAATTTAGTTGGCCTTTTTTCCCATGCTATTTAGTTGAAAGGATAATTTAATAGGTAACTGGTTATTCTTTAGGCTGTTGTGAGCAACCAATCACAGCTCACTAAGACAACCAATTACTGGCCAAATTATTGCTAAGACTGCTATCTAGTAAACATAACCACATCAACACTTTTGCTGATATAGTGCATTACATTATTACACTGGCTATGGCTGATCAAAAACTGTACCTACTTGTAAAATTCTGAGTACTGGAGCTTCTCTCTCCCTCCGCGGCCAAAGAAATGGACAAGCAATGTTGTATTGACGTCAGAACTGTCTGTAGATGGTTCCTGCAAAGTAAAACTACAGTTATCAATCAAAACCAGCTTCTGTGATACATTTGGGATGGTGTAAATTTCAATAAGAACAAAAAGAAAGAAAATGAATAACATAAAATTGAACTCTTGCAAGTAGAAGCTATCAAGGACTTTTACCTAAAGCCAAAAGGCCAGCCTACCCACTAGTCGAGTAATTTATAGTAAGTGGCTACTTTTTCCATTTCAGGACTGATTCACCGGGCTACGCTTGACCCATCTTGGCTGAGAAGTGTAGATTAAGACCCCAATGAATCCATAATTTACATTAAATGGACTTTATTATATTTTAACCTGTGCAACTACATCCGACTTGTAGGGTGTCTTTTGTTGATCCAACAGCTTCCTACAAAATCTCCAGTGGAGTTTAGCCCTTAGTAAAGAAAAAGAAAATCAAACACTTTTCTCTAAAAATATTAATTTTTGTAATGTGTGTACGTAGGTTTTTTTAATCTTTCATAGCTGGTTTTATGTGAAAAAAACAACTGTCCAACAGTGTGAAACATGGCAAAGCAACGTGGCTTGAAATAGTGTGTAGACACTCACTAAAATGAATGGATGAAAGGTTCATTAAGTGAAATTCCTGAGCATATATTAAGGGCAAGGTGCTGAATAGTTCAGGCATGCCAATCTGCCCTCCTCATATAAACAAGATCGTTAGACGTTACGTCAAACAATGACTAATTAAAAGCTGCGGGCTGGCAATTTGTGCCAGTAAAAATGACCTTCTTATCAGGACTTACTTGCCCATCAGGGAGCAAAAAGCATCTTCTCATGCCAATAGTAGTTCTTCATGGAGACAAGCTTTCTTGCAAATTGTTATTAGTCACATGATTTATGGCTTGCTGCTTATGTAAGACACACAATGCTTATTAGATAATACAGCCAGGACTGTGTAGGCTTCATTTCCATTCTTGTAAACTTGCTCCTGTTAACCTCAGATGGGTTCTTATCTAAAGTAATACTTAGTAATTGGTGGGATTTCTGCATATCGCCGAGATTAAGGCCTATCTGCAGATACCACGTTCAAGATGAACTCACTGGCGATGTATGGGTTTTGATATGAAACACCTGCCAAGTATATGAATCCTTGACTATACGTGCCAGCATAATCTTGTTAATTATGTTCTCCACCAGTTACCATTAGAGCTTTATAAATGCACTCTTCCCTGTGCTGGTGTGGAAATTGGAATATCTCCACCGGCAGCGCTGGAAAGGTTTCATTACAGAGCTATGCAGCGTGCCTGCAATCTCTCTCATTAATGAGCTAGATTAGGTCTGCCCAATCAGACGCCCAGTATGGCCAGATCAGTGTTTTGTGAAGACCTGTCAGATGTATAGAGTAATCTGATGCATACTTTAAAAGCTGGGATTGGCACGGTCACAAAAACCAATAGCTCGGTGTTACCACGACCTCTTAAGGTGGTTATAAACCAGCCAAGGTATCTGATCGTCTGTGAGCTGAAATGCGTGCCAAGACGGCTGAGCAGTATAAATAAAATTATTGAAACTGGCTGACTATATCTAGACATGCATAGCCAGCTTTAGACTAATGTTGTAGAAAAACATAAAGATAATCCCTAAAAACCAAGGTCCCAGAGGCACAGTCTATAGAACGTGAGAGAATACTGCGAACAATATAATATCATATAAATGCATCAGGCAGCATTAAAGTCCAGGTACTGCTGGTGTTGTCAATTTGAGAACACAATTTTTAAGAGTCAAATATACAGCAAAGTGGGCACATTTGTCCATAAGAATAGAGACTGCATGATCAACATCTAGTGGGCTAAACACTTTAATTTTAGTAGCTAAAATGTAACTGGACAGCAGGTGAAATACAGACTTCTAAGCACTCTCAAGCATGAAATTCTAGTTTATAGGATATAAGACACTAAATAGACTTAAGGAACTGTAGTGTAGTAAAGGGAATGCTTATGCTGGTACAGTTTAATGGTATCTCTTTGTACCGGCTATTAACAAATGTAGCTTGTTCCTGATTAAAGCTAGTGTACTGTTATGTGGTACTGTTCATTTCTAAATTACACTTTTTACACAGCAAATAATTCACTCTACTATTTCAAATTTTATTCTTGAACCAACAAATGTATTTTTAGCTGTAATATTGGTGTGTAGGCGCCATCTCAGTGCATTGTGCCTGAGTCTGCGCTTTCAGCCAGCGCTACACATTAGAACTGCTTTCAGCTAACCTATTGTTTCTCCTACTCCCATGTAACTGGAGGAGTCCCAAGCCGGACTTGGATTTCTTACTACTGAGTGCTATTCTGATACCTACTGGGAGCTGCTATCTTGCTCCCTTCCCATTGTTCTGCTGATCGGCTGCTGGGTGGGGGGGGTATCACTCCAACTTGCAGCGCTGCAGTAAAGTGTGACTGAAGTTTATCAGAGCACAGGTCACATGGCTGTGGCACCCAGGGAAATGAAGAATATAGCTAGCCTCATGTCAAATGTCAAAGTTAAACACAAAAAAATCTGTTAGTGTTTTTGTAAAACAGATTACAATGCAGGGTTCTGCTGGAGATGCTCTATTAACTGATGCGTTTAAAAAAACCGTTTTCCCATGACAGTATTACTTTAATGTTTTCAAAAAATATTTTCATTCCTGGTTCCTGTTTACTAGTCTTTATATAGCTTCCTTAATGCCCCCGCTATGTTACCTTCACTTATTCTGTAATTGATTCAGCCCTTTCAGGGTTCATTTGAAGCCATAAAAAGTAACTAGGAACCAACTACAGCCAATTGCTTCCAGGTACAGTACATTACACTATACAACTGAACTATGCTACACTACTGGGTAAGGGACAGCATATCACGTCTTGGCATGTCTATGATGCCTCTCCTTCTGTAATCTTTGTAACCCACCCATAGCCTGAATTTATGGAGTGATCTAATGTGAGAGGTGTGGTTTAGACTAATGGTAAACATGGCATATTCTTCTTTACCATTTGTAAAGCACCAAACCTGGCCATGGAGCCTGTTGTTGGTTTTTATGGAAACAGTCACCACTAAAAAAAACTCCAGCAGATAATATACTGTGTGCACAGGGGCGGACACTGCCTATTCAGCTTCTTCAGACCTAATCAGGTTCAAAATTCCTGTTGGGGCAAGGAACTAACCGGCCTCTTCCAACAGCCTGCATTATGAACTGATTGTTGGCCTAAGAGCCAAACAACTGGATCAGCCTGATGTAGCCCACATAGGTGGCCATATCAGACAAAGATATGAGTGGATCTTCAGGCGTTTGGTGTCCATACAATGGCTGACCTTAATGGCATGAGCAGCTTTAATGACAGGAGATGCCTATATGCCAGGCTGATCAGTATTCTCATTGTATTTCCCCAATGTCCAGTAGGTTTGCTGGGTAAAATTGGGTTAAAATGCTACAAAATGCCAGTTTAACAACCATATTGATGTTACCATGTCACTGGTGGCAAAATACATAGTCTTCCATTAAATGCTTGAACTCATGTGCACTTCTATTTGGCCACCAGTCGCAGCAACATCAGCCACAAAGGAGTCCCCTGTTAGACTGGACATCATGGTAACCACAAGAATGCAATTGTACGTTTATTCCGTAACATTTTAAATTGCCTATTTTCATTCCTTGCGGATAAACATGTATGTTTTATTATCTCACAAAGAAGAGTTGATCGGAAAGTGTGGTTAAACTAAATCCTAACCATCTCTGAGCCAATCCTGTTTAAACAAACTGCTGGCACCCACTGGATAAATATTGATATACCGAAGCATTTCAACCCCTTAAATCCGAAAATGCAACATTTTATTGTTGACGGCTGATGCGGGCACCCATTCTACACACGGCTGAAAAATAGGAGGGTTGGAAAGTGAAGCAGCTAGAGAGAAAACATCCCGTGAAATGCTTCACATTTGCTGACTTGTATACAGGGGGCAAATAAACAACAAAGAACACGCTTCTTTTAGCATCTGTCCCTCTCCAAAGCTAAACCCACACAATGTGCTTGGGATTTCGGTTTATCCTTTCACCACTAGCTTTGTGGCATTCTTTGAACACAACAAACACATGGAGACTTTTTTTTGTGGGGTGGGAAGGAAGGGGGGAGCCACTGGGATTTCAACAGAACTATTCTTATGATATCTAAATAACCTCTGTGTCTTTTATGCTACTGAAGAGGTAAGATGAAAGATGAGAATCTTTCCATAAGACTTAATACAAATGGTTATTTAGCTTTCAGCATAGGATGTAACCAGACCCATTAAGCCGGAGTTCCCTTCAAGCTTATTGCATATGTGAAATTTAAAGTGTTCTACAGTCTGACTGGCAACTATTTTTTGGCTTTTAAAAATATGAACATTTACATTTTCAAT
The DNA here is from genome assembly GCF_000004195.4 of Xenopus tropicalis. NCBI lineage: Eukaryota > Metazoa > Chordata > Amphibia > Anura > Pipidae > Xenopus > Xenopus tropicalis. Next base: position 157,690,755 of record NC_030678.2, on the reverse strand, counting down.
GGGTTACTTTGGAATCCTCTGAACACTTAGAAGGGCCCAGGTACATCCGCTGGTACAGTCCCTGCACTGTTCCTGCAGTCATTTGCACATAAAAACACTTTTATTAAAGGTACTTACGTCAAAATGTGCGCCTTGCACTTTCCTATAGTTGTGCTCAGTCCTTCCTACTTTCTGTCCAAAATGAAGCCTATTGAAGCAAAGGAACCCTGGTGTTACCATCACCTCCAGGGTTCCCTCAGCACCCTGTGTCAATCACCGCAGTTCAGTTGCACCAAAGGAAACTGGGCTCACTCTCACGCCAAACACTGGAAATGATGCCAAGCAGATTTAGAAAATATTTGGTACAACTGTGGCTGATTTGCATCAAAGTGTACAGTTGCGTTTAATTTTGGCAAAGTGGGCACAACTGTGGTAGGAGTAGTGCAACTGCCTCAAGAGCATCTTCCCTTTGTGGCTGTAATAATGCCGAGAAAAAAAACACGACATTTGCACTTAAAATTGCCCTTTGCTTACTGCACTTGCGGGCATACATGTGCCCTAAAGCACAGAATTCCTACTGGTACCCATAGAGCAGGGGGCCAAACAGAGTGGGCAAAACCCATAGGGTCACAGTTATTCACAGAAAGGCTGAATAAAAATGAGAATAAACACAAGAAAGATGTAGGGATGCCTGTTAACCCCTTATTTGCTTTACCGAGTTCATTATAGACTAAGCTCATACATACAGGGGCAAGATTCATTTGCTTAAGATGAGCAATACTCACAAGCATGTCAAGAATTTGACAATTTGGCATTTTTCATGCCATGCCATCCCTGACACCTATGTGGGGGCATTAGGAATGAATGAATTAGGCTTGGCTGAACTCTATTTTGTATTTTGCTTTATGATCTTGCCGCCACTTTGTGTTGCCAGTAAACACACAGCATGACATGGCATTTAAAAGTAATATGGTAGAGCCTCCACAGATGCTTCTCTGACAGCTGACACCATATGATTTACTTTCTGCAGCGGGCAAGAGGTTAACGTAAGGTACCAACATCACAGAATCCCAAATCCTTATTGTCATCATGTATCTTATTAAGAAAAGCAGATCAAGGATAGACTGCTAACATGGCCCATCTCTTGGTGCAATCAGAAAGAGTTGTGCTGGGTTAGAGGGAGCTGCTCCTTTAGTCATTAACTGCCCAAGCAAATCTTGAGAACCAGCAGTCACTGGCAGCAGTCTACGCAGGGTGGGTTCCTCCTGTATAGGGAATTTATATCCTCCTGTTCCGTCAGGCATAGAGCAGGGGGGTTAAAGGAAAGGACTGTTTTTAAAACCACTTTCCCCCCAATAAGCTGCTAAAAGAAGAACCCTAGTGCAAAGTTTTGGCGGTATTTCATTCACTTGCTCTTCTTTTCCACAAAAATTCATACAATTTGTTTCTGGAGTCCAAAGCAGTGAATAAGCCAGCCTTGGCTTGCATGGATTAATTTTAGACAACATTTCTAAATAAAGCCTATGTATTAAGCAAAGATTTAAAGAATGCAAGGCTGTATTAGCATGTCCAATGTTTTAAACCTATATTTGTACTCCCATCTCTAACCATGACTCAAAAATTCCCTGTCTTTTGTGTTTCGCTAAAACTCTTGGCGGATGAGCAGCGCATTCTTGTAATAACACTTCTAAATTGGAGATGATGTGAGCGATCACAAGGAAGCCGAACAGCGTGCAGCTCTCCAACACACTGATGGGAAAGAGACACATATAAACAATACCTATCTTGGCTTATCTTAGATGACAAAGCCTATCCCTACATTTATAATAAATACGCACCAACTTGTTTGCTGCTCTCTTTATCAGCTGAAATTCCAAGGTGGGATTGGCACATTTCCAAGCACAATCTTAGTGGGAGTAACAGATCAGTTTTAAATTCTACAGAACACAAACCTTCTTTGAATCACAGAAAATACCCTGTCAGTGCTGCTTAGAGAACTCTGCCTGGCTCCACGGAACTCTAACCTTAAATGAACGTGCAGCCTTTGTGCTTTGTGGGAAGTTTCACTCATTGAGAGAAATATTCCTTCTTTTCTGCACAATGAAACTGATCACTTTACTTTGTCTCTTATACAGCAAATTGCTTTAAAGGACATGTACACCCTACATTTTTCTACATTTATAAAGTTTGGGCACATTTCCCCCACCCACACTGCACATTTGTACTGGATATATCCTGTCTGTTTGCCAGCACCATTGCATTTTTCTAAAACAAACAGAAGCTTTCACCCGACAGCCATTTTGCCCAGCAGAGTGCACAGCTAGAGCAGAGTTTCTATGGAAGCCAACAATGCCTTTTCTTCATTGGCTGCTAGACTGGATGGTTTTGGTAACCAAAGCTGAGGAGAAACTGAGCATGCTCAGTAGCCAAGAGCCAACGTGAATTCCTAAGGGAGGGGGCAAGTGGGTTAGAGGAGGAAAAGGGTGCAAAGCATGATGTCCCTACAAGCAGGAATCTTGGGGCCCAAAGAGATGTCAAAAGCCCATGGCCAGTGGAACACTGGGAATTCGTGAATTAATAAGCAACTGCTTTATATATAAATCTGCCCTGCTATGTCCTGTAGTGCTGCTGGACTCATACTGCTAGCATTGGCAGACGGGTTAGTTGCCCATATATTTTTTTTTACAGAAAGTTCTCCATAGTTTTGTGTATGTGTAATATGACCTTATGCTTGCAGCAGTTCAAAAACAACTCATTTGTAACCCAACTTGACCAAGATGCCAGGAATTCAATAGGGGTGCAACCCGGGAACACAAAGGACCAATCACCTAAAAAATGGCAGAATATATATTCAGTTGTTATGGAACTCTGTCTTGGGGCCCTGAAATTTATTCCATCGTTCCATCAGCAATCATGACTGTATGTACGACTAGATGAAGCAGGGCTTTACATATAACTTGTTCCATGCAGTTTATATTTAGAGACCTACATTGTTTTGAGATACTTTTCCTTTAATTACTTCATTTCACATAGACTAAAGGTACCAGAGAGTGCTTTGTGTGTTTGGTTAGGCATGACTAGTATGTCAGGAAGGTAACAGTATTTTACTTATATCATCATTATAGATTCTGCAGATATTCTCCTACTGTACTATTGGAATACTGGATCACAAGGCCTTTCACACCCCCTGCTTAGATATGTGACACAAATTAGAATGCCCCCAAACATGGTCGGCTCTAAAGGGACGCCTGTTAGCCTGGGACACACCAAAAGAGAAAGCAAATGTAAGCATGTAGGACAAGCAGAAGAAATAAAAAAACTATATCAAAGATGCAACCAGTTGGTTTTCACAAAAAGAATAAATAAATCCTTTGCTGCATCTGAAAATAAATGCAGGATTCCATTAGGGATAAACAACGCTATAAGTATATTTAGGCGCATTCTTGCAGATGATCACAAAAAGCAGCAGTTGGATTATATGAACAATGTGTAACATTCTATAAGAGACTTGGGCTTGAAGTATATAAGAGAATTTATGACCGAGCTTTATATTTATACTAGTAATACAAATAAACATTCATTGCATCCGATTCATGAGCTAAATTGAGCAGCAAAAAGCTTATTCTTGGGATGCTCTCGACAATGGAGTCAGTCATTAAATGTAACTCAATGCAACTAAATGTAATACCTTGGTACGATGCAACATCTGTACATGGACTCTCTTCTTTATATATAACACATATATTATCAAATAATGAATTATTGGGATCAGCATCAAGCATTTTTGATAAATAAGAATAAAACAGTAGCTTGTACTTGATTCCTAATAAGATATAATTAGATATAATTAATCCTTATTGGTGGCAAACCAATCATATTGGGGTTAATTAAGGTTTAAATGATTTTTTAATAGACCTAAGGTATAAAGATCCAAATTACAGAAAGATCCCTTATTCGGTGCTGTTTGTAGCTGACAGCAAGTCTCCAGTGGTGGCTGGGGAGATTTTTCTTTCCTTGCAAAAATATTTTATTATATAGGCACCTGTGGGCCGCTCCCCAAGTGCCTATATATAAAAACGGCCCTGCCCTTATATGGGGAAAACCTAAGGTCCTAAGAATTCTAGATAACAGGTCCCTTACTTGTACTATAAAATTAAATGGTGTTAAAGTCTACAGGGCACAAAGCTGTAAGCAGGTTTCTTCCTGGCAGACTACTTGTGAATAACTTTGGCATTAAGATTTTCCCTTATGGTAGGTGGTTAATCTGCCTAACCTATGGAAATATTAGGCTGGGGCTCTTTTACTTTGTGATATTTCTGGAACATTTGGCCATGAGTAGCCAATAACCTGCCTGTATGTTATTTGTATGGGAGGAAACTAAAGTACCCAGAGAAAAACCCACTCGGACACTGGGAGTAAATACAAACTTGCAGATGGTGCCCTGGCTGGAATTGTAGCTAGGACCCCTGGGCTGCAAGGCCTCAGTGCTAACCATCGCACCACTGTGCATATATACACAGATGGTGAATTTCTTCTACAGTGAACATTCTTATGCCAAAAGAAGCAGTATCATTAATATTATTATATTGTTGCCTTAGAAAAGCCCAGTTGCATTCATACAAACCTGCTGAAAATGTTGTATGTGCCAGAGCATATTAACAAAATATTATTATTATTATTATTATTATTATTATTATTAACAAAAATAAAGACAGAAACACAAGTGTGTTGTTAAGCTATTGGGGATTCTAGAAAGAAGAGAAGAGCAGTGAAAACAGTCTCAGCGGGCCCTGGGCATTGAAGAGGAATAAAGCGTCTCGAGGATGCACTTCAGTTAAGAGGATGTTCCTGTTTTGGTTTGAGAGCAGTCAGGCCCGGACATCGGAAAGGCCACATATCCTGTAGCTGCCTACTTTGGCTAAAGTGGAACTACTTAGGAGACTTAGGACTTTTAAGTGCAAAACAGACAATATAAAATCTCTTCCTTAACAAGTCCAGATATGAGTGACTGTGTAAATAGAATTAAAAAAAAAAAAAAAAAACATTTCAGAAATCTCATTACGGTTACAGTATGTAACCGGGCACGGGCAAGGCTGGCAGCGCGTTATTGCACAATACAGGAAATACAGTATGTAGACAATATAACAAAGAAACATAATGAATTATATGGTCGGTGAGAAAGGCACCTGGAGCATCCACCAAGGCCAGACGTATAGCAGCCATGTTATAAACTGAAAAAGGTATGGATAAATGTATTAATAAAACTGTATGTGATCCAAGGGATACTTTCAACTGATAGTATAGAAAAAGTATAGAAAAAATCCTAGTAAGGTATGTAGGTTCGATTCGTGGTCCCAATCTCATCAGTAACATTAAATATATCTCACAGTTCACTGGCTGTTTAAATTAAACACACTGCAATGTCCCAGGCATTGCCTGTACTTGCCCTAAAGGCGTTGTGTATAAAGTATGAATAAAACCAAATAATCTGGCATCACAGAAACTGTTTTTTTTTTTTTTTAATACATGCTTTATTGGAGTCTACCCAAGAATAATTTTGTAAAGGAATAAATTGCATAGAAAGCTATTCTTTAAAGGACAAAAAAGCCAATACACTGAGGGGGGTGCAGGGAACCTCCAGAGTGTTAAATTGTAGGGATGCACCAAATCCAGGATTCGGTTCGGTATTCGCCCATCGGATCCTACTTAGCATATGTAATTAGGGTTCGGATTCAGTTCGGTATTCGGCCGAATCACTAGGGATGGATTCGGGGGTTCGGCCGAACCCAAAAAACTGGGTTTGATGCACCCCTTTTAAATTGGTAACTTTTCAGTGGACTAGTCGTGCTGTTCAAATTGCAAAAAAATTGCTGTGTTGTGCTGCCATCTTTTTAGTATTTCCCAAGGCCCCCTTGCAGTTTCAGACGTGTCAACTTGTGCCTGCATTGTATAATAAACTTGAAAAATGTCTAAAAAGAAAAGTCTAAAAGTCTGAAGAACTGGAATCCTTGGGAACTACTATTTTTTTTTCAGAACAGGAGAACTGGTCCTGGGAAAAGATTCCCTGGTCCCTAACATACTGGCACCCCTAGTGTATTACCTTCTCTTGCTCTTTAAGATATCACAAATTATACAAATAAGGATTTTCAATACTAGGGGGTCTCAATAAAGTGGGTGTGAGTCTTCCATAAAACTCTAAGAGACTTCTTCTAAAATGAGAATAAGGAATGAAGCTAAGCTTGCCCATAGCCCATCATACAAGAACGCATACAGCCTGGGTAAGGGACTACAGGTATGGGATCCGTTATCTGAAATGCCTTATCCAGAAAGTTTTGAATTACAGGAATTTAATCAAATTATTAAAAATATTTCCCTTTCTCTGTAATAACAAAACAGTAGCTTGTATTTGAGCCCAACTAAATATATAGATATAATTCATCCTTACAAAAACAATCCTACTGGGTTTATTTAATGTTTAAATTATTTTTAGCAGCCTTACGGTATAGTGATCCAAGTTATGGAAAGACCCCTTATCTGGGAAACCCAAGGAAACAAGCATTCTGGATAATAAATTTTATACCCATATAACATGTTTCAGATAAATACAAATTGCCAAGAATCTAATGCAGAGAAACAAGTTGCAGAAGTTGAGCTCCCCACAATATACATTAAATAATGCATGGAAAATAATTTAAAGAGCTCAAACCTTGACATTTCATAATTTGCTTTACCACTAGAGCCAATGTAACCTTAGAGAGTAAAAGCATTTTTTTCTTGGACACATTCATGTTGGAGGAGAGCAACAAATGATAAATACCAGTATCTAGTATAAGTACTTAGCAAGTCCAGTTGCTCTACATTTAATCATTGAAGTCGTTTCTGTAGTAGACATATGGTGTTGAAGGCCCCCGCCTCTGTTTAGGGATGGTTTCTCCACTTTAACAAGAATAGCCTCTTTTACACCTCTTTCAAACCAGCGGCCGTTTTTGTCCAAAATTTGGACTTTGCTATTCTAAAAGAGACTATTTGTGGTGAAGTGGAGAAACCATCTCTAAACAGAGGCGGGGGCCTTCAAAACCATCTGTCTGTTACATACAATACTGTTCTAACATCTGTACCCCAACGGTTTCTGAATTCTTCACACATCCATTCATGCAACACTAACAAGTAACACCTGTATCTATAAATTGCATCACACCATGGTAATCCCATGGTAATAACCTCTCTGAAGAGTTACAATGTGCCATTGTGATTGGATTAGTGGAAGAGTACATATGCTGAGGACTTTCCATACCAGTCAGTTGAACTGAAGAAGCTGCTCGGATGAGTAGTGAAACGTATTCAATGATTACTTAGCAAGTCCAGTTGCTCTAGATCCACATATAGTCATATGATAAATACCAGGGTATGAAAAGCCTAGAAATTTGATTTGTATAATTTCTCACCCATAGAATCTGGCAAAAATGATAAAACAGAATGATCTGGCTATAAAGGAACAGTAGCAAAACCTGTTCTGCTCTAAGAACCCCCCCCCCCAATCACCTGTGTAGATGTTACACCTCCAGGGCTCATCTTCATGTCTTCTTTATGCCCAAGAATTCTTTGTAACTGCAAAATGGAATAAAGATATATTTCAGTATCCACATAAGCCAACCTCTGTAGCTTGCAGTGCATCTATCAGTTCTATATATGTTACAGCAGTGCAGTATTCATTTGGGGTTCATCTGTGATATTCATCCATTATGCCCAACTGGACATAATAATTAAAACAAGGCAAACAGATGGTTCTAAAGCAATTTTTGGATTGCGGTGCTGCTTGAGAACATAATTTGAGTTCCCCTTGAAAAAAATTTAATGGCATAGTTGGCCTTTAGGTTAACTTTTAAGATGATGAAGAAAGTAATATTCTGTGAAAATTTGCAATTGGTCTTCATTCATAATGTTTTAGTGTTTTTTTAATGATTTAAATTTTTGTTTAGTAGCTCCCAAGTTTGGAATTTCAGCAGTCTCCTGGTTGCTAGGGTTAAATACTGTATATCCTAGCAACAAGGCAGTGGTTTGAGTGAGAGACTGGAATATTAATAGGAGAGGGCCTGCAAAGGAGTAATACAAAGTAACAATAAATGGTAGCCTCACATAGCAATAGTTTTTGGGATACTGGGGGTCATTTAAAAGTTGAAAGAAGCAGTAGAGGAAGGCATTTAAGTATTACAAAAACTTAAAAATGAAGACCAATTGACCAATCCCTTGGAGGGATACTGCCATATCAAGCACTGATATGTCAAACACTGGCCTTCTTCATGCAGAAACAGCTCATGCGATCTACAACCCCACATTGCACCCCAATGCCCCCACATTGCACCCCATTGCCCCCCACCAGCCCCACAAAGCTGACATATCCTGTATCTAACAGCACTTGTTTCTGCATTAAACTGTCATAGCTTGATCAGAACTAATTTCTGACTGACTCACTATTGCTTTGAAGCAATTTAGCACCAACATTAGCGAATGAGCCCCATTAAAACAGAAAAGTACTGCAAGCCCATGCCACTGGCCCTGTAACATACTCACAGTGGATAGAGAGTAGATAATCACAGTTACAGCTAGGATGGCTCTTTATTTTTATTACCATTAGCGTCTTCCAGTTCTACTGATTAACATATTTGTATAGTAATTGCATTTTACATGCTGCAGCCCTTAGAAAAAGTCATTTAGTTGAAAAAGCACCTACCTTCTGAAACCGTCAGTCCTTACATGAGCAGCAAGAATAAAAATTGGCTTATGAGTAACTTGTTTTGAAATTTAAAATGCAAATCCACATGGTAAGCATTCATGGAAGCTGGAGATGCTTTATTGGTCACAGTCACATTTTATTATTCACTAATACAGCTAATTACTTGCACCTACCTCCAGCTCCTAATGTGGGCTATACCTGGAACTGTACACAGGCTGCATAGCAAAATGTGAATTTGATTTACAAAACATATTTATAAAACTATGGAGTTACACAGTGGAAGTCACTTAATAGTTATAACTTAATAGCTAACATGGACAAATTTGTCCCAGAACAATCCAGTAATCTGATGTTTGCTTCCATTTATACTCCATTTCCAAAGTATCCATCCCCCTTATTCACACAAGCAGTTGGGCTTATGCAAAAAGCTGCATAAACACTATCTGAACTTCCAGGAATAAATATAAATGTAATTTTTTACACAGATGCTGCAGGCACCATTTCCTACCACCCTTAGGCTCATTCAACCCCTCCCTCACCTTGTTCCATTTTGAAGTGATGGATTTTGCTTTCCAAAGAATTTGAGCACTACCCGCTATGGAGAACAGAGGGACTTGAAGTCCAAGAATCCATTACTTTACAATAGAACAAGGTGAGGGAGGTGTTGCATTACACTGCGAGCCTAAGTGGCATTTGGAAATAGTTTGCAAGAGTAAAACGGCTTCCATTCAGTCTGGTGGATCATGTTTGTCTGAGTCGAAAAAAAAATACATTTATATTTTATCTACATAAGCCCAACTGCATGAGCTCGTATCATGCCTTTAAGAGCACAAGGACCAGAAAACCTAAATGCTGCTCAAAGGAGAACTAAAGCTTAACATGGGAGAGCAGTAATGGTGTATGTTTTGGGCTTGTGTACCAGCTTAATGCAACCACAGCCCTGTAGCAGTGAAGATCTTTGCCTTTGAAGATGCTCCATATCTTTGCTCTGTGCCAGTTACCTGAACATAGAGACTGACATACAACATACTGCATATATAGAATATAAATGACATGATACAAGGCTGAATAGCAATTCATTCAGATTCATGTCAAATTGCAGCTCAGAAACCAATGCAATTTGCATCAGGATTTAATAAGCAGCCCTGTAGAATCAGCTTGTGTGACAAATCATGCCAAGGGATTTCAAAATAATGTTTGCTTCAATTTCAATATATTATTGGACCAGGGCAATATCTTCACATTTCACCACATAATCATACTGTATATCACTTGTGCACTGCTGCAATGTCTCCTATGTACAGAGGAAAACCCCCAGTCTGACTCTTGATGTTGCTTGTGCCCCAGTGTGATTGGCTGAATATAACCCTGTGTGCAGCATGAGGTGAGGATCTCTTTAAGCGTTGTGGCTAATACACTCCTGTGCTTTGGAGACAACCTTATATGTATATAAATATGTGGTATGCCCATTATATTTAACTATCTTCAAATGTTAGTGTTGAAGGCCATTTGTAACTGAAAGTGGGTCTGTGTGGAGGTGCTGGGTGGTTGTTTGTCTCTCTGGATGTGGACCATTTCATCATAACCTATATCAGCGTATAGAGTCAAATGGAAAAAACATAAAACATTAACAACTTACAGTCTATTGGCAACCACTATGTAATATATTCTCTGCAGTTGACTCCTAGGTGCACAGATTATCAGTTTAATAGCAATTTCCATCAGTAGAGGAATGCACGAGAGCCGTGTTTATGACACAAGGCTTTGAATGAAGCAATCGTGAAAACAGCAACCGCAGATTTTTGTTCAGATCATGGTTAATATTGCAATTTGTATGTGGATTACTGATGCTTGGGATGTCAGTCAGGACCTGGAGTGGAAATCACTTTATGGATCAAGCACTGACATCATTGGCACGGCAATTTCCCAGCCTTCCCGCCTGCTTCGTAGTGTTCATTTCAGTGCGTGTATCCCACCTCAGACATGATAATGACTGCACTTTGGTTAATTCACTATTTACAGCTCTGCATTTGTTAGCAGGACTCCAAGAGAATTATGAAATAAGCAGGAGCGGTGTTTCACATAATCCCTCAGCAGAAAGTCTTCTCGGAGTTGGCTCCACGATCCTTGCGTCTCTCAGTACAGGGATTACAAAGCAATTATGAAACAACTGTTATGTGGTTATGGGCATGACATTCTTCCAGTACAGATTTCCTGAATCACAAAATGTTCAGGAGCTGCTGGGGAATAACTGGGGGAATACATACTATGAGGGCCCCTTACCTTAAAAAATTCTCTCTTCTCAACCTGCTCGTTGCCATCCGTATCCAGCATATTAAATGCTATGCGGAAACCAGTTTGTGGTTCTGGAGGGGGAAACATGCCAAATGTAAAAGATATCAGAAGCAGTAGGGAATATATTTAAAAAGATAAACATACAAAAACTAATCCTAACTTTCTGCCTACCCAAAAGTGGGAATGTTGCCAGGTTACCAAAATAATAGGGGCACCCATAGTTATCCATGAGCTTTTCTACTCGGTGAAAATTGAATTCAGTTTACCCAGCTTCCCCAAAACCTGGGATTTCATGATTCCAATTTAATGGGTGGTGCCCCTTGTACATTCATGTCCCATCAGTCCTCTAGAACAGGGATCCACACTTTAATGTAAAATTAGAGGGTGCCAAATAAGGGCAGTGATTGGCTATTTGGTAGCCCCTATGTGGAGTGGCAGCCTATGAGAGGCTCTGTTTGGCAGTACACCTAGTTTTTATGCACCAAAACTTGCCTCCCATCCATGAATTCAAATAAGCACCTGGTTTGAGGCCACTGAGAGCAACATCCAAGGGGTTGGGGAGCAACATGTTACTCACGAACCACTGGTTGGGGATCACTGCTCTAGAAGTCTCTCAGGCATAAAGCCAAGGGAATAATTAAAATAATAAAGGGTATGGGCCTGCATCTTTATTTATAGGGTTGCCACCTCTAGGAAGTTACAACACTAGCCGAGGCTAGGGTTCCTGCCTTTATTGAAGAACTGTAAGAGCAGGAGCTGGAGGTGTCCCTGCAAGGGGGTGGATTGTGCAGTAAATGGGTGGAGCTATGACATCACAGGGGGCAAGGTCATAAGAGCCAGAGGGCAGAGTTGTGTAGCATGCATCAGCTGTGGATTTGGCGAGTAGTAATGGGAGAAAGGGCGGATCAGAGGGTGGATTGTGTAGTTATTACAAATTTACCAGCATGTAAATTGCCGATAAATTTGTAATACCAGCTAGTCTGGTGAAATACCAACCACTGAGCCATGTGGCAAGCTAGCTGAAGCCCATAAGGGGGTGGGACTATAACATAAGGGCAAGTTTAATGATGCAAATGGGGCAGAGCCATGATGTCACTGGCCTAATTGTAAGGAAATTTTGTGAGTTAAGCAGCACTCTGTGGGCTAAATGGGAGCTCAGAAAGGGGATATGAGCGAGTCAGGTGAAGAACTAGATATTATAATTATTTATAATAAATAGATTATTATAAATAGATATTATAGCAAATATACTGCTGGTGTATTTGTACTACCGGCCCCGGCAGGTATTTTACCAGCCTTGTACTTGACTGTATCCAAGCTGTATAAAACCGTGTTGATTTAAAAACTATCCTATTTTTAAAAATGATTTTTATTAACTGTATGGCACAACATTCCACATTGTGGAAAGAGCCCAGGCCCCAGGCCTTCCATATAACAGTTGCCTACCTGTGATATTTTCATCCCCTATGTTGTGTTCTTCTCTGTTAGACCTTACTAACCTGAGAGCAGCTCATGTGACTCTTTATTATACTGTAAGTATTCAAGATGACAGATACTGTTCTAAATTACCTCTGAACATACGCCAGAATGTTTATTTGATACATTTTTAATTTGTCTTAAGATTGCTATTTCTGGTGAACTCCAACAACCTACAGCAAAAGCCTGAAAGGAAAAGCTGCTGCAACGTCCAATGTAAAGAACATTCTCTCTTGAAATTAACTTTTTTTTTTTTTTTTTTTGTGTTGATGGAATGTTGTTCTAAGATTTTGCAGAGATTGGCTGCATTCTGGTGCCTCTTGAGCCAAGTGAACTGGATCGGTATGAAATATAACTCCCCGGCAAAGACAGAAGATGTCTGTTTTTAACAAGGGAATTAGAATCTGTTGCAAAGAAAAAAAAAAGTGCAGGCTCACAGAAGTTCCGACTGCGTACTCACTGCCAGCCCATTCATTTTCTGAAACACAAATGGATAGAGAGAGGAGCAAGGTGCTTGTGGCACAGCCCTAGGGATGCGACTGCTGCATTTCAGTATTCATTTCACTCATTTGCCCTATGATTGGTAGAGCTTATCCCTTGTATTTCATTTGTTGCTTAAGTGTTGGGAGAAAAATGAACACTTAGAATTTTAACATTTATTTGTTTCAACTATTTTGTGACATTATGTTCTGTTTCCCAGAAGGCATATAAATCAGTGGTGTAACAATAGAGGAAGCAGACGCCATGGTTGCAGGGAGCCTGGGCCACTGGGTCTGCTTCTTCTATTTCTCCATATAAAATCACCACCACCTGTCTGGCAAGGGTGTAGTTTCTTCACTGATCTAAATGTTCCAATAAGAAAAAAAAAAGATGGCACCTATATGGTATCAGCTCTATAAGCAGGAATACCGACAGATGGAAGTGATGCAGAACACTAAAGGCACTTGTTCGGTAGGCTACACCATATCATGCCATAAAAAGTTAGAAAAGAGTCTATATAATTCCAAGATTAGTCTTAAACTTGCTATTATATGGAAAAAAGCTCATATATGTAAGGATCTTTCCATAATTTGGATCCCAATACATAATAAAAATCACCTGTTTGGGAGATGACTTTCCCGTAATTCAGAGCTTTCTAGCTAACAGATCCCTTACCTGTACTCCTACCGTTGCTATTACAGTTTAATTATAGTGCCAACATATTCCTCAGCACTGTACAATAAATGAAGCCTACATGTGACATGCGTGTTTGAAAACCAGGCATAGCCTTGCGTTTATCTATATTAAATCTCATTTGCCGCTCTAAGATCTCAGCTTTGTGTCATGAAGGGAACTTGAGACACAGAAGTTGGCACTGAAAGCAGTGCTTCTAAGTCACTTATAAGCAAAGGCATGTCCAGAAAAACTGAAAATAAGTATTAATTTACCTTCAGCATAAAAATTCCATGGGGACGTGGGGATTGAGCTCTAAGCCCAAAATATGTTGAGTTTGTAATTTCTAACATTGTATAATGGCACCTTAACATTCTTTATACCGTGTGGGAAAGTTAGCATATTCTCCCTGTAGGTGGCACTAGAGCTATATTCAAACTCTAGATTTTTATAGTATTTAAAGGAAAACTAGCACTGCAATTTACAGGTTCATTTATTAACAGGGGGCAAGGTGCAAAGAGCAAAAACAAATGCAAAAAGTCAGGTTTTTAGCACTGTTCCCCTCGCCCCCTGGAATCTGCTTCTACTGCCCTGACATGCAATACACTGCCCTCCTGCAATCCCTCTGTATGTGGCACTATACACAGAATGGGCCGGAGGCCTGCATCACATGGCCAGGACTTAATAACACCGTGCCCTGATCTGAGCTTTATAGGCGCCAATGGCTATTTAAATATTTGTTTAAAGGAGCTGAGTATTCAAAGAGAAGGCTTTAGTGAGATATGCCTATGATCTGTTTTTCATACCAACTTTCCTATAAGATCGTATTCTCTTAAGGAAAATGGGTGGTTCTGGGACAACAGCATAGAAATCCAATTCACCTAACAATTCCAGGGAGAGTGTGTGTCGCCCCTCTTGTGACCATGGGCAAAGCCCTCAGGAGTCAAAGCCACTGAATGGATTCACTGGGGTTCATTTGTAAACAACCATCCATTTGCAAGAGTAGCCAGGGGTCCCACACCTTACAGACTTACAGCACTACCAGGCGATGGGCCACTGGCACACCTGCCCAGCACAATGTTCATACCTAGTCCTGCCCCCAATTCAAATGTAGGAGCTGCCTTCCTGTGGCACTGGGTGCCTGCCCAATATCGGTACACTTAAATGCACAAACTGGGGGTGGGGGTACGTCTTCCACACAGTTTAGTATGGTGGCACTATCTGATTCAGATAGGTGCAGCACAAGTGGTCATGTTGTTTGTGGAGTACAACGTCTACAGCAAAGTTCAATAAAGTTTCATAATATTTTTTACAAGGAGAACTGGCTTAGTAGTTAAAATCAGGGCTGGATCTCTCTTCTGGCTGCCCAGAGATTGGCACCTCCACCGCCCACCCCCATAGGATCCCACACAAGTGCATCCTTCAGTCTTACACTGGGCCGTGCCTAAACCACAGTGGCTGTAGTGAGAGCAAATTTCTTCTGCAACTGGGTGGCATGCCTCCCCTTAATTTGTGCTGCCCTAGGCCGGGCCTGTGTAGCCTTACTACAAATCCGGGCCTGGTTAAATTACCATGTCTACATGGTGATCCAGATCTGTCAGATGACTGTGTCCATGTCCTGTCAGAACTGGTCAATCAAGAGCCTTTCTCAATAACCTTGTTGCATCCAGTGTCCAACTGTCCAACTAGAGGTGCATAGGCTGAATGTGGCACTCTAAAGGGCTCATTTACTTCCACAAGCGCATTGGACAACTTGCACTTTTCCCCACAATCAGCTGCCCTTCTATTAAAGGTACTTGCCCCAAAATGCATTCCTTGTGCTTCTGTATAGTAATGGCGGCACCACTCAGTCCTTCCTGCCCCCTGTCCCAAGTCAGGTGCTGCTGTGCCTATTGACCCAGAAGAACCCTGGAGCTGCCATCTGGTCAGGATGTGGGATTAGCTGCAGGGTTCTCCTGGGTAAATAGGCACAGCACAGTTGCTCTAAAAGAATAGGGTGCACACATCACTAACAAGCTGACCGCCAGAAATGATACCAGGCAGACTTAGAAAATATTTGTGGATAAGTGCAATGCTCCATTTTGGCATTGAAGAGAATCACTTGACACACTGTGTCCAGGTAAGTGACGCAACATAGGAGATATTTAGAGCCACTGATACCCTCATCATTATAATCTGGCCCCTGAACTTGTACTATGACAAACAACTGGCCCACCACATAACAGGGTCAGACTGGGCTGGCAGGACACCGGGAAAAAACATTGGTCCCCACTGAGCCAGACCTGATCCCTGCCAGGAAGTATTGGCGCTCCCCACTGACCTCCCTCCCCTGATCGCAGCAAAAGAAAAAATAAGGGCAGTAGGGGCCCCTGGGGTGCCACAGAGGGATCTGGACTACCCAGTCCGACGCTGCCACATGGTAACACTTGGACAGCACCATTCTATAGGTTCAGCTATTATTTATGCCCATACATTTCTATAAATCAGTATATCTATATAGCTGAACAACAGGTAGAAGAAGGATTAATACTTAAACAAATTAATACTTGTAAAATAACATGAGCTGTTCATGTTTAGAGCAAGGACATTTTCTTCCAGGGTGGGCCCTCTATCCTCCACTAACACCAGCCCTGGATCAGTCTCTAATAATGACTTTTAGCTGGCTGAAAAGACCAGGTCTCTGTTTAAAAACAAAGAAGAATCAAGAGAAAACCTACTTGTGAGAATTGTCAGCAGGAATAAATATTCTGTGTAAGAAATCAGTCCTGAAAGAGAAAGAAAAAACGTTACGGTGGGAAAGAACATCATTCCAATAACCAGACAACGTACGGCCAAAAGCAGATTTCAAGCATTTTGCCTCATTTTTTATTAGTGACAGTGCCGTTTATGTTAGCGTGTCACATTTACACAAATAATTGCAGTGTGGATCAGTTTCACATAGTTCAGCATCATCGTTAAGACTTGGACAGCGCAGAGCCGGCTCCTCTGACGGTGCTGCACCGAGAGCCCACTTGTTTGGGTAAAACATTAGCATCTGTTTCATGCTTTTGCTCACTTAAAGGAGTAACATTTATTTGTTTTTAGTATGAAGTCGACACTAAATCTTGCGATTTTTTCTTTTCCTTTGCTCAGAAATGTTCATTGTTTATAAGAAGGGAAAATAAATTAAGCGCACTTTGTCATATTTAGTACTCCTCTAATGTTACTGAGATGGATCAAAGTATTTGGTTTCTGTGCTGCTTTGGAACTGAGGAGAGAGGCCGATGTACGGATTTCACAGGGAATATAGAAACAGGCAGAGCTGCCAGGTTACCAGACTGCACTGATTGTTCCGCCGGGCCCCTTGCCAAGGGGAGACTTGTAACAGGGGAACATGTCCTTTCTGCAAGGTGATTTTCAGTCTTCCTCAAGGAAAACGGCAGTGCAAAGCTTTAAACATAGGAACTTCAACAGCACTGTTGAACAAAAGGGCGTTCTATTCATTTCATGCCAAAGGTGTGCCTAAATCTGGCTACAGACCACCGGCCAGAAGAGAAACACATGATGTGAAATATTTTGGCCAGTGAAGCCCAAGATCTGAGATCTGAGCAGGGTGCAGAGTAAGTGCATCACTCAGGAGAGCCATGCAGCCCAGTCAGAAAACTGACCAAATGGATTTACTATGGGAACATGTAACAATAGATTCCGCCTGGTAATGGGCCAGTTCAGGTCCAGACTGGGATTCAAAATAGGCCCTGGCATTGGCACAGAGGCCCAAACAGCCCCCCCCAAGTCCAATAAATAGTGACTGTCTATGGCATCTTACAGCAGCCCCTCTGGCATTTGCCAGAATCCTCCCTATATAGAAACTATAGGGGAATAATGAACCTTCTTACTGTAAAATATAAGGATATTAGAAGTCATCTAGAAGTTCCATGACCACATAAGGGAAGAAGACCAAATACAGATCACGGAACTCAATCCCTAATATCCCTGGGTATAATAATATTTATAACAAGCATATGGCACAAATTGTATCACTAAGCAGTGATTATAGCTGAAGAACAGTTTATAAGGTTATACATATTTATTACAGGTTATAGGTGTAAAATTAAGCTTTCTTTACATTTTTGCACTTGGTTGCTAGGATTCACTTTAGCCTAGCAACCAGGCAGTGGTTTGTATAAGAGACTGGAAGATAAATAGGACAGGGACTTAATAGGAAGATAAAAAGTAACAATAACATTGTAGCCTCACAAAGCAACAGCTTTGGCTGTCAGGGTCAGTGATCCCCATGTGAAAGTCGGAAAGAGGCAAAATTATTATAAAACTACAACAACATTAAGAGCAACTAAAAAGATGCCTAAAATAGGACATTCTATAACATACTAAAAGTTAACTGAAAGGTGAACAACCCTTTTAAAGCTTAGTTATATGCTAAAGAATGTTGGTAGTTGTTATGATGTTCCATAAAGCCGCAATTCGCACTTTAGAACCAGGGATGCTGGAATAGGAAAACAAATTGCTGTTTTAGATCCTCCTGTGTCAAATGACCTGAAAGGCACTGCAAAGCCCCCCAGGCACTAGTGGGATTAATCACTCAGTGGAAGCTTATATAGTACAGGAGACATTTCAGTGTGGCATGTTTAAACACCGCTTACTGAAGAGTAAACATCATTTACTTCCGTTTATATTGGGGCAAATTAAAAGATAAAGGAAAAGTCATCATTCTCCTACAGTAAAATGGGAATTTTTAATATGGAGGATGCTGGGTACGATTGGCAGAACGTGAAACTGGTAATGGAGCCGACAGTTATAGGTGTCTTACAAATGGATCCCACCAAAATGCCAAGATCAAAACCAATATGAGCATCGGTGAGTGGGGGCAGACTCCCCTCATCATTAGTCAGGCATGACCTGCCCAGGAAGCTGGGACATGTCGTGTAATAAGCACTGGGAAGCCACAGACTGACCAACCTGTATAGAACAAGCACAGATGCTTGCGCCAATCTTTAGTAGTGACCTATTGGCAGTGCCATAACTACAAGGGTTCTAAATACATCTAAGCCCCAAAATCCATGCACATATAGTTACTATAGCGTTTTCTCCGCTGAATATGAGATAAAACTGTAGCCGGGAGGGACCAGGTCCCAGTGAAACATGCAGATGTTAAAGCTGAGCATTCCTGATACACTCATTTGGCAAAGAAGCAAATTTTTACCTGACTGGGCCACCAACATGCAGGGCTCCCAGGCCAACAACTGGATCATGATGAGGGCCTAGGGTCAGTATCATATAATAATGTCAATGAGGTCCCTCTACTGATGGGATCTTCTAACCTCACCCATAGACAACTGGCTGATTTTTGGACAGATACAACTCAATTGGGCAGTCTGTCATGAGGGCCACATGGACACCGGTCAATAAGCGGCAGATTTGCTCTGCAGGGCTGAGTTGGCAGCTCTTCTTGACCTGCTTATGGCCACCTTAAGGGAAATAGCAGAAACAGGTTTTGAGGTAAAGAAAGAAATGGTCACTGGATCAGTCTGCGTTTGGGAGGTGGTAAGATGAACATTCTAGACTGAATTTTGCACTATGGCAATACCTTTACTGAAATATAATACAGGTATGAGATCCCTTATCCAGAATCCCGTTATCCAGAAAGCCCTGATTTACAGAAAGACCGTGTCCCATAGACTCCATTTTAATCAATTCAGAACTTTAAAACTGATTTCCCTTTTCTCTGTAGAAATAAAACAGTACCTGTACTTGATCCCAACTAAGATATAATTACCCCTTATTGGGGGCAGAACAGCCCTATTGGGTTTATTTAATGGTTAAATGATTCCCTTTTCTCTGTAATAATAAAACAGTACCTGTACTTGATCCCAACTAAGATATAATTACCCCTTATTGGGGGCAGAACAGCCCTATTGGGTTTATTTAATGGTTAAATGATTCCCTTTTCTCTGTAATAATAAAACAGTACCTGTACTTGATCCCAACTAAGATATAATTACCCCTTATTGGGGGCAGAACAGCCCTATTGGGTTTATTTAATGGTTAAATGATTCCCTTTTCTCTGTAATAATAAAACAGTACCTGTACTTGATCCCAACTAAGATATAAATAATCCTTATTGGGGGCAGAACAATCCTACTGGGTTTAATTTATGTTTTATTGATTTTTTTTAGTAGACTTAAGGTATGGAGGATCCAAATTACAGAAAGACCACTAATCTGGAATACCCTTGGTCCCGAGCATTCTGGATAATGGGTCCTATACCTGTACATGCCCCAATAGTCCCACGCTGTGCCAATATTTAGATGGCAGATACAGTGGTCCTTCTGTCATTTGCCAAAACATTCAGATTGCTAGCCTGGGTCTGGCCTTCCCCCTGATGTTGGCTTTAGGCAAAGGATTTCCAATCTGTGGCTGCACAACTCTCGCTAAACTAGAAATTCCAGCTGCCCTACGATAGGTTACTGGTAGTAGAGGATGCTGGGAGTTAATTTTGCGACAACATGTGGAGAGCTACAGCACAATTTCTATAGAAATTACTGACAAAAGTCTTTTTTGCAAAGTTTAAGGAATAATTTTGCTGTGGGTCCCATCGCTTCTAGTTATGCCACTTGGTGCCAGTGTTCCCAACTTCAATATTTTAAAAGTCTCCCATCGGAATCCCTAAACCCTAAGCGTAGCCGCTTCGTTTATATATTTTCAGTGCTACGGAGTGGGCACAACAACGTCAGGCTCCCTTTGATGTGAGTTCTACTGAAAAGAGATGTCATCGCTGCGCAATATAAAGCAAGAATGTGTGTTTGTTCTGCAAAGAGATTTACAGTTAACATGCTGCTTGTGTAGATTGGAGCTAGATATATCATATAATCATCTGATTATACAATATAAATATGATCATAAATATAATAGTGGATTTCTACTTTATGTTTTGTTCATACTTTCAACCTGCACTTTTTAAAGTGCTTATTGATCATTTTTTATTTAAAAAACACACACAGCAAGCTATGAAGGCATTCATTATTGTGTACACAGAAAATTCCTCCTTGCCATATCTGCATATACACTTTGGAAGCACTGATACTGCTGGCTTTGCTAGAAGGATAAAAGGTCTATGAAGAGTGATGCTGAGTCAAAAGATATGGGTATCAGTGGGGGTGTCCCAATGCCCCTGTTTACATCCATTTGCAGAAACAGATTGCATGGGTGGGAGATTGAATGGATTCAGCTTCATATCAATAAAGTCTAAAGGTAATGTCCCAGGCCCAGGGAAAAACATAAGATTTTTGAAATCTCCAGTGTCGGACTGGCCCACCAGGATACCAGGAAAACTCCCGGTGGGCCAAGGCGTCAGTGGGCCCTCCTGCTCCTGAGCATTTGGTCTACTTCATGGTCATTCCCTATTTCTGAATGGGAACAAAGATGAGAAATAGATGGTAGAATAGATGCTAGCATGTAAATAAAAGAGACTTGGAGAATAAAGTTGTTGGGTGAGGAAAGTGGGTCCATGGTCTAAGGTTTTCTGGTGTCCCCTGGGGTCCCAGTCCAACAATTCTGAATTACTGCAAATCTGTCAAATCAGACAAGATGGTCAACCTTTTCACATGCCATATATTTCCTTCCATCTCTCCATCACATTAAATCAACATTTAACATGATTATATTTAACTTTTGTTTAGCAGCTCTCCAGTTTGGAATAGTTACATAGGGTTGAAAAAAGACCAGAGTTCCTCAAGTTCAACCCATCCAAGTAAACCCAGCACACACAACCCACACCTACCAATCTATACACTCACATACATAAACTATATATACAACCACTAATACTAACTGTAGATATTAGTATCACAATAGCCTTGTATATTCTGATTGTTCAGGAACTCATCCAGGCCCCTCTTAAAGGCATTAACAGTTATCCGACTGCTAAGGTTTACTATAGCAACCAGGCAGTAGTTTGAATGACGGAGTGTAAGATAAAAATGACAGGGCCTGAATATACCAACAAGTAATACAAAGTAACAATAAACTGGTTGCCAGGGTCAGTGACCCTGATGACAACCAGGTAGCATTTTAAACTGCAAAACCAAAAGAGATAGAAGAGGAAGGCAAATTATTCAAAACATAATAAAAATGAAGAGCAGTTAAAAAGTTGTTGGCATGCTAGTTAAAAAAGAGCAGGGCAGACCAGTTAACAAAAGTAAGTATTGTATAACATACTGTAGTTAAAGTTAACTTAATGGTAAACTACCCCTTTAAACTTTCACTGACCCATGCCCCAACTATACTGGAAAAATTACCTTTATCTCCAAGATCTCGGAAAAACATGGATCCCGGCTTTGCCTTTGTTGCTTGGGACAGCATAGCATCCAATTCCTTTAAATACAGGCAGATATGGGATGTCCAATAATCACAAAAAAATCATATTATGACATAAAGGCAACTATGTGGAAATATATTCATAAATAGCTTTATATGAAGTGTATTCTATTTCTAAATCTAAGAATCTAATTATATCTATTCCATTAAAAGGGGAAGGGCTAATATAGCGGCTGCTTCCTATAACTAGATGCCAGTCATTAGATTGTGAGTATCACCGTGGGGTTACCCATCTGGTTACTGAGTGACTCAAGGATAAGCCTGAGCCTACTGCATTACATAAATCAATATTCATGTGAAATCTAGGGAATCAGGCTAACCCACTGGCCGTCCCATAACCTACTTTGGCCAACTCTAGCACGGGACAGTTAACCTACGATACAGAATAATACAGGTACAGTGCTTTTTGTTTAACTGGCTCTTACATTGCATAGGGAAAACAAAAATCTTACCTTTTTTGTTAAAGGTTTCGATATAGTTCTACCTGAAAGAAAAAAACATATATGTTTAAGTTATTAAGAATAGAAAAATCTTTTGTGGAAATGTACAGGTGTTCTGCATGACAAAGAGAAACCCATATTTACCAGCAGGCCTAGGGTTGAGGTTGCCCAAGGCAACTGCCCTTACAGCGGCCCGACCCTGCCGTCATTACACACAACCAGCTAAATTAAAGGCTATGACAGACCAGATTTGTTGCCAGTGATAAATCTACTTTACCAATGACTAATCTCCTGAAAATGACTTCCCACTGGCAATCATGTAAATGGCTGGTGGGAAAACATACAAGTTGCTTTGGCTTTCTGAAGTCCCCTAAAGCTTGGGAAACTCAAAGCAACTCATACGTTTCCCCATCACCAATTTACATTTTCGTCAGGGGGAGGCATTTGGAGGAGATTAGTTGTGGCCGACTGTCTGTAATTACCCTAAAAGGCAGTCCCAGGCCCATAGAGGGAAACACTGGCAAAAGCCAAAGATGCCATTGTAAGCTGTCTGCACAAGGCACAATTCCTACATACATATAGTTATTCCACAGCACCGCCAGTCCATAGTAGCACTGTGTTCCTGACATGCTTGCCTGCAGTCAGTCTTCTCTGTGTTCTCCAAACCATGATGGGGCTATGCGGAGCTCTGACAGGCAGCGAGCACTGTTAAACTACAGAAGTATACACATTTTTGTAACTATACAACTACACAATCCAAAGCTGCATTCCTTTAGGGCTATATAGCTTTGGGCCAATGCTTTACACACAATTTTACACCTGCAGTTGTTACTCCATAAACCAAGCAGATATACCCTGAAGGTTAGAAGGAGCTGGAATGGAACCAGGCTTCCCTAATTCAGCATCTTGTGTATCAGTCCAACATCCCAGCCTGCTTAGTCACTCCTTTATTCATGACCTTGCCACTCAACTCCCACAAAGATTATATTACCTTATATACAGTTATATTTGAAGTTGATAAAGCTTTTTTAAATGGCCAACATAGTCTGAAGTAGAGTGCAAACTGGTATCAGGAACATTCTCTTGGCTAGGCTAAGCCAAATAACTGCTCACCTTATGATCCTTATCTCTGTGTTCATTCCTAACAGAGAAGTCCTGTCCAAATTCCTTGTTATGAATTTCCCCCAAATCAGAGATAACATTTAGTTATAATGCAATAAAAAGTAGGCAGTATTTATGCCGTGCAATTCAATCCACCACACATAATTAATGTAATTAAAACACTTATCATACCAACGGTAAAATAAGAGTTCATATTTTTTTAAGGGATATAATGCTGAACAATTCAAGGGAAAGGAGGGTGCAAGGGGGAAACCAAGTTTAACACACACGCAGCCATTCAAGCCACTTTCTACTGGGCATGCACCAGTATTTTAGGATCTGGCCAAACCCCAAATCCTTTGCAAAGGATTCAGTCTCATTCTGTACCAAAGGGAGGGTTAAAGAGGACCCCGTGTGGTGAAAAATGTTAAAATTCGTGTTTATGTGACAAAAAAAATCACATGATTTTAAGTATTCAGATTTGGTATTTTTAGGCATATTCTGAAGCTTTTGCTTTGGTAAGTTCTAGATGTCAGCTAGCCAAACGTAGCCAAATGCTGGTTAAATAAGAAATCTTGAGTGTACTAAAGTCAATGCTGAAACATGCACATACTTCAAGAATACCAAAACCATTTATTAAACAAATAATGCTCCTTGAGATCTTACAACAAGAAAAGATGATATATTCCAATTTCCCTTACAGTTATATGTGTGAACCTTAATAAAGCTAAATGTTTACCGCTTCATCGGTACCATCTCTCACTTTGCTGGCTTAACTTCCTACAGCATCCCTGCATCATGCATAGTGCCTATCGTTATAATCAGTATCACTGTTTGTACCTAGTTCTAATGGAGGCACCCAAGTTAAAAAAGATAAGAAGTAGATTCCCCAATCATACATTATACGTACAGCTTGCTTCTTTGGTTTAGAGTGAAGACACACTAGTAGCAGCTACTTTTTCATGACTACTAAACGCCAGAAAATACCCTGCCATAGACAATACTGAGAATTCCTTTTGCCAAAACACACATAGAGACAGTTATGAGTAAATAATCAGCATTGTCTATTTTAGTAGCCACCACAAGTAGCTGCTACTAGTAGCTCCATGTGTCTTCAACCTTATTAGTTAGCTGGACAAAGGGTCATCCTGTACATACAACTTTTACTTAAAGCAATAGATGACCATCAATGCTGTCCCAGCAGGAAAAAAAAAGGTTTGTGACCCAAAAAGTTGTGCGAACCTCGCAATCCAATGGAGTTTAATAACCCTAGTACTCAAAATAAAGATGGACGGAAAAAGCTGAAGTAAACATTTATGGTAGGAATTTCATTGTACCTACACTCCATAAGCTAAGCATGTATTATTAAGCTACTGTGCTGAGTTTACCTTTTACTATTATCAGTGATGTTAACACTTTGCACTTTGACATGCTGGTTATTCTACTTAAATACCTGTTTACTCTCAACTGCACCTTTTTCTTATGTATCTGTATAATAAATTGTGCAGTAAGAAAAAAGAAAACACAAAGAAGGGCAACAAAATTAACAGTAAGGCATGAACAAAGTTTTTGAATACAGGCTGAAAGCTGTGGTTGGATATAGGATAGCTAGCAAATGTGAGGGTGTTTGTAAGTGTTAAAATGCATTTAGGTGAAAAATGGTATGCAGTACATTGAAATGTGATAAATAAAGCCGTAAATTCCTCTGAGTTGGACATCTTTTTGGAGCCAAAGGGCACAGAATCAGTTACTTAAAAACACATTATTCAGAAAGCTCTGAATTACAGGAAGGCCATCTCCTATAGAGTCCATTTTAATCAAATAATTCACATTTTTAAAAATAATTTCCTTTTTTCTGTGATAATAAAACACAAGTGTGCTTGATCTTAGTTAAGATATAGTTAATCCTTTTTGGAGGCAAAACAATCCTACTTGGTTTATTTAATGTTTATACCAGTCAGGTATGGTAATCGAAATTACTAAAAGATCACTTAGCTGGTAAATCCCAGAACCCAAGCATTATGGATAAGCGGTCCCATACCTGAATAAGCAATAGCCCTTGACAAAGGGTCTATGTAGACCTAAAACATTGCTATACTGGTCTGTGCCAATCGTGTAAATAAAGGCATTTTAAGTACAGGTATGGAATTCCTTATCCGGAAACCCATTATCCAGAAAGCTCCAAATTACCGAAAGCCCATTTCGCATGGACTCCATTTTAATCAAATAATTCAGAATTTTAAAACAGATTTAATTTTTCTCTGTAATAATAAAACAGTACCTGTACTTGATCCCAACTAAGATATAATTACCCCTTATTGGGGGCAGAACAATCCTATTGGGTTTATTTAATGGTTAAATGATTCCCTTTTCTCTGTAATAATAAAACAGTACCTGTACTTGATCCCAACTAAGATATAATGAATCCTTATTATGGGCAGAACAATCCTATTGGGTTTGGTTAATGTTTTATTGATTTTTTTTAGTAGATTTAAGGTATAGAGATCAAAATTACAGAAAGACCCCTAATCCGGAATACCCTTGGTCACGAGCATTCT
Source organism: Xenopus tropicalis (assembly GCF_000004195.4). Taxonomy (NCBI): domain Eukaryota; kingdom Metazoa; phylum Chordata; class Amphibia; order Anura; family Pipidae; genus Xenopus; species Xenopus tropicalis. The sequence continues at coordinate 157,664,647 of NC_030678.2, read as the reverse complement.
GGATAATGGGTCCTATACCTGTATAATAATATGATTACGGAGTGCGGTTCATGATTCGATGATAAGCAATAACTGTAATGACAAACTTAAACATGTTGATCCAGGTATTAGTGATACCTGTCACACCTGAAGCCAGAAATTACTTGACATTTAGAGGCTTTTTTCCCCCCCATGCTCTCTGGATGAATTATAGCGTTATTAGAAAGGGTTGCACTTAATAGACGTTTTACTTTTATTGTTATGTAGAGCATAGTGGTGCTAACTGTTGTTCTTTTTTTTTTTTAAAGTAGTGTCCAACACAACCCCAAGGGTTTCCCAAGCAAAACTGCTCACAAATCATCAAGATGAGTTTTATCATAAACGGTCTCCTTTTGAAGTCTGGCTGTATTATTGCAAAGATAACGCTGGACATTCCCAACTGCTCTGAGTGAAGGAACTTCTTTAGGAACAAGCACTTTTATCTCCTGTGGTATTAGATCTTTATCGACTCGTCTCTTCATTTCTCCCAGTAATTTGGTTCCTTTGAATCTCCTGTCACTGTTAAGACTTTTAACAGCACGAAAGTGATGGGTGTTACTGAGTGCAAGTGTGCACTAGCTTAATGCGGCCTAATGCATATCCAAACCCTGATGTCAGGCTTGTCCCGCATATTTATGTTGAAGCATGATATATCATGGAAAAACATTTTGAGTCTCACAATTAGCCTTGACATGAAACCACTTTTGCCCACGGCAAATCAAAGCTGAATCAGCTGCAGTTGGTGATGTTTTGTTAGTTACGGCTATCAACTAATTTTACTCAGCTCGCCTCGGGGAAAGTCTTTTCCGACGCTATCTAAACATCGTATTATTAGTGCATTTTTTCAGTATATGAAAAGTGGCCCTTTGCCTATAAGAGGAGGTTCCTTGTAGCTAGTGGCTTGCCTGTGCATTCTGAGCAGTATAAACATTACACAGAATATCTCAGATAGGTGGAGGCACGCAGGAGAAAAAAAAAAATGTACTATATGTAGGAAGCCAAAATTCCATCAAAGATTTAAAGATCCATAGAAAAAAAAAATAAGTGTTTTTGATCTTTAAGGCTTCTAATAAAAGTTGAGCCAGATTTCCTTAAGCTCTACACTTCAGCAACTTGCACGTAAACGGCATAACAAATAGCTTCTCGTTTAACTCAATGCACACTGGAAGCATCGTTAACGGCAACCGCAAAACGACATCAAAAAAGCACTTCGTTTCAGCTGTACTCCTGAGGCCGCCCATGACGCAATCCTAGCAGGACATTCGTTTAGCTTAAGGCAAACCTGAGAAGATATACTTTTATACTTGAAGAATGTGAAGGTAAAAAAAAATGCAATTGTAGACAATAGTAGCAAAAAAAGTCTAGACGTCTAGCAGAGTCCATCATTCTGAGCAGCAGACGGTTCAACTTATACCTTCACATTCTGCCACATGAGGTTCATCTATTAGTCTAAAGTCCAACCAACTTTTGTATTGCATTTTTATAGTTCCCCACTGGAATATAGTTGTCTCATCTCCAGTTTTCTTCTTGTCCCTGGTCTCTCTGGGAAGAAACAACAAATCTGATTTGGTAATATCTTTCTAAAGATCTCATTCAATGAACCAATAAGGGCTGTGTTTGTATTGGATCAATTTAGTGAAATAAGTCTTTAGGCTTGCACTAGAACCTAATTTGACCCTACTAAGAGGAGAGTTATAATCAGAGGAGGTTTGTCCCTCTTCTCCAGAAATTTGGCAAAAATTGCATGCTATTGTTGATGGTGATGCATTTGTTCACTAGAGAACAAGCACAAGCTCAGATGAAGAATCATTTATTCTGTGGGTTTCCTTAGTCACTGTATGTACTTAAGGGATTGAGAAGCCGCTAAAGTGAGGTGAGTTAATATACCACAATAAAGCTACCCACAAGGCATTTTATATTTTGTAGAGTATGAAGCGCATAGTAAAAATGTTCCTTGAACATTTATGTAGAAAAAAGGACCTTGTTTTGCCATCAGTGGCACTGTATCAGGGGGCAATTTACCACATCTCCTTGCTGGAGGGTCACTGGCTTAAGGTTACTACTGTAGGCAATGCCACAGATGCCACTAATGTAATGATCCAGTGGCCTGCAGTTTAATCTAGCTTCATTTAACTGTACTTCTCAGCATTTCCTGACTGGAGAATCAGCCCCCACCCTGAGCCTGCCCAGTTACACCCCATTTGGCCCTAAGCCACATCCCACTTTTTATTTCACGTATCCACGTCAGTCAAGACATATGGATGCAACAGTATGTGCTTTTTTATCACTAGATCGTGCTATTTATTGACAAGAGAATTATGAGAACAATTTGTTTCACCAAAGCCTCCTCTAATAAATACATAGATAATAAACCCTGCTCAGAAAAAGTTATAATTTTACATTTTAATGACTAAATTGGGTGGAAAACACAGAGCATCAATTTATTACTGAATGGCTAAACATTCTGACCTTATAATAGATGAAGATGTATCTGGTTACATAAGAAGAGTACAATGGCAAATCCATATGAACGGCCCCTAGAGAATGCACCCTCCTTGTGAAAATGGTAGAAGACATCCTAGACAAATTCCAATGCTGCAACTAAATGTTAAGTTCATTCCAACAGACACATTCTTCTCTGCTTTCATCCAGGCTGATGTGTTTTTACACAAGATGAAATATGTACAGTAATAGGTCACTGTAAGAGGAATGGCTGTACCATAGCTCTGTATGAAGGTATGCATTTTGATGAAACCCTCTAGGTATCTCACTGCATAATTTGCAGACTCCCTTCCTTTGCAGAATCCACCTGCTCAGACCATTAATGGCTAGTCTGAAGAAAAGCTGCCACTTCAATAAAACTGTGGCTTCTAGTCACAACTCTATAGGGATTATATATTCCTTTAATGCTTTGGAACGTATTTTCACCTCTGGTGCCAACTGCTAAGAATGCATTTGGTGCAGCCAACTTCCAGACTGCTGGGAGACTTCAAAAATAGCGGAAATTACCATCAGGTGACATATCCCTAAACTAAACTCTGATTTACACCCCACTGTATTGTATTATTCAAAGTATTGGACTGTCTTGAAAACTAAAAAGTCTATTAGTATAATAAATACTTCATGGATTCTGTAATCCATGCTTTTATTTGAAAATATACAAGAGAGACTGGATAAAGTACAGGTAATTTAAGTATGGGTTGCACATTCCACAAAGTACCTGGAAGGTAAGTAGACGTTTAGCTAAACAGGCCTGCCCTGCTTGGGAAATCATACTGCAGGCCTATGCACAAAGCCAAGCTTATGGAGGAGTGAGGAGTATAATTTGCAGGATAAAGTAATATATCTAATCATTACAATCATGCGAACACACATGGTGGGTTAATGAAAGATGGTTTATATGGAACTAATTTACTTTGTTTCTATGAGCAGAGAAGGACTCGGGCCAGAGAGATGTAACTGATACTGTAGATTAAGAGTTAAGCCTTTCTTAATGGTCCAAAAACGATAACTGCAGAAAAAGAAGGCATACAGCACGTAAAATATATTTGTACAAAGCAAATAGGACAAATAGCTGTGAACTGTTCCCATAGTCCTGCCATAATGGCTTAATTGAGTCTCTTGACAAGGAATGGACACGTGCAAAGGAAACTGCATGCCAAATACGAAGACTCCATACTGAGGAGCATTGAACTAGTTATAGTCCTGGTCTACTTACTCTTCAAGTATCTGCAAGTACTCTAGGTCCAGTAAGAAATCTCTTTAAGTGGATACACAATTGCATAATATATTTCATTAATGTAAACTCTAAGGGGCTGATTTACTAATCCAAGAATCCGAATCCCAAATGGGAAAAAATCGTTTTGGAAATGAACATTTTGCGACTTTTTCGTATTTTTTGCGATTTTTTTCGTCACCGTCGCAAATTTTTCGTAGCCGTTACGACTTGCGCGACTTCTGCATAGCCATTATGACTTTCGTGAATTGTTGCGACTTTTGCATAGCCATTATGACATTCGTGAATTGTTGCGACTTTTGCATAGCCATTACGACTTTCGCGAATTGTCGCGACTTTTTCGTATTGAGCGCTTGCAAAATTTGCGACAATTCGCAAAATACCGATCATTACGAAAAAAACGCATTCGGATGCTTTTCGGACGTTCGTGGATTAGTAAATGTGCCCCTAAGACTGCTCCTCAAATAAGGAGGTAGGTACCATGAAGAAGAAGGGAATGAATAGACAGACAGTAAATACCATGAAGTATAGATACATTATTGGAGAGTGGATTAAACTTGTGGAATGATAAAAAGGGTAGTGTAAAAATTGCTTAAGATAAGACAAGTTCTAACTGCATAATTTGAAAAAATGTGTTGCCTTCAGTTGACCATGACCTTTAGGGTTTGGCTGAGCACTAAGTGGCCAGGTAGTGTAGTCATAACTAGCCAGAAAGACCAGCTGAATCTACATATAGATGGTTAGTTCAGTGTTAACTCTATACCCCAGTAACCTGTTCCTCCCCATTATATTCCATTTTGGATATACTCAACAATTTCTCTATTCCTGTTTCGAGATTTCCGTGTGAGTGAAGGAAGTGCAGAAATACAGGTATCACATGTACAGTTAAATCCTAACAATTAGGCCTCCCACGGATTTCAGCAGCTTTAGTTTTTTTTCCGCTTCCCAGTATTTAAGAAATGGTACAGCGAGATTTGTCATTAGAGTAACTGCCTTTATTGCTAGAAATCTGAACAATATTTTTTCATTATTAATTTGACAGGCTTTGAATATTAATGAGAATTTCCATTTATATATTAAAGGGGCAGTATACCCACTTGTTTAAGACTGCAGAAAAATGAGAGTGCAATGAATATGACTTGTGCTGAACATACTTTTTGCCTATTGATCTAATCATAAAAATCAATGGTTTTTGTTATATCTCGAGCTAAACAGGGCAAACAGGAAAACGGAAGCTATTATTATTATTAACATTTATTTATAAAGCGCCAACATATTCCGCAGCGCTGTTCAATAAGTGGGTTTCATACATTGGACATACAGAGTAACATATAAAGCAATCAATAACCGATACAAGAGGTGAAGAGGGCCCTGCCCAAAAGAGCTTACAATCTACACTTTATGTTTGATCCCTGCGAGGCACATAATTAGACTGCCAGTATATAAACCCCTCCCTTCCCCATTTGCGGTGACTGGTATACACTGGTAATCCACCTACTCTGAAAGGACCAAACACGAGTATCTTCAATTGCCCTGTTTAGCTCGAGAACTAAAACCCCCCACCCCGATTTTCACAATGAAAACATGTGGTACACAAGGGTTTTACTGCACCTTTAAAATGAAATGTGTTGCTGGAACTCTCCTTAATAACACATGATCCCAAGGCATGGGATCCAAAGAACAGGACCTGTGTCCTCACAGAAAAAAGAAATTCGATATACTTCATACAGTGAGATGAAAAACAACTTCTGGGGAAAACACTGAAAACATTCAGTTTAAGCATGGAAATGTTGATGCAATTAAAGCTCTACTAGAACAATACGTACACGGGAGGGCTATGTATGTAACGCAACCAAGAGAGGAATTTTCTTCACAACAAATGTGCTCTCTGATTTATGCTGTGACCTTGGTTTGAGGCCAGTGGATACGTCTTTCCAGATCAAAGCCACTGCCTGACTGTGGCTCCATTTTCAGGTAAGCCAGTGATGATAAAGGGCCATTAGGCTTCTCATACTCTTAATAGAACGATCAGCAGTGCATACTTCTTTTTATTTAAATAGAAAACAAATACAGGCCTTTGAACACTAGGATAGTGATAGATGTTTTGCTTTTCTTTGTACACGTGAGAACACTGAGCAATAGCCAATTGCTGGCTGTTTGACTTACACCCAGTGCATGGGAAAGGCAGGTTCCATAACACCTGTGACCCAGACCCAGACAGAAGATTTAGAATTATGCAATGTCTACATTTTACATATCCCTTACATGTAGCGGCTATAAAGTCCTTACTGACATTTTACTACCCAGTAAAGGGAAAAAAAATTCTAAACAAAATACCTCTGCAAAAATTCCTTTACTAAATAGCTAGTTGTTTTCCAATAAAACACACTTCATAATTTGTATAGCCTTTGCCGCCAGACTGGTGTACAAACGAGCACTACGTAGGGATTAGCGAGCCTTGTTATCTAGTGTCACACTGGAAAAAAATCAGCTGCCTATTCACACTTAGTTAGGGTTGCCACCTCGCTAGTATTTTACTGGCCTGGCTGGTAAAAATCTATGTTTGATACCAATGTTATTAATAGGAAAAAAATAATACTGGTAGTATTTGGTACTCTAGGGTGGCAACCTTAGGCTTAGCAGCAGTTGCTTGGGGATAAGGCCCCGGGAATACTACTATCCATTTTGTGGCAGATTAATTTCTATTGGCTCTCATAATAGGGCTGTGTGTGTTGGTAATTTAGCAGAAGTATTAAAGGGGAATTCTAGGCTCATTAATAAATTTTGGCTCGAAAGACACACAACACAAAAACCCCTAATATACCTATTACTGTAATCTGTTCCTTCAAAAAGTATAAATAAATAGCATTTTATATGCTGAAATCAGATGCAAAACAGTTCCTTTATTTCTGCATCATTTAAAATCTCAACAGGGGAGGAGGGACTAAAACACTGATGGTGTGAATTGTAACAACGTCTCCACAGCTTACAGACAGCATGAAGGAAGTAGAATAGCCACAATGTATTGCACTGTGTTGTTCCTTTCCTTAGTGCAGCAGGGAATTGTGGGAATTGGAGGATGCAGACTGAATGCAGGCTAAGGGACATGATAGTCCATTGAGCAAAGCTACTGTATATTAATAAGGACTTCAGCTTACAATGCCTTAAATGGCATACTACATAGAGCAATTTGCCACACTGGGAACATCATTTGGCACTTCCTACCAGCTGGAAAGCAGTCCTATGTTACTCAGTCCTGTTGCATGGGTATTAAATGGTTGTTGATCCTATAACTATCCATTCTGTGGTAAGTCGTGATGTTTGTAGATGATCTGAAAAAGACAGTGGTGTAGCTACTACGTAGTTGGGACTGCACCAGGGAAACCACGGCACAATTTATAGAGATTTTAGGTAAGGATGATGGTAGGTAAAGGTGCAGAAAGGGCTTGGAGCAAGTTTTGCACCTGGACTCATGGGGCTATTAATTGTTACTAGAAGGAGAGGCACAGTATAGAGTGGGTGAGCCACTGGCAAATTAATTTAATAGTTAATCCAACATCACACAGCTAACCCAAGTCATATACACACAAGAGTCTTTTATAGATTAACAATGTGTTTGTGCGGGGGATTGCGCCACATACACAGAAGGCACAAGTGCAACTGCATGACATTATATAAGCTATGATCTGTTTTTTAACCATGATATATCTAAATCAGATACAGACACTGAAAAAAGAGTCCATGAATACTGGTTATCGCTGTATTGACCTAAGAAAGGGCTTTGCGAGCATCCCGCAGCCCATTAGCAACATAATTGTGCACCAGACTGCGAGGCAGCCACACAGGAGTGGAGTAAGGGAATGAAGCCAGCGCAGAGACTGGGATGTTGGCAGGTCAAAGCAACCAGATGCAACTGCTGGAAAAACACATTCCTGAAATTGCCTTCATAGATCAATAGCTACTAAGGAACACCCCAAATACGATCACTCAATGTTGTTTTTAATACTTCAAAAAAAAATATAGTCGTGGGATTGCCTGCTACCATAAATTCCTAGACACTTAGGTTTATGTGCTGGAAAGCTGTTCTATCAAATCTCTCCTGATTAGGCCTAAGCGGTGCTTGCTGCTCATGGGTCCACTATCATTTATTTCCCATGAAAGGCTGGAGAAGCACCGTAGCTGAAGAGTTTGAAAACAGCTTTGCGTGTTTGTACCTGGAGATACACTTGCCAAGAAATCGTCAGTACACAACCTATTCCTGTATCACTACTCACTACCCAACTACAGGGTGTAAAGCATATGAACATGGAACAAGGACATCTCTCTCCTGGATGCGATGAGTTTTCAGACATAAAGGAAACCTCAAATGAAGCATTTTTCATGTACAGGTATAGGACCTGTTATGGAGAATGCAAGGGACCTGGGGTTACTGGATAAGGATCCTTCCGTAACTTGAACCTCCACACCTTAAGCCTACTAAAAAATAATTTAAACATGAAATAACCCCAATAGGATGGTTTTACCACCAATATGGATTCATGCAGCTTAAGGTGCCCATACACGTGAAGATTTGTTCGCTTGGCGAGGTCACCAAGCAAGTGGATCTTCACGCGATATCCCCACCTACGGGTGGGTGATATCGGGGGAACATGTAGGCCCTGGGGCCAAACGATCAAATTATAATGGTGGCAATGGGGCAGTTGGTTTGGGGACCGCATCAACGAGCCGATATGGTCCCTGATCCAACTAAATCTTTTAACCTGCCCGATCGATATCTGGCCAATTTCAGGCCAGACATCAGTCGGGCATGCCCCTCGTTCCTGCCCCTACATGGGCCGATAAGCTGCCGAATTCATCCAAGGGACCGATATCAGCAGCTACAATCGGCCTGTGTATGGGGACCTTTAGTTACCATTGAGTACGATCTACTGTTTTATTATTAAAGAGAAAAAGGAAATCATTAAAAAGGTAAATATTTGATAAAAAAGGAATCTATGTGAGATGGCCTTCCTGTTCAGGACTTTATGGATAGCGGGTTTCTGGATAATGGATCCCATATCTGTACCAACCTGGTTTGTCTCAGATCAGTCATGCTTTTTTTCCTCAATACACAAAATATTATTATACAGCAAATTTTCATTAATTTCAGTTCAATCTTCTAGAGTTAAAAAGAACAGAAAAATATATTTATATCCATAGGAAAGAACAGAAAATTCATTCTCCTCAGCTTCCTGTCCAAGAATATTAATCAGATTGTTGTCCAATGACACAGAAGTATTGAGAGCAAGTCTTAGGTTCCACTACTTAATGATTGTACCTTGGGTTCAAGCAATATGTAGTAGGGATGCACCAAATCTACTTTCGGGACAAATTCTGAATTGAATCTATTAATTGTTTTATCCTTGTACGTTAATAAAACATGAGAGACCATTTGCCTTGCATTTTCTTTGATCAACTGTTTGTTCCTCACCCTCTCATGTGGGATCTCATGCCAGCGACCCTAGTTCGATTCCTTGTACAACTCCTTGTGACCCATGATAAATCACTTAACCTCCTGGTGTCCTGGCATAGTTAGTGCACCTATAATGGCTGCCTTCCTTGCTGTAAAGGGATAAAAGCTTTATTTAAATGATTCACATTAAACCTGCCAAGCTTTTTATTTTCTTTCACAAATTGTGGAAGAAAGGCAAGATTAAGATCTCGATCTCGATTATATTGCTCGAACCAGAGGTACAATCAGCCACTTGATGTCTTTTCTCACTCAGTAATATATTGGGCCCTTAGAACATTGCAGAATAGAACCTTGCTTTAGTATGGTATGTACTGTACGTAGGAATGCACTGAACCACTGATTCAGTACAAATTTCTGCCAAATCCCAGCTTTTTTTTTGTTCACAGATGATAGGTTTGTATTCAATTCAGAAGTCACCCAGATTTTTGGTGGAGAATGCGGTATATGGCAATTAATACATTATGGATTTGGTTGGATATATGAATCACTGGCACTTTTAACAGCAGGTCTTGTAGTTGGCAATTATGGAAATATCAGTAAAACAGCAAGTATACACAAATAATTGTAGTTCATTAGTGCGCAGAGAGACCTACTGACAGAGAACTGGTGTTTCCTGAGCATAATCAAGTCAGTGTCAGTCCCAAGCCATTGTGAAGGTGCAATACAGACAGGTAGATGGATAGCCAGAGAAGAAAATCAATTATTACTGATGACAAAGTATATCTGGTTGTGCCTGGTACTAGTTTAGAGGAATGTTTGTATTTGGGGGAAGGGTGTAAATCTCCGCAGCATTTTTACTCAGACTGCGGCCATTAAGTTCAGAGTCAAACATAATAATGTTATCTGCAAAGCTGTTAAGCGCAGAGCAGTATGGCCAGTAAACATACAGTTCCATGAAAGGGCTAGCGTATGCAGTCAGAGTACAGGATCCTTACTATATCTCACACAGAGATGCGAGGAGGAGGATAAATAATCCTGCTCTGACAGGACCACCATCACTTGCTAATACAGAAGCAGAGGAGAATCAATCAAAAATGGCTTTTTTAATTTTTTCACATAAACAAAAGTCTACATTATAGAAGCAAAATCTCACAATCACATCTTATGCAAAATTAGCCCTAAATGAAGTATTTCAATTATTAATCAATTATTATTTCAATTACTTTCCTTCCTTTCCATTGGGCATTTAGTACAGAAGATCTCACACAGTGAGGATTTTGGTTTCTTTTGCTCTCAAGTCAATACTGAAATATAAAAACACTACTGACCTGATATAGGCAGCAACCCCTTGTGACCAAATGTATTGCCAATAGGATCTTGTACCTGGTGTTGGCTCAGCATCTTGTACCTGGTATGGGCTGGCCTGCTGATGTCATATACCCAGAGAACTATTTATCCTGATGATGTCATACCCATCCATCTACCCACATCATACGGAGCGAAAAGGTTGCATAGATGCTGGAACAGGCCAGTTCTCAAACATTTTTATGCCAGCATATTGGTAGTGGCTACTATATGGTTTGATTTGGCACTCATATCCCCACTGACCTTAATTAGTAACAATGTGCAACAACAAATTCCTCTGCAACAGATAAGCAAAAATATCTGGTGACACAAAGAAGACATATATTAAAATATTTATGGAAACAGGTTACTGTTTCTATGGCTAGAATCTGTAATAAAATGTAATTGACAATAAAGCAAATCGCTCAGGGCAGTTAAAATGTAAAGGACAGCTTGCCTAGGTATAAATTACTTTATTACCACTGTCAAATTGTTGTTTTTTCTCTCTTGATAATACTCTTAACCCCATGAAAGTATTGGTTCAATGGTTTCCATTGAGTTAGCAAAATCTGTAGCTAAGACACAAGATTATAATAAATATATATATATATATACACATATATACATACATACATACATACATACATACAGGTATGGGACCTGTTGTCCAGTCTGTGTTCTGGTCTTTAGCAACTGATGTAGGTGTCTGTGTTTCAGAGTGCAGAGGCCTGCCACTTCCCCCATGAATACAGTGCTGACTGTGGTAGTCACTACTGTATGGCTCAGATGGAAGAATGTAAGCAGCCCCCCACCTGCCCCCTAAACTGCCAACCATTCAGACATGTAAGCTAAGGAGCAGCAGAGCTCACAGGTTGCAACTGGGCCCTGTGCTTGCCGCCAGCGCCACTGGCACTCAGTGCAGCATTCCCTGGGGCGCAAGTATTTGTTAAGGGACCACTAAGAAGCATGTTTGATTGCTCTAGCACATAATGTGTATCTTTTAAAGCCTAATTTCTTGTTAAAATATAGTTCTCTTTAATAATACTTTAACCCTGCATTCCAAAACAGTTTATCTCCCTCAACCATATCCTCTTCACTTAAGTATAGATGTGCTTGCCCACCTCTCTCATACACTCCTCAACAATGAATGCCATGGTAATCCCTGTCAGCCATACATCCCCACGATAATCCCTGTCAACCATACATCCCCACGATAATCCCTGTCAACCATACATCCCCACGATAATCCCAGTCAACCATACATCCCCACGATAATCCCTGTCAACCATACATCCCCACGATAATCCCTGTCAACCATACATCCCCACGATAATCCCTGTCAACCATACATCCCCACGATAATCCCCGTCAACCATACATCCCCACGATAATCCCTGTCAACCATACATCCTCATGATAATCCCAGTCAACCATACATCCCCACGATAATCCCCGTCAACCATACATCCCCATGATAATCCCTGTCAACCATACATCCCCATGATAATCCCTGTCAACCATACATCTCCATGATAATCCCTGTCAACCATACATCCCCATAATAATCCCAGTCAACCATACATCCCCATAATAATCCCAGTCAACCATACATCCCCATAATAATCCCAGTCAACCATACATCCCCATGATAATTCCTGTCAACCATGAGCCCCCATGATAATCCCTGTCAACCATAAACCCCCATGATAATACCTGTCAACCATACATCCCCATGATAATCCCTGTCAACCATGAGCCCCCATGATAATCCCTGTCAATCATACATCCCCATGATAATCCTTGTCAACCATACATCCCTATGACAATCCCTGTCAACCATGAGCCCCCATGATAATCCCTGTCAACCATAAACCCCCATGATAATACCTGTCAACCATACATCCCCATGATAATCCCCGTCAACCATACATCCCCATGATAATCCCTGTCAACCATACATCCCCATGATAATCACTGTCAACCATACATCCCCATGATAATCCCTGTCAACCATACATCCCCATGATAATCCCTGTCAACCATACATCCCCATGATAATCACTGTCAACCATACATCCCCATGATAATCCCCGTCAACCATACATCCCCATGATAATCCCTGTCAACCATACATCTCCATGATAATCCCTGTCAACCATACATCCCCATAATAATCACTGTCAACCATACATCCCCATGATAATCCCCGTCAACCATACATCCCCATGATAATCCCTGTCAACCATACATCCCCATGATAATCCCTGTCAACCATACATCCCCATGATAATCACTGTCAACCATACATCCCCATGATAATCCCCGTCAACCATACATCCCCATGATAATCACTGTCAACCATAAATCCTCATGGTAATCCCAGTCAACCATGCGCCCCCATGATAATCCCGGTCAACCATACATCCTCATGGTTCCAATAGGCACAGGAGATGCCAGGAACACTGGAACAATATGGAGCCCTGATGCTTAGAGGAAAAGTACCCAGGGCTGGTGTATTATTTTAAAGAGTGAAGGGTAGGAAGTAAGGGACTAGAAACACTTGGCGGAGGGGAGATGGTTGCATAAACTTAAGGTGAATCAGCCAAACAACTATATGGCAGCAAGAGAATGTTCTCAATAGCCATCAAAGAGCAACTTCAATTAGAGTACATTTTTTTGTCTCAGATAGCTAAAGTAAAAAATCAAACCCAACTCTTGACATTTCCTCCATTTAGTGGATACCAATGAACCTGAGACATCCAGGGCAGATGATAAGGACACTAAAAAAGTCAGATAGTTCAGATTTTAATCTATAGATGGCAGTGCAACCCCTTTAAATTAAGTAATCTACAGTTGGAGCCAAAGATGCGTAGGATCTAGAACTACAGGGTGCAGTTATACTACATTTTAGAGGAATGTCTTTTATGACCCCAAGGACAAGGTTGTAAGAAGTCAGATATTTCATTCTAAGCTCTTCCCATTAAATAGGTAGCACTGTAAATAATTTTCAAAGTTATCACAGTTGTAGTAAATGACTGTGCAGGTGTGACTTGGTTGACTGAAGCAGCAGAAGCCTTTGGCAGTATCAGACAAACATCAGTAATAAAAATGCTTCTGCGTGAGGAAACCGATCCCTGTAGAATGTCACAGAGTTACAGCGCCGAGCAGGTTCAAGAGCACATTCTAAGTGCCATGGACACGGCTTTTATTGTTTCTAGTGTATCTGAAGTGTGGGTTTTGTCTAATCCACACATATGTGCTTATCTTTAGAAGCTGAACACAATTCATCAAAGGTTGCATAATGCTCCAAAGGAGCGGTTAGGAATTTATTTCACAGAGGACTTGTGAGTATTAGCTGAATAATTCCAATGGCTCCAGCATACTGTATACCAGTTGGCTTCTGGCCAGCTCAAACAAAGGCCTCACATTGCTGATCAAACAATTTGGATATCATTTTGCCCCTAATTGAGTTCTTGCACTTCCAATGTTAAGTCCTTCTCAGGCAGGGGCTTCACTGAGACCATGCAGATCATTGCCTTGTATATAACTTCTGCACGTGTCCTACTATTTCCATTTATATGAACATCACACTACAAATACATGAATTAACCAAATTTATTCAAAAGCAATACAAAAGAGCTTTATTTCAAATAAAAAGACATATATATATTATAATACAGGTATGGGATCCATTATCCGAAAACAAGTTATCCAGAAAGTTCTGAATTATGGAGAGGCCATATCCCATAGATTCCATTCTAAGCAAATATTTCATATTTATAAAAAAAAAAAATGTCCTTTTATCTGTAATAATAAAACAGTACCTGTACTTGATCCCAACTAAGATATAGTTACCCCTTATTGGGGGCAGAACAGCCCTATTGGGTTTATTTAATGGTTAAATGATTCCCTTTTCTCTGTAATAATAAAACAGTACCTGTACTTGATCCCAACTAAGATATAATTACCCCTTATTGGGGGCAGAACAGTCCTATTGGGTTTATTTAATGGTTAAATGATTCCCTTTTCTCTGTAATAATAAAACAGTACCTGTACTTGATCCCAACTAAGATATAATTACCCCTTATTGGGGGCAGAACAGCCCTATTGGGTTTATTTAATGGTTAAATGATTCCCTTTTCTCTGTTATAATAAAACAGTACCGGTACTTGATCCCAACTAAGATATAATTACCCCTTTTTGGGGTCAGAACAGCCCTATTGGGTTTATTTGATGGTTAAATGATTCCCTTTTCTCTGTAATAATAAAACAGTACCTGTACTTGATCCCAACTAAGATATAATTACCCCTTATTGGGGGCAGAACAGCCCTATTGGGTTTATTTAATGTTTAAATGATTCCCTTTTCTCTGTAATAATAAAACAGTACCTGTACTTGATCCCAACTAAGATATAATTACCCCTTATTGGGGGCAGAACAGCCCTATTGGGTTTATTTCATGCTTAAATGATTCCCTTTTCTCTGTAATAATAAAACAGTACCTGTACTTGATCCCAACTAAGATATAATTACCCCCTATTGGAGGCAAAACAATCCTATTGGGTTTATTCAATGTTTATATGATTTTTCAGTAGACTTAAGGTATGGAGATCCAAAGGACCTTTAGTTTAAGTTTGGTCATAAATATTTCATTTTCTGGATATCTCCAGAATATATGTAATAATATTCCAAAGTGACTGTAAAAAAGACAATAGAAGGGGTTCATTTATCAATACAGGTACTGGGACTATATTCACCAGGGCAGTAACAATGGAATGATTGATGAACGAATAGGGGTATACACCTGGACAAAAGCAGCGTGCGTGATCATCATGCAAACTACTGACATCATCATGTGATGACATTTTTGGCAGAGTGATGACATCAGGGGTGGGTTTCTTGTATCTGCCAGATTCAATTCGCACAATTTCTGCTAAAGGCTGAAGGTTTTGACCTGAACAGCCCCTTGAAAAACCAGGATATCCAGGTCACAACCAGACAGGTGGAAACCCAATGCACTTAAGCAAGTTCAGTACATACTTCCAGCTATAAATTACCATGATATAAAGGTTTGCACTTAAGCATACAATTTCCACCAATACATATACATTGATGTATTAAATACAAATATTAAATAAAAATCAAGCAGATGTTGATCGAGCAGGTTTAAAAATCCTGCTTGGATGAGGAGCACATAAGCTCATTGATCAATCGTATATCGCCTACTTTAAGGTGGGCATGTTGGGGAAAGATCCACCTTTTTGGCCAGGTCAGCAAACAAACAGAGCTTTCCTTGAATGGCCAGCTTTACTCTCAAATCCCAAATATATAATTAAAACACTAGAAAATGCAGAAACATGTCAAACTTATTGGCTTGTGAACATTTCCAAGGCCCCTTGAGAATGTACCCAGCTTATTTATATGAATAAAAGTTATCTTTTATGTGGATTGTGTTTACAACAGGTAAAAAGCTGCAAAGTAGGTCTTTCTCAACAGGCTATTGTCCCCATTATCTATTCCTTGTGGTCAGGCCATAAAATAATAATCTGCTCAAATTCATGAGCAGATCTGGCAGTAGAAAAGGCTCCAGCAACAACAGTATGGGTATTGATCAGAGGTAAATTTTCAAAGGAGTCAATGTATGAAAGCCACTTATTGTACAGCGCTGCGGAATATGTCGGCGATTTATAAATAAATGTTAATAATAATAATAATAAATGAAGAGTGCGACAGTCAGGATAGAGCAAAAAGGTCAACGAGCTAGCTAAACACACAGAAAAAAAGCTCAGCAGATCACTCCAAGAAGACATGAAACACAACCTGTGGGCAATGCATTACTCCCTAACCTATCAACGACAATGGTATAAGGCACAGAGAGACACTAATGGAAAGGTGGAGGGAACAGGGGAGTTAAGTTGGAAGAACTCCTTACATCTCCTGACTATGGGGAATCAGCATTAATAATCCAGTTTAAACATAGCTCTCCATTTCACACCGGACTAGTCTACTATTCCCATCAAGCGTCTTCCCAGTTCCAAAATGTCAAATCTGCTCATAAAGTTCAAGGCACTTCTGAATTCCTGAAATGTTCTAAACATCAGTGTGTTTAGATCTAGGTCTGCGGGGAGATATAGCACAGTGAGATATTATTTATAGCATTTCAGGAATCTAGAAGCACTCTCTGTGTTATCTGCCAGGCAGAGAAGCCTTCGTGCTATAGCTCTGGCACACACATAGACCACACTGAAATTACATCATGCAATTTACTACAATAACTTAGCAATAAACAAAAGCTATCCCCTCAAATAAGTAAATTAAAATATATTTTCAAGATTTCCTTTATCTGAAATTGTGTACAAAAACACTGATAGAGCTGTTCTGGTGTAGCCTTCAGGCCATGTTAAAGGCTCTAGTGCAAACGACAAAACAATATTATTATTTATTTCCATAGAACGGAAAAGATCTTGGCCAAACCACTTTTAGGGCACAGGAGGCATTACCAATGGATGCCTGAGATGAAAGGTGGCCCCGTGGTCAGAAAATGTCATCAATAAAACGTCAAATGACATTTTGCTTGACGTTTGTTTAACTGGGTTGGCATTCATGTCAGGCTTTCTGGCTGCTGTTGAACATGAACTTTCTGTTTCTCTAACACCCCATGCCCCCAAAACTCAGATAGATAGTAGTTTTGGTACTTTTTAATAGATCTCCCACTACTGAAAGTTTGGTGTTGTAATTCGCAATGTAAAGCCCAATGAGATGACTTGCCACATAGACAAGTCATCACAAATTTTACAGACACAATAAAAAGAAGGGAATTATTCAATACAAATTCCCTTTTGTATGTTTGTAGTAAAACTGGCCAGGTCAATCGCACATGTAAAAAAGAGCAGGGAATGGTCAAATGAAGGAACAGCCAATCAGGTTACATTTCAGGGTTGGTAGAAAGGAACAGACAAGCATGTTACTGAAGCAGAAAGAAGATGGAAATGAAGGAGCAGGAAGGTAAGTTACTGGGAGTAGAGGTTGTATTTGGGCGGAATGAAGGGGATGTTAATGGAACAGGTTATTCTTTAGATAAAATGCAATAAAGATATATGTAATACCAATTTAAATGGCACCTCTAACAACTGTAATACTATTTGAGTAACAAATGGTCTACAGACATTAAAAAATGTTGAGGTTCCCATCGGGGTTGAAATTTCACTAAATTCAATGAGAAAAAAAAAATCCTTCAATTTAAAAGAAAAAAAAAAGAAAAGAAAACACTTGAACTTGCCTTGGTTCATTTTTTTTGTTTGGCTTCCTCTGGCTCAACATAAAGGAGATCTAGCAAAGGTTGAACTTTATGGACTCACATCTTTTCTCACCCCGAGTAACTATGTAACTAAATGTTACAGAACAAATAACTAAACCAATATTTAAAGAATGAGGAACAGTTCACACATTTTTTTCGAGATTTGACAAATAATTACACTGAAGGGATAAGCCAAGCAAAATAATACAGGGCCCAGTTTTTCATTTTTCTCATAAGAACAACCTATGAAGATGCTGACATATAAAAACATGCAAGGGGGCAATTAGTGCAAAACAATTAGTTCTCGAAAAAGAAACAAGCGCGGTGCATCAAATATCTTATCTAAGCAAGAAAGGCTGCCCAGCTTTGCATTATGAAAAGCACAAATGGCTGAATGAAACTGGAGAAACTGAACCCTTTTATTCATGTTGAAGGACATTAAGACTGAGATTGCAGCCTGTATTTACATAGTTCATTTCTTGCAGCTCCAACAGGTTTCAGGAAGACTCCACCACCAATACATGGGCCAATAAGAACTTGGTCTGTCAGCAGCTTATTGGCCTATGCATGGTGCCCCCAGACGGGTATACCTAACCGGAAAAAAACAGATGTTGATCGGACAGGTTTAAAATCCTGTTGGAAGAAAAGGAGCGCATCAGCCTATTTGTGGTTATAAATTGTATTCAGCACCTAGCCAGTTTGGAACTTCAGCAGGTATCTGGTTGCCAGGGTTCAAATTATCCTAGCAACGAGGTAGTAGTCTGAATAAGAGGATAGAATATGAATAGAAGAGGGCCTGAAAATACAGATAAAAAAATGACAATAACAATACAATTGTAGCCTCAGAGAGCAATAGCTTATGGGAGGCTGGGGTCAGTGACCCCTACATGAAAGCCTGAGACAGATGAACAAGGCAAATAATTCAAAAACTCTAAAAAATGAAGACCAACTGAAAAGTTGCTACAAATTGGTCATTCTGTAACTAATAGCAAATAACCCTTTTAAATACAGGACAATGCTTAATGCAATATCTCTGTTCTCACACTAAGCAGTGTAAAATAATTTTGACGGATAATAAAATTCATAATCAATGTGACGACTAATTTGCAAAATGAATGACTTGTTTGAGGCAAATACACCTAGGGGTGATTTAGCAACGTTCAAATTTGAATTTTTTCCAAATATTCGAATTATGGTTCAAAAAAAGCATATGTTCAATATTTATTAAGTGCAAAATCCAAAAGCTTGAATGTAAAACATTGGCATCTAAAAGTTTGCGGAGTTTATGCAGAAATCAAGGGGAGATGCCCTAGGCAAAACCAAGCCATTCAAGTTGTGAATTTTTTTTCCAGTTGGTAAACTCACAAATTCGGGGATATTTTTTTATTCAACTTATTTTTTTATTTTTTGGTTTTTAATAAGCAAATATTTGAGTTTTTTTTAAATGCAAGTTTATTTGAAGTAGAAAAAAAACTTGAAAAATTGATAATTAAGCCCATTAGTGTTGTGGTTTGAAGTGTGGCAATGGTTAGCAATGTAATTTGGCTGTATGCATACCCAAAGACCTGTACAGGTATGGGACCTGTTATCCAGAATGATCGAGAAATGGGTTTATTCAATATTTGAATGATGTTTAGCAGACTTAAGTTATGGAGATCCAAATTATGGAAAGATCCCTTATCTGGAAAACCCCAATAGGATTGTTCTGCCTCCAATAAGGATGAATTATATCTTAGTTGGGATCAAGTACAGGTACGGTTTTATTATTACAGAGAAAAGGGAATCATTTAACCATTAAATAAACCCAATAAGACTGTTCTGCCCCCAATAAGGGGTAATTATATCTTAGTTAGGATCAAGTACAGGTACTGTTTTATTATTACAGAGAAAAGGGAATCATTTAACCATGAAATAAACCCAATAGGGCTGTTCTGCCCCCAATAAGGGGTAATTATATCTTAGTTGAGATCAAGTACAGGTACTGTTTTATTATTACAGAGAAAAGGGAATCATTTAACCATGAAATAAACCCAATAGGGCTGTTCTGCCCCAATAAGGGGTAATTATATCTTAGTTGGGATCAAGTACAGGTACTGTTTTATTATTACAGAGAAAAAGGAAATCATTTTTAAAAATTAGAATTATTTGCTTATAATGGAGTCTATGGGAGATGGCCTTTCCATAATTCGGAACTTTCTGGATAATGGGTTTCCGGATAAGGGATCCCATACCTGTATTTCTATACCAAATCAATGTTTACTTACAGTAAATACAGAAGGTATTGCTGTGTATGGAAGCTACATACTGTTATGCTAGATGAACTAACTCCATGATAATCTATTACATTCTTTCCCACTATGACAGCTGGCAAGGTCACATCAAATGACAAATGTTATTAGTTATTACAGTGTGCCTAGTTACCAGTTATGAACAGACCAAGGGATGCTTGTTATTAAATTTTCTTCATTAGCTAGCATTTTTAAATGAAATATCAACATTACTAAGGGGCAGTAATTGGCCAAATTTTTGTATTTTGATTTTTACAGCGATTTCAGTTTTTAAAGTGCTGAAACCCCCAAACTCAAATTATAACTTCAAAATAAGTATTTATTAAGATAAAAAAAACCTTAAATAACTCAAATGTAAAATGTAAGCATCTAAAAGCTTGCGAGGTCATGCAGAGGCATATTTATTAACATTCCAATTTGTGAGGTTTTAGAGGTTTTATTCTACTTTGAATACAGTCACAATTTAAAAATAATGCTAATGGCGTATTTATTATTATTATTATTATTATTATTATTAGTTTGTAAACTCCCAAAGTCCAGGTATTCAAGTTATTTTTCAACATTTTATTCAACTGAATTACTGTTTTACACTTGAAATTTGTTTTCAAATTCTTTATTTTTGTCAAAGTTGCACATAACATGATATACTATGGAAGCTTTTGCATAAGTATTTTTGAGTACATTTGTGCTGATTCACAAAAAACATTTAAAAACTAGTTTAGGGGAAGGTATAGATTGAAAGAAGAAAAAGACCAGTAAGAAGAGGCAGAATAACAACCTAGTTTGCTCCATAGACTTAGTAAGAAGGAAGAAGGGTATATTTGTACTTTTTAAATAGAGAAGTATCGATGAGCAAACATTTTTCACCAGGTTTCATTGTGAAAAAATGTCCATAGACTCCAATAGGTAAAAAAAAGTTGTGTTGTAAAAGAATATCTATATATATTGTAAAATAAAAAAATGTTGCCTATTGACTTGTAATTTGTGGCTTTCTGCTGTTTCCCAGAAGAGAAATGGGATAGGCTCGCTCATCACAACAGATAAACAAACATCCGAGTTTATTCGAAGGAGGAAAGACTTATAAAACCTCACCGTTTCAAATATTGCTAAATATGCCCAATGTATGTGACTTACGTTCCATCTGTTCAAACATGACAGAGAAGAGAAAGTCTCTGGGGGTCATGTAGTACTCTCCTTCATACTTCAGTGAGGCAAACTGCATGAAGCGCTGTTTCCTAATTGACTGGTTTTCTTTTGCCTCATCATTAGCATCTTCTTTCTGCAACAAAACATAGAACATTTAGCACAGTTTTAGCCATATATTTGAGACAAACTCATTACTGTATGCAGTGCCTAAACTGTAAGATGCCGACATTACACACCTAAAACCCTTGATATGGGTGTGGTTGCTCCCATATCACCAAAACTGGTTAAAGGAAAAATATACTTTTGTTTGTATGGCAATAAACATATGGCTAATACGCACATAACTTTTTTCCAGATGGTGTGTCTCTCTTTTGGCCTATATATTGATGGCCTAGAACCCTAGGTTAATGACTCATATCAGAGGGACTGTAATGCTATCTGGGAGCTAAACATGGAGGAGTTGTTGGCCTTCCCACTGCAGTTACAAATGAAGAAAATGTTAATTTACACCTTTCCAGCAATATCTGACAAGTGATGTATCCATATGTCTACTGTAATCACTGTAATCCTTGAATTATGAACTTGTTTAAGGTGTTTTTTGTTTTAAATTACATGAGAAAAAAAGCTTCAAAGAAAAGCCAAAGGCTAACAAACATTATTGCTAGACTTTTTTATTTTTATGCTATATTGACTGTGCAAACTAAGAGAATCAGCAGCACTATTACCACAATAATGTAGGCCCTTAAAAGGACATATAAAACCTACATTTTCCTACAATGTTTATAAGTTGGGCACGTCTCCTCCACTCAAAAGGCATAATTCGTACTACATATATGCCCTCCGTTTTCCAGCAGTTAAGTGCCTAGACACTTAGGGGCAGATTCAAATCCTGAAATGGGTAAAATTCGGATTAGATACAAAAATTTCTGATCCTCACAAATATCACAAAAATGCTTACGAAAAAATCGTATTAGTCACGATAATATTGTATCAGTCACCAAATTTTCGTATCCAAAAGATCATAACGGCAGGAAAACCTTTCTGACTTTGATCCTTCAGTGCATGATTTTGGAAGCCCAGTACAAAAAAGTCTAGCAAATTAGCAAAAAAATCGGTGAAAATACGCAAGCTACGATAACTTATAAAAAAAATATGATTTTTTACGATTTGGAAGCAATCGTACTTTGATAAATGGGCCCCTTAGGCTGACACAGTAGGCCTTTATAAAAGCCATTGAGCCAAGCCTGCTAGTAGTAGTTTTCAATATGTCTAAAACTGCTAATATTGTGGAAACCACTTAATATAATAATAGATAATGTACATAAAATGCAAGAGTGCTCAGAGGAGCACTCTGATTTGGTTTATGTTAATTCAGTTTTTGGGTTATTGCCTATTAATCAGTTCTACGCTACTGTGAAACATGAATCTGAATTAGTCTCATTAGCTTTATATTATGAATTCTATATTGTGCATGTACATGAGACCTAGGGGCTGATTTACTAACCCACGAATCCGACCCGAATTGGAAAAGTTCCGACTTGAAAACGAACATTTTGCGACTTTTTCGTATGTTTTGCGATTTTTTCGGATTCTGTACGAATTTTTCGTTACCAATACGATTTTTGCGTAAAAACGCGAGTTTTTCGTATCCATTACGAAAGTTGCGTAAAAAGTTGCGCATTTTTCGTAGCGTTAAAACTTACGCGAAAAATGCGCAACTTTTCGCGTAAGTTTTAACGCTACGAAAAATGCGCAACTTTTTACGCAACTTTCGTAATGGATAGGAAAACTCGCGTTTTTACGCAAAAATCGTATTGGTAACGAAAAATTCGTAAAGAATCCGAAAAAATCGCAAAACATACGAAAAAATCGCAAAATACCGATCATTACGAAAAAACCGCAATCGGACTCCATTCGACCCGTTCGTGGGTAAGTAAATCAGCCCCCTAGGCTCGCATAACTAACAGCAGGAGAAGATGGGGATTATTTAAGAAGAAAGTGATCTTTAATGCTAAATGTGTATTCAGACATTTTCATTGCAGCAAAGTTTTAGTGAAATGTTACTTTTTCTTGCCTTCTACTTTGGTAAGAAATAGGGATGCACTGAGATCCAGATCCAGTTTGGGATTCTGCTTTTTCAGCAGGAATTAAGTCAAATCCAATGTACCTGTATAAAATGTACCTGTATAAAATGTGCCTATTTGTGTTTATGCCTTAATTGTGTACACTTGTGGAGATATATAAATACAATGCTTTTTTCTTTTGTTGGAAATGGTGGAATTCACCCAATTACACAAAAATAAGGTATGGTTTTAGGGGTTCCTGATCCTTGGAATGTTCCATTTAGGACCGAAACACAAGTCATAATGTCACCTTGTGTATTTCTAGTCCCTGTTGCCACAGGACACAGTTAGAAAGCGGCAAAATGGACATAGGAGATATAAAATAAATGAATCCATAAACTCAAAGTCTGCTGTTTTTCTAAATAAAAAACTACTCTTACCATGCTCACCCAAGGGAGCTTTTGTTGACAGCATAAAATGAACTTCGGCATTAGTTGAAATGATTTGTTATTTTAACTGCAGAGTTTGTTAATCCTATATCTCTATCCACTGTGTTTGAGGGCTTAACCGGAACGAGTCTAAAGCAAGCTGTTATTATAGACAAGGGCATATGATTATGGTCATAGGTATAAATGTTAAAGGTCCTTGTTAAAACAAATGTTTGAAATTGTTTTGTCCTTTTTAAAATGTTTTTCTTTATAGACTGAGGAAAACATGTTAACGAGACTCTCACAAAATCGAAGGATTAGACAGTGAATTCGGCAAGGGAGCCACAAGGGCAAAGAATTTACTGCTCAACGTACTTCCTGCAGCCATGCCAGCTCCTCGCGAGCAGCCACGCCAACTTTGTAATAAACATTAGTGAGCTAATGACACCAGATCTGTGGTCTACTAAAGCCAGAACGTACCAAAAGACCCCTGGGGGGCTCAACTCAACAGTCCAGGACAATCAGGAATCATGGAACAGCTATATGTGATCAGCAATAGTCCAATAATTTTGAAATTGTCACAAAGCGGAATACAGGATACAGTAACGTATCTTCAGTATAGTTACTTAAATCTAAAGTTGGCTTTAGTTTTCATATTGTACTATGTAAGTGTAAGAAGAATTTGTTATTTACAAAGGGCAAAATAAGTTTTTGTATAAAATTTAAATGTATCCAAATATTTTTTTCATACACAATTTGCTTGTGACCATTTAAAAAAAGTCCCGTTCATCTGTTTTAAAAGACTACCATAGACATTTGGAAAAAAGAGGGATCATTTCTTAACCCACACCACCAAATAGATATATGACCAAATGAGCCATACAAGTGGATGATTAAAATAGGCAACAGTGGCACCAATTAGATTTCTGGATCCCTGTTCGATGCTAGCAGCCATGAAATAGTAGCAGTGATATATTATTATGACTACAGACTGGCCAATGTTTTAACCTACTTAGGATGTAATCCAGCATATCTCCAACAAAATATCTTCGGCATGCAAGGTTGTGTTGGCCCCACAAAGCGAAAGACTATCTACACTTATCCACTATCTGATCATCAGAGCTGTAGACCCATAATTTGCCACTGGAGCTTATCAGCGTCTACTGATTTGCGCTGGATAAGTTATCAAGCATCTCTACTGACACTTCCTCACGTGTAATAGAATTTTCTACAAAGTCACAATAGGAAAATCCCGGATGTAATGGTTGATTTCATGCCGATAGTATTTAAACGACAGACTTGCGTTCATGCATTCCCAGACAAAACAAATTTGTATACATTCTCAAGAAGACCGTGGCTCCAGTATATTGTCTCAAAATATGTGGACTGTGTCCTCCTGTCTAATTAATAATGATAATCCTTGTATTAAAAAAAGGTTTTGAACATGGATTCAAGTCTGCAGCAGGCCGACTTGCCCCCTTAAAATTTATTGAAGCACAACATAGAAACCCCTAACATACCTATCACTGTAATCTGTTCCTTCAAAAAGTATGAGTAAATACCAGTTTTATATGCTGAAATACAGCTGCAAAACAGTTTTTCTCTTTCTACATCATTTGAAATCCTGACGGGGAGGAGGGACTAAAACACTGAAGTTACAAATTGTAACGACTTCACCACAGCTTACAGACAGCATGCAGGAACTACATAACCCACAATGCATTGCACTGTGATGTTACTTTCCTTGTTGACATCACGTGTGGAGGGAATTGTGGGATTGGGAGGATGCAGGCTGAGGACAGTCGACTACTGTCATATTTTATTTGTGTCTCAATATAGTCAGCCAGATCAGCAGGGGAACAGGGGGCGGGGCTTAGGCAACTGTTCCAAACCATATTCATAGTAAGTTGGGTTGAAAAAAGACATACGTCCATCAAGTTCAACCATAATGCCTATACCTAACCTGCCTAACTACAAGTTGATCCAGAGGAAGGCAAAAAACCCCATCTGAAACCTCTCTAATTTGCCTCAGAGGGGAAAAAATTCCTTCCTGACTCCAAGATGGCAATCGGACCAGTCCCTGGATCAACTTGTAGCTATCTCCCATAACCGTGTATTCCCTCACTTGCTAAGAATCCATCCAGCCCCTTCTTAAAGCTATATAATGTATCAGCCAGTACGACTGATTCGGGGAGGGAATTCCACAACTTCACAGCTCTCACTGTAAAAAATCCTTTCCGAATATTTAAATGGAACCTCCCTTCTTCTAAACGGAGTGGGTGCCCTCGTGTCCGTTGGAAGGACCTACTGGTAAATAAAACATTAGAGAGGTTATTATATGATCCCCTTATATATTTATACATAGCTATCATGTCACCTCTTAAGCGCCTCTTCTCCAGTGTAAACAGACCCAACTTGGCCAGTCTTTCTTCATAACTGAGACTTTCCATACCCTTTACCAGCTTAGTTGCCCTTCTCTGGACCCTCTCTAACTCAATAATGTCCCGTTTGAGCACTGGAGACCAAAACTGAACAGCATATTCTAGATGGGGCCTTACCAGCGCTCTGTAAAGGGGAAGAATAACCCCCTCCTCCCGTGAATCTATACCCCTTTTAATACAGCTCAAAACCTTGTTTGCCCTTGCAGCTGCTGCCTGGCATTGCTTGCTACAGCCAAGTTTATTATCTACAAGGACTCCAAGGTCCTTCTCCATTATGGATTTGCCTAGTGCAGTCCCATTAAGGGTATACGGGGCTTGCATATTTTTACATCCCAGGTGCATGACCTTACATTTATCCACATTAAATCTCATCTGCCACTTAGCTGCCCAGATTGCCAGTTGGTCAAGATCCTGCTGCAGGGATGTCACATCCTGGATAGAATTGACTGGTCTGCAGAGTTTTGGGTCATCTGCAAACACTGATACATTACTCATAATACCCTCCCCTAAGTCATTTATGAACAAATTAAACAAAAGTGGACCCAGTACAGAACCCTGAGGGACCCCACTGAGAACCTTACTCCAAGTAGAGAATGTGCCATTAACAACCACCCTCTGTACCCAATCCTGTAGCCAGTTTTCTATCCATGTGCAAACGACTTCACTAAGACCAATAGACCTTAGCTTAGAAAGCAGTCGTTTGTGGGGAACGGTATCAAATGCTTTGGCAAAATCCAAATAGATTATATCTACTGCATCCCCACTGTCCAGCTTCTTACTTACCTCATCATAAAAAGCAATTAAATTGGTCTGACATGACCTGTCCTTCATAAAGCCATGCTGATTACTGCTCATAATGCCATTCTCCACTACATAATTTTGAATGTGATCCCTTAACAAGCCTTCAAATAACTTATTACATTAAAAACATGAAAAGGCTGCTTATTTTTAGATGATGTATATAGCCCCTCTAAGATTACCGCTGAGCAGTTAAATTTCCCAAAACCTGCTGGCAATAAGCCAATAAATAGTTAACTCTCTGCTTTTTCATTTGGGCTTCCTTCCCGTCCTATCCTTCTTCAACCCCATTAAAACTAATGACCCCTAAAATTGTCATTTTATGGTTTATAAGGATTATGCCATGTACAGTACATTTATCTCGAAAAGCAAAGAAAATAATTTTATTTTGTGTAATACTGCAGATGTTTGAGAACGTTAACCCCGTGGGCCAATATCCCAGCTGACTAAAGGGAGTAGCCTTTGGCTCGAAGAAAAAATAAAAACAGGGAATGCCACCATGGAACTCGACATAGAAAGAGACGGCGCAAGAAGGAAAATGCCTGTTTATTCTGGATAAGCCCAAACGTAATGAGTCAACAAAGCAAAAGCTTCTTGAAATACATACAACTTCCAGTGAAAAGATCAGATTAACTTAGAACAAAAACGCCTTCCGAACAATAGACGTATTAAGGTAGAAAAGTACATGTAAGTCCGTAATTAAACAAACCATAGAACCGAACATGAATTTTACTTAGCCACCACTCAATCTTTCAGCCACAGGCAAACCAGGTGCAACATAACAACATTACATCAATGACTATAAAGTTTTTCTGTTGTTCTTTCCTTATATAAACAGTGTTGGGATCTAAGGTGCTAAAAAGCTCCGTAGCATGGCAGGAGATAGACGTAAAGCCCCGATGGTAACTGAATCCTGCTGCTGTGTTACACCAGGCTCTCAGAAACATTAGCAAAGGAATTATTTCCGCTTCAACAGGAAAAAATATTCACATGAAAACCGGCTAAACTGAAACGGAGGCAAAATATGGGCGCCGGTATGGCACAAGCAAAAGTACAGTTCTATAGACATGCATTTATATGGGACTCTATACGTTTACTGGTAATTAAAATTACCTTTTATTGCTGAATGTACCGAAAAAAAAAAAAAGCATGTGAAAAATGTCTTTCATGAGAAAAATGTAAATATAATAAAGATATTAAGGCATGCCATCAGACTAGAGATAAAACAAAATACCCAGGTGACAGTCTATTATCTCTCTAGAAAAAATAACAGTTGTTGTGGAAATAAAACAGGGCAAAGGCTGTAGGAGGGCAAACGCCACACTTACAACTCCCCAGATTAAAGGTAAAAAGTCTCTGTACAGAATAAATCAGCATTTTTTTTTTCTCCTGATAACATTTACAGTTTCCACACAATTATTAATCAGTTTCCATGGAACAACACAATATATTCAAAGGGATAGTTCACCTTTAAATTAACATTTAGTATGATTTAGACATTGATATTCCGAGACTATTTGCAGTTGGTTTTCATTCTTTTATGAATTTGTAGTAATTTAGCTATTGGTTCAGCAGCTCTCCAGTTTGTTTTTTAAGCAGCTATAGGGTTACTAGGGTCTATTTACCCTAGCAACCAGGCAGTGGTTTGAATGAGACACGGATATGAATAGGAGAGGGCCTGCATACTAAGACAAGTAAGGGCTCTGGCACACGGGGAGATTAGTCGCCTGCGACAAATCTCCCTGTTCGCGAGCGACTAATCTCCCCGAGTTGCCATCAGTTGCCATCCCACCAGCGACAATGTAAGTCTCCGGTTGGATGGCACACGCGGCGGCTCGATTTCGGCATTGCTGAAATCACCTGCGCAGCGTGTGCCATCCCACCGGCGACTTACATTGTCGCCAGTGGGATGGCAATTCGGGGAGATTAGTCGCCCCCGTGAACGGGGAGATTTGTCGCGCGTGCCAGAGCCCTAATAGAAATTAACAATAAAATTGCATTCAGAAAGGGTTAAATGGTAAGGGGAAAAAATTTTTGGATTCGGCCCAATCCTTCAGGGTGGGTTCGGCGCATCCCTAAAAATAATACATAATGAAAACCAAAAGCAAAGATGCTAGGAAGAGGGCATTCTAAAATATACTAAAAGATAACTTTAAAGGTGAGTCACCCCTTTAACTAGGATGTTGTTGTGGGTGAAAGGGTATACTAAACCTCAATTGCCAAATAATTAGTGGATAACAGTTGTGTAAATAAAACAGGGCAAAGTCTGTAGATGAGCAAACGCCAAACTTACTACTCCCGAGATTAAGGGGAAAAGGTCTCTGTACAAAGTCAAGGTGACGATATCACCAAATGAATGGATATTCTCCCAATACGCCCCTTAAAGTGGCCAATATGAGGCTAATTCAATCTTTTGGCCCTAGGGCCAAACAACTGAATTACAACAGGTATAGGAGCTGTCAGACCAAGGACGGCATCAATAAAGCCAATGTGGTCCCTGATCCGACGGAAAAATTAAACCTGTCTGATCGACACCTGGCTGATTTTTGGCCAGATATTGATTGGGGAGGCCCATCGAGGGGCCCCAGACATGGGCAGAAAAGCTGCCAAATAGGTCTGAAAGGACTCAAATTGGCTGCCTGTATATGGCCACCTTTACTCAGCATTTTTGTTTCACCTGATAACAGCTACGGTTTCCACGCAATTATCATTGTTAAACAGTTGCCATGGAACAACACAATATATTTAAAGGCATAGTTCACCTTTAAATTAGCTTTTAATATGATGTAGACACTGATATTCCGAGATAATTTGCAAATGGTTTTCATTTCTTTATGGTCATTTAGCTATTTGTTTAGCAGCTCTCCAGTTTGGTATTTCAGCAGCTATAGGGATATGAAGAGGAGAGGGCCTGCACAGAAAGATAAGTAATAAAACGTAACAATAAAAATAAAAGTATAGCCTCACTGAGCAATAGCCTTTGTCTGCTGGGGTCAGCGACCCCATTTTAAAGCTTAAAAAAGGCAAAAGAGGAAGGCAAATAATTAGAAAACTATAAAAAAATAAATAATGAAAATCAACTGCAAAGTTGCTAGAAATAGGGCATTCTAAAATATAACTTAAAAGGTGAGCCACCCCTTTAACTAGGACATCATTGCGTTTAAAAAGGGGGTACTAAATCTCAATAGCCAAAAAATGAGTAGAACATACTTCTTATTGAATAACCATGATGAAACCTTAGCTTTGTTCCTTGTCTGATTATTTCCAGCACGCGGATGTTTAGCCTCTCGTGATCATACTCTGACATTCTCAACTCTGTATATTATTTTTCTGCAACTTTATCGGTCTTAGAAACATTCTACAGCTGTCAACACTGCAAAACAAATGTAACTAATTGAGATAGAATATCTGTCTTCTGGCTTAATTAGCGACCCTATCGTGAGAAACACACCTGTTAGCGGATGCTTGAGTCATTATTGGGGGATTAAACACTTCAGATTTATATATAAGGTCAAGCTTACGTGGCGCAAACTTTTTAGGACTCGCTAATGCTGGGCTTAACCAGTTGCCTTAACCAGTTGGTAAGAAAGGCTTCCATTGTATGTTACGCTACTTAATGAGTATGGCCATGTCTGATCAGCATGGTTTCCAGGCCTGTACTGGCAGTATTTGGATTCTGGCAAATGCCAGAGGGGCTGCTGTAAGATGCCACAGACAGTCACTATTAATTGGGCTGGTGGGGGGGCAGTTTGAGCCTCTGTGTACTTGCAATTTCAGGGCCTATTTTGAGTCCCAGTCCAGACCTGATGGTGCCTATTACTATGCAGCCACAGGTTGCACACATTTGGGAACAATTTACTACCTGGTAGAAAAACATAGCAACATTCTTTTGTACCATGACGTACCCTTGAATTGCGACCACCTATGAGCACACATGTAGGATAAGTTTAGATGGTGGGCCTATTAATATTCAACTTTGCACAGAATACTTTGATGAAAAGCAAAACCCTGACCTTTAAATAAGAACAAAATTGTGCCATATATGATACGATAATATTAATCCTGGTAATGGGCCATGGTCTAATCACCGCAACTGCAGTATATTTATATTGTCAGTTAGATGGCAGCAGAACCTTGTAAATGATTCATTTAAGTACAGAGCTGTACAAAGGTAGAATAGAAGAATAATAGAAGAATAAGAACACAGATTTCAGATTCTATTCTATTAAGGGCAGTATGTACCATTTATGTTGGCTAATCTGTACTCCCTCTTTGTGATCCCAGCGAGTTGACCTCTGTACCAAAATACTCATATAAATAAAATATATGAACATGCTGATGATTATAGTGAACTGTCGAACACACTTGTTAGTCACCATTTAGTTATAAAAATAAAGAAATAAAAGCAAGTCATTCCTTGAGCAGGGCTAGCCTTCAACCACCATCATTCCACCTCAATAGACTCAGACTGGGGATCTATTAATCTGTATGTTTGATAATTACATGATATCAAAGGTGATAACTAGGAGGAAACAGGATGCAAGCTTACAGGACACCTTCCCTTCTCTGGGATTCTGATTATCAAAGCCTAGAGGAAATAACTAGTGCCCAAAAGCACAAATCAAAGAAATGTGACTTCAGAGAAATGAAAAGAGCTGTTTCTCGTGCTTGCATATGCCTTCTGGTGACATACCTATGGGTAATCATTTAATCATTTTCATAACAAACTGCCATAAAGTAAGCTGCATTTCCACACTAAAGAGAAGGACTCATTTTTATGACCCGTGAAACAAAAATGCTTAGAAGTACTTACTTCAAATGATTAACACACACACAAGAACATGTTGAAGCATAGTTGAAAACACCTCGACATAGAAACTTTGTTCAGACGAAATGGCAGATGACAAAATGTCATATGGCAGCCTTGTTGTTTCACACGTGTATATTTTTGTGTATTTCACTTATTCATAAAATTAAAGCTTGCTCATAAATACATACGTTAAGTTATAAGTTACAAAAGGAGTAGATTTTTTGCCATTTATGTGCCACTAAGGAAGAAGATGTAAGCTTAAGGGAACTTTTCACTTAAAGGAAAACTATACCCCCAGAATGAATACTTAACCAACAGATATTATGTTAAGTGGCCTATTAAAGAATCTCACCAAACTGGAATATATATATAAGTAAATATTGCCCTTTTACATCCTTTCCCTTGAGCCGCCATTTAGTGATGGGCTGTGTGCTCCCTCTGACAGCTCTGACTGTAACAGGAAGTAGGGTGGGAGCAAAAAACAGAACTCTGCCCATTCATTGGCTGATGGGGCCTAGCATGTATGTGTGCCCTTGGCTTGTTTGTGTGCACTGTGAATCCTATGGTCCCAGGAGGCGGCCCTTATTTCTATTTAGGATTACCCAATAGCATTTACTACTATAAAAGTATATTTTTATGAAAATGGTTTGTTTAGATGAAGCAGGGTTTTACATATGCGCTTGTTTATGCATTGTATTTTTATAGAGACCTACATTGTTTGGGGGTATAGTTTTCCTGTAAAGAAACACTAAACCATAAAAATGAATATGGCTAGAAATGCTATATACCCGTTATCAAGAATGCTCAAAACCTGGGGGTTTTCCGGATAAGAAGTCTTTCTGTAATTTCGATTTCAAATAAGTTTACTAAAAAAAATAACTAAAACATTAATTAAACCCAATATGACTGTTTTGCCTCCAATAAGGATTCATTATATCTTAGTTGGGATCACGTACAAGGTACTATTATATTATTATTATAAAATAGAAAATAATCTAAAATTTTTAATTGATTAAAATGGAGTCTATGGGAGATGGCCTTCCCATAATTCAATGCCTTCCAGATAACAGGTTTCCATAAAACTAATCCCATAACCGTATTTTATATACTTATCTTAAATTAACAGCCAAAAGGTTCAGCATCTCTATAGCAGCAATGATCCAGGCTTTCAAAGTTGTCAAAGAAGCTCCCCATCTTGGATTCTGTTAGAAGTGTCAGTGAGACTGCACATGCTCAGTGCGCTCTGGGCAGTAGTTGAGAAGCTTAGGGGTTGTAGCAAATTATCAAGCAGAAATTGAGGTTGGCCTGTCATATAAGATGATGCTAAAGGTCTGATTAGTAAATTCTGATGCTAACTGCACTGGTTTCTCACCTGCCATGTAATGAGAATCTGAATTAATTACTAATCAGCCTTACATTGTGACATTTATATTCTATATATACAGTATAATGTGACATTTATATTCTATATATACAGTATATTGTGACATTTATATTCTATATATACAGTATAGTGTGACATTTATATTCTATATATACAGTATAGTGTGCCATTTATATTCTGTATATACAGTATAGTGTGCCATTTATATTCTATATATACAGTATAGTGTGCCCTAGGCAACCCGGTCGGCTACCTCCCCCCCCCCGTGTGCTTTCGCGCATGCGCAGTCGAGGGGGGCGGGGATTGCGACCCGATAGATCATTGCCCCCACCGCATGACAAGCGGCAGGGCAATGACTAAGAGAGCAGACTAGGGGTAGGCAGGAGGGGTTCCTGCCTGACACCCCCCAATCGTTGCGCCCTAGGCAGCTGCCTCTTCTGCCTACCCCTAGTTCCGGCCCTGCATTGTTGTATTGAAATACGAGTCTTTTCTCCGTGCCATTAATTTGTGGCACTTGTCCCTAAACACCATCTATCCCATTAATTTGTGGCACTTGTCCCTAAACACCATCTATCCCATTAATTTGTGGCACTTGTCCCTAAACACCATCTATCCCATTAATTTGTGGCACTTGTCCCTAAACACCATCTATCCCATTAATTTGTGGCACTTGTCCCTAAACACCATCTATCTATCTATCCATCTATACACATAGACTGAGACTTTGCCATGTAGAAGGAAACATTTTATTGCACTAACATACATAGTAAACAAGACTATGAAATTTCTTATGGAAAAGGTTTACCACAAAAGATCAGATCTAACCTAGAAAAAGCAAATAAATGCTTTGCAATGCTTTTAACAACATTTACTATGTAGGATTAACAAGTTATATGTAATAAATCTAGTTTTACTGTGCCAAATTATATGTCAAAACTGTTTAATGGTCTTAAAATAATTTAAGTAACATTGGGTTCCACATAAATTTGTTCATCACTCTTTCCCAGTAACTATACTCTAAAGCAAATTTAAAAACCATTGCAGACAAAACCCAACGAAATCTCCATTGCCAGGTAATGCTTGAAATGGCTCTGGATTAGAATGCCTGGAAGCTGTGATGGACCAGAGATAATAAAAACTTTGACTTGATGATCGTGAAATGCGAGTGGGATTGATTTACCAAAGAGGACGACTGTCGCAGAATGAACAGAAAAATCAAGGGCTCATTAGTGATAAAAGCGCTGTCCAAGGAATATTATGTCCAATCACAAATAAAGAAAAGGTTGCAAGTCTCTAATACAGGAGTCAAGTACTGCAGATACAGGTAGTTTCTTTTGTAATCATGGACCAGTCACCAAACGTCTATGTAAATGGCCTTGCACATGGTTTTCCAGATATGAAATCTTTCTCTAATTTGGATCTCCATACCTTAAATCTACTAAAAAAAAAATAAAATCATATAAACATTAAATAAACCCAACAGGATTGCTTTGCCTCCAATATAGATTAATATCATCTTAGTTGGGATCAAGTACAAGGTACTGTTTTATTATTACAGAGAAAAGGGAATCATTTAACCATTAAATAAACCCAATAGGGCTGTTCTGCCCCCAATAAGGGGTAATTATATCTTAGTTGGGATCAAGTACAGGTACTATGTCTATGAAGATTTTCATTCATCCAGGTCATGGTATATCTAGTATAAATAAATTTAAAGCAACTACCAAACAAGTCCAGTTGCTTTAAATTTATTTATACTAGATAAGTACAGGTACTGTTTTATTATTACAGAGAAAAGGGAATCATTTAACAATTAAATAAGCCCAATAGGATTGTTCTGCCCCCAATAAGGGGTAATTATATCTTAGTTGGGATCAACTACAAGGTACTCTTTTATTATTACAGGAAAAAAAAAAGAAAACCATCATGTCATGGCAATGACAGTGTTGGTGAATTAGACTATAAGCTCCACTAGGTCAGGGGACGCAGATGCATAATTAAACACTCACTGTACAGCACTGAGTAATACATCAGTTCTATATAAATAAAGGATAACAATACTGGATGTAAATAAATACCTCATATGTATTATATTTTCTAGAATTTCTCAGCGAAAAAGGCATTGGCTGCATGAGAAAGCTCTCGATTGTTCTGTTTTGAAATAACAAATATGTCATTCTCCTAAGAGTAATATAAAAAAAAAAATGCTAACTTAATGTTATTTGCTTAAATAGTATGTTAAAACAACTTATCATATTACAGTTAATACAAATGCACATACTACGTCAAAAGATATTAAAACAAATACGTTTATTGTAATGATTATATGTCTACAGTTATCCAAATGTAAGCCAAAACTGACTCAACTAAGCTCAGTGAATTATAAAATAAAGTACCAGCTCAGGCATGGAGCTACCCAAAAACATGAATATCTAGTGGCTCTGAATATACTCAAGCAACACCAATTACTAAATATAATAATTGCACAAGACTTATTTTGTGGAATCTATTGCATAAAATCTACAAGACTGAGGGGCTGATTAATCAAGGTTCCAATTCAATTTTTTCTGAGATTTAAATGTTTTTGCACAAAAAACACCATTAAATTTGAATTGTGGTTTCCAAAACTCGAATGTTCCATATTAAATAAGTGCAGAAACAGTTTGTGAGTTTATGTGGAAGTCAATGGGAGTTTGCAGACCCATTAAAAATGTTTAGAAGAATGTGGAATTTGATGCATTCAAGTTTTTTTTTTTTCTTGATATTTTTTATATTCAACGTTCTGAAAAAATAAGCCCCCTAATGTTTTTATTTATTTTTTATAAAAGTGGTTAGGGGTTGCCATGTTTGCTGACGTATCATACTGGTGGGTGGCAATGATATAGGAGTTTGGGAGCATCATTCCTTAAGGTTATTAAAATAAATTTTAAAAATCCAAAAGGATTTCTTAACCGAAGTCTATCAGTGTATGTTTTAGTGTCTTCATTGGAAAATAAAATAGCTTCCATTGTCCATATGTTGTAATGAACATTCATGCAATAGTACACAAATATACATTCATTATTTTAAAGCTTTATTTTGCATTTTTAAAGGGAAACTATACCTCCAGAATGAAAACTTAACCAACAGATAGTTTATATCATATTATTATTAAATGACCTATTA
The DNA here is from genome assembly GCF_000004195.4 of Xenopus tropicalis. Taxonomy (NCBI): domain Eukaryota; kingdom Metazoa; phylum Chordata; class Amphibia; order Anura; family Pipidae; genus Xenopus; species Xenopus tropicalis. Next base: position 157,628,277 of record NC_030678.2, on the reverse strand, counting down.
AAGAATCCTACCAAACTGGAATATATCAGTAAATATTGCCCTCTTACATCCTTTCCCTCGAGCCACCATTTTGTGGTGGGCTGTGTGCTCCCTCAGAGATCAGCTGACAGGAAATAATGCAGCTCTGACTGTAACAGGAAGTAGTGTGGGAGTAAAAGACAGAACTTTGCTCATTAATGATATGCCCTAATATGTATACATGCCCTTGGTTTGTTTGTGTGAACCGTTAGGATTAAACAATGGCAAATATATCTAAAAAGGTATATTTTTATGAAAATGGTTTATTTATATAAAAAAAAAGGGTTTTACATCTGGTATATGATATATGTTTATAGCGACCTACTCTGTTTAGGTTTATAGTTTTCCTTTAATAAAACAACAATAAAAAAACAAGGATAAGGGGAGGGAAGGACAATAAGAGGAGGGAGTTCAGGGAGGATGAGCTACCGTATAGGAAGTCTGTAATGATTTAAAGTCCAGATTAAACATAATTGGATCCCTGGTCTATAGTAGTTTCTGGAAAGAAGTCAAAGCATCCCGGATTTTATTAAATTTGGCTGAAATGAAAGTCAGTTTGTACATGGGCAGAGCACCGTTCACCAACTTCTTCCAGGGCAACAAGGAGGGAAGTTCTTGTAATTTCCACCTAAGAGTGATGACATTCCTTGCATAAAAGAAAAGCAGAAATGAATGTACGTTTATGTTGATGTGGAAAATGTAATACTTTTTAATGAACAATTTTGTTTTACAGTTCCTTGTACTGGGGCCACGAGGACAGATGTTTTAGTGAATATTCAGGACCACTAATTGCCTTTTTCTCTACCTTGCTTTCCCTTTCTACCCCCATTTTCTCTGCTTTCTATCCTCTTCCCAATTATGAAAACACACCTGTAAATGTCATATAAAAAAAAACTATATATTTTATATTTTATGCAGCAAATGGGCAACTGAAATTTCTGCAGTTACAATAGAAGAGACAGAACAAGAACTGAAACTGAATTCCACAAATTGGATTACTCCAGGATCCCAACGCTGTAACTTGAACTCTCTGAACTTGATTTCCACACTTTCCAAATTATGATTTGTACCAAGGGGTTCAGCATTGGAAATGGAGAAACTTCGGGTTCAAAAAGAAAGTGTGAGTGTAAGTGGGGGTGTGCAAATACTACACTTATCAAAATTCAAGATTACACAGACACAGATTTGGCAAACTATGGGGCAGGTTTATCAAAATTTTTACCTAGACAAAAGGTTTTTTGCACTAAAACTCACAGACTAGAATTAGAGTTTCTGAAATGCCAATGTTTGAGATTTATTAAGTTAAAAAAACGCAGCACATAAAAGCTGGCTGTGTCCCATGTTTGTGGCAAGTACTTAAGTTCTGAGTCAACTGTAAGTTACGCTAGGCCAAGCTCTCCTCCGCTTCTCATCTGGTCTCCAGTGAAGGGCAATGTTGGTGGTTGAGTCTGCACTACACCTTAGTACAGGGATCCCCAACCTTTTATACCCGTAAGGCACATTCAAATGGAAAAAGTTTTGGAGAGCAACACAAGAATGAAAAAATTCCTGGAGATGCCAAAGAGAGCTATAATTGGCTATTGGTAGCCCCTATGTTGACTGGAAGCCTACAGAAGGCTCTATTTGGCAATTGCACTGGGTTTTTATGCAACCAAAGCTTCCTTCTAACCAGGAATTCAAAAATAAGGACCTGAGTTGAGGCCACTGGGAGCAACATCCAAGGAGTTGGGGAGCAACATGTTGCCCTTAAGACACTGGTTGGGAATAACTTTCTTAGTCCTATCCATTTCCATTGCCTTTGTATTATGAGGGAGTTGTCCTTGCAAAATGGAAGCGATTTTTTCAATTCAATTTTTTTTTATTTTTTTTCAACATTGGTAGAATCTGATTTTGCTATATTGACATTTTTTTCCAAGTTTTTAATTAATTATGTTTAAATCAACATTTATTGATAAACAAGCACACATTTGTGTTTGGAGAGTTTGGGAATTATTATTTTTTTTTTTCAATTCTAAAAGACTCAAACTCAATTTTTGATAAATATATCTCTCCCCCCATCTTTCCCTTGCAGCTCTACTGCCGACATTTCAGCACAATCTACTTTATAGAAGGTTTACTCCAAAGACAAGCAATATCTTTACACAAAGCACCATCTGTATATGACAAGTGTAATGTTCCACATATTGACGCCTTGAGGACAAGGGGCTGCGTCACAGTGTTGACAGGGCATTAAAATTCTAAAGCTTATTTTCTTCAGAGTCTCTGCATCAGAGAAGCATGTTAGGAACTTGAAAGCCTGATGACCCTTTCCTATAGGCTCTACACTTTATTTATTTCTGTTTTCTTATCTTGAACCTCCAGGGACTTTTTATAATACCCAACATTACATATAAGCTTTAAACACATTTTTATGAACTTCTGACAGACAGATTTTTAGCAACGTAACATTTATACAACAGTCAAAAGATTATTATTGTGCGCCTCTTGGAATTTGCATAGTATTGGACATTATTTGTTCAGGTTAATCTGTTTAAATTGTAAAATAATCATATTTTGACTAATTAAATAAACTGTCAACACACTGGGAAAATGGAATCCAAAGATTACATAATATATATACAAAATCCATGAAGTGTAAATACCAGCATGTTGTTTTATACGGAAGAGGTTACTGAGGGTTTCCTTATGAGATTTGATAATCTGTAATGCTCAGATATGTGGCGTGCGCTTATCACTGTCAGAAAGCTACGGATGGAGTGGAGCTATTGCAAACACCAGCGCGTGCAAGGGTTGGGCCTAGTTAGCGAGTGATAGCATTCCTCTTTTGATCTCTGAAAATATTTCAGTTTGGCTTATAGCAATATGGGTAGCTTCTTGATAACAAATTGGGGGATAAGGAGAGGCATAAACAGCTCTGTTCTGTGCGTGACTGGTGTATTTAAATTTGCTGGAACATGACACGCCATGAAAGAATAAAATATACGGAAAGGCTAACCAGAAAACATTGTGCCTACATACTTAGGTTGGTTTGGTGCTGCTAGATGGAGATATATAGATACATAGAAAATCTTTATTTTTAAGTAATTACTGATTTGTGTCTCCACAGAAAACAATAACATTTTTGTATTTTTTTACAGATTTAGTTTAATAGAATCATATGGTCCTCAGCATGGATCTTGGGGGATGTCCATTGGGCTCCTCACCCTCCCCTGTACCCAGCCCCACTGGGCGCAAAAGTTGCCAGAGGTCCACTTCTTTTTCCTTCAACCCGCCGTTTGGATGGCGGGTGGTGGATAAAGGAAACCCCCTCTAGCATTACAGCAAAGGGGGCCCGAAGACCTTTGCCTCTATGGGCCTTCTGGCAGGGAGTTGGGAATAAAGGGACTAATTTTCGACATAGGTGGGTCTCAAGGATCTTGTTTATTCCGGGCCTTCTGGGTAATGTGGAGTTGTGATGCTGTCTTTTACAATATGAGTCCACCTGCACCTTGTTTTTAATGCATTTCTTAGTTAATGAAGCTCTGCTCAGACTTTAATTAAGAAAAACAAAACAAAAACATAGTGATTTCCTGCAAGCTGAAATGCTCTGAAATCACCTCTTCAAGCTTCCATTGACTTGGGCAATGCCAGTTAGTGCCAGCATTGATACATTTTAGCCTGTTAGCATTACTGGGTTGAAAGCGCCAGTAAATTCTCAGTAGAAACCTGAACTATTATGAGTTAAAGGTTGCTATTCTCTTAGGAGAGGTGAGTTTTTCAATTGGAATCTGGGTTGAAGGACAGTCTGCAGCAATGAGTGGGGCTGCAAGGCTGGGAAAGGCTGGCTGCCCATGAGCAGACATTATAAGGGGCAGTAAAGGTGGAGATGCAGTGGGCCACAGCTAGTTCACATCAACTGATTTGCCAGGGCTCACTATAAGAAATTAGAGCTGCATTGTAAGCTCACCACCAGCTACTGGCAGTAACATGGTACCAAATGTATATGCCGCTGCTGATTATTTGGAAACATCACTCATACAAACAGATTCATACAACTCTCCTTTCTTCAGATCTGATGTTCTTCTCTGCGAATCCCTGTACTGCCTACATGTCATATTCATTTCAAGATTCTTGCACTCACTTAAAAAAAGCACTCAGTGTCACGCCACCATACATCACCTCTCAGATTACCAAATGTACTGCCTTATATAACCTTTGGTCTGTATACGAGGGTCTTAAGAAGTTCTGTTTTAGCACCTGCACTTCCAACGAAGCTTTGACCAAGAGGCTTCCCACAGATGACCTGCCCCCACTAGAAGTTGCTTAAAACTGAAAGTGATGACAGGCCTGATTGCCGGGGTGTATTCTGCCGCATACAAACTAACTACTGGTAACATGCTGGTGGAGTCAATGTCACTATATAAATAATAATACAGGCATAGGATCTGGTACCCAGAAACCCATTATCCAAAAAGTTCAAAATTACGGTAAGGTCATCTGCCATAGACTCCATTATAAGCAAATAATTCTAATTTTTAAGTGATTTCCTTTTTCTCTGGAATAATAAAACAGTTTCTTGTGCTTGACCTAACTGTGTTTTTGACTTGTGCTCTGATGAACTTCAGTCACACTTTACTGCTGAGCTGCAAGCTGGCGTGATATCACCCCCTCCTAGGAGAAACAATTAGTTAATTGAAAGCAGTTCTAATGTGTAGCGCTGGTTCTGTCTGAAAGCTCAGACTCAGGCACAATGCACTGAGATGGCGCCTACACACAAAATATTACAGCTAAATATAATACATTTGTTGGTTTTGAGAATAAAATATAAAAATATTAGAGTGAATTATTTGCTATGTAAACAGTGTAATTTCGAAATAAAATCATGACAGAACCCCTTTAAGGTCTGGTGATCCTAATTACAGAAGGATCCCCTATCCAGAAAACCCCAGGTTCTGAGCATTCTGGATAAAAGATCCTATATCTGTACATTTGTTTGCCTACATGTTGGTACACCAAAGTCTTAAAACTAAGTCATGATATCAAGGGTTGCACTGGGAACGTTATGGGGGGGTTACACTTGGGTCCTACACTATATTCTATACCTTGTCTCTTCTATGCAGCCTATCTGAACAAAAACACAAGGCCCCTTCTAGGCGATGGGCACTTCATCTAAAAACTGATGTGGTTGAAGTGGGAAAACAAATCATGCAGGAAGCAGGCTTTAAAGATAATTACACTACAAGATCATAGTCTCTGCAGGTGAATTTGTATACCATTCAAAAAAAAAAAAAAAAAAATCAGCAGCACATTATTTATACCGAAGAAATACCTTTGTGGGAAACAGAGCTAGGTATTTTATGTCAGTGACCCAACTAAATTAGCCTGTGCTAATGGTCCATACTGAAAATAGAGAACTGATGTAACAAGCTCTGTGGTATTGCTTTGATCATTTAACATCATTACCTCCAGCTACTAAATCTCTTCAAGGTATGCAGGAGTTTATCTATTAGTTCTGCTACAGATAACACTCGCTGCGCTCTAAGCCCTATAATATTCTTCCAGACTTTACAACCGCCAGTAAATGACTTTAGACACTATTTATTTAGCTGAAATCTTCAAAAAATGTGAAGAGAAGCAAAGTACATGTAAGCCCACACAGCTGGAATGTTTCCGTAAGAATCTGTAAAAAGACTTAAGTCAGTGCATCGTCTCCATAACTCATCTGATTACCTTACGTTTAGTAGCCTATGGCAACGCCAATGCCTCCAGAGGAAGCGGGTTTAATTGCGCTGACATTTATAGCGGCGTATATGTTTGGGGGGGGAAGAGTTTTAGACATCCTCTCCTAGTTAATCAAAGATCAAAGAATCAGATCTAATAATATTTGTACTCAGCACCAAATAGATAAAAGTTAATAGGCTGCTTTTTGTATTCGCAGTGCTATTTACAGGCACAGCAATAAATGGGGAAGCAATGAAGAAAGCACGGCTTTATAGAGATGCTGTTTTTAATAAGCGTGGAAACACCTTGCAGCAAAAAAAAAAAAAAGAACATTTAGGAAAACAAGGCTGTTTTTCTTGCAATGTGATATGCACATTCTGGTTTAATACAGGCTTTTGGTGTGCCTGCATTAGGAAATAAAGGCGGCCATGCACAGGCCAATCTGCAGACTCGGTCCTTCTACCCTAGTCCTTCTATCCTTGTATAAGGCCCCACCGAAAAGCCCTGCAACCAATATCTGTCCAAAAATTGTCCAAATATAAATGGTCAGGTTTGGTTTACCCATCTGATGAGGACTAAGTCGGCATGTTAATGTGGTTGTCATCCCACAGGTCTGTAGAACCCCTGTATAATCCAGTTGTGGGCCAGAAATGTAATCAACTAAATTTGGCCCAGCATGTGGGTGGCCAAATCAGGCCCAGATCCTTGCCAGTCGAACAGATCTGGCAGTTTATGGCCAGGCTAACTCTGAAGCCGTGCTTCCAACATGTGGGTCTCCAACTGCTGAGAATCCCAATGCCAGACAATAGCAGATTTTGGTATGTCGGGTGCTGTAGTCCAAGAACCTTCTATTGGAGATAAGTACTTCAGGAAAATTTAGTGAAGCAAGGTGTGGAGGAAACAATGACTAAAGGTGGCCATACACATTACAATTACGATCTTTCTTGCGACCACTGGTTACAAGAAAGATCACTCATTCCCTCCACTAACGTTCAGGACTGAATTGATGATTCAGCCCTAAATGCTTGCACCGAATATAGTACGAAACCCCATTTTGTGCGATAATATTGGTGCGTGTATGCCTAGCTTTAGGCTCACCATCCAATTGACTTTTGGCCCTCCTCTTTATTTGTTCAGCAATAGTAAGAAAAATAGGCTTATTTATCTATATGTATCTGAACAGTCAGGTCAGGTATATTATACAAATGACTTGGAGCACAGACAAATAACCACAGCACACCAAAACTGATATTCTGGCTACTCAATGTCTCTGAGCAAGTTTTATGGCCACTGGAAGAAAATGAAAGGTGTACACATGGTGAAGACCACAGCACAATCTTCATATGAATTGGAGAAAGATGTATTCATTTGTCACAGTCTGCTCCATCTGTAGTCCTGTTACTACTGCGCTAGCACAAATTGGACATCACTGTGCTAATAAAATGAACTGGGGACATTCTATAACCACACAGCTGCTGTGGCAGATTATGATGACTTGGGTAGAAAATATAAAGTACATTTATGCTTTTTAAGGTTGCTTTATGGATTACCAAGGCCTTCCACTGGGTTCATTCAGCACTATATTTAGCTAAATGTGCCCACCAGTTTGCAAAAGTAAGGTCACACACAGCATGCACGTGACATCACTTCCCGTTGCAAGTGATGTCACTTGAGAACCATGTAATGTACCCCCCCACCTCAGCATAATTTTACATCAGAAACTCAACGGTCTTTTGGAAGTTTAGCAACCCCCTCAAACACCACCCACCACCCCCAAAAAAAGGAAAATTGTGGTAAAACAGTCATATAAGGCATAATTATACTGATAATTTTGTCACATTGCCGAGGTTTTGAGTAAAAACCTAGCTAGCCACTGGTGATGATCTGTTGATGTGCAGAATATAACTATCCAACTCCATGATGGCTATCCAGAAACAACAAATCACAAGAGTTATACACATATCTGAATCTTATCTTGGGGCAGAAAGAGTGGGCTTTGAGCCAGACCATGCACAGAATAAAACAACAATATATCACAAAAGTCATGAATAACTGGAACAATGTTTCCTAACACATTGTGCATAGTAGTAACACCCATTAAACAGTGGTTACAAATTGTAAAATATTTCCTTATACTGTAAATTAAATAGTGCTTAGTACAGGTATGTGACCTGTTATCCAGAATGCTTGGCACTTGGGGTTTTCCAGATAATTTGGATCACCTTACCTCAAGTCTAGTGTAAAATCATTTAAACATTATTTAAACCCCGTAGAACTGCTCTGCCTCTAATAAAGATTAATTATATCTTAGTTGGGATCAAGTAAATGGTAGTGTTATTATTACAGGACAAAAGGAAATCATTTTTTAAACATTCAAATTATTTGATTAAAATGGAGTGTATGGGTGATGCCCTTCCTGTAATTCAGAGCTTTCTGGATAACAGAACCCATACCTGTAATTTCTTTAGTCACATCTACATTCAGCGAGTACCATCAGAAAGATCTATTATTAGAAGCCACCAAGGAGTGTATTAAGCACAAACTTCCAAAAAGGATTCAACTGAATCCCAAACCGAATCTGAATTCTAATTTATATATACAAATTCCAAAGAAAGAATCCAAAAGGAAAAAAAAAAAATTCCATAACCACATGGTTCATTTGGTTTTCAGTGTTTGGATTCCGTTCAACAAGGCCTTTGGATTTGCCGAATCCCAAACTGAATCCGTCGGGGTTCATCTCCGATACCCTTATTCAGATTACAAAATGATATGCAAGTCATTCCACACATAACTCCACTTTACTATCTCAAGCAAACACAATCAAATGTGTTCTTGTTTGAGTGTGTCACAGGGGTGGGGGAATGACTAGACAAGGCGGAAAAATGAAAAACCGTTCCCATGGAGGATATGCAGGGTATGTTGAAGAAACAGATAACATTCAAGGAAAAAAACTAAGAAATGCTCAATATTTTGGTGAGTCTCTTCTGTGGAATGAAAAGTATGAAACAAACTCCAATGCCTATTTACCTGCGACTTGCATAAAAGCCATCTTATCAAAGGTCTTGCAAAATATGCATATCCTGTTAGCCTGTTAAACATTGCATCAAGATTGTTACAGCATTATCATACAACATATACACACACATAAATATATACATATGGCAATAGATAAAGAGAAAAAGAGAGGGGGCGAGAAAGAGAGAGAGTGAAAGTTATGTACCTGAGGAAGATTACCTGTGTGATCCAAACATTAGATTTATTTGGATGTTATATATTATATATATTTTATATTATAAATATTATATTATACAAGTATCAGACCCCTTATCTGGAAACCCATTATCCAGAAAGTTCCAAATTACAGAAAGGCCATCACCCATAGACTCCATTTCAAAGGACAAGGAAAGTCAAAATCTATGAAGCACACTATTAAATAGTACTACTATTGCTGTGTAAAAACGCTATAATTCTGGTTTGCCTAATGAAAGATTTACAGAGATACACCTGCTACATTCTACATACTTGTTTCAGTGAACCCCCACTCCGCTCAATCTCTCTCTCTGGTCCGCTCCCTCCTTGCCTCTCCCCCCACCAGCACCCGCTTGCTTCTTTCGTCAGGACCGTACCCCCCTCGTCCGATCGCTCTCTCCCGTCCGCTCCCCCTTAGCCTCTCCCCCCACCAGCATCTGCTTGCCGCTGCCACACACCACGCCGCTTGCCTCTCCCCCCACCGGCACCTGCTTGCCGGCTGTCTGATCTTCTGTTCTTTGCCACTGCCATGGCAACCGGACGCTAGGGGGGGTGCGCATGTGCCGCCTAAGGTCTCAAATCGCCAAGTCTGGGAAGGAGTGAGGCATTATGGGAATCTTCTCTACCCAGCTCAGCGTTTTTTCTAACTGTTTGGCTTCAGATCTTCTGAATGGGAGAAATATGGGGAGACTTAAGGGCACTATTGAGACAACTGAAGGTATGCCTGCATTTTGAGATTAACTCTTTACTAGCCTTTCCTTCTCCTTTAATCAAATAATTCACATTTTTAAAAATAATTTCCTTTTTCTCTGTATAATGAAATAGAACATTGTACTTGATAAGATATAATTAATCCTTATTGGAGCCAAAACAATCCTTTTGGGTTTAATTACTGTTTAAATAATTGTTTTAGTAGACTTAAGGTAGGAGATCCGAATTACAGAAAGACCCCTTATTCGGAAAACCCCAGGTCCCGAGCATTCTGGATAAGGGTCCCATACCTGTACTAAATATATATGCCCCATACACTGACACAATCCAAGCAAAGCTCTGATACATATATTTGGGTAGGGTAGCAGATGAGCTACACGCAAGGCAAGCCTTTGGGGTACCACCCTTACCAACCATTGCTTAGGCCACTCCCCTACAGTTTTGAAACCCTTGGTTTAAAAGCATATCTGACTATATGAAAAATAATAGGACACAAATCCATTTGGATAACAACTATGTACAGACAGGTACTCAAACCTATGACCCTTAAAGACCTGAGCCAGTAAGGTTACTCCCATAACCACGTAATAATCATGTAAATCATGAAGAAATATAACCATAAAGAAGCCAAAAATATGGCACTGGGACCCAAATTTTCTCAGTAGCCTGAATACTAGCAAACATTATCCCTTATGAACCTTGGAGAAACCCAATAAAACTGTACAAAGTTTCCTTTTTTTTGTGTTGAATAATTAGAAGGATGAAACTGTTGATCAACAGATAGATTGCTGTTTTCAATGCTTATGTATATTAAAAACACATAATAAAAATAAAATTAAATGCATATCAATATGTGCACTATAATCAAACATCGACCATCCATGTGGATGGATATGATTGATAATTTCTATAGAAGAAATATGTATTGTATCTGCTATTAGTACAATACATCATCCCATTAATGAACAGAGAGTAGTCTATCATATGCAGGTCATGTGTTTAGCTTGTTTTTTTCTGTTGAACTATTCTAAAAACCACTATTTTCTTTGTTACATACTAGGTTTAATGCACGGCAGCACAGAACCATGGGAAGCAATTGGTTACAATTCAAACTTCCTTAGAAGATGACTCTATGAATGTTCACCATGAGGCCACCTATCAGCTATTTCCAGCACAACTATTTCTTCCCCTATTGCATTTTACCACACTATGACCTACAATTATAAACAGAAATCATTGAACAGCCTTAATTATTTAATGGGCTGTTGTCGGTGACTACGTGACAGGATAGGCTGTAACCGCAAAGACTACGGAAAAGACTGATAAGGAAAATGGAATCTTCCTGGTGCTACAAAGAAAAAAGTTCTGTGAAGATATTAATGCTTTAAAATGTTCAAATAAATATGAAATATTCCCAGTAATAATCAAACATATGTATTCAAACCATAAAATATACACAAAGTTGTTCATTAATGATACTGTCCCTTTAAGAATAAGTGTACAATCCTGGTAATTAAAATACTGTTGTGTAAAGCTACATAGAGTGGAATTTATAGCATTACTGGAAACTGCTATCAGGTCTTTATATAGTTTAGTCTCACAGAGGAGTAACAACACCATAAATTCTGAATCAAGATTTAGATACAGCGTAGGTTTTATTGGCCTCAATAAACATATGAAATAGAGGGCTGGATAAATACCAGCAAGTGGTCTCAATAACCATATGAACAAATGGCTGAATGGAATGGAAAATGGGTCCTCTGAAGTGAAAAATGGTGTTTAACCACCTAGATGTATTAATGAAATATCTGGGCATAGCATATGCCAGGAGAACACTACCTGTCCAAATGCATCCATACAGAATGGGGTTGGTGAGGCTGGCGTGGAATAATCTAACTGGCCCCTGACATTACCCCAACTGAACGCTTGTGAGATACATTTACATGCCTACGTCAAACAAGCCATTCCAGAAAAGTAGAGGCTGTTATAGCAGCCATACCATTGGTCTGGGAAGAACATGTTGGGCAAGCAGGTGTCTGGATACTTCTGGCCAGTAAAATGCAAGATTTTATAAGAAAATGAATGGGGAGGGTTGTAAAGGGGTTGGCTGAATCAGCTCTAACAGAGCAAACATATAAATCAATATTATCAATAAGGGAGGAGTATGCTAGTAGTTTTTTTTAAAGGGGAAGGGTACAGAATGAGTGCTGGTTTAACCAAAGTCAAAGGTAGCTCGAGAACATCCATGAGAACATGAAAGACGCTATAATCAAGGGCAGCTCGAAATGAGAAATAAAAAAATATAAAGTTTGGTAAAGGATAAGATAAAAAAATGTGTCCCAAATAGAAATATTATTGTAGAAGATTAGAAGATTTGCGTCAACTAAGGAGACAGCAGAACACATGCAAAGATAAAAGTGGTAAGGAGTACTCCTTTATATTTATATAACTGCAGCAGGTATCAAGCATCTTTATACTTGTTCTGGTACTCAGTCTTTGTAATAACATTTACAGATAGTACTAAATAGTGTTTAGGCCACTTTAAGAATTGCCTACATTTAATCCAAGTATTACAGATTCCACACTCATGTTTGCTTTTAATATTGCTCTGAGCTGATGAACACCACTAAGCAAAAGTTTAAAAGGCTACTTCCGCTTAGTAAAACCAGAGAATGCCAAGATAAGGGGAATTTCCCTACTACAATCCATGTTATTTTAGTGTCACAGATCATGATAGAGTTTTATTAGTGGCACATCAACTCATTCCCAACATGTGACTCGATTTGTGCTTTGACCTCAAAATACATCCTGTATTACGAAAATATACAAGGAAATTGGCGAGTTTAAAAATACCACCAACCAACACAAAAGAGTAAATCAAATTAAAACCCCTTAAAAGGCTAATTTAACGTTAAGGGTGCCCTTTTTGAGCAACTGTTTTTTTTTAATACTAAACTTTATATTTTGTCCCCTTACAATTCATATTTTAGACTCTTATTCAAACCACTGCCTGGTTGCTAAAAAGGTATTAAACCAAAAGCTAAATAATTCAAAATAGCACTGGCTAAATCATACAAGAAAAATTACTAAAGATAAACCACCTCTATTTGGCAAAGGAGCAAAGCAAAAAAAAAAACCTACACATCAATGGTCATAACAAGCATGGTTTAAATTAAATTGAATAAATGGCATTAAATTAAGAAGGCTTTATTTATAGGGATTAAAAAAAAACTTCTATATAAAAATTTACCAACTGGCTATTAAAACCATGGAAATATATAGAACAGCAGAACGGCAGAGCAATGTTCTGTCATGATGTAACATTTTGGGGAGACTCTCCTTCAAAAAAACAAACATGTTTTACTGCTGTGCCAGTATTTAGTGTATTGTTCTTGATTTTGAAAGAGTTTTGACCCCTTCCATTACTGGGCACTGAACTAATTTATCTGCAAAGCCAGGGTCTGCAATGCTTGTGGCTTTAATAGCACACTTAAACTTTTAAAAAAGTTTTACATTTGAGTTTTTGCACTTAAATATATATATATATATAGACATCAAACATCTGTGTTCTGGAAGTCCCTAATTCGAATTTGTGAGTTTTAGAGCATAAAAATTCAAATTTGAAACTTTATAAATCAGGCCCTTATGGTATGGTGATCCAAGTTACAGAAGGATGCCTTATTCAGATAACCTTAGGACTCCAGGCATTCCAGATAATAGAGCCAACACCTGTACAACTAATTACTAATATTAATTGGTTTCATTTGTTTAAATTTTACATTTAAACATGAATTTCCTTCCCAAATTATGTTCCCCAGTAACGACGCAGTAAGCCACTTTACCAACTCACTAAACTGTTTCTGTTGTTAAAATTAACTCCCTAAAAAATAAAAACCTTCCCATACAGAAACACTGCAAACTTAATAAGAATAACGTAAAGCATGTACCGTGCTTTCCCTTTAATATAGAAAGTAATCATTTACTATTTAAGTATGAATAAAAGAAGTCAAAATAAAAGATAGGAGGAGGAGGAGGAAAACAAAACAAAGACTGAAGAAAAGAAAAATTAAAAAAGTAAGTTTGGGAAGGAGCCAATAAATCATTGCGATATTTATTGAAGAAAAACACAATTCATATGTAAAAGGTAAATTCAAAAGAAACCTGTAAGAATGAAATTCTCCAAAAAAAAAAAAAAAATGTGACGATTTGTGAAGACTTATAAATATATATATATATATATATATATATGAATACACTCCAGCTAGATATAAAAAGCATTCCTCAATAATCTCTGAAATATTAAGTTACTGGGCTAACATTACGAAACACTGATAAGGAAACACTGGTTATTATATTCCCACTGAATGCTACCGTACTTACAAGGTGCTTATTATACATTAAATTGCACTGATAAAAGGGTTATTCAGCATGTATCATGTCAAGAATGGGACCAAGGGGATCTGAATGGGAGGGAAAGGATTGGGCTCGGAGAAACTAGCAATTATTGGATTTATTTTATAGGCTACAGGTTAAAAAATACATCAATGTATGTAATGCAGGAGAATTAACTTTCTGCTTATGTTGAGGAGCTGCAGGTACTTGCAATATAAAAGCACACATTCGGCAGGTTTGTGCTGTATGCGTGAACCGCAGTGAAATTAAGAATTTAAAGAAAACCAGAAAACGTCATGTTTTCCACCATACGTAACAATATATAGAATTAAGATTTTGAGTTTGAGGCCCATGGCAATATAATGTCCCAGGATGTGGACTCAACTGAAAAACTGATCAATGATTGCAGTGTAGCAATGATTAAATTAACCAAAGAAAGTCCCCACAGTCAAGAGTGGATCAGGTGCACTGGCCTGAGCCTTTAGCTATGGGAGCAGAACCAACCAGTAAAGAGCAATCGTCCCCACAGGCATATAAAAGTAAATAAAGATATTTATTTTCTACAGAAGTGTGTTTCATTAACATTTTATCAATGAAAGTTCACTCTTTGGTAGGAGACCATAAAAGACCCAACTTTTTACGGGGAAAGCTCAATTAGTTTGCCAAAACACACCTAAACAAGCCTTAATTCTTCTGGGAAACAGATAATATTTTAAGCACAACATCTTTGTTTATAGGAAACAAATAAAGGCCTTACAGGAAATAACACCATCCCCAAAGACAAAAATGGAGAAGGTTTGAGGATATTTTGGGGTTGCTTTGCTCCTAGAATTAGGTGCCTTAAGTCTATAATAGCTCTAGCTTTTGTTGCAGATCATGCGTATTTAAGCAGGACAATGACCCAAAATACAGTTGAAAAACCCAAGTAATGATCAAAGACAAAACACTGGACTGTTCTAAATTGAACAGCAATGAAATTAGATCCAAATCTCATTTAACACTTGTGGAGAGATGGAAAATTAAAGTTTGAAGAAGAAATCCTTCAAATCTAGAATTGTAACCATTTATGATATGAAGAATGGTCCAAACTGTCAATAGAGAAAAGCTTATTAATGGCTATAGGAAAGCACTTGAGCTCAGTTATTCTTTTCACTCGTGTGCTACCTAATACTATTTCTAGGGTGTCAATAATATTGTCAGTATGATTTTTTTTCAGACACATGTTAAGTTTGAAGTTACTTCATTCAGAATTTATTTTGCATTATACATGTCTAAAGGTGACGATATAACTGTAGAAATCTTCAAGCAATATAGGCATTTCCAAATTGGCAAAGACATTTTACTATTCACCCAAGCAGCTCCTTTAATGCAGAAAAACCTGAACTAAAGCGGCTTGGATGAGTGGTGAAATGTTTTCAAGTCCAGTTGCTTTAGACTTAATTCTACTACTTACTTTATATTAAGAGTAGCATTTGCACCCCATTGTACTTGGCACATGCATAAGAAAAGAAAATACTGAAGTCTGAAGTGCCTTAAAGTAGCAACAGGTGGAGAGCGGTCAAAGCATTCCCTAGGATTTCACTATTCAGGATGTTGAAAAAGAGTTGCGAGATATAACATGTAAGTTTCTTAGAACAGATCCACATGATAGTAATGCAGTACTGATGTGATACTTGCTGGTGTCCCTTGACTTGCTTAGTGCAATCTGGATAACTTCCCAATATCTATTACCACTAAAAGACTAAAAAATAACCCTGCCCAGACACAGTCTTCTCTAATCCTGCTCATTTCCAGTATTCTGCCTCAGATACATCTCACATCCCATATTAGAGCTAGTTAATGTAACTTAAGTTACATTTTTGCTATCAATGGCACTTCATATATATATATATATATATATATATATATATATATATATATATATAATGTTTACTAGTGTACTGTACATATACATTGTAAAGCCAGGAAAAGGTTAACCCAGGGATAGGCAACCTTTGGAGCTCCAACTGATCCTGATATACACCTACCTACACGCTTTAAGTTCTAATTCTACAATGGAGCGCTAAAGGTTGATCCACCTCAGGAGTAACATGATTAATATGTACATGACTGGTAAGTTTAGATGCCTGCTGTCGTTATACTCTTCTCTAATCTCTTCAAATAATTGCTAATAAAACTGCCATCTGTGTACCTGTTGCCTGTGAGAATCCCTTGTTTCCTCACTGACCTGAGCAATCAATATCTTTTTGTTAATAAAGGGCAAAGATTTTTCTCATCTAATGGGCATGTTTTTGAAAGCGTATGCTCAGCTATCAAGGCATCTACTTCCTATCCCAGGGCATGTTTAGACACAAGCTGCTTTAATAAAAGCTGACAGGTACTTCTAACTGGAGCTCAAGCAGATAAAAGAATTGTCAGTATTTTTCTTCACTTTCAGAGTCTGTTTCTCCCTCTCTGATCCATTTTCTCAGCCTCTCAACTTTCACAGCAATTATTATGGTCACACAATTCCATGCAAGTATCTGAAAAATGTTTTTCTATAGGCAGCCTTCTCTTGTATTGTTATTCAGTTTTATACCGTTCCCCTTCTGCCTCCGAATTCTTATGTAGGATTGTCAAATCCTTACTAACTCCAGATGTTTTACTCTTAAACTTCTAATATGCTGCACCTCTTCTGCACATATAGCATAAAGAACTTTATATATGTATCAGTGACAAGCATTGCTTATTGCAGTACATTTGTCATATTAATCTCATTAAACAAGTGAGGTAGAATATTCATTCAAGTTAATTCAGGGCTTTATTTACAACTAATAAAGAGAATTTAAAAAAAAAAAAAAAAGTTTCTTACGTCAACTGTACAAAGGCAGTGATTGAAGCCTTTAAAGAGATACCGACACTAAAAAAAGCTACTCTTCAAAATATTAAAGGGGAACCAAACCCTACCCCATTCCCAGCCTCCCCTCCAAGCTCCCTCCCAGCAAGAGACATTCTGTTCAGGTCTCCTTGTGTGCTAACCTGCCATAAATCTTTATAGCCGTGTGATGAGTTTAACAGTACCATCTTTTGATCCTCTTCTCAGTATAGAGCTTTTGTGCCTTCTCAACCTGTCAGTTATAGCTTCTAATGCTAACGGACCCCTACTGCACAAATATAGCAGCCCCCTCATATAGGAACATATGTAATGTAAAAGCATTGGGCAAATACTTTTAAAGGCAAAGTTATAAGTAGCATGCAAAGTCAATGATATGATAGATGTAAAAAAGTATAATTTCTGGTGTATCTCTTTATGGAGCAGTATAGTTTTAAAGGGGATCTGTCACCCTAAGAAATAATTCCAAATTCTTGTCTGTTGTGTTTATCAAGCTAAATAAACTTCACTTACACTATATAAATAATATAAATCTAGCTTCATTCTGTCTCAGAATTAGACAATCACAGCACAAATGCAGGCGCCATTTTGTGGACACTATTATTAAGGTAAGCTTTTTATCACCCCAAAATCGTGTGTATGAGCCAGAATGGGGGACCTGATGCCCATACCCATGAACTGGATACACAATTAGATTATATATAAATGCTTTTATAACAGGTATAGATGTGTTATTAAAAAAAAAAAAGGAATTTGTTTCATGTATTTAATTTTAAAAAGGACTTTTATTATACAGGTTTTTTTTATGTCTGGGTGACAGGTTCCCTACATTTTCCTACCATATTAGTTAGGCACATCTCCCCCACCCAAACT
The DNA here is from genome assembly GCF_000004195.4 of Xenopus tropicalis. Taxonomy (NCBI): domain Eukaryota; kingdom Metazoa; phylum Chordata; class Amphibia; order Anura; family Pipidae; genus Xenopus; species Xenopus tropicalis. The sequence continues at coordinate 157,610,462 of NC_030678.2, read as the reverse complement.
ACACAATTTGTAATGCCAGCACCATAAGATTTTTCTTAAACCAATAGCAGCTTTCACCCGGTGGCCATTTTCCCCTTTGATGTCATCAGTGACATTTACATCTACAAGCAGCACATGTGCACTGTAAAGTCCACGCAATAAAGAATGCAGGCTTACACAGGCAGAACATACCGTATTTTTCGCCATATAAGACGCTCCGGAATATAAGATGCACCCAATTTTAAAGGAGGAAAATCTAGAAAAAAAAGATTCTGAACCAAATATTGTAGTAAAATATTTTCTAAAGTGTCTCTGATTTGTCATGTGTTTCGGTCAGCATGTGTCATGCACACTGTGCTTCTATAAACATATTAATGGGAGCCTATGCATTCAGGGAAGTAGGCCATACTGTTGCCATGGTGAAAGTGTCATGGCTGCGCCCGTTTCACACATGTACGAGAGGTATTTATACACTCCAATCGCCATTCTGTAAACGAAAGACCGGAATGAAACATAGCAGCAATGATTTCGCTTTGACGTACTTCGGCAACACTTACATAGTATAGTCTTCTTTGACTTCATGGATATTATCCACCATCCAGCGAACCATTTTGCGAAGGTGAGAAGCAGGGCGCAAAGATATGTGTATACCGCTTGTTCCCCTCTGTGAGGCAGAAGCAGGGCTCGGTACCAGAAAGCTCTGTGGAGGTCACAGGAAGAGGGCGGGGCCTCCTTGGACAGCTGAGTGCATGCGTATTGCTGAGGCGGGTGTTGGAGTTTATACGGTACGGTACCAATATGGGTTTCGCCGTATAAGACGCACCAACTTTTCCGGCAAAAAATACTGTACTTTGATAAAAAGTCCTGTTTGGATTGTGCCCTGTAATGGTTAAACTGAGCTCAGGAGAGACAAGGAGGAGAAAAACAGCACAGCTAGAGCAGAATTTCTATGGAAACCAGCACAACCATCTCTTCATTGGTTGCTAAACTGGAGGGTGTGTTTGGGGACCAGAGTTGAGAAGAACTGAGCATGCTCAGTCAGCCAAAAGCCAAAGTAAATTCCTAAGGGAGGGGGCTGAGTGGGTTAGAGGGGGAGATTAACCTTTAAACAACTGGAGTAGCAGGTATTTAAAGATTTCAAAGAGACTGTTCCCTGATTCGATTTTTTGTGGGGGGTTTACATGTCCTTTAAAGGAAACTCACACTGTTGAGTTCTTTCAAGGACATATATGACTTTTTATAAGTAGGGTTCTGTCAAAATGTTTGTCCCAGTAAAATGGGAAAAACCTTTGCTAAAAGCTATTTTTGAACAAAGGCAGTTGAAAAAACGTCCTGACCTTTAAGAATAATAAAATGTTGGTTGTTGTTTATTTTTATCTGATTTCCCTGACTGAAGTGGTGTCAATTCCTAAATTACCCAATAAAGAAATTAAAAGCAGCTCTTTGCAGCTGTATAACTAAATGTCATGAGTATTATTAGAAACAACGATAATGCACTAAAGGCTACTTATCAAAACTCAATCTGTATGTATGTTTGGTTCTTCTGTTGTCATTTACTCAATAAAAAACCCTTCATCAGCAGTATTTATCCCCCACATATTTTCTCTTTCATGGACACAAATTATTTCATGCACCAAACGCCTTTGCATTACATGTATAAGGTAGGTACCCTGCTACACTGGCAGAGAACAGTATAACAGCTTACCTGCTGCTCGTATATTTTAGTTCTATTGATGTCTAAAGAGAATACACAAATATACCTCATTGCTCATCTGTGTAGTTATAACTTATCTCTGGGAGTGGTAGAGTTAATATATAAGCAAAAAATGTGACTAATATCATATAGAAATGCATAAACAGAGTAAAGGGAGTGTTACTATGGCATACACACAGGAAGATATGGATTTCAGGCATTGCTTTACAATGATGACAAGAAGACATAAATATTATTAAAGGTGAACTACAAATGCATTAATCCTGTCTCTATTTAAGCACAACATAAGGGGAGTAGCGTGAATATCTGTTTTGTAACAGTTTGCATGGATTTCTACATTCTTGACTGCCAAGGTTTAATTTGTTTACTATACATTTTCAGTCAATTAAATGTTTCTGTAAAGACAATTTATTTCTACATTATAAAAAACCAACTATGGATCTTTAAACAGAATCTAGAACTGCTTCTGAGCTGCACTGCCCTTGAAGCTAATGACACCCGGAAGTCGCACTACATGACATGCCCATGAGCACTGTTAGGTACAAAGTCTGTTGATTCAATTACACAGGAACAGCTGCAGCAGTTACAACCCCCCTCAATTTTCTCAAAGTGTGTAGCTTTAAAGGAGAACTAAACCCTAAAAATGAATATGGCTAGAAATACCAGTTTTTATAATCTGAACTTATTGCACCAGCCTGAAGATTCAGCATTTCCATAGCAGCAATGATCCAGACCTTCAAAGTTGTCACAGGAGCCCCATCTTGGATTTTATTAGAAGTGTGACACTCACTTGCTCTGGGTTGCTGTTGAGAAGTTTAGGCAGGAGAGCTGCCATGAAGCAAGTTGAGAAACTTGCCTCAGAGGGCAGTGCCCTTGAAGTTTCCAGGGGTGGCTAAAGGCTACCCCTGGTAACTTCAAGAGTCAAAATTAAAAATTTTTGTGCTCTCTGCACTAGCATTGTGGGCATAAAACGTGTGGTGGGGTGCCAACCCCTAGGGTGCCTCAGGGTGGCACTATGGGCAGAAATACCCCTGAGCTTAGGGGTTGTCTCAAATCATCAAAAAGAAAGTGAGGCTGGCCTGTAATATCAGTAGATGCTACAGGGTTGTTTTGGTTTTTAAAAAAAAAAAAAAAAAAAATCTGATTTAAATTGCACTGAAATCAGAGCTGCTATGTAGTACTTATCTATATTATTTGCTAACCAGCCTAATATTGTGACATTTATATTCAATATATAAAGCATATTATGAAGGGGGGCCCCTAAGCTCAGTAACGGACAGCAGCACAGAGTATGGGCAGAGAATCAGCAGAAAAGAAGATGGGGAGCTACTGGGGCATCTTTGGAGGTACATATCTTCCCTGCTAAAGGGCTGTGGGTGCCTTGGGCTGGTACAGAAGCCCAAATTATCAACATTTCTGTTGTACTTCTTAAGTTTAGTTAAGAAGTTAAGTTTAGTTCTCCTTGAATAATACAGCACTATGCACAATTCAGTGGGGGGAAAAAACTAAACCTATTTGTATGATACAAAAAAACACACACAAAAAACAAAGTACAATAACTGCCACATATTGGTAAAAAAAAAAAAATCTGCTTTGAAAGCAGTCATTGGGTCATGTTAGCATTAACCTTGTATAATGTACCAGAATAAAGTAAGAATGTAATTAAGAAGAGAAGTGACAATGAATCCAGGGCTTTTATGATGTTGATTTGACAATTTGTCAGCATCTTGGAATCCCTTCACCCTAACCCTGACTTGTGCAATCAAATTCTGACTAATTTTGGTTTGACACGCAAAATATTGCCTGCATTGTTTAGTCTAAGTTTAATAATCATTTTGTGCATGCTGAGTAGGGTGTCTGTGGATGCTCGGAAGCATTTCTCTGCTAAATTCTTCTTCATGCTGAATAGTACAGGTATGGGATCCCTTATCCGGAAACTCAATATCCAGAAAGTTCTGAATTACGGGAAGGCCATCTCCCATAGACTCCATTATAACTAAATAATTCTAATTTTTAAAAGTGATTCCCTTTTTCTTTTTAATAATAAAACAGTTCCTTGTACTTGATCCCAACTAAGATATAATTAATTCCTATTGGAGGCAAAACAATCCTATTGGGTTTCTTCAATTCTTAAATAATTTTTAACAGACTTAAGTTATAAAGATCCAAATTATGGAAAGATCCCTTATCCGGAAAACCCCAGGTCCCGAGCATTCTGGATAGCAGGCCCCATACCTGTACAGGAGACTCTTTGCTTGTGAAAAAAAGGCAAGTTGAAGAAAAATGTAAATTATGCAGCAAAGTCTTCATATCAGGCACAAAACTCCATGCTGTTAGGTAGGGATCTCCAACAGCCAGCTCTCCAGTTGATGATGAACCAAACCACAACATGCCATAACAGATACTGAAAGTGGGGTGCTGACAGTTGCATAAATCTGGGTCAGACCTCAAGTGTCAGAGAGGTTGGATGTCACTCTAAGATAGGAGGGTGCAAGTCAAATGATAAAGTCATAATAAATACTGTGATTTGGTACCTGTGCTGCCTAGGGACGACCAAGAAACTCCAATTTATGTTTGCGCCCACAAATTTCACAGCATTTTCCTTTAGTCTTTATATCAGTGATCTTTCAAGCAGAGAGCAAGGGCTAAAGATAATGGTAGATTAGCCATGAACTGAAGATAGGAGCAGGATGAACCTGCTCAAGGCACAGAAAGACTTTCTAGCCTATATTTATTCTCCCTTTATCGTCAATTATCTATCTGCCATACTTTATCTTGATACTACCTGCTCCCTTCTTTACAGGGATAATGCCTTGAGATTCTGGAACTATGGGACAGAGTCCAAAATATATGTCAGGTGAAAGAGTTTGATCCAAGTTTAATCCTCATAGCAACCAATCTGCATTTAGCACTGGTCTGTAGCAATTAGATTAATTAAAGCAAACATCTATTTTGTTATTATCAGTTTCAAGATGCTACTTAAGATGGCCATACTTCAGAAGATCCACTTGAGCAGATCTTTCCCCAATATGCTGCAATATCGGCAGAAATACAGGCTGTTGAAGGGACAATCTCATCAATGAATTGATCACAGAAAATTAATAATCAAACCTGCCTGGCATTGCTTTTCAGCCAGATATTGGTCAGGCAGTCCCTTCAGAGGGTCCCATACACAGACAGATAAGCTGCTGAATGGGTTTGAAGGGCCCGAATTGCAGGTTAAATCTGCCTGTATATTATGTACAGGGGCTGCAAGCTTTTCAGAGTAGGAATCAAACACATTTTCTCACCTAGTTTTTTGTGATTCCTATGTTACTACTTCATACTGTGATTCCTGTGTTACTACTTCCTACTGGTTACTACTTCATACTGTGATTCCTGTGTTACTACTTCATACTGGTTACTACTTCATACTGTGATTCCTGTGTTACTACTTCATACTGGTTACTACTTCATACTGTGATTCCTGTGTTACTACTTCATACTAGTTACTACTTCATACTGTGATTCCTGTGTTACTACTTCATACTGTGATTCCTGTGTTACTACTTCATACTGTGATTCCTGTGTTACTACTTCATACTGGTTACTACTTCATACTGTGATTCCTGTGTTACTACTTCATACTAGTTACTACTTCATACTGTGATTCCTGTGTTACTACTTCATACTGTGATTCCTGTGTTACTACTTCATACTGTTATTCCTGTGTTACTACTTCATACTGTGATTCCTGTGTTACTACTTCATACTGGTTACTACTTCATACTGTGATTCCTGTGTTACTACTTCATACTGGCAAGTTCTTTTTTTTCCTCTGTTAAATTTGCACATATAAATGCCCTAAGAAAAAAAAATTCAGAAAGACTTGTTTTAGGGTGAAAATGTAAATGTAACATCTTGTTTCTGCCACTGGGTGTCATAAGATTGATGTTTCTCTGAAAAATAAAGAATGAAGGCAATGTCATGGCAAGACACCTAAATATCAATTAAAATAAGAACCCTGAGTGTAATGTTTTCCATTCCATAATATTCAGCCAGTGTGGTACGAGCAATCTGGAGCAGGTGAATAAGGAGGCAAAATCAGAATTACTCTAAGGGAGGCACTTACCTGCCACGCTGTGTTAGGTACATACATTCAAAATTGTTTTTTTTTTTTTTACTTGAGTCAAACACAATATTTTATATGTGTAAAATTCTTTTCAGTGAATTTTTAGCAGAGATGTCATTCATTCGTCTTTTCCTCACTGTCGCTATAATGCAGTTTTTTTTTTTTTAACACTTTGATCAGAGGCCATATATAGGCACAATACCTTCAAAATTAATTATTCATCTAATAGATATTATTACTATTCTATCTTAGGAAGAACCATTATTAAATGGGATCAGGGAAACTACATAAAGAGCAGATAGACTTCTGCCTAAATTGACAAAGGTCCTGGTTGTAGAGTAAAGGTGGCCATACACCTTACAATTACAATCTTTCCTGCTACCGTTGGCCGCAGGAAAGATCGTTCCCACCCTCTAGTGATGTTCAGAGCTGAATCATCAGATACAGAGGTAGAAACAATAGGAATTCTACATCTACCTGATGATTCAGCCCTAAACGCTGATTTTGCTTGGGTGCCTTCAATTGGTATCGTAGGATAATATCGGTGCATGTATGGCCAGCTTGACTTCTCCCTGGCTCCCTACACACTATGCCTACTGGGTGCAAAACATCTGGCATATTTATTAGACTGAGAGGATGATGGCAGCTGTAGCTGCAATTTGCCCCACTGTAGGCAGCCAGGGCATTAAATGGGGAATTGGAGCGATTCACAGATGGTTGGGAGAAGGATTATAGCACTGCTGCTGCAACTAGTCCTACACGTGATAAGGAAATATCCATTCACTTTCTAAACTGGTATGCAATATTTGCGGATAAGTATAGAGCTATGTGAGCTGTTTAAATTCCTTGCCTGTTCACAGAAGTAGAACTGGAGTTAAAATCCCATATCTCAATTTAGAACTGCCAAGTTTAATAGTACTACAGGTATAGGATCAGTTATCCAGAAACCCTTTATCTAGAAACCTCAAAATTATGGAAAGCCATCTCCTAAATAACTCTAATTTTCAAAATCGATTCCCTTTTGCTCTGTAAAAATGAAAAACAGTACCTTGTACTTAATCCCAATTACAGTGGTGCTTGAAAGTCTGTGAACCCTTTAAAAATGTTTATTATATGTTTTTTTGCCACACACAGATATGTTATTGGACCTATAATAATTTTTATTTCATTTGTTTAACTATGTGTACTTTTCGTGTACTTTTAGGACTTGTTTGAAAATCAGATGATATTTTAGGTCACATTCATATAAAAACATAGAACATTTTAAAAGGTTCACAAACTTTCAAGCACCACTGTAAGATATAATTAAAGGAGAAGGAAAGGCTAAGTCACTTGGGGGTGCCAAAATGTTAGGCACCCCCAAGTGACTTAGAACGCCTACCTTTTACCCCGGGCTGGTGCCCCTGTACGGAGAGAACAGCACCAGCCCGGGGCACCTGTAGACACCGCTTCCTCCTTCCTTTGCGCGCTGCCGGCGAAATCCGCCGGCCGGCGCATGCGCAGTAGAGTGAAAAGCCGACTTTAATGTTTAAGTTCGGCTTTTCACTCTACTGCGCATGCGCGCGCAAGCGAGGAGGAAGGAGGAAGCGCCGGCAGCTGCCCCGGGCTGGTGCTGTTCTCTCCGTACAGGGGCACCAGCCCGGGGTACAAGGTAGGCGCTCTAAGTCACTTGGGGGTGCCTAACATTTTGGCACCCCCAAGTGACTTAGCCTTTCCTTCTCCTTTAACCCTTGTTGCAGGCACTGTGTAACCCTTTGGGGGGGGCTGATAGATGTACTTTCCATTTACCCTCCATGTAAGTTTCCCCACGTTCCCACACAAAGATATATAGTGCAAGTAAGTCAAAATCATGGGACACTCTCCTCTATTTCTTTATTGCAATAAAAGAGACTCTGCACTGGGCGTCCCCCCGTGTTGTGGCTGACATCAGAGGATATCAATGTGGCCATGCAGTGGGGGCAGGTACAACTATGGGATGAGTGGTAATTTAATAGCAGGTTCAAAGCTAGCTCTAGTGTTCTAGTTACTCATAGCAACAAGCCAACAGCTGGCATAATTTACTGGATGTCAATAAACAGCAAACATCTGGTTGCTATGGGCTACTAGACGGGCGGCACCTGTTATTACATTACCCCATAGATATGATATTCCTACTGAGAGATAAATATGTGCTGTTTTCTACATAGTTATGATAAACAGAGTTCATTAAATCTGTAAAGTGCTAGGTATATTTATTGATGGTGTTTTACAGATAAAAAATAGATATGCAGCCATCATTATAAATACCATTAAGTATAATTAGAGATGTTACATTAGTTCACTATGGGGAAGATGAGGAGCTATTTTTTTTTTTTTGGCTTTAGCTTATTGGAGGCAAAACAATCCTATTGGGTTTATTTAATATTTATATAATTTTTTAGTAGACTTAAGTTATGGAGATCCAAATTATGGAAAAATTATCTGGAAAACCCAAGGTCCTGAGAATTCTGGATAACAGGTCCCATACCTGTACTATCTAATAAGCATTTCATTTGGAAGGTATTTCTAGCCAAGCAAGTAATATTCCATAGTAATGATTACCTAGTATTCAGGGGTGTTTCATTAGATGCTCTTGAAGTGATATGTTCTTGACGCACTTCTACTAAAATGCGTTTTTTCTGGTGATATGGTATAATTTCGAAGTAACCACGATAATTTCTGTAGTTCTAAAATGTCTCCACAATGCTTTTATTGTAGCGAAAGTCACAAAAAAAAGTTTGTAAACGCCACAAAAACAGTTCTGGCTTTGAAGCCTTCCATGGGACTCAATGGCACTCTATCAATCCTGGCGAAAAAATAGTCCCGATGAAAAAGTGTAACCAAAGCGTTAACAAATTCTGAAATGTTTGTATTCTTTGCACAAAATATGTTTTTTTGTGGAAATTGACCGAAAACCACAAAAATTTTTTTGCATTCATCACAAAATGATAATGATATGATAATGATAATTTCGAAAAAATATGAATTTATCTCAAAATTGTTTAGTAAATGGGCCCCTTAGTAGCCAGAATGGCAACTGCTGTTCATGTGAGTTAGCACAAATATACAGATAAATAAGATTGTTTATGAACAA